>NC_041005.1:6877500-7502500 GCF_004193775.1 Glycine soja
GCTAATTTATCACAAATATAAATATAGCACTTTACAACAATCGTGATCATTTAACCCAAGGATAACATTAACTAAGAAAATAATTATTATACTGTAAAAAATAATTTTTATAATCGTTTTGTTAATATGATGAATGCTCAGTGATAGAAAAAAGAAACAGAATAAGCTTAAATAAGTTTGAATTATTCTATCATATCAATTTAGATATTTTGTGATGAAAAAATTAATAATCTCCATTTCATTACATGAAAAGTGAATATATTAATAAAGAAATTAATAAATATCAAATTGATAAAAATTGAAAAATAAACACATTAAATAAAATGACTAAATTAAAAACATAAATACATTAATGAGATAAACAAATACATTAGATTGAAAAACATTAAATTAAAATTATATTCCCCATTTTCTAAATTAAAAAAACACATTAAATGAGATAAAAAAAAATATATTCTTTAAGTTTTAATTCTATTTAATCGTACATTAGAACATATTTTGAAAATTTTAACTAATGTCTTTTTATTATATTTTCTTACATTATTTCATTCCATCAATATTGTTCCAAGTCTAAATCATTAAACTTGACTACAATAGAATTTGATTATCACGCCCAAATTCTTATATGCTAAACAAAAGAGTTGTTTGGGACCATCAAAGGCTCATTAAGCCATTTGACCTACATCTTGCATTGCTCTTTACACGTAACTATTTTTTTTTAAGGAGCTATACATAACTAGTTGAAAACAGGTAATTCGTGTATTGTCACAATTGAGGAGTTGTTTTTTATTTCTATAATAACTGTTGTGATTGAAATGTAATTTTCAAAAGTAAATAAAGAGTAAATCAGTCTACAAATTTTGTATACGAAAGATAGATATATATTTTTTATTATTGATATAGATGCAAAGGATATATGTTTGCTTGGGTCATGCATGTCAAGGACACAAAAGTATTTCATAGTTGGAGATTCTTGCATCTTGTATGATAATTTCATGAATACGTACATATTTGAATTAAAATCTGTAAATTTAAGTTAGGATTCAATTTAAGTTTGTAAATTGAATTTATAAAAATAATCCAAGTAAGTCTTATTTGTATAAAATTAAATTTTTATGCAAATGTTTCATGTACAAACTTATTTTTGTGAATAACCAAATATGTCACTAAACTAAATTTACTTTTCAAGCTAAGTTTCCCAACAAAAAATCAAACATAACCTATGTATATTCAAGCGGTGACTCACCTAGATCTAGGAAGATAATTCACCTGAACCTTATAAATATACCACATGCATACGTATCATGTAAGTATTAATTTGAGTATTAAAATGTCTTTGTTGGTTTATTCCCAAAAAAATTGTCTTTGTTGGTATCTTTACTTTCTCTCTCGCGATTGGACCAACAAACTCCACTGCCATCTCAAAGACAAGAAGATCCAGTTGACCTACTAATGGTTTGAGTTTGGTCAAATCAAATATACATGCAATGTAAGATATGTATCAATAAAATAAAAACTAAAGTTATTAAATAAAAACATAAACATCAATAAACTCTTTTAATGTCTGATTAATATTAAAGTAAAAAGGTCATAAGACTATATTAACTCTTAAATTTTAGTTTGTTAAATGAATTTTATTTATAAACATTAAGATGATTTTTTGAGACATAATTATATTTTTAATTTGAGTGTCTCTTAACATAAACTAAATAGTAATTTGTCACGAAGAATTAATGTCTTTTACTAAATTTGACCTTCATTAATTGTTAAAGAATGTGTTGTCCATATTTTTTAATAATTAAATTTTACTAAATTTAAATCATGACACATTTTAAATTAAATTAAAAAAACAATAATTTTTATGCGTAATTAAAAGACAAGAAGACATTATTACTTATTTACTCTAAAGACAAATACAATCTCGATGAGATATTTTTCTAACAGTTATTTCATTATCTTAAAAACATTGAAAAAATTTACTCCATTATCTTAAATATTATAACAATTTAATAAAATATTAAATTAATTTTGGTCATCCTATAATTTTAAATCCATAATTTTTTCCTATTTTTCAGAATGAGCAATAAACCTTTAATATAATTTTTGTTAATTAATTTTATAAATACTATTTTATATGTATCATTAGTTAAGAGTTATTATTTTTTAATTGAAAAAATTTATAAATTAAAATAAAATATTTAATATTTAATTTTACATATATTTATTTTATTATAAATTTTATTTTTTTATAAATTAATAAATTATTGTATAAAAATTTGTTCTTATTTTATTACAATTTTTAAAAAAAATACATAAACTAATATATAGATTATTAAAAAATATGTTGTGTAATTTATACAAATTAAGTAAATTTAAAATAATATTTAAATAATCTAAACAATTAAAAATTAAAAATTTATTAATTTTTATAATAAAAATAAATTTTTTATTATTTATATATAAAAATAAATTTATACAATTATTAAAAATTATATAAAATAATTTACATATTAATTTATGTAATTTTCTTGATTTATATAATTGGTATTAAAAAAATATTACTAAATATTTTTTTATAGTTAAAAAAAATATTAACATGTAAGTTTCCTAAAAAATTAAATATTAAAATTTTATTAGATTATATAATTAGAATAAAGTAATTTACACATTAAAATAAATTTACATCATTTGTATATTTTACATATTAATTGATGTAATTACATTTATTTATATAATTAGAGTAAAAATAATTTGTATATTAAAATCAATTTACAAAATAATTTAGGTAAATGATTTATATATTAGTTTGTAAAATTTAATTATAAATTGTTAAAATAAAAATAAAAATATGTAAACTATTTAAAATAAAATATATAAAATGATATAAAAAATTAAAAATATTTATATATTAAATATTTTTTAATTTATAAATTTTTATAATTAAAAAAAATTAATAACTCTTGAATAATGATACATACAAAATAATATTTATAAAATTAATTAAATAAAATAAGTATTTTAGTAATTTATTATCTTCTTTTTTCAATCAAAAATCATAAGTTTAGCTCTTACCAAAATCCATAAAATTATAAAGAGACGTAAATTATAATTTAACCTTAATAAAATTATCATGTTTGATATATTGACAAATTTTTGTCGATTACTAAAAGTTTAATATAATTTTTTTAACTAACAAACATTTGAGACGAACTTCTATTTAACAACTAATTATTTTCATCTTATTGGGTATGTGCATTTTAGGATAAAGTAATACCTTTAATTCTGACTTTATATTAAACCAAAAATCAAACATCATATCTTAGTTAAGAATTAAAGTGACAAACTATTTTTTTTTCAATAACTTTTATTAGTCCTTTTCTTTTATCTATGCTTGAGACCTTTTTTTTTTTAAGACAAATACACTCTTTATAAGTTCTTCTCCTAACATTTACTCCATTATCTTAAAAACATTTTGTATTTATTGTTCAAACAATTATAACAATTTAATGAAATTAATGTGGTTATTTTAATCCTTTGTTGCACATTAAACATACAACAACACTTATGTTTGACATATAGACAAATTTTACGTCAGTTACTAAAAGTTTAATACAATACCTTTTTTTTAAACCTAGGCTTGAGACCCATTTTTTATTTTAATGAAAGTTTAGATTATGCGAAAATAGAACTCTTTCAAGGTTAGGAAAGACCACTAATTTTAGTAAAGATTTATAACAAAATTTATATACTTTCTATCAACAAAGAAAACTTAGTTTAATTATAAACAAAACTTCGTTTTATATTGGACTCATCATTCATAGGATTACCCTAATCGTAATTCTTGATAGCAATTTTTATATAGATTTGTCTTTTTTATTTTTTTTTTATTGTTTTTCCTTTGATGTCCCGCCCATTGACATCGTCAATCACATGACAAAAGCGGTATTAAATTTTCTTTTAAATTTTTTTAAGAAACATATCACTGTCCCTGTCTTTATGTTTTTCTTTTTTTTTCCTTTTTTGTTTTGTTTTTTTTTTTCTGGATTTATTTTCTTTTCTTGTTTGAAGTTCCTTCCTTTTAGATCTAAGACCAGCACAGATTCCTGAAATCACAGTTAGTTTGACTCACCCTCGACCCTAGAACTAGTTGCGTCAGAAGGGTATCACTCAAAGCTCAACTTTGCCATAGTTCTACCTTTTTAATGCCCCACTTGTTTGGAAAGTTGGAACAATCATGCCGCTTCATTCTGCTTCGCTGTCATTTGGGTAACTCAACTTGTTCCAAACTTCCAGTGTCAATTGTTAAGTTGCTAAAAATGCTATCTTGAGCAAGACACCTTGATATTTGGTATGTGCATTTTCACTGTTTCTACTGGTTCTTCATTATTGATTAATAACTCATTTTGGTTGGTTTTATAGACACTTCAAAGTATTTTTTATATGCGTGATGAAATGTGCTTTGCGGATTTTGAGGGATTTGAGAGGGCTTACTCTTGATATATTCTTGTGGAAGGATTGCTTGCAATTTACATTGTTTATGTACTTTGACCTGATATGCTTTGCTTACATTGTTTTATTATGCCAGCTTTATTTCGCACCTTTGGCTCTGTAACATGATCATCTGGAAGCTCTTGGCAAATGCCAATAGGTCATGACAATTGTTGTTTTTGACTTTGAAAGACAAGAAGTTTATGATTGTTTTGGAATTTGGATACGTTCCTGCCATAACTGTATTCACAGTGCTCATTTGGGGATACTAAACATTGGTTTGGGTTTCTGTTAATGGCATCTGTTAGAAGAACCTTGTCTCCCGTGCCTAGAGCTGGAACTGTAGCAAATGGAGAAGTGTGTTCAGTAGCTTCTCCCTTGTCGAAGTCCTCATCGAGTCCTCAGAACTTCTCACCATCGGTTGGATTGGACTACCGTGCACTTGTGTTTGGTGTTTTCTCCCCAAGGTCTTTCAGGGCTTTGGAGAGATCAAAGCCACGGGGGCAGCTTTGGAGGAAGATGCTTTTTCATTTTTTCATTTGCTTCGTGGTTGGTGTTTCTATTGGACTCATCCCACTTGCATCGACACACATGTCCGCAAATCTCATGCCAAAACAACAAGCCTTCTCCTTTGAGGTGATATCTGCAGTGGCAAATTTCCAGCCATTTGAAAATGTAAATTTAAATGTGACCCCATCAATCAACGAGGCTGTGAATTTTAATGCTACTTTGTATTCAACTGTGAAAGAACAGGAACTAATAGATGGAGTGGCATATAATGTCTCCAACAGCCAAATCAGTGAAAATCCATATTTGGAGTCTCAGAAGCTTCTCATAATTGTAACCCCAACACACAATCATCTATTTCAAGCATATTATTTGCATCGCTTGTCGCAGACATTAAAATTGGTCCCACCTCCCTTGTTGTGGATTGTTGTTGAGATGACTTCCCAATCTGAAGAAACTGCTGACATCTTATGGAGTAGTGGGATTATGTACAGGCATCTCATTTGTAAAACAAATCTAACCAACCCAAGCCATAGGAGCATTCTTCAAAGAAATGTTGCAATGGCACACATTGAAACTCATCGTCTTGAAGGAATTGTTTACTTTGCAGATGATGATAACATCTACTCAGTGGAACTCTTTCAGCAAATGAGAGAAATAAGGTCTTTCTAGTTTCCAAGATATTAATTTTGTTAGCACCTGTCTGCTTTGCCTTCTCTTTCACTCTAGCGACTCGGATGCAATTTATAGTCAAATGTTTGTGATATGTAATTTATTGAGGCAATATGGATAAGATACAGCAATTATACCTGTATTTAACTTGCTATGAATTTCTGATTGTCACTTCTTTAAGGATAAGAGACATGGTTCTAATTTTGCCTGCCTAACCTATTGAAGGAGGGGTATGGGGAGGGTCATTATAAGTGTTGTTGATTGACTTGGTGTCATATTTTAATTTTTATTCAATTTCTGAGAAAGAGACTACATACATAGATACATACATTGTATTTGCGAAGGTCTTCTGTGTTGTGCAAAGTTATGTCAGAATGAGAGTCTTTCCCTTCTTTTAATACAACCTTAGTACTCAAATTCTATCTATCACTTGCCTTTATTTTGATAGAATTCAATAATGATAGGAAACCCCTGGCCCCTCACCTCTTTTGGTGTAGAATCATATGATGAATTAGCAGTGGCCAAAGGCATGGGTGTGATTATTATGGCAAACTACACTTTGACGCCTTACAAATACAAACCTTATCATACAAAATAGAGAATTATTGTTTAATAGATGATTGTTTATTTCAAATTCTAACACACCTTAAAAAGTTAAGAATATAATGTGTATGTATTTGTATTTGGGTGTGTTTATCTGTTGAAAAGTGAACACTAATGAGCAGTGTGACAATGTTTCTGTTAATCATCTCCTACTCTTCAATCAAATTGGGTTATGCAGAATGTTCTGGCACATTCGTCTTTCCTACAATATTTTTGCGTTTTCAATTATTCTTTCATTTGTTAGTTGTGACTTGTGAGATATCGTCATTTTGATTCTCAGGCGATTTGGAACATGGACTGTAGCAAGATTATTAGGGGATAAAAGTAGCATTGTCTTGCAAGGGCCCATTTGTAATGGAAGTCAAGTAATTGGATGGCATACAGATGAATCAAATGGGAAATCTAAAAGATTTCATGCTGAAATGCCGGGTTTTGCCTTCAATAGTACAATACTCTGGGATCCAAAGAGGTGGCACCGCCCCACTCTTGAACCTATCAGACAACTTGATTCGGTCAAGGAAAGTTTGTGGGTTAGTAAATTAATATATCTTTTTTTAATGATTTTATCTGTTATGTAACATTATTTTCTGTATCTAACCCATGCTGTGAAAACATATCTAATCAGATTAGGTAACATCAATAGAGTGCCATACAACCTGAAATCATGCCTTGATCATTTATGAATTTGCTTTTCTATATGCAGGTTAGCACATTGATTGAGCAGGTGGTTGAAGATGAAAGTCAAATGGAGGGCTTAATGGACAACTGCTCGAGAGTTATGGTCTGGCATATTGATCTTGAATCATCTTATTCGTTCTATCCTCAGAAGTGGATTGTAAAGAACAACCTAGATGCCATTGTTCATCTTCCACTTGTGTGAAGTCCTCAGATGAAGAAGTGGAGAGCAGTAAATTGTCATCCTAATTGTAAGTGGAATCTTTATTCTCTAATACTTCTTTATTCCATTTTGATTTTTTTTAAAATAAACTACTGTCCTGCAGTTTATATTTCAAGTTTTACTTTATGGATGTTTGGAACAATGTTAAAATTTCAGTGATTGGAAGATTTGCTATCTAACATAACTAGCTATCCAGAGGGGAGAATCAAATCACTTAAAGTACTCAATCAAGCATCCCAGACTACTTGATGTGGGACTTAAGCACCACTTAAAATGATGCTGAGACTGCACTCCCTTTCTACAACTAGTTTTGATACCAATTTAATAAGTAGTTAAGTACTCAAGCCCTTGGGGACTTAAGCATCCCATAAATATCTGAGTCCCTGTCAAAGTATCGTCCCGAACATTCAATACTACTTGATGTGAGACTTAGGCATCCCCTAAATACCCAAGTCCCTATCAGATAACCACTACCCAGATCGTCAAAGAGTCCAAACACATCAAACCTAATGGGGAGAGAGAATCTGTTTGATCTGTTCGTCAAACATTAACAAACCACAGCCTGATTGAGGGAGTCCAATAGTTATGGGAAGGTGGCAAACATGGGTGATGGACTGTTTGAGGCTGGGCATTAATGGAGATGGTGCTGTGAGGCAATGACAAAGGTCGAAGATACAGGAGCAACACACCCAAAAGAAAGACTGACTAAACAAGTAATTTAATGAAAACTACTCCTAAGAAATCATCCAAGATATTTTAACAAATGGATTTTAATGGAAAGAAGGAGAGGGAACATAATTTACTATTACATCCTTTAAATAGACAGAGTCATGAAGTTAAAATATAATTTAGTCAATTAGTGTAAAATTTTCTCTCCCCCCATTCCAAATCTTCCAATTTGGTGTGGAAGCCAAAATTGAGGGAGGAGAAATTTTGGCCATCTCCATTCCACTCCCCATCTCTCTAAATGTTTGAACCAAACAAGAAAAAATATTTTGAAAGTTCCTTCTTGTCCTTCCCTCTAATATTGCTTTCCAACCAAAGACTATGCAAGATAGATACAGTAATGATATTAAGAGATATGTTCTAGATATTTATATTTTGCAGCCGAAATCGCTTGAATTCTATCTGTCTGTGATTGAAACTTATGTTTTGAGTTTGTGGTCATATGTCGAACAAATCCAGAATAGTACATTCATGCATTTCTTGTGTTAAATTCAAACTTTCCCATCTCCCTAGGTGTTTTGATTTAAAATTCATTTCAGCATTCTGCATTTAAGGGAAGATTATAAAGAATTGGTGGTGCCTGCTAATGCTTTGTTATTTATCTTTTCCTGCTCCAGTGCCTACTCAGATACTCCATTTAAGGTGACACACTGCCACTCCGGCACGTGATGGCGTAGTTGTCAATTGTGACAAAGTCCATTAATTAATGGTTCATTTTCTCCCCTCTTAACAATTTGTACATTATAATAGTTATACAGTTTCTGAGTTGTGCCACTCCAATATGTGGCACGTTTTGGATTTTGTAGAGTTTGTGGCAGGGCAGGGGCAGGAATGTGTCATTTGGCCCCTGGTACTACCCTTATCTGTTGTTACAATTAAGCAATCTCTCTTCTGTAAAATTATGAGAGGAATTTTGAATGCCAAAATATTTAACAATTTTCACTGCATTTGGAACTTGTGATTTTGTGCAACTGAATGACGTTTTCTTTTTTTATATCTTCCTCGGATGTGGTAAATGGTAATCATTGTATATAACTCCACCGAGTGCATATATCAGTACAATGGCCTATTAAATTTACAGTATATAATTCAAAGTAATTTGTGTAGAACAATATACACTATTATTTTTTTTCACCAGAGAAAGCAGGCCAAACACGGTCCCTAACCCATAGTAAATCATTCGGGAGCCATTAATGGAAATAGTGTTGGGATAAATATGTATGTCAAAGATCTAATACATTGTTATTAATTTTAGTAAAAAATTATTCTTTATTTTATTATTATATTTATTGTTTTATTAAATTATTAATTTGACAAGTACTTGATTAAAATTAGAAATTTGTTATTATGATAGAGATTATGATAATGAGAAATAAGTTTTTTATAATTTTAATCTAAATTGTTTTTGATCTTATGATTACTATGAATAGAACATCAATAATCTGGATAAATTAATATATATTTAATGGTCTATATTAAATAAATATTAATAAATTTCATTTATTAAAATACATAGATGATGTACATGTGAATGTCATCATTGAATTGACTCAAAGTGAGAATTCTTAATGATTAATATCATCTTAATTGATAATATGAAGTTCTCAAGGAGAGATATAATAGTTTGCTTTCACTTGAGATTATTTATCATATTTTAATTTCAAATACCTAATACCTTAGGATACTAGTTGAGTGAATATTGTATATGATTAAATACTTGTAGAATTAATTATTAATTAAGAAGGAATTCATCAATTTTAGATAAGACAATTGAATGAAAAAAGCAAAGAGTTTTTTAAGTCATTCATTGATTAAATACAATGTGCACTTGTTAGAATTTGATAATAATATTATATTCTAGAGTTAACCTTGAACTGTAATAGAAGAAAATATTACATTCTTAAAGGCAAAAAATATTATTTTATGTTATTTGAACGTTAAAGAATATTATTAAATGTCTACCTTGATTAGTAAATTAATCAATTATGATTAATTTACTATCGATCTATTATTGAACCTACAAAGGAGTGTTTCAATCGTTGCAAAAGAAAATAATTTATTTAATAATTAAATTAGAGATTTAATTTAGTCAAATAAATATTTTAATAAAATATTATTATATTATTTGTTAGCACAATAATATAATTAATATAAACAAAGAGTATTATTTGATAACGTGAAACTTGTTCATAAAATAAGAATAAGATTACATTGTTACACCTCATCATGTGATTAGTTATTATAATTAGTTATGTGATTGTTTGAGAATTAATTGTATCTTGTATTAGGAAGCTTTTTAAGATAAAAAGATATGAGATAGTTTTTTTATCTTTAAATATAAAAACAAAAAGATATAAAATTATTTTAAATAAAATATCTCTTTCCTGAAAAGGCCTAAATCCATATCTCTTTAACATTATAAGAATATAACATATAAAGTATGTTATAATTTTTTGCTACTAAAATATTAGAAACACTTGTATGTAACTATCAAATAAATGGTATATTTATGTGTCCATTTTTTCTCTTTTGTCTATAACATGTTTTGATTAGTAGGAATTGAAGTCTAATATCAAAAAAATTACATTCATGATCCTATTTAACTAACTTAGTTAAATTTCCTTGTTCTCTCTATAGTTGAGGGCAAGAGCAAAATATGACTTTTTTGGGGTTATAATGAGACTTCTTTTAATAATTTTTTCGTTTTAGAGTGAGTTTATTTAAACTTAAAAAAATAATTTTAAAATAAAATCTTTTTATAAAAGTATTTTTTCAAAAAGTAGATAAAATTTGTTGCTTAAAATAAGTAAAAATTTATTTTTTAAACAAAAATAATTTAGACAAATATACTAAAAAAATATAAAATTATTTGTTTTATTAAAATAAATGTTTATTTCAACAAATAAATTTAAACAAACTGATTCTTAATAAGAATCTCTAAGACTAAAGAAATCAAGTGAAGTAAAATTATATTGATTTATTCAGATTGAAAACCGAGAGTTTGTGTGTATGTGTAAAAGTATATCATGTGAGAGAATACAAGGAAAACTAATTTTGCATGTTCCATGTTATGTAAACTTCATTGATATTTTAGAGAGATAGTGAGGGAATAATTCAATAAAGGGGTATTTCTGAAGTTGTTTTCGTATAAATTCTCGTTTTTTTTTGGTAGAGTAATGAAAAGAAACAACGAAAGAAAGAAAAAGAAACAAACTGCAATCTAATCTAGGGGAAAGGGTGCCCATATACTAGTTTATCAGGAGGGTGTTCATGCAAAAGAAAGTTGTCTCATTTTGGCCAAAATGTCAGCACAAGAATTTCCTTCACTATCGTCGATTAAGGCGCATACATGTGAATAGGACTCTGAACATTATGAATAAGGTGCCATGATTATAAATTATCATTTGCTTCATATTTTAGCCGTACTATCATCGTCATTAATTAATGTAAATTAAGACATGCTTATTTTACAGCAGGGCTATGTCATGTTTCTAGGATTCTAAGAGAAAAAAAAAAGAACAAAGTGCTCCCTATTCGATTTTGCATGCCTCCGAGTCTCCATTTCTGGTGTCACCGTCACTATGATTAAAATTTCCTTTTTGCCATGTCAAGTGAGTTAACGGAGTTATAACGGTGTTAGTTTATAATGGATTTAATTAAA
Source organism: Glycine soja (assembly GCF_004193775.1). Taxonomy (NCBI): domain Eukaryota; kingdom Viridiplantae; phylum Streptophyta; class Magnoliopsida; order Fabales; family Fabaceae; genus Glycine; species Glycine soja. The sequence continues at coordinate 6,889,056 of NC_041005.1, forward strand.
ATCTTGATATCACCACAGGTATTTGTTGAGTAATTTAACCTACAAACACATGCTAATCAGTGTTTTACAAACATTAACATTGATTAAAAAACTTAGAATAGAAATATTTTTATTAAAAACTAAAATTTATAATTTTTTATACTTTCTTATGATTTATATAATGAATATTTTTTATTTTATTTTTTTAACCAATATAGTAAGGGCATTGTTAATCTAAAATCCAAAAAGTTTGAGGCTGATGCTAGGTGCACCTAGCATTATTGCTGGTGCACCCAACACTTAATGGGAAAAGTCAAAAATATTCCTGCTTATTTTTAAAAAAAGTTGTGCACTAAGCTTTTCTTCTTCTTTTGCGAGTTGAATCTCCTTCTTTCTTGAACTGCCTCTTCTTCTTCCGTTCTTTGTGAGCATTATTGGCGGCATTATCGTGGTGGTTTTTCTCTTCCGACAGGACGAAATTCAAAATCTGTATAAACCTTACGGATCAAGTTGATTCGTAAGGCTTAACGGATCAACTTGATCTGTATCAGTCTTACGGATCAACTTGATCCGTATGCTCTATGGATCAGCCCACTCACGAACACCCAGCAGAGATGCAGAAATGCGTACCTCATTTGTCGTCGACGTCAAACAAATCACCACAACAATGAACACCAGCTCCTTCACCTTTACCGAAGCTCAACTATCGCAAGAAAATATCGCACGAAAGAGAAAAACACAAGAAAAAAAAGCTCCACACCAAAAATCACAATCACTGTGCACCCAACTTTTTAAAGAAGATAGAAGAAGGGGCATTTCTGGTATTTTTAAAAAATGTTGGGTGCACTAGTAATAATATTGGACCTCGGAACAAAGTTTGATTGATATTTTCAATAAATTTTGTATTTTTAATTTTGTTCTCAGAGGTCTATAATACAATACACGATGAGAAGAGACATAAGGTGGTTGTGGAAGAAGAGATGGAGGAAGCAAAGGGAGTAGTGAAGCACGTGCTCCTAGCTAAGTTCAAGGACGACGTCACTCCAGAGCGGATTGAAGAGCTCATCAAGGACTATGCCAATCTGGTCAATCTCATCCCACCCATGAAGTCATTCCATTGGTATCTTCTTCATGTCTTTCTTTTCTTTCTCACACTTGCAATAGATCTGGGCAAACAATATCAACTTCTTCACAAATTAAAAACAGGGGCTGCAAAAACTAAACCCAATGACAAAAAAAATTGAATTTTTAACAAGTTCATTAAAATGGGTTTGCCCAGGTTAGCTGATGAATGAGTACTAAGTGCTGGTGAGCAGAGTGAGTGGATGTGGAATATTAATTGGATTAGGTTTCAATTTTTTCTTTTATGGCTACATTTTGATCCACTGGATATGCTTGTGGTGTTCAGAAATGTTTCTGGTTGATTTTTGCTGAGATTATTAAAAAAGTCCATAGGGGTGAAATTGCAGGGTTTTCATTTCAAGACAAGATCTTTGCCTTTTCTGCATTATAGGGTCTTTTTGTTATTTATACAAGCTGAGTATGATATTAGTTAGATCATACACGTTTGGTTCATCTTATTTTATTTTTGTCTTCTTAAGAGAGTTTTTTAAAAAATAAGTGATTATTTTGTGAATTTGTGATGATGGTATTAGCTTCCATGATCTCCAACCTGGAAATTGTCCTATCTATTGTTGGATATGGTGACTAGTCTTAGGTGTTAGAGTTAGATCTGGCATGCCTCCTGGATTTAAAAGATCCCTTATTTGGAGGCTTAAGTTTGCCATTGCCAAGACTAATAGTGTGTTTGGATAGCTAACAAAATTGATTCTGGCCCCAAAATCATGGTGGAAAATTGAAAAAGTGGAAGCAACTATTTGTTGCTTGCTTTGGCTTTCAACATAGAATTGGAATTGATTATGGAAAAATTGAGGTAATATCTAATCCAAAGACACCATAAAGAGTGTTTGGCAAAAATTTACAATTTTAATGGCTCAGATAAGGCCTAAAGGAATAGAAGATTTGGATTGTTGTTAAAATTACATACTATCATGTTAAGAAAGATGGAACATGTATAGGTGATTGAGAAATGTTATTCAACTATTGCATTGCATCTTACTCTCCAAGCATTTGCACATGAACCCCTTCTAGTGGCTTGATTAAAAAAGATTTCAAAGCAAATATCTAATGCCCATATATGAAAAATGTATTGTAGGGGCAAGGATGTAAGTGCTGAAAACCTGCATCAAGGCTTCACTCATGTCTTTGAATCAACCTTTGAGAGTCCAGAAGGCGTTGCAGAGTATGTAGCTCATCCTGCCCATGTTGAATATGCAAATTTGTTCCTTTCCTGCTTGGAGAAAGTCATTGTGATTGACTATAAGCCTACCGTTGTTAAGCTTTGATTGGAGAAGTAAAGCCTCGTTCACTGCTAGTGTTCTTATAAAAATAAACTTTGTTTTCTGTCTAAGCAATTTCTGTATACACTACGATGCTCCTCCCCCGTCATATATTGAGGGTTATTCTCTCTTGTCTTGATTTTGACAATTCTAAAAACCTTATTGATATAGGACTATGTACTATTGAATCACTCCAATGTTTAAAAATCAAGAGTCAGTTACTTATAGTTTTACCTAAATAAGTTCAAAACGATCAATCTGGATTGTTGGCTTGCAATTAGGAAATTGGGGTACATCACTGCACGTTTATAGATAATACAGAGGCATATAAGGGGGGATCGGGGTTTAGAGAAGTGAAATTTGTATCTAAAGAATAAAGTATCCAATCACAATCACAAGTTTATATACGATGAATTTTGTTAACTTTTATAATAATCATTTTAAAAAAATGCAAATCCCCAATAGGAAACATGAGTTCTTGTGTATGCCTAAGAGAGTGAGAATAGGAGGAAACTAATTTTGACTGTCAATCTTATTTTGATGATAGATATTATATTCCTTCTGTTTTATTATAATTATCATGTAAGAGAATTTTTTTTCTAAAATAATTATCATTTTAGTTTTTTAATATAACATTAATTATTTTTTTACTTATATTTTTTATAACATTAATAATAGATAATAAAATTTACAAATGAATTAGTGATGATATAAGAGTTAATGTTGTAAAAATTATCTCTTTCATTTAATTATTTTTTTTAAGGGTAAAACGATTATTATCTTGGAATAGAGGGAATATGTGATATTTTCTAACCCAAAAATAAAAAATAAATATTAAATAATTTATAACAACTTATCCACTTTACGCAACTAATTGAGCTAAAACCTATATTAATGAATGTTATATTTAGAATTAGTATAAATTTTAAATGAGTTTTAGAATACACAAATTAAGTAATGTTATCATCAAATTTTAAATGAGTTTTTTTTGTTATACTCCAACATTTTTTAATTATATTTTTTTTGTCAAATACTCTTTCCATTTTGATTATAATTTTTTGAAATCATTATTGATGTAAAATTTATGAATAAATACATTAACAATATACGATAAGTGTGTTAACTTTTATAAATAAAAAGTAGATATAGTAACAAATGAAAATAAAATTGATCGTATGGTTTAGTCACAAAATTTCATACATAATATTCACTTTTATAAGAATTGAGTAGTATTTTAGTTGTGTAATATACAGAATAAATGTTTATTTTAAATAATTAACATTTATAAAAAAAATATTTTTTAATCTTATACACTAGTTGTTAACGTGCAAATAGAATCTTTCAATCTTATAGACTAGTTTTAACGTGTTGGTTTTGGGAGGATCATGCATATTCATTTATATTATTCTAGACATGAAAATTCCGTGTTAAATTTTATATGTAAGTGCTCGACCGTTCTCTGTTTCTGCTCGAGCTTTGGGTGATTCTTTCTTTTTAATTGGCATCGATATTGTTTCTTACTTGGAACTAATGCATGACCATATTCGTAAATCAAGAGATACTATCTTATAATGCCCATTTGCGAACATCAGGTACGCACTGTCATACATGTTCGTGAAGAATTAATTAAACCATGTCATGTTCATATATATTCAGAAACTAGAAAAAACTACACGAACTAAACATTTGGGTGTTAACTTCCCTTGTGACTGGTGCCGTTAATTGCCGGAGTCCAGCCAAAATTTACTGGTTGATCGATAATTTATTGCATCAGTTGGAAGTTCAACCAAATTTAATGCATTCATTGAAATTTTTTAACCATTTATAGTGCGGTCTGGTGTCAATTTCTTTGAAAAAACAAATAAGTTATTGTTACTTCTTTCTTTTACAAATAGAAGTTGTGGGATCGAGATTGAAGAACATCGTCAAAAACACAAATCAAAACAATTGTTTACTATGATGTGGCATTAATGTGGAGATCAATGAATTGGAAATAAAGAATTTAAAATAAATAGCTTAAATTGTATCTATTGAAAATGCTCTAAGATACACTTAACTTGCAAAATTATACATGATTATAATAATTATTAAAATTTTGAATAACTTCACAATTGAATATGATATCTGCAATTATTCTCATCTTAACTAATTTTAAGTTACTTCGTAAGATATGATAACTTCATTGAGATTATCAAAATTAATAAAAATAAATTATAAGTTATTTTATATCTTTAAATAAGTTCTTACACTTTTTTCATAATTATTTATAAAAAATATTAGATATGATGATAATAATGTTAACAGCATGTGAGATATCATTAGCTTGTCAGATATCGTTTGCATATGTCCGACGTAAGAACGTATCATCATTATCTTTAGGAATTGAAAAAAAATAATAGATAATTTATAATAATCCACTCATGCTCAATCAATCAACCGATATATAACTCATTGGTTAATAAATAGTATGTTTAGAATGAGTGTAAATTTTAAATGAGTTTTAGAATGCATGTTATCACTAAATTTTTAATGAGTTTTTTTTGTTGTTATACTCCAACATTTTTTAATTAATTTTTTGTACCAAATACTCTTTCCAATATTTAGATTATAGTTTTTTGAAATCATTATTGATGTAAAATTTATAAATAAATGATACATACATTAACATAATTGTGTTAACTTTTATAAATAAAAATAGATACATTAACAATGAAAATAAAACTGATCTCATTGTTTAATCACAAAATTTTATATATACTATTCACTTTTATAAGAATTGGGTAGTATTTTAGTTGTGTAATATACAAATAAATGTTTGTTTTAAATAATTAACATTTATAATAAATATTTTTTTTGAATATATAAACTATCATATTATATTAAAATTTATAATAAATAATTTTAATATATAAATTATATTTTAGATTTATGATAAAATATATTGTGATATAATGTTATTTTTGGTTATTGACTTTTTTAAATATAGTAGAAATTAATAACTAGAAAAAAAGTCTCATACAAGATGGGAATTTAGATTTATAATTTAGAAATAGATCACACCAAAAAAGTTTTTTAAATGGTTTGGTGGAAAAAGCCAAAAAAAACTTTGATATTTTGAATAAATTTTCTATTTTTCATTTTGTTGAGATGCCTATAATACACGGTGAGAAAGGAGATGAGGTTGTTGTGAATGAAGATATTGAGGAAGCAAAAGGAGTAGTGAAACACGTAGTCCTTGGAAAGTTCAAGGACGACATTGCCCCTATGCCAATCTAGTCAATCTCATTCCACCTATGAGGTCATTCCATTGGTACCTTATTTTATCTCTTTCTTTTCTTTCTCACACTTGCAATGCAACTCAACAACCCACTTTGATCAGGAAAAAGCTAAACCCGTTGACCACAAAATTGAATTTTTTAATATGTTCATTGAAATGGGTTGCCCAGGTTAGCTGATGAATAAGTACTAATTACTGATGAGCAGTGTGAGTGAAACATTAATTGGGTTGGTTTCCAATTTATTTATGTCTACATTTTGATCCAATGGATATTGTGTTTGTAGTCTTCATAAATGTTACGTATAGTGGTCCATTTTTTCTTAGATTATCAAGAAAATCCATAGCTGAAATTGCAGGGTTTCAGAACAACCTCCATTTTTTCTTTGCCTTTTCTGCATTATTAAGTTCTTTTGTTATTTGTTATTTATACAAGCGAGTATGATATTAGTGAGACACAATATGTGACTATTTTATGAGACAAAATAGCTTATTTTTGTCATTTTAAGAGAGTTTTTAAAACATAAGTGACTATTTTATGATTTTGTGAGGATGGTATTAGCTTCCCTAATCTCGAACCTGGAAATTGTCCTATTAATTGTTGTACATGGCAACTAGCCTTAGGTTCTGAAAGATCCCTTATTTGGAGTCTTAAGTTTCTCATGGCCAAGACTAAGAGTGTTTGGGAAATTTACAATGTTAATGTCTCAGGTCAGGCCTAACGGAATAGAGTATTGGATTGTTGTTAGATTTATCTGCTGTCATGTTAGAAAAGATGGAACTTATATAGGTGATTGTGAAATGTCATTCAACTATTGCATAGCATCTTACTTTCAACACATTTGCACTTGAACCCATTCTAGTGGCTACTGGCTTGATTGAAACATTTCAAAGCAATATATCTAATGCCTATATATGAATTATATATTGTAGGGCAAAGATGTAAGTGCTGAAAACATGCATCAAGGCTTCACTCATGTGTTTGAACAGTGGCGGATCCAAGACCCTAAATCAGTGTGTGCAAATTATAAAAAATAAAATCGGTTCAATTATATAAATATAAATAAAATAAAATATAAAAATATAAGATTTTATTTACAAATTTAGTGAATTTTAAAAAATGAGGGGATGTAAGTGCACACCCCATACCAATGTGGGTCCGTCACTGTGTTTGAATCAACATTTGAGAGTACAGAGGGCCTTGCAGAGTATGTAGCTCATCCTGCCCATGTTGAATATGCAAATTTGCTCCTTCCCTGCATGGAGAAAATAGTTGTGATTGACTACAAGCCTACCATCGTTAACCTTTGATTGGAGAAGTAATGCTCGTTCACTGCTAGTGCTCTGATAAAACATTTTGTTTCCTCTCAATTTTTGTATGCACTATAGTGCTCCCTCTTATCATACATTGTTACCCTGCTATCTTGATCTTGACAATCCTGAAAACCTTGATAGGACTATGTACTATTTAATCACCAGTTACCTATGATATTTCCTAAATAAGTTCAAAATAATCAATCTGGATTGTTGGATTGCGATTAGAGTTTATAGATTATATAGACGCATATAATAAGGGGGGTTGGGATGAGAAAAGATATAGTAGTGAAATTTGTATCTAAAGTAATATAGCATTTTTTTGGCAGATAATGATTTTATCAAGCTGTTATTTCTAGAGAGCATTAATGTGCATGTTAGACAACGTGGCAGTTGTTGGGAGTTAGCCAAAACAGTTACGCATGTCTTTTTGAGTTTGAGGGAAATAACTAAAGTTGTACGTCTTCTCTGCTTCCACATTGGCATTGCCATGGAAGCCAAGCTCTGGAACTGGAACCCTCTCCTTCTTCCTCCTCGTTTTTCTTCACTCAAACTTGCTTTTCCATCAACAACTACTCGCCTCGTAGCTCACAATTCAGTCTCAGAAACCGTTCCCATTCATAAGGAAAAGGAACAAACCCTACCTTCTGTCAAACCTACTTACTCCTCCACTCCTCCCAATCGAGGCCTTCGAACCCCTCACAGCGGGTATTTAACTTTCATCTTTCAACTAATCAAATTCAATTTTCCTATCGTTCATTAATTTAATTGGATCAACGAATAGGTACCATTTTGATGGGACTACTCGCAAATTCTTCGAGGGTTGGTACTTCAAAGTCTCCATTCCCGAACGGAAGCAGAGCTTTTGCTTTATGTATACCGTCGAGAGTCCCCTGTTTCGTAAACCATTGACGCAGCTCGAACTGGCCCAATACGGGCCCAGGTTTACTGGTGTCGGGGCCCAAATTCTCGGTGCTGATGACAAATACGTTTGCCAACACTCTCCCCAATCACATTTTTTCTGGGGAAGTAAGCATTTCCTTTCCACTCTGCTATGCTCTTCAACTTTCTTTATTATTTTTTAATTTTTTTAAATTACTCATCGTCGATTTCAACAATTCTTTAGGCAGGCATGAACTAATGTTGGGGAACACGTTCGAGCCCAACCAAAATTCTAAACCTCCAAACAAGGAGGTTCCTCCTCAGGTTTTTACTCCATCTTTCAATCTTATATGTTGGAAAATATCAGGGGATAAACCCTTAGGAGATCTATAAATATGCATCATAAACAATTAATATAAATGAATCTGACGCCATATTTTAATCTAACACTTAAGGGTCACGTGGGTCACCTTTATGAGTCTTATCTTATATGACAAATACAATCTTTTGGTTTTGGAAGGATCATGCATATTTTTTTATATATTCTTTTCTAGACATGACAATTCCGTGTTAAATTTTATATGTACGTGCTTCACCGTTCTCTGTTTCTGCTTTATGTTTGCCGTGCTTTAGGTGATTCTTTCTTTTTCATTGGCACCAATATTGTTTCTTAATTTCTTGGAACTCGTGATCATATTCGTAAATTAAGAGATATCATATAATCATGCCCATATGCGAACGTCAGGTACGTACTGTCCTACATGTTCGTGAAGAATTAAACCATATTTCGTATTCATATATATTCAGAAACTAAGAAAAAACTACACGAACTAATTAAACCATGAAATAATGAAAAACAGTAAAACCTTCGGCTTGCCAAGTTTCAGGTCCTCGATATATGGTTTCCATTTACACCCTCTAGCTGAAATGAAATGCTTCTTTGCTCAGTTCTTCCCCGATTTGATATATGCCATCCTATTTGGGGTGATAACTTCCCTTGTGACTGGTTCTGCTAATTGCTGGAGTCCTGACAAAATTTACTGGTTGATAATTTATTGCAATGGTTGGAAGTTCAACCAAATTTAATGCATTGGTTAAAAGTTTTTAACCATTTGCAGTGCATGCCCTGTCAATTTCTTTGGAAAACAATCAAGTTGTTGTTGCTTGTGGTAGACGAAGAACATCGTCAAAAACGTAAATCAAAACAATTACGGGTGGACTATTTAACGGTATTATATCATCAGATTAAAATATGCATGAATTACTTTACTGATGTGACATTATGAAGACAAGTTAATAAGAAATAAAAAACTCAAAATAAATAACTTAAATTATACTTATTAAAATGCTCTAAAATACACTTAGTTTGAAAAATTATAAATAATTATTAAAGTTTTGAATAACCACACAATTGAATATGATAACTATAATGATTTCCATCTTAACTAATTTTGAGTTACTTTGTTAAGATATGATAACTTTATTAAGATTATCAAAATAAATAAATAAAAAATTGTAAGTTATTTTTATATCTTTAAATAAGTTTTTATATTTTTCTTATAATTATTTATACAAATTATTAAATATAATGACAATAATATCAACAACCTGAGAGATAGTATTAGCATATGTTGAAAGCATCATTATAAGGAGTATCAGATACGGACTCTCCGTCAATATATAAATTAATGTGTGTCTAAATTTCACATGCAATCATATTTAAGACATAAAATTCTTTCGATTTTAGTATCTCTTTAGTGGACTTAATTGCATCAAGAGCACCCTAATGAATTCGGTTCAAATATAATGTGTAATGATTTCTTGCCTCAATGTCATTAGGATTTTTTAGAAACAATCTCTTGATTAGTTTGGTTGTGGTGATTATTAACATGTGCTACATCAAGAACATATTAGACAAAATCAGCAAGGTTTGCCGCTGCTCCACCCTTAAATTGAGAACATTAAAACAAAATGTAGGATTTTTAGTTTGCTTGCAAATTGCATCTAGTTCTGCACCTTAGATTGCATAGGAGGATGCAACAAATAAAAGGAACATTAATATTAAGTAAAAGAAGTTATGAGCCATTGTTAACTTTGTCTTTTTCTTCTTTGGCTTTTTGTCTGACTTCTTTTATGATTCTCAATTGAAAACAATGGCATATATAAGTTAATTTCATAAAATTTAATGCAAAATGATTGTTGCTTAGTTGTAGGAACTTCTAAAAAGAACATTATACACCTATAACTACACCTAGATTTATTAGTTTTGTTTCAAACATTATAATATTAAAGTCAAAACTTTCAGAGAATGTTTAATAACCAAAATAAAGGAAATAATTATTTTTTAAAACATTTTTTTTAACACCACCTATTAGGCAGACTAATTAGCTTTCCTTGATTCCTATTTTAAATTTTTATTTCATTTATTAAAATTGTAAATAAATTCTACTAATATAGCCATAATTGTAGGTATGATATTCCGTGAAGTTATTCAAAACTTTAATCAATTATTATAATTATGTAAAATTTTGCAAGCCAAGTGTATAATAACGATAAGATAGAGTATATAAGATATTTGCAAAAGAAAAATAGTTAAGATGAGAATTTGACGTTGATATGTTATGCCAAATTTGGAGATCATAATGGATCATTTTCCAGAGGACTTGTTTGACAAGTTGATTTGTTCTCACAATGATTTAGTAGTGGCTTTGGAAGGAAGGGTTAAGTCTCTTAGCTGTTATTACTATCACGAGGGGTAGGGATAGTAAGAATTTTGTAGCTATGGTTAGCCACCTGAACCTGTTTTGATTGACTGAGTCACATTTTTTTGTACATTTAGAGTTTAACTTCAAAATTTTCATCTTTTTTTTTATCATCGACATTTCATATTTTTTAAGAGATAAATTTAATTATTTATTTTTAAATTTAAATAATATAAAAATGAATAAGTCTAAGTAAAGCATGTGCATGCTATACAGACACAGTGATGTGTTGAGCGCCACGAGTAAGTTGAGCCAGATAATACTACTACTAGTAAGTCGCACCGGTTTCTGCTTCCTACATTGCCATTGCCATTGCCATGGAAGCCAAGCTCTGGGAGGCTCGTCTTTTCTCTCCAACACTCCCTCTTCTTCCTCCTACTCCTCGTCTTCCTTCTCTCAATCTTCACTTTCCCTCATCATCAACTTCAACGCTCCACCTAGCTCGCAATTCTGTCTCAGATACCGTTCCCATTCAAAATGAGGAAAAGGAACAAACTCTGTCTTCTGTCAAACCTACTTACTCCCCCACTCCTCCCAATCGAGACCTACGAACCCCTCATAGCGGGTACTTTTATTCTCATTCTTCAATTGCTCAATTCCAACATTCCTATTTTTATTAATTTAATTGGATCAACGAATAGGTACCATTTCGATGGGACTACTCGCAAATTCTTCGAGGGTTGGTACTTCAAAGTCTCCATTCCCGAACGGAGGCAGAGCTTTTGCTTCATGTATTCCGTCGAGAGTCCCTCCTTTCGTAAGCCACTGACGCCGCTCGAACTGGCCCAATACGGGCCCAGGTTTACCGGTGTCGGGGCCCAAATTCTCGGTGCCGATGACAAATATATTTGCCAATACTCTCCCCAATCACAATTCTTCTGGGGAAGTACGCATTTCCTTTCCACTCTGCTATGCTCTTTCAACTTTCTTTATTATTTTTTAGAATGACTCATGGTAGGTATTCTGTGGATTTCAACAATGCTTAGGTAGGCATGAACTGATTTTGGGGAACACTTTCGTGTCCAACCAAAATTCTAAGCCTCCAAAAAAGGAAGTCCCTCCTCAGGTTTATATTCCATCTTAAATTGAATATTTTTCTAGACACATGACATGACTATTCCGTGTTAAGTTTTCTTCCTAATCTGTTCAACCGATAAGTTAACTGTTTCTATTTTATGTTTGCTGAGCTTTGTGTTGGAGATTGATCCCTCATTGACTATTGATGTGGTTATAATATTTTATAAAAGTAGGGGACAACCTTCACCTTGTGAATTAGCTTTTGTGGGTGTTGAGCTAGATGTAAACTCAAATCTAAAATGGTATTAAAGTCTATCCTAGGGATTGCAGATGGGCCTATCGGGTCATTGTTATTGAACCACCCATAGATGTCCAATCCTCTAAACTTCCTGTTAAGAGATGTGTCCAGTTATCGGTGGGGTGTGTTGATTGACTAGTGATATAACCATAATAGTGTATGTAAGTGAAGGTATGAAAGACAACTCTCGCCTCATCACCGCCTATCGAGGTTGATTAGGCCTAAACTCAAAATTCTAAGACTTTGGGTGATTATTTTTCATTGGCATCAGTTTTGTTTCTTTCTTGGACCTTTGTTTTTCTTGTTGGTAGTCCTTCACTGTCTTGCAAACTGCAATGGTGATTTTTCTTTCTTTAATTTTCAACAATTTTAAGCTACCCTAGTAAATGGTTTATATTCTGTCATAGTTGGCTTCAAGCAACAGGTCTTGTTCTCTATTCCACTTATTATGCTTTGTATTTGGTCGTTTTGCTTAGGAATTTAATGATAGAGTGCTGGAAGGTTTTCAAGTCACCCCCCTTTGGCATCAAGGTTTTATTCGCGATGATGGAAGGTGGGGGTTAGATTGCTTTTTAAGTATTGCATTCTTTGATTGTATTTGTACTTGACACAAATTTTAAATATAGGTCAAATTATGTAGAGACGGTAAAGACAGCTCGTTGGGAGTATAGTACACGTCCTGTATATGGTTGGGGTGATGTTGGTTCTACGCAGAAGTCTACTGCTGGGTGGCTTGCAGCTTTTCCTGTTTTTGAACCACATTGGCAAATATGCATGGCTGGTGGACTGTCAACAGGTATTTTCTACTTGTTCAGCTATTGGCTATTCGATCTTTTATTTATTTTGTGGTCTAGTGTCCTGCTTGTTATGTTATGTCTGAACTGAAACATGATAATTTCGTTTGAGCTTTTGATGCGAATCTATCGTGTCAGTAAACTGCTAATGTGATTTGCAAAGGGACCGACATTGAGTCATTTAAAAAATGTGAAACATGAAGAAGATTGTAATGCTGAAAGCATTTGGTTGTTTCTAGAGCCACAATGTGAGTCGGGAAAAGAAGACAGAGAGAGTGATGCTATTCACATTTAAAAGGTTATTGTTTTGTTTTAAGACTGGCTTTTAGGATCCTGTTTGATAATCAGTATGTGAAGTGCATTTGCTCTCCAAAAAATAATCACTCTTGTTTGTGATATGATTTTTATATCCTCATTCATTTTCCTCATATAAATATTGGATATCAGGTTGGATAGAGTGGGATGGCGAGAGGATTGAGTTTGATAATGCTCCATCTTATTCAGAAAAGAACTGGGGTGGAGGATTCCCAAGAAAATGGTTTTGGGTAATTTTTTTTCATCATCAAAGTATATCTTTAGTGTTCATAAGTACATCAATTCCATGGCTTGCTACAAAACTTCAGCTATAGCTGGTTGTATGTAAGCGATTACAAACCTTATTGTCTTTCGAAAATTATGGTTAGAATGATTTGTTTCTTCATTTTATTTATTTTTTCTTTTTTAGAATAATCAATTGTCTATTTACTTAACAAGCACTAGATGCAAGAACAGTAGTCCTTAATCATCAAGGGCCTGAAAACTGTAGTAGATGGAGTCCTTTTGTTACTTGTGCATCATGAAGTATTACTTGACAAAATATAATTTTCAAAAAGTAGTAGCTTTATCGTGATTCATGATCATATATGAATGATAGAACACCAATTGATAAGACTGATAAAATATAATTCTGAACATAGAAATCACACACAATACAGCAATACAATTGTTGTCCTAGATATAGAAGTCTCCTAAAGGAGTATTCTCTGTCCAAAAACTGCAAATAACATCAGACTTGCCTAATTACACAATCTGTTTTCTCAAATATAATCCTAATACAAAATTGCCATCAGTTATTTTCGATGAATAACTGTCATCATGCAGTTTCTAATATAGATAGAACTAATACTTAGTTACTAATACAGGATAAGTTATTTTCTGTCGCATTCACTCCAAATAATAACTGCCTCCAGTCCATCAATGGATCCTTCCTAACCAACCCACTTGGATCTTGGTTTCCATTAGTGTACTTGAAATTTTACAGCTGGTATTGTAGGTTAATATGCTTTTATGCAATTATTCTCACCAATATTTGGATTAATGTTTGTATATTTTTATGATCTCAAATAGTTGATGTCTTGTACAGGTTCAATGTAATGTTTTTGAAGGTGCTAGTGGAGAAATTGCTCTTACAGCAGCTGGCGGATTGAGGCAAATTCCTGGAATAACCGAGACCTTTGAAAATGCTGCATTGGTAACTTATACAGCATTTGGCTATCAATTTGACTCATTTCATAATTTTATTTCACTGACTTTATTTAATATTTGATTGTTGTCCTTTTTGTCAAAATAAAATTCTGCGCTCATGTTAAATATTCTTTATAACAAACTCTTGTGTGAGGATGAAAACACTAAGTTCTTTTGTCCTCTGCCTGCAGTCTATGAGTCATGATATTTCTAGTGAAGTGATTTAATTATTTCAATATTTATTTCAAAATTTTCTAATTACTAGTATAATGGTAGATAGTGATTTTTTTTATATTTTTTTTTGCATTTCAATTCATGGTAAAGTGCGTTTATGTTCTTCTTTTGTGTTTTTTTTTTTAACTAAACCTCAAGATTAGTTGTTGAGAACTTGAGATTGTAAACATTGATCACTTTAGTCCCGACTTTTCTAAATCCTTATTTAGTCTCTAACTAAGCAAAATATTATTCACCTTAATCCTTTTCTACTTCATTTTTCATTGATATTAAGGACTAAAGTGAATGAGTTTTTGCAAAGTCAGGTAAATAAGGATTTAAAAAGGTAAGGGACTAAAGTGACCACTACTTACAATCTTAGTGACTAATCTGAGGTTTATTCCTTTTTATATTTGTTCTATTTACTATCTTCTTTTGGTCACTATGTACAATTAATCTTTTTAGTTTTCTATTTTATTATTTTATAATTATTTTTTCTTAATTTTAAAATATTTCCCATGTTGCAAACTTCTGCAGATTGGAATTCATTATGGTGGAAATTTTTATGAATTTGTGCCATGGAATGGTGTTGTTAACTGGGAAGTTACTACTTGGGGTTATTGGTTTATGTCAGCAGACAATGGCAAATATGTGGTAATTATAACTTTCTAATTGCACTTTACTTTTTCCAGTGGTTAAGGGAATTGTTACACACTACACAGGCCACACTAGTTGTAGTTGTTATTAAAGTTTTGCATCTCATTTCTGTTTAATGAGATCCAGGTTGAATGAGCTGAACATGTTAATGATTATACGATAAATTAGGCAGTGGGGATTGCTTTGAGAAACTTGAATTGAGCTTCTCAATCCAAGAGAAACAAAGTAGTCAGATGGGCCTTATTTGGCTAATGACAGACTAAGGCTGTGTTTGTATAGGCGTTCAGCCCGTTGAACGCCAAAACTTCCTCTCAGTGAAATTGCATTTAACGTGGATTGGAACACAAAAATGGCTTAAACCAAACACACACTAAATATCCTATTATTTTGGCAGGTTGAATTAGAAGCAACAACAGAGGATCCAGGTACAACATTGCGTGCTCCAACAGCAGAAGCTGGCTTTGCCCCTGCATGTAAAGATACATGCTTTGGAAATCTAAAATTACAAATGTGGGAACGAAGATATGATGGCAGCAAGGGGAAGGTGTCACTCTTATTCACACGTATAAATTAATTGTTTTTCAGATTTAGTGTTTAATGGAACATTCTGATGAATAATATTTGGTAAATGGCACAGATCATATTGGACGTTTCAAGTAACATGGCAGCACTAGAAGTTGGAGGAGGTCCATGGTTTAACACTTGGAAGGGCAAGACATCAACTCCAGCAGCCCTTAGCCGTGTCCTTGAATTACCCATAGACGTAGAGGGCATTTTCAATCCTGTTCCTCTATTTAAACCGCCTGGCCTGTAGTCATTTGGTTTGGTATTATCTTCCTTTTTTTTTAGTTTTTAATCTAATCATGCGGCATAATGCATGGTTTAATGTTATAAACTTTGTCATAGTGCATGAAAGGATTCAGAGTTTCACCATAAGGATAGAAAGGGATTCTTGATTACAAAAACACAATGTCTATATCCTTAGATAAAAAGAGAATGAAACAAAAAAGTTTACATGTACGTGTGAGGGAATACATAAGAAAATGTGTAAAAACGATTTTTATATTGACATTATTGAATATATTATAATTTTATGGGAGAGTATTTTACCACTTTAAACTTTATCTCTTATAGAAATAGATACCTTAAATTTTAGTTTAGTTCTAATTGATCCTTAAACTATATTCTCTTTGTAAATTAATACCTTAATTATTTATTTTTTCAGTTCATCCTTAAATTTTATCTCTTTTGTACATAAAATTTTAATTATTTTTAGAATTTATTCTTTTGTAAATAGTCTATTATATTGAATTCGGGTAAAATTACTAACAAAAAAGAAAATTCAATAATTTATTTATTTTATATCCCAATTATTTATTAGTTTTACTTTTATCAATAACATTTGCAAACATTAAATCACAGTAAAATTTATAATTAAAAAAATCAAATAAGGACCTTCTTTAGTACATGATAGAGTGAATTGTAACAAAAGAATAAGATAAAAAATAAATAAATGATTGACATTTAATATAAATAATTTAACACTAATTTGATATAAAAAAATTGTAAAAAAAGTGAATTCTACAGATGAATTAGAATGAAATTAAGTTCTTCAGGAAAAAAAAAAGAAATTAAGTGCAAGATGTCTAATTAAAGAAAAATAGTAAAATTTAAGGATTAATTAGAATTAGAATAAGTTAAAATTTATGGTGCTACTTGCAAATAAAATAAAGTTTATAAGTATCAATTAGGATAAAATTTAAGTTTAGGAGGGTTCTAATTTTATGAACTGAAGTTTTATGTATGTCCAGTATTTATTTAACTCTAATGTTCCAAAAGTTTTATTTTAAATATATTTTTTAAACACAGATATGTGTCAAGTATTAAATTATTAATTTTAAAACACTTTAATAAAATATTTGTAAATGAAGGAAAATAGTAACTATACTAACTGTTTAAAATGGTTTGACATATTTCCTAAAAAAAATTATTACTGTAATATTACTCTAAACCCTCTTATAAGGAGGTTACCGTAAATGTTACAAATAATAGGAGAAATTTTGTAAATTTATGAAATCTTAGAGGTGATTATTGTAATTTTTACTTTAAATAAATTATTAAAATATGATATATTTAAAATTTTGTGTTCTTATTTTTTTGTTTTTTTTAGGGAGATTGAATTGAATAAATGTGATACATTTTCTAAGGATTGTTAAAATCATGTTTCACTTAATGTAATAAATGTATAATTTTTAATAAAATTACAATACATATAATTTTTTTAATCCTTTATTAAAATTAAAGAAACCCTTAAAAGTTATTCGGCCTCAAGTCCATAAAATGTCAACACAGATTTCATTTAACGGATAATTTATTCTTACATGTTAGATTTTAAAATGTATGTATTTGCATTAATTATCATGGCCATATATTTACTTTGTCTTATTTCTTCTTCTTCCGCCTTTTTGTTTAATCTTTTTGTCTAACTTCTTTTATGATTCTCAATAGAAAATAATAGCATGTATAGGTTCATTTCCTAAAAGTTAATGCAATGCGATTGTTCCTCGTTTGTAACAACTTCTAAAAAGAACATTAAACACTTAACACTATACCTAGATTTATTAGTTTTAGAGCTAATATATCAACATTAAACTAAAAATTTCCGAAGAATGTTTAAAAACCTAAAAAAAGAAAAAAATAGTTTTTTTTAACACCACTTGTTAGGGGTAGATTAGACTTTCCTTGATTTTTATTTTATTTTTTTTAATAAAATTGTAGATAAATTATACTAATATATTCATGATTGTAGTCAATAATTAAGTCTCTAAATAAAAATTATAATTGGATCATTCGTATTGTAAAAATTTTGTAATTGAATCTTTAAAATTGGTTTGTGGTGGGGCTTGAAATCACGAGAAAAATAGTAATTTATAATGGTTTACAAACTATAGAAACTCAATTACATAAATTATAATTTAATTTTTATTTTTTTATTTTTTACAATTAAAACCTAAGAACTGTTTTACAAATTTGATATTTTTATTTTTAATTTAATTTTTTAAAAAAATACACTTTAATCTCTAATTAATTTCTAATCTTTCTAATTCTAAACCTAGTCTTTGGTGCGTTTTATCAATCTTTCCCAACATAATCACCTATCTAAGTAGTGACTTCGCAAGGCAAACAAGCAAAAGAGCAGTGGTCTTTACGGTGGGAGGTAGTGAGAAAACAGAAGGAAGGAAGGTTTGGGATTAAGATTATGAAGAATAGATCGAAGAATCCTATTCTACTTGTTGGCATGGCCTTATGAAGTCAGTGCACACATAGATGATGATGATGGTGACAAAGATTGATAGAATACATGAAAAGTTAGGTTTAGAATTAGAAAGATTAAAAATTAATTAAGGATTAAAGTGTCCTTTCAATAAATATTAAATAAAAAAATAAAAATATTATATTTGTAAAAAGATCTTTAGATTTTAATTGTATAAAATAAAAAAATTAAACTTAATAATCTGATTTGATAAAATAAGTCACATAATATTATATAATTAAATAATATATACACTAATATAACTTATTTTTAAATCATATCAAAATAACCACCTAAATGTTGGTCACTTTGGGTTGGGCATCAAGCTGCAAACCCAAGCACCCTATAAACCAATAATTTAGATGTCAAAACTATTTATTTATGATCAATTTTAATGATAATATAATTTATATAATGAAAAATATTCTTATTATTAAAAAAATATATAAAATATTTAATACTAGCTATCAAAGAATTGTGATACTCATCAAAGATTTTTTTTTTTTTAATATTCAAGGACGAAAACTAGTGTAAAATATTCTTAAAGAGTTCTCAAAGAATTGTCATCTGAAAAATTGTCTATTAACGAAACGTGGTACTAGTATTAAGTATTGGAGACTTTAGGTTTAAAGATTTGAAATCTAAAAATTTAAGAATTTAATTACTGAAAGCGTAAAAAATATTTTATATTATTATAATTTAGATTATTATAATATGATTAATTATTGATTTTCTTAGTAGTAACTTTAAATTTTATATTTTTCTTGTCTTACTTTTAAGATCAAGATTTAAGGGGTGTTTCATTTTTTATAAGACTTAATCCATTGGATTAATTATTTTAATAAAATTCAAACTAAAGTACTCCTAGTTTTAATTATAAACAATTAGAATTTATAAGAAAAAGAGAAAACAATATTAATGAAAATGGTTATTTTTGAAGAAAATGATTAAAAATATAAGATATATTTATAGTTATCATCTGAATTAATCACTTTTTTAAGACTAATAATTTGATCTTATAAACCAGATCGAAGGAAGTATTTAAGGTGATTTTAAATTAGTTGATAGTGTAAATTTTTTACACTAAAAGTAATAAAATTTAAAATTGAGTTAAAATTCAATTTGTACGGGTGTCAGTTGTCTATAATCACGCGTTACAGGAGCATCTAATACCACACATATTATTTTGGACTATCTGAATTGTTAGTTTGTACTTTCAGACATCTCATGAATAAATAGTACTATTTTATTTTTCAATTAAAGAAAATTTAGGTAAGATGAATTTGGAGATTTTATCATGCTGTTATCAAATATGAATTTATTACTTATCAACGAAATCAAAATTTTGTTTGTAAACAAACTATAGATTAGAAAAACATTTTGGTTTGTAAAAATTAATGAGGAGTCGATCTTTATGTTAAAGAGTTTATAATAATTAATGTATAATTTTTTAATTTGTTTGTATAATATATTTTTATATTTTTTTCTATTTAATTTTTGGTATAATTTTATTTATTTTTTCATTTTAATATATATATATATATATATATATATAAATTATAAAATAACATAAATAATTTACTTTTTTCTCTAGCATATCTGTTAATTTGACCAAACATAATCACAACAAATACAATATATTATGGTGAAATCATGGCGAGTATAGTCAATTTTGATTTAACTCAAATTTAGAATGATTGGTTGGGAAAATAAAATTACTTTTAATTAGAGAAAAACAAGTTAAAATCAAAGCAGTATAGAACTTTCTAAAAAAAGAAATATGGAACAATTACGTTATTCAAAATTAATTTTAAGCTTTCAATTATTATATTTTTTTTCTTTCTAATTTATCCTTGTACTTTCGCCAAATTCACACCTATCACTATTGGAATCAAAATAATGGCCACATACCAACATTTTTACGTGAGACTATGACATCCATGTTTGTATTTAGGGTTATATTTAACAAAATTAACTAAAAATATAATTGAAAGTTAAAAAATTTTAATTGAAAGTTAAAAAATTAATTTATTAAATTATAAGTGATAAAGTAAAATTTAAGTATTGAAATAGCTAAAAAATGTATAATGATAAAAAAATAATAATAAAATTATGATGTATTTAAAAAAGATAATAAAAAATTGAATAAATATACAGTGGATAAAAATAAAAAAATATATAAAAAATTAAAAACTAATATTTTTAAAAATATTACTTTAAGTGATATTTCAAAAATCGTTAAAAGCTAATATTTTAAAAAATGTTATTTCAAATAGTATATAAAAAGTTAAAAAATATTAAAAAAAACTTATTTATTAAATAGTTATATAAACTTTTTGACAAATAAAAAAAAAACTAAAACTTACCTGAAATATTTTAATGAACATAACGTATACAGATGATTGTACGTGTATGCACTGTCATCAATCATGGTTTGTTTGCTTTTTAATAAGGAAAGGAAGTGTGTTTTGATTCTTTATTAAATTTGGTTTGTTCATTATGTTTTTAAATTGATGAATTTAATCTCCACTTTAAAAAATATGTAAATCTAGTCTTTTTTTTATAACTTTGTAGCATTAAAAAACTGTCACTAAATGTTTAGTTTAGATTTGAGTAATGACTAAATATTAAATACACATTTTAAAAAGATTGAAAGACTTAATTTATTATTTTGAAATTATAAGAACTAAAACTAAATTTAATTAAAAATATAAGAATTATTAAAAACATCTTTTCTTTTAATAATTTCTTTTGAAAGAATAAAAAAAATATTAATAAAAAGTCCAACACAAGCACAAAATGTGTCTGATTGAGGACAAAACCAAAAACAGAAGTAAAAGTCTTTTTTTCTTTTAATAATTAAAATAAAATCACTACCAAAGACTAGTAGTCTTTTATGGTCCATGGAGTACTAATAATCGGCCAAAGGATCGACACAGCAGTTTTTAGTTTTTAGCTAGATTTTAGAATCGTGAAGCACGGGTTTTATATTATATATATTTATAATATTTTATATAATACTATATTTTTAAATATGTATATAATAAGAATTTAATTACTTTTTGGTTGAATCACGCTACGTTGATACTATGCTGTAACTGGTTTATATGAATTTGAGCTAATCCGATACAGATTTTGTATTTTCTCATATATATGGCTTGGTTTTGATCGCTTCTTGTGCTCAAACCATGCTATTTTTCTTACTAAAATATATTTGTCTTTCAAAAAAAAATTAAAATGTGTTTGTTAACAATAATAATTGAAAATAAAATAATATATTATAAAAATAGTCAAAAGTGCTTTTTACATCGTAATTCTAAAAAATGTGTTTGGTGAAGAACAGTGCATTATTAAATTCGTTATTATGCATTATTAGACTTAATTTTTTTAGACATTGAATTTTTTTGTTGCGGAGTTAATTTCACATTCCTTTCATTATGGGGATTTAATTCAATTGGTTGTATAGAATGCATGAGTTATTTTAAAGGTTTAATTATATATGTTTTTGGTTCTCTAATTTAATTTCTAAGTTCAATTTAGTCTTTTTATTATTAAAAAAAATTAATTATGTCCTTTAATTTTTTTAAATGATTTAATTAGATCCTTTTATTTTTCAAAATTTTAATTAGATTCCTTATTTTTTCTAAATAGGTTTAATTTGATCTCACTATAAAACAAACTCAGTTCCACTTTTCAAAAGTTTTGAAGCAAATAAAAGGAAAAATAAGATTAAATTCAACTAATTTTAAAAATTAAAAGTAAAGAGACCAAATTAAATTATTTTTCAAAATTAGAGAACTTAATTGAACCTTATAAGAGGATTAAATTAAACCTAAAAAATAAATTAAAAAACTAAATAATAAGAGGATTGCTTTTTTTTTATATGCTATAAATTTTTTTTATCACTCATAACAATTTTATTTAACTTGAATATGATTACTTTATGTAAAAGATTCATGTTACCTATACTAGTAAATAACGAAAATAACTGAATTGTGATTTTTTTTCTTTTTAACATGGGTTACCAATTTTCTTGCTTTATTTGTTGAAAAATATTCTCTATTTCTTGATGTTTAATTTTCTCGATCTGTGTTTATTTTTGTTCTTCCTTTCTGCATGAAGTAAATATTTTTCTGCTAACTACCAAACAACAGTGTCATCTTTATGCGATGAGAAACCCAACAAGGATATTATCACACCCACGTACCGATCAAAGAGTTCCAATTGGCAATAATTATTTGTAATTTTCAAAACCGTTTACAACTATGAAGACGCCTAACGATAAACTCAGCATCCCAACGATTGTGTGGTAGCGTTGGATGGTGGTTTGTCTTCTGATTAATAGACGCGTTGTACCATTTTTATGAATTTTGTTCACGAATTTTCGAATAATCTAGTGAATTTTCTCAACTCCTCGTAGCTTTTCCATCTTGTGCAAAATTTTTGCTAAATCATTTGAGAGTCTCATGTAAGTTTAGTGAAAGAGAGTTAAAGTTAGGGGATTTTCCTAATGGAGATTTTTTTTTTCTTTTTCTGAGAAGCAAAAGAAAATTTCATTAAACATAAACCACAAAATAACCATCTTCCTATGGTTCTTTTATCATTTTGAGTTGTAATTTTTTTTTAGAATTACTAAATAGAGACATTTTTTAAATTAATTCTCAGTTAAAAATAAATCGTAAAAGTAGTTTTGATTTTATTAAAAAAATCATAAATCTTTATATGAATTCATATAGATTTAAGATTTTTGTTTGCAAAATGATAATTACTTTTACTACTTAGAATTAATTGAAAAAATGTCTTATTTGGTAATTTCAAAAAAATAATTAATTCCAATTGGTAAAATATCCTCTTCCTATGCTACCCTTTACCATGAACACTTCCATAATACCAATACAAACCTCAGAACCACAAACACTATGCAAATAAAACACCCACGAAAAAATCATAACTACCAAATAACACTATCATTCCAGAGTATAAATTATATTATCAGTCCATATTAACAATAACCATCACGAGTCTGATCAATCATCTCAGAAAAAAGAAGCAGCTACACTGAATAAGGCAAGAGCTACACTATTCATATACCAAAACTGAATAAAAAATTACTGTATATATCCATTCTGCAGTCAGCACTATCAACCACAATACTCCCATCAAACAAACCTTTGACTGCAACCAATTCAAAAACCGTCATAGCTAGTATCATACCGTACCATCAATAATCAAATGACCTGCATGCTACCACAACTTCACCCCATAGAATACCACCATATACCTTCAATTCGAATATACCACAGTTCACAGCAACCAAAACTCAAACTTTTCCCATGCATGCCATCCACCATCAATCATTGACTCATACTTCAAAACGACAGCTACGTGCTATCAACCGTCCGGCTCAATTAATTCATTTGAAAATAATTTTCCTTAAACATTCCATAGTTTTAATTACTTCACACTTTTCTTTATCTTTCTTTTACTTTTCACATTTATTATTTTCTCTCATTCTTTTTTTTTTTTTATCTCACTCTTCAGTCTTCACTAAGGCTTATACGTACAGTCCCAAGAATTATGACAACAATATATCTTCTTCAATCCAAAATTATACTATTGTGATTGCAATCATTGAAATAACCAAACAGTAACTGCTGGACCCTGTATAAAATGGAATATAATTCCTTTTAAATTATGGAGTCATAATTAAAATTATTTTTGCAGATTCAAAATGTAATTTATACATTCAATTAAGGAATCTAATTTATTATGATTTTTAGTTATAATATAATTTATATATTCAAAAATATTTATTTTAAAATTTAATTTATAAAATAAACATTTATATACAAATACTAATTTATTAAATATATTTTAAGAATATAACTTTATTTGACTATAATATTTTTTATTCCATTGACGGGTTCCAATTTTAGTTATTAAATATGCTCGGATAAAATAAAATTAAAAATTAATATTACTTAGTTTTCTGAAATGATAATGATTTTAAAAATACTTTATTATTTTCACTTATCCGTGTTCTTTCAGTTTTAAATAGTAGTTTCACGCTGTGCAGAAAAATCAATCAAAAAATAATTTCATAGTGAAAGTTAATAAGAGTTTTATTTTTAAAATCTTACAATTTAACAATAATAGATCCTTTAATAGAAAAACATTATAAAGATGTTTATATTAATCAAAAATACTTTTTGAATCATATATGTCTTGTGTTGATTTCAATTACCAAACAATTTTATGGACGCAAATCACATGTCTCACAGCACTAGCACTGTGATGTGTCTCAAATTATATCCCACCAATAAAACTTGACACGTACGTACGTGGATTAAAATAAAATGTGTATTTTCTATTTTTATCACATCCATTTTGCGGTCTACTCCGTTACGCCTTTCCCTCACAATCATAAGCAATTTGTTGTCTTCTCCTTACTATATCAATTTTGAATACGTTAAAAATTGGCTTCCTTTTTCTCAGTTGCGATCAAAGCAAAGCTCCTGTAAATTGGATAAATTGGTGATCTCTCCATTACAATCAATCCATAGTCAAGTGATAGCAATGCTTCCATTTCCAATTAGGATCAAAACAGGGCTAGGTTACATTTAAACACAAAATAGCAGGCAACACAAGAATTGTTCTTTATTCACGATTAAGATCAATTCTGAACACGTCATTGTTTCAAGGCAATTCAAATCAAGATTTTGTTTTCTTTGCTAGTAGCCCCCATCAATGTATTATCAATTACGATCAAAATAGAGGAGAAATTTGTTTTGATACAAAACGGATCTTGATGCAAAACAATGCTCTCGATTACTTAGGTTGAAGGATGAACAATGGTGTAAGCGGCGTAACGGATCCGTCAAATGACTGTGTGAAAAAGTAGGAAATACACATTTTATTCTTAATCCACATGTCAAGATTTTATTGGAGAAGCATAATTTGAGACACAAATGAGACAAGTGATTGAGTCTCAATTTTATACGTCAATTAAGATATTTTTATCTTTTAAATATGTTAATTATTAATTAAAATATTTTCTAGTAAAACTGAGATCATTAATTGAGAATAATAAAATTACTCCAATTTCTTAATTGATTCATGACCTAACATTTAGGTCCTTTGTAAAGTAATAATATTGTTTCACTCCTTGATTATGCTTGCTTGTCCTAACTATGCTTGAGGTTTCTTTTTATAGAGGATTTTTTTTTCTTTCCGTACGTGTACATACATCTGCTCTTTCTTTCTATAAAACCAACCCTCAGGTCTTTCATTTCACATGCTCCATAGTTATTGCACTATAAATTTAATAGTTAGAGAGAGAAAATGATAAACATAATTAGTATGATGAGAAAAATAAAAAGATAAAAAAAATGGAGTAAAAAGGAAAAGAAGAAGAAAAAAGAAAAAAAATAAATATACATTCACGGTATATGTAAGGAAAGGAAGTAAAAAAAATGAATGCTTTTGCAATTATACTCTGTAGGAAGTACGGATAACTTCTTTGCAGTTGGCTTGTTAATTAACCCGATATCCCTTTCGGGCTTGGGGACAAAATGAATTTTTGAAAACAAAAATATTGCAAAATATTGTTTTAGAACTTAGAAGTGGTAAAGATTAGAGAAATGTTTTTAAAATTAGTACATAATGTCAGCCTTCAGATATCCTTAGATTTTTGTTTAATTTTTGTCTAATTGGTATTTTCTACGAAGTTAATTAATTAATCGATACGATCTCACATAATATTCATCCCGTTTTGTATTTGATTGTGCAATTAATTAAGTCATTATATAAACTTGAAAGATTAATGAATGATTTGGTGGTTGTGTATATATATGTTGCATTGTGCAGAGGTATGGGCTAGGGCCTGATGACACATTACCCTTGGAAGACAATGGAGACTACACCAGGGAAATAGGGCACTTAAATTTTGCAAATTTCACCTCAAACGTAACTGCAGATAGTCCATTTGATAACCAACTCAACAATATTAATATATGGTACCAACCAGAAGAGATTTTTCCCGTTGATAGGTGTTCCGGAAGTAAGGCAACATGTCTTCTGGGTTCCGGTTGATTCCAAGTACTACCACATTGCCAAAAAGTTGAAGGTAAATGACCCTAACCCTAATGCTGATAGGAATCAAATAGAAAAGAAAGAATTAAGAAAAGAAAAAATTAAAATAAAGTTATATTTTATTTGGATGAATAAAAAAAAGTAGTGGAGATTTTTTGTGTGTGTTTATTTGGATGAGTAAAAAAAGAGAGTAAAAAGGAGAATAAATAAATCGTATGAAAATATTTTTATATTAATTAAAAAATTAATTTTAACTTCTTATTTTTTTCTTAATCTTTTATATACCAAAAAAATTTATTTAATTTTTTAATAAATTAAAACCAAAAAAATAAGATAAAGATAAGCTCCCTTTCATTTCATGCCAATAATTTAGTAGAAAATTTTCTTCTCTTTTCTATTTTTTTAAAATAAATAATAAGATTATTCTTTTTATTTTCTTGTACTTTATTAACTATTTTGTATTATTGTATAAACAAACAGAGAGTAGGTGCCTAGGTGGGCTGATATTAGAATTCAAAACAAATTGTTTCTGTCTGAACGTATTAAGCGGGTAATTTTTTTAATTTATTATATGAAAATGACATGCAGAACGTGGGTTTAGAAAATATTTGTGCTGACATAATATATATATATATATATATATATATATAAAGTAACTTTTTCATAGGTGATCGAGTACAATTATATTGTCACTGTCGAATAAAAAAATATATGGTTAGTTAAATAATTAATCAATTTGAGATGATGATAATAATAATGCTTCGGTCCGTGACGTTTTGGTAGGTTACTTGTTTTGTTTTATACTATTCATGGAAACCCAAAAAATTCCAAGTGGTGAATTGGTGAGGATACGTTGTGTCAATTGCTCAATTAATCTAAGGTATATTGCTATATATGCTGAGAACAATCATATATGGTTATAGATATAAGCCAGTACAATATTATATTTTTGCGCTACACTTATTAAATGCATAATTTCAATTTCTGAAAATGACATTCAAAGTGTGTGGGTTCAGAAAATGCTCAATAGATAAAGTCACTATTATAAAAGCGACATTTAAAGACGGATTTAAAATAAATTCGAATTGTATTGAGAATTGATGATAGTTATGTAAAAAATCATCTGAGAAAAATGTATTTTTTTTAAGACGGTTTTTAACTGTTTTTAGTTAAAAATCGAATTATTTTTTAATTTTCTATCATACCATCCCGTTATTACTACTCTTTTTATGCACTTAATTCTCATTTTTTGTCATATCACAATTTGTGAGTGCGTGAAACATATACCTTATCCTAATTCACAATCTTATAGTAGCATACCTTCCCCATAGAAAAGAAGACCATTGACACTTGCCAATTAATAATGAAATCAAACAGAATACTTATTAATATCATGACAGTTGAAAGTAACGAATCAAACAGCCAATTAATAATAAAATCAAACAGAATACTTATTAATATCAAAATAGTTGAAAATAACGAACTAAACAAAATGAAACTATATGCACAAATTAATATCATGAGCAGTTGACAGGTTAAATGATAACTATCCAAAGAGTAGGTATTACATGAGTACTGGAATTTTACTAAATAATTAGAGTTACAGAAAATATATTACAAATATCGGAAGTATGAAATACAACGACATACAACAATAACCAAGCCTTATCTCATAGGTGGGGTTGACTACTTGGATCAAATGACAACATATATTATCAAAAATCATTTTTTATGAAATATAAGATGTAAGCTCCGTTAAAGATCGCATACATAGAAACAACTTTCAACCAAAACTCTAGGCACATATCTTTGTATAAAATGAACAAAAACTTTTTTGGAGATTTGAAAAGGTTCTAATTGTCAGCTGATCTTCAACCCGAGTGGAAAATACCAATTCCTGCCCACCAATACGTATAGTTGGCAATACATATAGTTGAAAAACATCAAAACTGAAAGATCAGACTATTACTTTGTCACATATAGCATGTTTCAATTTTGGAAGGTAACAAGTACACTACTGTCTTCAATCTATCGATGACAAGCCAAACTCATTAAAGGTCCAGAAGCAAACTAGGCTTTAAAGCTTATAAAAAATTCATCAGTAGCATCAATGGCCTTTTTCCATGTCTATCATCATTTAATCAAATTGGCACCAAGAAAGATCAGAGTACTACTTAATAGTTTTGATATTTTAATTGAAAGACATTTAATCAGTAGGATCAATGGCCTTTTTTCCACGCGTGCATTTGTTATAAATATTTTGATATTTTAATTCAATTTTTATGAATCAAAGAAAATGCTCAACATGCTTTTGTGCTTGTCACTACCTAATAGTTTTTTTAGAATACAAATTTAATTAATCCATTTGTTCAATTTAATTAATCCATTTTTTAGAAAGATAATTTTGTCTAAATTTTTATTAATCTACAAAGAAAAAAGAATTTTAAGACACAGTATTTATTAGGGACTAATTTTTAGTAAAAATATTTTTAATTTTCTTTTTTAACTTTAATAAATGCATTGATTAGTATATCAAGATCACAATATTTATTAGAGCATAATAAATGTTTTAATATTTCATTTAAAACTGAAAACATAAATTAATATTGATTTTTTTAAAGTGTTAAAACATCAATTGATTTCTGGTAATAAAAATAATCATTAAATTTGGAATTTAGGGAGTATTAAGTGATCTAAGTATAAAAATTTGATACTTGCTTATAAAAAAAAAAAAGGTTTGACAGTGAAGTTCCAATAGGGTTCTAGTTTTTGTTTTATAGTACTATCATTAATGGAGTATATTTTTATATAACAACAATTAATGACTTGGAGCTAGAGTCGTGCATAAACTCGAAGACATGCTTAACAATGACACCGAAGCTGGAGCTTGTGAATAGAGGTATTAGCCAAAGCATCTACCTTGACAATGCAGCATACAGGTCTTTCATCTACAACGAATTTGATGTGAGCCCAGTAGACATGGAAAGTGCGTCAGTGGCTCTTATTTGCTATCAACAAAGGGTACCCTTCATTGCTATTAGGGCTCTCCCCGACTTGGCCGGTGGTGGCTCCGCCGAGTCCAATGAGGCTGATACCTTCTTATCAATAGCTGCCACCAACTCTGTCACTGTGGTCATTGAGTTCGTGAAGCTCTTGTCACTCCACTCTAAGTGGTGGTCCATGTAATGTTGTCGTCTTTTTATAATATTCCGTATATGGAGCCCATGTAGACAACTTCACCGTACGTTGTTTCGGAGTAATAAGAATCTGTGCATTGGTCTAAATGGCGACAATAACTTTTCCCAGACCAAACTTCGAAAGACTTTTTCCTAGTTTTAAAATTAAAGGTAACACTAGCTATTAAGTTACTTTATATTGGAACTTAAGTGCAGGAAGAAGATTTGACAACCAACTAGTAAACAATATATGGTATATATCAACCAGAGGAGATTTTTCCTGTTGATGGCGTTCCGGAAGTAAGGCAACATGTCTTCTAGGTTCCGGTTGATCCCAGGTACTAGCTTATTGCACAAGCGACCGAAACCCTAAGTGGCAATTGATATTAGAAGCCAAAACAACTTGTTTCTCTCTCAACATACTAAATAATCATTGTCTTTAGTTAATTTATTCTGAAAATGGCATTCACATCATGGTTCACTAGTATTATAATAAAAACTAGAACCCTGCCCTACCTCATGTCACTTATTTGATGTGTCAATTGCTCAATTAATCTAAGATGTATATCTTTAATTTAATTTTTCACATTTTTGAATGGACTTTAGCAAATCTTATATATGCTTGGTTTTAAAAATATCTATATATTAACTTAAGGACTGTCCTACGTACTACCGAATCACCTTTTACCAAAGTTTAAATTTCTTGGTTTTAAAAATATCTATATATTAATTAAATGAAATCTCGGTCTCATAATTAAATTAGTTGTGTATTCTTAACGAATATGCATGGAATGCATGCTTTACACAAGGATTATAAAATGGGATCTGATCATTGAGTCAACTAACCCAAATTGATCCATTAGAAAAATCAAATTAAATCGATTTAACGGATTATATTGGATAAATTAAAAAAATATATATGAAACTTATCCATATCGAGTCTGATCTCGGTGTCTCAACTTTTCAAAACTGATAAAAATGATCCATCCATGATTCAGCAACCGGACATGTATTGTATTTCGTTATTTTGACTCATGAATTAAGGTGTAAAGAAGAAAAATTAAAAGTAAAAAAGTGATAAATATGATAAGTGAAGTGTTTGTTAAATTCAAATTGTCTTTTTTTAAAGTTTTTTTTTTAATTTGTATACTTGATTTTCCTAATCTCTTATCCTTTTAAATTAACCCATTTTTTTAGGAATTATAATAGTCAAAAATCACTTTATATAAAAATTTAAATTATTCACCATAAACTTAACATATAATTTATAAATTCAAAAATATTAATTTATTACCATTTAATTATATAAAAATAAGTACTTATTCGGCTCCATCTACATATATAACTAATATATATACGATAATATACAAAAACAGTGTGATTCGGCTTGTAATTAAACAAAAGCATACGTAACCCACTCCTACTAGATTGCTGTTGCTTATCGGAAAAAACTCCTACTAGATTTATTTGGATGTTGTTTGATTGTCTCGTAACTGATCCAACTTAATTGTCTGTTTGCACTCTATTTTAATTTGAATATGTTCACCAAATAAAAAAAGGGGGTAAAATATGTTTAGAGTTACTGGAAAATTTTAAAAATATTAATTTGATTCTCTTAAAAATTTTCAATTAATTTGATTCATGTAAAAATAAAACATCTTTTGCATAATCAGCGGTAATTTCGTTAAACTGGAATCCAATGTAACTAACGAATTTACATGTGAAATTTGATTATAAATTAATTGAGCAAATTTGTGACAATTAAAACCTCCCAAAATAAATGTAATAATTTTTTGTGGCTAAAAATCACTAAAATTGGTAATTTTTGGTCACTTCATGGGTGATTTTCTCATACTTTTGATGAGATTAAAAGAGAATATGAAATAATAATGAATTTTAGTGTATTTTGAGTGCACTCCGGAAGGGAAGATAGAGAGAGAAATTAATTAAATTTATTAGTCACATAAGAGAATTATCTAACGAAATTATCCATGAGGATTATAAAAAATACCTTTTATTTTAATAGAGATCAAATTAATACAAAAAAATTGAAAACCAAAATATTAATTCAAATTTTATAGGGATCCCAAATATATTTTAGGCTAAAAAAATTATAGTATTTTTTATGAATTTATAATATTAATTATTTGTATGACTTTTAAAATAATTATCATAAAAGTTAATAAATTTATGATGTATAATTAATGTATAGTTTTTTTTCTTTTTTTTACTCTACTCCAAGTAAAGATAAAAAAATACTCTACTTCAAGTAATATTTTAGATTCTAGTTTTTAGTTTATTATATTTTATTTTTTTATCCTTAATTTATCGTGGAATAATGGAAGTTAGGTTTATTTTATTTTTTGTTATATTTTTTATATTACATTGTTTATTTTAACATTACATTGTTTATATCATTTTTAATTATTATTTTAATATTGTACTTCTAGATATTGACAATTGATTAATAAATGAAAATACTAACACACAATGATGATATTATTATATTATCAATATAATGAAAAACACTTGGAACCCAATGTTATTTTTTTATTGTAATATTTTCTGAAAACTACTAATGTAGTAATTTGAACCCCTTGCTATATTTTTTATTTTTTATTCAACAGAAAAATATTTTAATTTAAATGAATATCCAATACTAGAAATGTCTGTGCGTGGTGTTTATTTATAAATTATTATTTAGTCTCTTATTATCTATTTTTATTTCACAAAACTTATAAGATGATATATATATATATATATATAACATTATACAATAACATATTATATATATTATAATATTATATATTCTTAAAATGTATATTAAATATTTTTATTCTATCAAGGTTTTAAATCATGATTGCACCGATAATTGAATTGAAAAATAATTGATTCAGATAATACATATTTGATTATCCTTAAAGTAATACCTCATTTTTTAGTTTTGTATTTTTAAAAAGTTTCTCACAAAATGAATTTGTTTGTCGACTCAGACAATTTTTTTTGGTGTACTTTATTTAATTTTTTTTTGTGTACAGACAAAATTATCTTTAATAAATGATATTTGTCGTTTATATTAAAAAAACAATAAATCATAAAACAATACTTTTATTACTTCAAAAATTGATCTAATTTTTATAACATCGTAGGCCATGAAGTTAGGGGGGAAATGCAACACAGTAAACATGGATACAGTTCGCAGGGTAATGGCGTAGAACAAAGAGAATCAAAATAGGATTTCTGCTGTCACACCACTCCAATTCAGAACGTGATTGATGCAAACCTAAGCTCTCATTCAGACCAGAAAAATGAAAAAAGAAAAAACGTATAAACTGATGGAAATCCGTAAATATAGCCGGAATGGAAAGAAAGAAAATTTCAAACCCAAGTGGGCCCAATAAACATGCATGAAAAGTGCATCAGTGGGCCCAATAAAGCATCTCTAGTAATAATATTTTTTCCCAACTGAAATATAAAAAGAAAATTAACTCACATTTAATAAAATTAATTAACATAATTTAATTTTAATAATCTAAAAAAAAATTAATTTATTTTTTGAAGTGTCATTTATATTAATTCATTGGACAAAAAAAAAGTTGTTATAAATAAAATTCTAATTAAATAAAGAAAAGTTTAAAAATATTATCATTAAATAAAAAAAAATTGGTTAAAATTTACTTATATTTTTAAATTTCTTTTGCTTATATTTTGATCCGGAAGTAGTGGTGCTGATGCGAGTTAATAAAGTTAAGAACTATTTTTAACTGGATTTACTATTTGAAAGGAATGACGTAACTAATGTGTAAGAATCATTTCTATACACAAATCGACTCTTACTAAATATTGTGAGAATTATTTTAAATAAATATAAAGATATATGGGAACCATTCTCACATTATCTCTTGGTTTCTTATTCCCCAACAAAAATTCACAAAAATGAATCCCTCTTCTTATTTCTCTCTCACGTGATAATTAATATCCATTTACATGACGTAGATATGTTATAAATTTCTTTCAGTATAAACTTCCGAGTATACATTTATGATGCACAGACAGGATACATGACATGATATGTGTGAGATACTTAGCAATGTATAAAAATTATAAAAGTAACATTAAATATATAATGATCAGGTACTACTAACATCATCTGTATCCATCTGCAAACCATAAATAAGATCTAAAGTTCTATTTTTCTCTATCCTTACAAGGATCATAAGATCTAAAGTTCTACTTTCCTCTATTCTTACAAGGACCATAAGATTTACTACAGTAGAGAAAATATACAAAATTTACAAAGCACAAAGCACAAATCAAAGTATAGTAGTAGTCATAATGACCCTTGTTTATGTTGCTTGAAAGCCAGCTTTCATGTCCTCCACCTCCAGTGACATTGTCAACAACACTGAGAATGAAACTTGCAACCAAATTTGCCACAGAAGAGCCAAGGCCATTAAGAGTGGACGCTAGGCTAGACATAGATTGAGGTAGCTCGGTGAGGAAAAACTCATTCTGTCCTACTACACCTAAGGCCTCAGCCAATCCATTAAGGATTTGGCGCGGTAAGAGCCACAAAGCAGACATGTTCACTACAGCTTGTGGTTGATCTTCATAGCCTTTCTCAATAGCAATTTTGCGTCTAATATCCTCTACAACTGCTAGGGATGCAATTGCTATGCAACCAGTTAAAAGACCAATTCCCATTTTTTGTTTTGCTCCTATGCATGCTGGGGACCCTTTTATCTTTGATGCCACAGGGACTAAAATTCGGTCATAGATTATAACCCAAAGTACTAGAGATACAATCATAAATGTCACAAAGGAGCCTGAAGGAATTTCGAAGTTTGACGTAATGTGGCGGTCCATGGAGGACGCCTCTAGTACCAGTAAGGAACCCTGACTGATGTTCACACCCATCATGATTCCTGTTGACCAAATTGGGACTATCTTGATAAGTGCCTTCAGTTCTTCCACTTGGTCTACTGTGCAAAGGTTCCATGGATTCAAAGCTCTTCCCTCTGGTGTTAGATCTTGTAAGGAATTTCTAATCAAGCATGCTTTGTTCAGAAACCTAGCAAACAAAATAACTTAATCAAGCCTTTGCTCTCAATTTATTACATAAAAATATTTTACAGGACCATCCAAGTGATTAGCTAGCAACTACTACGTACATGATCCTCCGGACCAATATTGTAAACATTCTCAGTTAAAAATAGCAATCCAACTTATAGAAACTCCAATAAAAAGTAGAGGACTTCCAAGCTTACATGTAAAAACTTAATTAACAACTGTGCTGGTTGTCCGGTTGTCCAAATGGTGTGTTTCAGTAATGATTGAAAGATGTAATCTAATTTTGATGCAATAAGTAGCTATGCTTATAAGTTATAACAATTTGAAGATATAAAAATTCCAAAGCATGATAAACTGAACAAAAGAAACAAATCATACCTTAATTTTTCAGTTGGCATTAGGAGATCGGAATCCTTTTCTAGGTGGTAGATACCATTCTCGGTCTCCTGTGGTAACTGCAGAAGTCTATTTTTGTAAGAGGCTACAAGGACTTGAGCTAACCCACTTAGCATGTTCCTTTTAACCTCCACCATTACATAAAATGGAGAAGCTAAGAAAAATGATACAGTTGCTACAAACATTAGGATAACGGGAATTCCAAACCCCACTGCCCACCCCATGTTATCTTGAATATAGACAACAACAGTTAAACCTATCAGTGATGACATTGCAACAATAGCATAGTACCAGCTGAAGTAGCTCTCTTTGATTCCTGCATTTTTGTCCCTCTTACTCAACTGATCAACACCAAAGGCCAAGGAGGATGATCTTATGCCTCCAGCTCCAATGGACATGAGGGCAAAAGAAGAATGCAAGATCAAAAGGTGAATTGTTGTAGGAGAGTTATTGCAGCTGTTGGTAAATTGGTTACAAAGTGGCTTTGACAAAGGAATCAAAGTTGTTAACCATAGAAGAACCATCCCCTGCACAACCCCAACACAAATAAGGGCCAAAAACCAATTTTAATTACTGATTTTATGTATATCGACACAGTACTGGTAATTACTTATCATTTCAGGTCATGGATGATATTAGCATACAAAATTAACAAAACAAATCAAAACAAAAGCTTCTAAGCCGAGCAATGGAGATGAAGAAGTTTAGATAAATTTCTATACAAGCACTTGTAGAAAAGAAAATAAGAAGGAAACATGAAATAAGCTTTTCCGTAAACTAATTTTAGCTTATGGAGAAACTTCTTTAATTTTTTTCTTCCTATTTCTTCTCTTATAAGTGCTTATAGAGGTGTTCATCCAAACATTCCCAAAACCAGTGACTAAAAAGTGACAAACAATGTATCAGAATCGTAATTGCGGCCGCATCAGTCACATTTCCTTCCAATTTCTCGCAATGCTAAAAATTGTGACAAAACTGCAACTGTGACCACAATTTAAAACCTTCATTACAAGAGAAAAGAAAGAAAATTACCAGTAGACTTGCAATAGATCCAAAAGCAATCATGGAATATCGACCCACATAGGAGTCTGAAAGGACAGCACCAACGAAAGGGGTGAAATTTGAGGCAGCAGACCATAGTAAGAGAAAATTAGTGGCTCCTGCCGTCTGCATGCCATACTCTCTTGTCAAGTACAATATCATGTTAGGCATAAGCCCGAGGCTAGCCAGTCTCTCAAAGGCCTCATTTGCTGCCACAAGAACATTTATTAGCATACAAATAGATAAGGTTTTAACAAATGTGAAACAGATTCATTGTCACACATATCTGAAAAAAAGTTGTACCATATTACCTATGATGAAAGGTAAGGTTCTGAAGCCACCCTTGGCATTGGAATTCTGCTTGCTCAAAAGGGGTTCTTCTATCACGCTTTCCATTTCTGAGAGACCTTCCATTGCAAGAGACACAACAGGAGGAGGTTGTGCTGGAGTGAATTGAAGAGCACACAGCAGTGTGTACCATATCCTATGTAACACCAAATAAGTGGAAGTGGACCACTCAGCTATGTCTCCTTTCTTGAAAAACCATACACGTTACATGGACTTCTCTGAGATAGGAAAAAAAAAGTGTGTGGAACTCTCTAACTTACTGTAGGATTAAACAACTTTCTCTACATGTTCGACACATTATTGATTATGACTTTGATTTTATTGAAAAGGTCTGGCTAACATTAGTTAAAAAATTAAAAGGAAAGTGAAAAAAAAATGAAAGATAATTCAATTTTATTCATCTCAGTAAAAATCTTTTTATTTTAAGTTACTTAACATTTGCCTATTGAAAATTACAAATTTATGCGAATCTAATTTCATGATTTCAATAAATTTTAATTAATCATGAAAACTATGTTAAATGAACGAACATAATTAAGAATAATGTTTATATATTTAGACTCGTGTTTTAATAGGTTTACTGAGATAAAGTAAATGGATACAAAAGGACACGTATTTTAATTATGATATACGATGAAATTATTTAACCTCATTTTACAAAGAATAACTCTGACATAAAATGTGAGTAAAGTTATGAAAGGTTGAGACGCTGGTAACTTTTTCGCACCTTAATAGTAAATGCAATGATGCAAGAAGCACCCTTTCCAGCGTTTGTAAGCTTGCTTAAGGAATACACTTCTGCTCTGCTCTGTTG
Source organism: Glycine soja (assembly GCF_004193775.1). NCBI lineage: Eukaryota > Viridiplantae > Streptophyta > Magnoliopsida > Fabales > Fabaceae > Glycine > Glycine soja. Next base: position 6,926,397 of record NC_041005.1, read on the forward strand.
ATATTCTGCATTGTTATGATCTTAAACTGGTAGTTGTTCCTTTCTGCATACCAAAAGAATTAACAGTTAGTTTCAATTAATTTTCTTATTAAAGCATAGACCAATTAGTTCTAAAAACAAAGAAGCAATCATTCGTACAGAACTTTATTAAACAAAATGATTCTATAGTATAGCGTGTTAGACACCGTACACCTTTTTATAAAGCTTCTGAATGAATGAATAACTTTGTCTCTGATTAGTCTAACAAGTTTTTATGTTCTTTTAGAACTACCTTGTTCTAATTTTGAAGTTAAAAATAATAGTACCTATTTATTTTTGCTAGAAAACAACCATGTCTATGATTTTTTGTAAACTAAATAATCATACAAACTTATACAAAACCTGATCTTATCGGACAGATAAGAATAAGTTAAAGTATATATAAAGGGGTTCTTCTATTTAGTAAAAATCTTTTGAATAACACCTTCTACACATTTAACTTAATCTACACTCTCTTACTCTTATGGGGCCCGCCCGAGTTGGCCGACAAAACATTTGCAGCATACAAATATTAGCCTTTACTCACCCAAAAATAAAATATAAATATTACTGCTTTTTGAAGGTGTGGACTGTATCACATGACATGGCTACAATTAGGAATCCCGCCATATTTAATTAATTGCTAATTGCTAATTGCTAATTGCTAGACAGTAACATATACATTTTTTTTGTTGTTGGTGAATAATCACCTATGCTATTTAAAACTTTGCGTGAGGGATTTCATATCCATCCCTTCTAAAGATGGAAAGGCGATGTCTTACCTCGTGATTAAATTGATTAAAAAAGGGAGAGAGAAAAAGAATAAAGTAGAAGAAAATAAATATGTTTTAAATTATTTAACAAAGAATGAAATGAAATGAAATAAAATATATTTTATTTTTATTTTTATTTTAAATTATAAGGTTTAGATACATTTTTTTATTTTCATTCTTGCAAAATTATTTTTTTATTTTTAATCATTAAAGTATTTTAAATAACACTTTAAATAATAAAAAAATATTATTTAAAATGTCATAAGAATAAAAAATAAAACAAACATAATTTATAAGAACTAAAAATAAAAAAATAATTTTACAAAAACAAAAAGAAAAACCTTAAATTACAATAACTAAAAAAATATTTAAAACAAAATTTTAAATATAACTCCAGTGATGATAGACCCGTTTGTTACATTATGTGCAGATGAAGCGAAATGCAGAGAGCGAATAAAAAAGTTTGTTTGATAGAGACAAAAGAGAATAAAAAATGAATTAAATAAACAGTGAAATTTCAGAGTGCCATACTTTAATTCAATTTTTTTTTTACTTTCATTTATTTTTATTTCATTCTATCAAACATACACTTAACATTTTATTAAATGAAAATTTTATCTAATTTAATAAATTTTAAGGATGAGATTTATAACTGAACATGCTGCAGTTCATTTTGACAATGCAGGGGATCTAATCCAGGATGACACATGAGATGTACTGTTTTTCATCATTTATTTTCAGGACGATTGAATGTGGTTGATTTTAATGATGATAATTGTTTTTCTTTGAAAATTGTATTGATTTTAGGCATTTAAAAATTATCGGGGGCGGGTTCAGATGCCTAATGTGTGCAAGAGTTTGTCATATGAAATATATTTTTCTTTTGATAAAGGTCATATGCAATGTTTTAAGGTACCATGTCGGCAAGAGTTATATAATTTTTTTTGTTAGCTACGTTACCGTACATTTGGCTCGCTATCAAGATACAAGGATACCATCCACACAACAGTAACTCGTAAAAGTTATTTATGTAGATATTTTTTATTTTTATTTTTCTCAATAGTAACTCTAAAGAATAAATTTCTATAATAAAGTAATTTTCTTTTGCTGCTTTCAATGAATCCTGTCATAAAATTTTTATCATTATATTTTATTAATAACTTCTTTATTAATTTATATGTATATTATTTATAAATTAATTAAACTTTTAAAATTAAAAAAACTTCTATAAATATAAACATAATTAAGTTATATTTTATTTTAAATGATGAAAGTATTTGACTTCTTCCAGATAGTGCAACATAGACATAATTAAAATAATAAGAGTTACATAATTAAAATAATAATTAATTTTATTGATTATCACACCTAAAACGTTCTCAAATATGTTCCATAAAATCCGCTTGAAATTGTTGATGATGTCTTGGATCATGAACTTCTCTTCTCCTAAGCAAGTATGATTAAGGACTGGATGAAGACCAATATGTATGTCAATTATCAACACATTATTAGTGGGATATTTATATTGGCGGTCAATATTCTCATTATATGTGTGTGGTTCATCTTTCACAATCATGTTATGTAATATGATGCATACATACATATAATATATGCTTGATATGTGTTCATGCTCCAACCACACACAAGACCACGTATAATTGCGAACCAGATTGAAGTACTTCAAATGCGATCCTTTCTTGTTGCTTCTTGATATTGAGTAAACAATTTTCTTTTATGACCTTGTGGCCTTAGGATGGTCTTCACAAGCGTCGTCCAATCTAGATAAATACCATATGTCAGAAAGTACCCCATGTTATATTGGATTTCATTAATTGCAAATTGTACAATAGGGGCTTCTCCCTCCATAACGTCTTTAAACACAAGATTCGTTGAGCACATTGATGTTGTTGTTTGAACCCTCAACCCCAAGATATGCATGTCAAATCCGTAAGTATTGTGACACCACAACTTTAAGCATGATTGTGGGTGGGCCATCACCATGACAATATTGACCTTTCCATGCTACTAGACAAGTTTTCTATTTCCAATGTAGATAATCAATGCTACCTAACATACTTTGAAAACCACGAATCTCACATATTTGCATTAGGTATTGGATGCCATTATTGTTGGGTCTTCTTAAGTACTCAACTCCAAAAATAATGTGGATACCCTTTACAAACTTATCCAATCCTAGTAAAGTCATGGTTCCTCCAATTCGAACATAATAATCGATATTATCAGTCGATGATCCATATGCCAATATGCGAATAAAAATCATGTATTTCTACAACAGAGAAAAATCCATCCTCCCCGTTGCATCAACCTGTTGTTGAAAATATAGATCTTGCTTACCAAGTGCTTGTACAATGCGAAGGAAAACATCCTTTTGCATTCTAAATTTTCATTAAAATTGTTCATCTGTGTATACCGCATCATTGGAGAAGTAGTCATTGAATAATCTTTCTTGCCCTTCTTCACAATCTCTATCAATGTATTTTCGTGTACACCTACTTCTCATAGTGGCTTGCTGTTGTCACCTTTCCATCACCAACCTCATGTAATGTTATTCATACTCATCACTTAGAAAATCATCAATGAATTCATCTTCAAGAGCCTCAAGAGATGAATTGATATAGTCCATCTTTAGCAACATCGCAGAGTAATAGTTTTCTGAAAATCTTATACAAGTTTTGCATAATTCATATGTGCGAAAATCTTACAAGATTAGAAGGAATATATAGAGAGAGTTACAACAACTAGTTTTACCACTCTTCTCACAAATAAATCGAGTGAATAGGCAATTTAGTCCCTGGAATTGTACCTATTTTGCATATTAGTCCCTAACTTAATATTAAATTCAAAATAGTCCCTATTTTTGCATAAGTGTTGCAAAATAGTCCTTCCGTTAAATTTTAAAGTAACGCCGTTAGTGAGATCAATTTTAGTGCCACGTGGCACTAAAGGATGACGTGGCATGACACGTGGACGTGCCTGATGCCACGTCATTTGATGATAACAAAACGAGTAAATAGGCAATTTAGTCCCTGACTTTGTACCCCTGTTGCATATTAGTCCCTAACTTAATGAAAAATTCAAAATAGTCCTATCTTTTACATAAGTATTGCAAAATAGTCCTTTTGTTAAATTTTAAAGTAATGTTGTTAGTAAGGTCAATTTTAGTGTCACGTCATTTGATGATGATAGAATGAGTGACTTCTTCAAATTTAATGGTTTTGAACCAATTGAGGCATATATACGAAAAAGAACTCACACACACTTGCACAAATAAAAAGAACCAAAAATCCACAGCAACAACTTATCTCTGTAGCTGTCAACACCAATGGGCGAGGTCTGCATAACCATTCTCTTTTTTTCTTTTTTTTTTCTTCAATTACCATCAATGTATCATTTTGGGTTCTGATTTTTTTGTGTGTTTTGAATAGGAAGAGAAAAAACCAGAGGAAAACAAAGTGGAAGAGAAAAAAGCAAATGAAGAAGAAAAGAAAGAAGAAGAGAAAAAACCAGAGGAATCAAAAGATGACAAGGAATCCAAGGAGGAATCTTCGCTGCCAGAAATCGTGCTAGGCACAACCTTTGCAATGCATGGACACTTTAAGCATGATTTCTAGCATCTTTTAAGTTAGGAACTATTTTGCAACACTTATGCAAAAGATAGGGACTATTTTGAATTTTTCATTAAGTTAGGGACTAATATGCAATAGGGGTACAAAGTCAGGGACTAAATTATCTATTTACTCGTTTTTGTTATCATCAAATGACGTGGCATCAGGCACGTCCACGTGTCATGCCACGTCATCCTTTAGTGCCACGTGGATAGTCCACGTGGCACTAAAATTGACCTCACTAACGACGATACTTTAAAATTTAACGGAAGGACTATTTTGCAACACTTATGCAAAGATAGAGACTATTTTGAATTTAATATTAAGTTAGGGACTAATATGCAAAATGGGTACAATCTCAGGGACTAAATTGCCTATTCACTCCAAATAAATCGCATCTGCATCTTGTTGTCTTGGAGCTACCACTCTTCTTCCTTTGACAAACTTGTTTGTAGCACATTAATTTTTTTTGACAGATTTTATTGACCTTTTGCCATCGATGTTTTAGCGTTGACGTATCTTTCGGCTATCAATGTTGTTCAGACATCCTATTGTAATTTTTCGTAATTCTTGACGAAAAAGTTGCAAGTTTTTGGTTTGTCCCCACAATTGCGTTCTTCGAAACATATAGTCATGAGTCAGCGAGACATTCATCTTACTTTAAGGAAAAACATGATCTTTGCACTCTATTTATATTCAACAACTCTAACAACTATATTTTTTTTCCAACAACTACAAGTGAATGCTTGATCTAACAGTTAAATTTGTTCACCTCTACTCATATACAAAAATTTTCCAATGGATAATAGATCTATTTCCCTTAGTTTTTTATTGCATAGCAACATTGATTTAGAAAAAACAATTGTTTCCTTGGAAGCAATAATTTAGGAATTATTGTAGTAGGGATTGCTTCGGAAGCAAGGTGTTAGATCCTCTAAAGTTGCTTCCCTGGGCCCCAATGTGGGTGCTCTTATAAGTTTCAATCTTTTGACTTGAGCTCGAGTTTATTCATTTGTCAACATGGAAAAAGTTTATGACTGTGTACCAATAGAATTGTTATAGAAAATTTTGGAGAAAAAAGGCATGCACTTGACTTATATACAAGTTATACAAGACATGTATGAAGGGATAACAACATTATAAGATTGACTTGGTGGTTGAGAAAAAAGATATAAGGGTTGAAGAAAGAAAAGAGGGAAGAGATCATGGATACGAATTCACCCACTAACATTTTAACAAAAAATTAACAATTAACAATGATTATAAAAAAAATATGAAGGGGATATCTAGTAATGTGAGAATTCCAAGAAATAAAACTAAGAACTTTCTTATTGGGACAAAATTACATCAAGGCTCAGTTGTAAGTTCAATCTTGTTTTTGATTAGGTTTGTGCTACTTGATCATACTTGCTTGCACCTTATTGTTGTGCTACAAATACTTCTTTCTTTGTATCTAGTTTAATGTTGATGGGCCATTTCTGATGGTCGTTTTGTTATTAATAGAAGTTCTATTTTCCTATCAAAAGAAAAACTCCATACATGTTTAGTCTAATCTTGGATGTGCTTATCAAAGACATACAAAAATATTATCTTTAATTGTATGTTTTTTTTATCTCATATGATATAGTCTTTATTGAGGAATTAAGGGGAACAGATAATAGGAAGCTTTAACTCTGGAGGTAGACTTTGAAAACAAAGAGTTTTTGCTTAAGTAAGAGGAAGATTTATATGCATTGCAATTTTAACAAAAGACAAGAGGATTTTGGCTCAGAAGTAAAATTGGGAGAATATGGTACAAGATAATGGAAAAATTAATGAAGATATGTAATATCACTCATTGAATTTTCTACCAATGAATGAGATTATTTATTCTATTATCTGTTTTTGTGTACAATAACATTATTTAAACCTCTCAATACTTTATTTATATTATTATATTATTGGTACGAAATATTTATTAATTTTATCAATAATTAATCTTTGTCAAAAAATCTGACTGATTAGCTTTCCTAAATCTATAATGAGGTTTTCTCCTCACAACTATATATTTTTTTAAAAATTTAGTATCTCTCGAATCAATCACTTGTTCAAAAAACCAGGACTATTTTCCTAGATTACCTCTAAAGTGAGTTATCCACTTTATTAGAGAATAATTAATTCAACATGAAAATTAAAGCACAAGAAGTAATAATTATTTTTTTATAATAGTTATTATAATTTATTTTATGATAGATTCTTATGAATTTTGTTTTCACTGTTAACATAAACTAGGCAAAACAAAATCAAAATAATCATCTTCATAATTACTACCAAAAATGTATGAGTAGAAAACCAAAACTCAATGTCCTAAAATTCTTTCCTTAAACAGAGACAGAGAACACCAACCATCGATCTATAGTTTCATTATTATTTCACGTAAAGGAAGTAAAAGAAGGAAGGGAATTACTACTTACCATGAACAAAAGGGTGGCAATGGAGCCACCGGCACCACACAGCACATGAACGAGCAAGAAAATCGTCAAAAACGAGCTTGAAAATCGTAACTGCTGAACAGACACGGATCACATGCACAGAGGTGGCTCCGACATCCAGCTGCATGGCGTAATCTATGTGCCTCGTTACCTCAAAATGAAAACCCAGCATTCTTTTCTCAAATGCCTTGTTCGTTGCCATAGGGAAGAAATTTTGTAATTAATCCAAAAGCCTGATGAACTGAGCTGCTTCAAGGAATGGTGTGAGGGAGATGAAGAAATAAAGTACTTTGACTTGGGTCGCGACAGATGCAATAATAATAGTAATGATTGTTTTCCACGTTTTTAAATGTCGGTTTATGACTCGAGGGACACGAGGTGACAATTTTTAAATCAAAGGATAAACTCCTCCTCCATATCCATTTGCGTGGGAAACATACTCAGCCATGAGCCAACAATTATTACAAAATAATTGCCTAAATATAATTTTTATCTCAAAAAAATATATATTTGAATTTGATCCTACAAAATTTAACATTTTTTTAATTAGTCCTTCTTTTCAAGTAAAAACATTAACTAAAAACATAAATGTGATATTATTCGGGAAAAAAATAATTATGATGTTAATAGTTCAATAACTTCTTTTGTCGAAAATGAATCTAACAAGACAATTATTTATATTTCTTTTAGTAAATTATATTTTTAAATTTTTATTTATTCAAACAATGGTATTATGTGGTGGTTTTATTAGATTCTTTAATGATATAATAAGTTAATAACTTTTTTTATTATGTCCTTAGTTAATATTGTTACTTCACAATAATAACTAAAATAAAAAAAATATTAAATTTTATAGGTACCAAGATAAAACAATCTTTTCTTCAAAAAGAAAGGATAAAGAAAATTAATTTAAAGGATCAAAGTCAAAATGATCATATTTTTCACATACTAAAATCATATTTAAGTTTAAAATTATTAAAGCAATGTATGAAAAATGAAATGTGAAATGAGTAAAAGTAAAATGATAAAAAAAAATATAGATTAGCATACTCGTTAGTACAAATATAGTATTTTTAAAGATATAACAAATTTTATTTTAATGATTCCAGAATTTTTTTTATTAACCTTAGTCCTTACAAATTTTTAATAGTTTTCAAAATAGTTATTATTACTATGTGTTGTCAATGCAAAAGCCACACACAAGCCTTAAAGATATAAACTTGTTTAGAATGTAAGGTTAAACATGTTTTTTTAAGTGAAATATACACAATTCATTCACAAGAATCAACAACAATTAGATAAGAGAGAATCACGACTTCCACTTGGGGATGGGCATGTTCAATCCACATAGAATCCTAATGAGAAAAGGCTAACTGGGTCAAGGTATGGGCTACCCTACTACCTTGCCTTTTAACAAACAAAAGCTTAAAGCAATGGATATCTCTACAAAGAATCTTGCGATCCTCTATGATGTCATGGAAATAAGACTTTCAAGTGTTATGCTGAGTTGTCCAAGCGACCAAGCTTGTACCAGTTGCAAGCACTCAGACTCCACCACAAACGAGGTAAAGGAGAGGTCACGAGCCATTTGGATCACCCATATCTTAAAAGATAGAACATCTTATAACTTTTATTTTATTTCCCTTCCACCCTTAAAATATGTAGGGTTAAACATGCTAGTTTGTTTATTCATGGACATATGCATAAAAATATAGTGTAGAACAAGTTAGCCAAACCTCTATTATTAATCAAGCACAAGACATTTATTATTTAACATTGAATTTATACTATAGTGAATTGTTTAAATCAAATGACAAATGAGTCCACCAAATATTGTTTTTCACGCAATACTAGTTGTACACTTTGTTATATATATATTATCTGAAAATATTATGTAATCAAGTTTTTCTCAAGTATTGAGAAAACAAGCTAACGATTCTTACTAGTAACAAAATGACTCATTTATCTTATCAGTTAGAAGCAACTCTAATAATTGAAATATCTCTTTTGGGTTGAGCCCAATAATTATTATTAACATTAACCTAAGCACCACTGAGACACTTTGGCTGTTTAGCGTTCGTTTGGAACGCTGGCAAGATGTCTTATATCTAATTTAATCTAAGGGTATTTTTATCGATTTATTCTCATCCCTAATTTTGCTATCACCCTCTGTGTGCTTTGAATTATATTTTTCAAAAATATTCTTTCCATTGAAATACGATTTCATTTTATTTTTCAAAATATCTTTTTCATAGAAATATATTTCCGTTGTATAAGAAAAAATGTAAAAAAATATACAAATGTGATTTCATTATATATTTTGTTAACTAAAAATATATTTTTTTTTTAATTTTTTGCACCTCCTTTTATATACCTGAAACGTGTTTCCTTTTATCAAAATATAATTGTCTTGTGTAAAGTATTGTATTTTTTATAGTCTCTCTTACATAATGGAAGTGCATTTCCATCTTTTTAATTTTTTATGAAAAAATTATAGTTAATTGTAATCATAAGTTAATTTTTTTAAACTAACTAAATTAACCATGATATAGATTATCTTTTATAAAACTAAATGAATTAAAATATAATCTACATTTTTTTAACATTTATCAGTATCATATAAATTATCATTATTTTTTAATTAAAATTGAATTAATTAGATAAAAGTTATCGCATGTAACAGTAATGAAATTAATTATTATATAATTTTTTATTGATAGTAAATATCATAATAATTTATATCATAGTTAATTTGATTACAAATTAAAAAGGTAACTTATGTCATCATCAACTCAAATTTTAATTAAAAAGATAATTTATATTACAATCAATTATATTACTATTAAAAAGTTAACATGTGTTATCTTTATGATAATTTTTATCATAATCAGTTTAATTATTAATAAAAGGATAAACTTTATCATAGTTAAATAATAAAAAATAAAAAACATAACAAAATGTATAAAAGATAAGAAGATAATAAAAGAGGGAAAGTGAGGGGTGATGTTAGGTGCATCTTGCTTGTGCATCCAACATTTTTTTGGTAATTCCAGAATTATCCCTACATCTTCTTCCTTTTTTAAGTTGTTTTTATTGGTTTGTGGCATTTGCGCTTCGCTTTCTACTCTGTTGGTTTTTGTCGTTGAGTGAGGTGTCGCTTGGGTGGAGGTGAAAGTGTTACCGGTGGGTGGTGGTCGTTGCGGTGATTGGTTCGTTGTCGGAGGTACACCAGGTATCCGAGTTGGTGTTGCTGGTTTCCCTGAGTGAGTTGATTAGTATGTTTAATTTCAACATACGGATCAATTTGATCCATAAGGTTTATATGGATCAACTTAATCCGTATGGTTTATACGGATCAATTTGATCCATATGGTATACAGATTTTGAAATTTGTAAAAATTGTTTAAAGTTTTAATTTTTTTTAATTACAAATATGTTTGTATGTAAATTTGTAAAAAAAAATTATTTGTTTATATGTGTATTTGAAATAATTTGTATGTAGATTGATATAGGTTTTTGGTTTTTAATATATATGGTTATGAATTGTAGTGTTTATAAAATGGTATGCATTAAAAGATTATGTTGAGTTTTGTATGATATTATATGTATAGTGCGGTTAGGTGTTGTATGTTTGTCATGTGAAAATTTTTAATTTGTTATTAAGATGGACAAAAATCAATGGATGTATGACAGTATAATATCTGAAGAAGTTGATATGGATGATGAAAATGAACAAGAATGTGGTGTGAATGAACAACATGTTGATTGCTCGGATGCGTTCAATACTTCTCAGGTAATAATCTTCATTATTGTTATTAAATTGATAAAATGAATGTCCCTTTGAAAACTAAAACTATGTGGGTTGCGTTGTAGGTGTTTGTTACCCGAGATGATGTTTTGCAGTGGGCTCGATCAGTTGCTCATGAAAACGGATTTATGGTGGTGATTATGAGGTCAGACACAAACACTGATATTAGAGGAATGACTTCATTTGTGTTAATTGGTTGTGAGATGAGTGGTCAATATAGGTCTAGGAAGAAAGATTTTGTTAGAAGAGATACTGGAAGTAGGAAATTTGGGTGTCCCTTCAAGCTTCGTGGGAAACCACTGGTTGGAGGGCAAGGTTGGATGGTGAAGTTGATGTGTAGGAGTCATAATCATGAATTGGCGAAGTCATTAGTTGGACATCCATACGTTGGACGATTGACTAAGGATGAAAAAACAATTATTGCTAATGTGACAAAGTCAATGGTCAAACCAAGAAACATTCTACTAACGTTGAAGGAGCACAATGTCAATAGTTGTATAACAATCAAACAAATATACAATGCAAAAAGTGCATACCGTTCTTCCATTAAAGAAAGTGATATTGAAATACAACATCTAATGAAGCTTCTTGAACGGGATCAATATATTCATTGACATAAATTAAAGGATGAAGATGTGGTACGTGATATCTTTTGGTGTCACCCTGATGCAGCGAAGTTATGCAATGCATGTAATTTGGTGTTTTTGATAGATAGTAACTAGAAAACAAATAGGTACAGACTCTCATTACTTGACTTTGTTGGTGTGACACTAATAGGGATGACATTCTCTGCTGGTGTTGCATATCTGAAGGGTGAACGGTTTAATAATGTGGTATGGACTTTAGAACGGTTTCGAGTTTTTTTTCTAAGATGTGATGCCCTCCCTGGAGTTATTGTGACTGACAGAGACCTAACATTGATGAATGTAGTGAAAACTGTATTCCCTAAGTGTACAAACTTGTTGTGCAGGTTTCACACGACAAGAATGTCAAGGCAAAATGTAAATTCCTAATTGGTCAAAAAAATGCTTGGGAGTATGTGATGGATGCTTGGGGAAGTTTGATTGATTGTCCCTTCGGAACATCAATTCGATGATTGCCTTAAGAATTTTGAAATTGCTCGTTCACCCTAGCCAATGTTTGTTGACTATGTTAATGAAACATGGATAATTCCTCACAAGGAGAAATTTGTTACAGCCTGGACGAATAAGGTGATGCACTTAGGAAACACAACAACAAACATGTATGAAAATGTTCAAGTTTTTTCTATTAGGGTTGATGAATTGATGGATTTTAATTATTGTATTTGTATATTGTTTTTTGTGTATTTCGAATGTAGGGTTGAATCTGGTCATTGGGCTTTAAAAAAAGTATTAAAGAATAGCCTTGGAGGCTTATGTAGTGTTTGAGATGCCATGAACAACATGATCACGCTACAACACATAGAAATTAAAGCATCCTTTGAAACAAGTACACATGTGGTTGGACATGTTTTTAAAGTTACCTTATACAAGAGGCTTCTTGGCATAGTTTCAAGGTATGCTTTAAATCAGATTGCTGCTGAGTATGAGTGTGTACATTATGCTGGCAAGAATTCTTCTCGTTGTGGTTGTGTCATGAGAACTACGCACAAAAAACATCAAAAATCAACTAAGCGTGATCCATCTTACTGGAAGTATGTTCATGCTTTACATTTTGTGCAAAATAGTAATTCTTCAGTGAAGCGTAGTGCATCATCTTCTGACCAGCCCATTCCAAGAAGGATCATGCCGATGTTGGATCAATTTCATTCGTTTATACACGATTTCACTGACAACATTGTGGATGCCAAAGCTGACGGTAACTGTGGATATCGTGCGATTGCTGCTTTATTAGGTATGAGAGAAGATTCTTGGTCCTTGGTGTGCAACCATTTGCTTAAAGAACTTGGCAAATGGTCAGATGACTATATCAAACTTTTTGGTAGCACAGACAGATTAAAGGAAATAAGGAGGTCCCTACTTGTTGATGGATTATCCATGATATGTAATTTATGTTTTGCTTTTTAAGAATTAACTTTAAATAAATGTGATGTGTATATTTGTTTGATTCAGGTTATTATGGATAAGTGGATGGATATAACCGAGATGAGATATATCATTGCATCAAGGTATAATGTAATTCTTGTATCGTTGTCGTTGCAACAAAACATGACGTTCTTTCCTCTTAGAAGTCAACTACCAACATATTCTTTTGTGCATCGCATAATATGTATCAGTCACGTCTATGACAATCATTTTGTTCAGGTAGATTCAAGATACTCCTATTTTTAAATTTATGCAATCATTTGTGTTATAATAACGTAAAATTGTTTGTGCATGTACAACAGCTTTATTTAAAAGACCGTTGTCCTTTACCGCCTCTAGCATTGTTATGGTCTAGGAATTGTCATCCTCAAACAAAGCAGTGACCAACTCCATATATTAGTAGAATGCATTAGTACAAAAACTTGATGATGTTGAAAAAAAACTATGTTGACATAACTGTAGACTGAACATCTAGCTTCTAATGACTTTGTAATGTCCTACATTAATATATAATTGTTAGGCTGCATATTCACATAATTGTCAGTAGCTTTGTTATGTTAAACTTAATTGTTTAAGGTGTAGAACTTATGAATTTACTGTGACGTCATTACTAGGGTTACCTGATACGTTTAACGGTTATGTAATTTAAAATAATTTGTTAACGTTAACCCTAATATTTAGAGGCATAAACATAGACTAACAATTATAAACCAAAATAAGTTAACATTTACATAATGTTTGGGAAAACCAAAATGTTGTCAAATACAAGAAAATTATAAACATAGTTCAAATATTAAAATATAAAATGGATGACGTCTATGACTGATTCGTGCGCCGCTTTCGTCGTGACCTGACATAAACGTTGCCCTCTGTTGTGACATCCCTAGCGATCCTTAAGCAGTCTTCCATGACCTCGTGTATTTCTGTGCCTGCAGTGACTATCCTTAGGTTAAGCAAACGGTCCAACCTTTCTGCGATTGTTTGGCAAGCCTCCTATGATATTGAAAACAATCGATAAAGTATTACATTATTTCAAAATTAAACTAAATGACATATAATAGAACATTAATGCAACATTATTTACCACTACATGTCTAGGCTGCTCCACATTAGAAGGGGCATGTGCCGGTGCTGTTGTTGGTGCCACTAGGACCTCAGGGATATTTGGCTCCACATATGTGTCATCATGCGTCACAGGTGGATGTCTAGCCGAATCAGTAGACTGTGCCGGTGTCATGAATGGATGAGAAATCATGAAGAACCACTGCATGTAATCTGATGCACATTGTCCTGGCATAACACAAATATGCCCCACTGCTGCAAGATAGTCAGAGAAATGCATCCACTTGTCGTCAATATCTTCAAATGCTAACATTGAACCCGTAGTCTATGGAGGAATGGTCTGAACATATCCAAATTGTTGCACCACCCTTTATGGTCGGTGTTTGACGACAATGGGATCCCATCGTATATGACCTGAAAAATATGAAATCAAATCAAAATCTCGCATTACACGGTGGTCACCGTAAGGCATCCATCAAACATCAGCAATTGTCAATCCATCTAGACGTTTCTGGTACGTTGATGCTGGTAATAACTTTGAAGAAGCCTTCGTAGCAATCCACCGGCAGGCACGTGGTGACATCTCATCATAGTCTGGATCACTCAAAGACTCAGCAACAGAGGGAAAATACTCATATATCCAACACTACAAAGATTAGATCAAAATAAAACAAATGTCAAATTAACATATTAAAAACATATTAATAACATTTTAAAAACAATTAAATTACAATAATTGACAATAATTACCTGTAATAAGATGATATAACCAGCAAGCTGTCGGCTGTCGCTCTTACAAGCATCATTCAAATGATCATACATATGAACTATGGCGGAAGCTTCCCATGCATAGCTTCCACTCTGACTCAAGTCTTAGAAAACGTATAAAAAACAACATGAACATGTACTGCACTCTTGTTAGCAAAAAGACTGCAACCTAACATATGCAACAGATAGGCACGAGCTGCAACAGTCTAATGTCCGGCCTCACATTTACTCTGATAAATATCTCGTAGCCACGATAGATGTACGTATGCCCCTTGACATTATGTTTTCTCAGCTCTAGCTTCCTCTCTGGAGACTTCAGTAACTCCACCAACATGAAGATCGCTTCATCGACATGCAGAATCTCAAAGCTGTGGAATGTGCCTATAATAGGAAGATGAAGTAGAGAGACCACATCATCCAGGGTGATGGTCAACTCTCCAACAAGAAGATGAAAACTGCTAGTTTCCTTATGCCACCTCTCCACAAAAGCGGATATAAGTCCTCGATCGCCAGTGTCCACTGAACATGCGATCAAAGGACTTAATCCTGTGGCAACGACTAGCCCTTCAATTTCAGGAGCAGACCTCTCAAATTTCTGAACCTTCCTTCCATGGGAGGATAATTTCAATTCAAGACGTTCCTACAAAAAAAATTAAATGATTCAACAACTTATAAAAATAATAATAAATATCATGACAAATTTAAATAATAACAAATACTTAACAAATAAATTTAATTCAAAAATTTAAATACCTCTCCATTCCATACGATGACTGCAACATGGTCACCATAGTCAGTCAGCACTAATGGGTTACGCGACCCACCTGAAAATCTCTCAGCATTATCAACAACTTTTTTAGCATGTGCATGTACGTCTTCAGTCACGTCAGGAGCATCCCCAGCAATAGGAGCAACTTTCCGTTGCCTACGTGCGAATGTTGTAGGCCTTCGCCGCTAGAGAACATCATTTGAATGATGATGATCCTCTTTTTCCAGGGCTCTACCTATAACCCTGCCTAAGGCACGACCTAACCCTCTAGTTCTAATCATAATCTGCGAATTTTGACACATGCATTTTTTGGTCAAATTCAATATTTACTATTAAAATAAACATAAACAACTACAAAATTTATAACTACAAATAATATATGACTATTTTTCATTGAAATAAAATAACACCATTTATAACTATTTCATAACAGCATATATGACTACATAATTAAAATATAAAATTCATAAATAAAATAACAACTACATAATTAAATAATATATGACTATTTTTCATTGAAATAAAATAAACAACTACAAAATTCATATATTTACTATTAAAATTTATAACTATTTCATAACACCATGCAATCATACATATTATTTTTTAAAACACAAACAATACCTATTTTTAAAACAAAACTAACAAATAAACTATCTATTTAAAAACATTTTTCAAAACATAAATATCTATTTTTAATTTTTTATTTGAATTAAAAAAGGTCATACAGATCAAGTTGATCTGTATGAGTCATACGGATCAACTTGATCTATATACGTTATACGGATCATATAACACTTACAGATCATGTTGATCCGTACGAACGCACAAAAGAAAAACGAAAACGCAGTCATTAATGGAGACGCGAAGCTTACCTCAGCGATGGAACAACAAAACAGAATTGCAGGTCCTCAATGCCGACAACGAACCACCCAATGCGCGGCAAATGAACCTCCAAGGAAAGCAAACAACACCGAAAGGAAAAGAAGCTCGAACGTCGTCGCGAAAACAACCAAACAACACAGGAAAGAGGAATGTACAGAACGCGTGAACAGTGTTGGGTGTATAGGTTTTATATTTTAAGTGAAGGACATTTTCGTCCATTCGTTTAAAATGCTGGGTGCACCAACAATAATGTTGGGTGCACCTAGCAACACCCGAAAGTGAGGTATTGGGAAGTGAGGAGTTAGGGGACTGGGAAGTGTTTGGGTGTAGAAAAATAAGATAGGACAATAGTGTTGTTTTTCATGCTTTTGAAAAAGTAAGGAGGTGTGAATAACAAAAATTAGTTAGAATAGTAATTTTCTGCTCTGAAAATGACTGGACCTGAATGTGCTTGTTAAGATTATATTTGATAAAACTTTTAAAAATTATTTTATTGAATCAAATATGCTTGATAAAATTATTTATTGAATTAGTTGCAAAATATAAAATTATATAAATAAACATGAAATTTTAACTTAAATAAAAAAATATTAAAAAATAAATCTAATAAATATTCAACAACAAAAGAAAAAAGGGAAATAAATATAAAAAACTAAAAATTATAAGAAAACTTTTTATAAAATACTACTTTGAATAGTCTAAAAAAATCCTAAAAATTATTAAAAAAATCATTTATCAAAATATTAAATAAAAATTTTAATTAATAAAAAATTATAAAGTAACTAAAATATTTTACTGAACAAACTCTAAATTCTGAATTTAATTTTTTAAATAAAAATAGTACTATTATTATGCATTATTATTATCTATCTCCTCAAAAGAAACGCAGCTACTTTCTTTGACCACTCATCAGTTTCTTTTTCGACAGTTCTTTAAAATCCTTTTCGCAGTTATATGTCATATCATATATTTCCAACAAAAAAATATCAATATCATATATTCAAATGAAAGTTGGGTAATATTTTGAGTTAAACGAGTGCATTAATAAATTTTCATCTCGAACTTCAAGTAAAGTCAATACAAATAGTAATAAATAAATATTTTTTATTTTGGTGGGGCAATATTATATTTAATTCATTTACACATACCACACTTGCATCAATTTGCTCTCGAGATTCTCAAATAAAAAAAAATCTTGCTCTCGAAAATGTATTGTTTTAAAACATTATCTGTAAAACTGTAATTGCATAAATTGTCATCAAGAGCTGTAACATGTTTAAACCTCAAAATATGATATACAGTATATTTTTTCTTTTCAAACTTTTTTTTGTTCTTGTTATAATGTGAAAATTTTGAATTCCATTACTTAACATTTTTAAGATAGATAACTTTAGTTTTTTTTTTTAATTAATCTTGCATCCTAAAATATATAATTAAATATCTCAAAAGAATAAAATAACTTAATTATAATGTACTGCCATCTAATAATAAGTTATTATGTATGATGAGATCGTTAATTTTTATATTAGTTATTTCAAAATAATATTAATTGATTTTTAATTTTTTATTATCTTAAACCTTTCATATATCATGAAAAATAAATTCTAATTAATTTAGAATTCGATAGAAAAATAAATAAATATTGATCAATAATTTTTTTTCCTCCTAAAATTGAACACTTATTATCTAAATAATTTAATTTTAACATTAGTATATTAATTATTCGTACTTGATCGCTCCCTCTTAATTTCTAATCATTGATAATATGATCTTTTTATGCTAAAAAAACATAAGATTTAAACTTATGATAAAAAATAATAAGCATGTCGACATTCACATCATGGGTAGTGCTGAACGTAGTTTGTTTACTGAGACATTGAAATAAATATAATATGTGCTGCTGTCCAAGGATTGGATCATTACATCTGTGTAGGTTAGAGCTTTGGAAGTTACTTGTAAAGTTCCATGACGTTGATTACTTTCATTAGTTAGTTTATTTTTTCTTTTGTTTGCATTCCAAGATCTTTAATTTATTACTGTATGAAAAACATATTTGAAGATTCAGAAAAAAAAAAGCATATTCGGAGAACTCCCTGCCTTAGAAAAACTCCTCATCTATATATAATCAATGATCAAATTATTTAAAATGATTTGTTTTAAATGCAGAGTAGTATAAATATAACATGTTATATAACTAATCATAATTCTGGCCAAAAGATATACAACATGACAAAAGAAACAAATTTTTTAACAAATCATTTGATAACTGCAAAACTTGGTATTACTGTGTTTAAAGTAAGTTTTTTTTTTCTTCAGAAAATAAAATATTTTTTATCCTCTTATTAAGGAATTCAATGTGTATTGTGTTTGACGGTGTATTTTTTTAAAAACATTCTCTGTAAATCTGTAACTGCATAATTGTAATCAAGAGCTGTAACATGTATAAACCTCAAAATATGATATACAGTATATTTTTTCTTTTGAAACTCTTTTTTAAAAGAATTAAAATAAAAACACCAGTAATAGAAATACTGAAATAGGATCAATTTCCTTCCTTTCTTGGCTTTGAAGTTGGAGTATCTGACCATTGACAGCCTTATCCGGTTGAATTCCCTACCGCAACAAATACGGAGTAAATCCTTTATTATTATTTGAAATTTATTAAATATTATAAAATTTTGCAAGTTTTATTTTTTATTTAATGAGTCTTATTCATATTTTTTTTTTATAATTTTAATCAGTTTTAACTTTTAACAAATATTAAAAAATACAGTATATTTAAAGGGCTTTTATCATAGGAATGAACAAGAAGGAGAGAAGGACGGAGCGACCACATTAATTGAGGAATTGAATTATTGGATCCTGCTGACTCAGATTGCGTTTATCCAATGCAGATAAAGCTGGAAGAAAAAATTATTAATTTATGTTCCTTAGCGAGAATCAGAGGAGTAGTAGTCGGTTATTTGTTTATCATTTTTTCCGTTTTCACAACAACAAAATTCAAAACCGTGTAGAATTTTCAATATTGATTTTTAACACCAACTAAATAAATTATTAGTGAAAAAAAAACTTCAAATCTAGTTAAAAAAACATTATAAATATTGAAAATGTGTTTGGCAAACACAAAACAAAATAAGAAACCGTGTTTTTTGAAATTACACATGTGTTGGAACTGTTACCTGGATTGGTTGCTTGTGCTAGGTAACAGCACAGAGGAATGTTGAGCTGAGCTCGCTGGATTGGACAGGTCAGCAACCTACTTTTAAAAACAAAACAAAAAAACCAAACCCTACATTCCAACATTAATCATACATCTATTCCTCGTCTCCATCATTTTGTGTTGTGCTCGCTCTGTCTCTGTAAAGCGCGTTTCAGCACCCGTTACCGGCGAACATGGAGAGGGTTATCGGCGGGAAGTTTAAGATTGGTCGGAAAATCGGAAGCGGTTCGTTCGGAGAAATTTATATTGGTCAGCAACACCACATATGTTTCTTTCTCCTTTGTTTTTGAAATTGATTGGAGTATGCATGTATATTATAATTACAATTATAACATGATAGGCATAGTTAATTTTGCAGTTTTGTATCTATTTATGTACTGTTGTATACATATGCTGATTGGTTATTGTTTTTTTTTTTTTTTCCAGCATCAAATATGGATACCTCTGAGATTGTCGCCATCAAGATGGTTAGTCTTCTTTTATTTCTGGGTTCTCGCCCCTTTACCGTGCCACTCAAATTTCGTTTGTGTTGAATATTAGGACCTGCTTAGGTTGAAATTTTGTTTTTACAAATTACTGTAAAAGTATTTTTATTTTTTTAATTGTATCTTATACAGATCCTTGGAAACAAGAAATGCCAAAATAATGTGAATGGAAATGTAAAATAGGTTCTTAATTTACATAATTTTAGTCTCAGTTTTATTTTTCATGTGCGCTTCCTCAGCATGCGGATGCTGGATATGTGCGGTTGATTACATGGAGTTAGGGATAAGTGTTGGAAACTTGGAATAAGCATAGTCCGTAGTGCATAAAAATGAATAAAAGCTTGTGTCAAGTTTTAATAGAGAACTTTGCTTGTTAGATGTCATATTCAATTATTCAAGAAATATACCAATGGTCTAATTGTGAGTTATGTTGCTGTGTTCTAATGTTGTAGGAAAGCAAGAAGACCAAACATCCACAGCTATTGTATGAAGCAAAGTTATATAGTATTCTTCAAGGAGAAAGTAAGTTATATAAAAGAAGCACCTCAATAATTTAAATGCTCTCAGAACATTTTCCGAGCGTAATGCTAATTCTTTTGTTCTTCTTACTCTTGGAATTTTAGGTGGTATTCCAAGTATGAAGTGGTGTGGCACTGATGGAGACAATAATGTTCTAGTTATTGATCTTCTGGGACGGAGTCTTGAAGACTTTTTTGTCTACTGTGGGAGGAAGTTTTCATTAAAAACAGTTTTGATGTTGGCCGATCAGATGGTAACCACTTATTCATGTCAGCATTGCTTGCCTCAGTTTTCAAGGAACCTGCATTTCTTCCATACTGACTTCTAATTTGTCTTCTGGATATTGCTATGTTTCCTACAAGTTGCTGTATCAGTTTTGTCTTTAAAACTACATGTTTTAGTCAATGCTTGCATCCATGGAAGTTTTCAATGAAAGCGCAATAATAGAAAATTAAGTCGATTTCATTAACTTGACTACAGCTGACAAGAATAGAGTGCATGCATTCCAAGGGATTTTTGCATAGAGACATAAAACCAGATAACTTCCTTATGGGTCTTGGGAGGAAATCAAATCAGGTAATATCCTCAAAATTATTTCTATTTAATGGCTAACTAAGTTGGACAGTTTTCCTCTCTGATAATTCCTTTGATTCCTACAGCTTCTTATATATGTTTTCTGCAATTTGTTACATTTACAGGTTTATATTATTGATTTTGGACTAGCAAAAAGATATAGGGACCCTAACACAAACAAACATATTCCTTACAGGTCTGTTCTGTTCTGTTCAGTTTTATTTTATATTTTTTTATCTCTTCATGTTATGAATCAATGTTTTCCCAGGTGTGGCAGTGTCCTGTGTTGTAAGGTTTTCTAGTGTCACAAATGTATTTGATTGCTTTTCTGTCTCCCTAGATGCCTTTTGATTTTCTGTATATACAAGCTTATTTTTATGATATTGTGTTAATTAAAGTGATACAGTTTTTCTTCTTGCTTCATTTTTCTTGTTCAAAATTTGTATGGTTAAAATCCGGTAATCATCATGATCTTTTTTGTAACTGGTAGAACCATTGCCTATATTACCATCCTTGCAGTGTATTTTACTAAAATAGATATTCTTTTGTTTTCTGATTTCTGAAGTAAAAGTACATTATTTTTTTTTAGCAATGGGAAGCCTTCCAACTTGTGATCTGTGGAATCTCAAATAATTCTTTTTCTGAATTCTTCTGATTGATTCATTCTCAGTGTTGCTTGTGCTTTACCAGTTTTAGTTTAACTAGCAAGGATCTCATGGCCTAATATTTGTTTTAACCTTAATAAACTCATCCAGAGAGAATAAAAGCTTAACAGGAACTGCACGTTATGCAAGTTGTAACACTCACATGGGAATTGGTCAGTAGAAAGAACTTTTCCCTCTGTATAACTGCAACTTATAACCTACAAATTGCCCACAAATTGGTTTTTATTTTGTCAGAGCAAAGTCGTCGGGATGATTTGGAGTCTCTTGGCTATGTTCTTATGTACTTTTTAAGAGGAAGGTGAGTTTCTTCCTATTCATTGTAACTTTCCAGGCATCCTCATTGAAAAACAAAATGGTGCATGTAAAGTATCGATGGTACAGGTTTTTCAGGTAAATATATGGCTTGACTATCTGTTTCTTGCATTTCAGCCTTCCTTGGCAGGGTTTGAAAGCTGCCACCAAAAAGGAAAAATATGACAATATCTGTGAGAAGAAATTATCAACTCCCATTGGGGTATGTAAATTAAGAGCTTCAAAGAATTTCTATTATTGGGTTAATCAAATTTTAGTTCTTGTCTTGTAGATTTTCTTATTGAAGTTTTCTGTAACTCAGAAGTTTACTGATTCCAGATTTCTTGATATTAGATGCTTTGCAAGTCATATCCTGCGGAGTTTGCTAGTTACTTTCACTATTGCCAATCTTTAACATTTGATCAACACCCAGATTATGGATACTTGAAGCGCTTGTTCCGTGATTTGTTCAAAAGAGAAGGTATTGGTTGTCTGTTTTATCATATTCTTGATTTCAAATACTTTTTCTGCTAGTGGGAAATATAGCCCATTGTTTCTTAAAGATGAAACTTCTTGTATTGATTGATTGCTTTAGATATTAAATGCAGAAGTATGATATCTTAAATGAATGCCACCAAGTATTTAACCTTTCTTCCTCTTTCCTCTTGCTATGCTACATTTTATGCCAAAGTATCTTTATTTTGGCAGAGTTATTCTTCATTGAGTATAAAGCTATAGGTTAGAGATCAGCCCTACTTCAGTACAAAACCATTTATCCAATTTTTATAGTTTATTGTTTTCAACCTTTATTCTTCCTCCAAAATCATGTATTCAAATTTTTCAGGCTGTGCAAATTTTATGAATTGTTTCATTTAATTCTTAATGTTTGTTAGTATTTATGGCCTTATGGGATTAAATAATTTTAGTTGTATCATGCATTACCAATCTTAGGGTTTCAAAGTTTTATTATCATGTTTTTGCTAGTCTCAAGTTATATTTATTTATCTTCTCTTTTGATATAACAATTTTTGTTTGGCTGAATTCAATGAGCAGGATATGATTCTGACTATATATTTGACTGGACCATCCTAAAATATCAGCAGGCGCAACAGACAAAGAAACAAAATCAATCATCTGTTAGTACTTGGACTATTTTAATAGTTATTTTGAATAAATTGCTTGCCATAATGTATCTCCCTTGGAGAAATTATTGCATGGTCACAGACCACCATGGTCCTGGTCAATCTTTACGACACATAATCAAATTATATGAGGTCTTGATAAACTGAAAATTTCGACTATGTGCCATGTGGAGGTTGATCAGTTCCATGGACATGTAGTAGTCCCAGACTATGTAATAATTACCCCCCCTCCTATTGCGAGTCTGTGACCAATTACCTTTGACTTTTATAGGGCATATCAAGTGAGAACTTCTTTTATTGTGAGAAATGATAACTATAAATTTCAGCCATACAACCATACATGATAAAGGGATGATCAAGATTATAAGTTAGTCAGTGGTCACATGATTACTTAAAAAGTGTTTTGTTTTTCTTTTAATCTTGACCATTCAAATATGATATAATGGTCTATTCTATATTTATAGTTCTCATTTCTCACAGTAATAAGAGTTTTCATTTGATATGCTCTCTCTTTCTCTCTCTCTCTCTCTCTCTCTATATATATATATATTATTATCTTGCTTGCATTTACTGGAATGTTTTAAGTTATATGGATTTCTTTTTGGCTTGCATATTTAACTTTCTTGATTTTATCCTCTTACTCACTATGTATGTTGTGACAATGTGCAGCCTTCAACTGCAGTGCCTAGCAGTCTAGAACCAGTAGTTGTGGAAAAACATAAAGGTAACTTAGATCTTGTATCATGTGGTTAAAGGAATTATGTACTTTTTCCCAAGAAAGGCAGTATTCTACTAAGTTTGTGATTTGCATGCTGAGATTTGTATTTTCTTGTAGATTGAGTTGAAATTTAAAGTGACATTTTAAGCTTTTAACACTTTTTGGAAAAATTTAAAAGAAAAAGAAATAATTGGTGCTTACACTTTAAGTGAGGTATTTTTGTTGGAACTTTGTTGTCTTGGAAAGCAAAACATAATAGCTTCTGATATGCAAAGATAGTGGCCAATACTCCTCAATATGGATAGATATTTCCCAATTAACTGTTTCTATTATTATTATTATTATTATTATTATCGTTGTTGTTGTTGTTGTGATAAGGAGCTTTTAGTTGCTGTAATAGCGTTGAACTGATATAGTCTTACAATCCTGCACTACAGTGAAGGAATGCTCTCTATAGATCACGTTCTCATGCCTATGCTTTACATTCCCTTTTCAGGAGTCAATGATTCAGCTCATGTTACTGTAACAAAAATGTTGGCCAATCTCGAACGTCCAAGTGCACCACGTGTGCAGCCTAAGCCATCTAATGTTCAGAATCTGGATGCCAAGAATCATATTGAGAAACATGTAAGTCACCGTAATGAAATTCCTGCCACTGGCTTTCTTGCTTCTATTCCCTATTTTAAAAATAAATAGCATACCCTCTATGGATTACTAACATATGGTGATATTGCTACTTTCAGTATGTTAGAGTAGTTAGTTCAATTATACTGATTTTTAATTTGAATTTTGTTTAGCTGAAGAAATTCATTTGATTGACATAAATCTTTGCAGGGTGTGAACAATAGTCCATCTACTTCCTCTGCCACTCCCAAATCCTCTACAGTAAATGCCTCGAAACCAGAAAGGCCCGCAGGAACCTCAAACCTTGGTCGTGTATTTGGGAGTAATGCCCGTGTTTCAAGCAGCTGGATTCCTTCACTACGCCGAATTTCTTCTGCCAAATAGTAGGTAAGAAAATCACTTATCTATAATATGAAGTTGAACTCTGCTATATAATTACCAGGCTCTCGGCTTTTTAGTTACTGATTGCTGTATTTTGACTATCACATTTTGTCATAATTGTAGAATATTTTTGGCCTAGCCACTGACTAGGTTTTGTTTCTCGGACAGGATTTGAAGGCCACTTACAGCTTTTTTTCTTTTTTGCAAATGTCGTGTACATATGTTGTCCACCAGAGGAACATTAGACTGTAATGAAAAGCAAGATACACTGACATGACAAGCTTCCTGCACATGACACTATTACCAAATGTATTGGCAGATACATTGTTGTGGAGTGAGGTGGATGCTCTCAATTTTAAGATTTGGAAAGAGGGAAAGTAAGGGAGTATGAACGATTTTGAAGAACGAGGTATGCTGTGGATGTCTACACACGAGGTTCAGGGTAATTTGGTTGGTGGGCCTTAAAATGTGAGAGTTTGGCAGGTTTTTTCTCTCCTAATAATGATGAATCAAACATGTATGAGTGAGGGGAAGCCACAATCATTCTTATTGTACCCGTCTTTTTTTTTTTCCTATTCATCTTTTGTTTTTCAAACATTCAGTATACAAATTCGGTTGTCTTTTCCTTTGTACAGTTTGTTTTGCATACAATATAATCACATTGTACCCCAATCCCAACAAGGGAATTATTCACAAGTCAATCCTATTCATAGCTATTTGAAACTAATCAGATCCATTTTTGTTCTTGTTGAAATGGTGTTGGAGTCCAATCTTTGGACTTGGGTTAGTATTCTAATTTCTTAACCTTCCCGTGGTAGTTAGGATTAAAAGAAGTGTGACAACAAACAAACATTATACATTTTAAATTAATATAGGACCCTGCATACGCTGGTGTATGCACGTCTCTTTCAATTTTGAGGAAATGATAAAGATATAATCAGACTTATATCAAGGAATGAGCGAGTTAACTTTGATGCCTTATACTTGGTGCTGGTGGCTGCATCTTTTCATTGCCAATCGGCATACTTTAAATTTGTTTATCACGTAATGGTCCCCTGAAGGATCGCCAACTGATTGATAAGTCAGAATGACAAATTGTATCAAACTAAACTGTATTTATCTTAGTAATCAGCAACAAAATTAAAGAAAATAAATAGTAAAGAAGGAAAGAAAAGCACCCTTTGTCGTTTGCTTTAATTAACAAGACAGGAGCCACGAGGGAACACTTACCAAAAGAATAACATTGTCTCCATGGTCAAGGAAAACAGTGAAAATAGCACAGACCTGTATACGATAAAAACAAGTACCTGGATCCAGTTTGCAATGCTAAACTGAGGTTTATCAAGTTATCAAAATTAAGAAACAATGTACATATGGGTCCCAAAACTCTACTTTAGAAAGTGATAGTGGTGACAAAGCAGAATCCTAGTAATGATGAACTCCGCTGCCATAAAAACAGGTCCTTAACTCTTTGTGCATGAACCACTAAGAGATGGAAATCAAAAGACAGCTTAAGTTGGAGACAAGAATGAGTGGCCTTTAAATTGGGTCCTTTTGCTCAGCACTAAGAATCTTTTACATTGTTTTAATTTTCCTTAATAAAAAACACCTAGAAACAACGTCACATTTTCTTGTTAAATATCTCACTGTTGCTCATTAGTCCTCTCAGCATCTTACCTTTGCGTCTTCAATTCTCACTCATGCCATGAGATTTTTCACCTCCCGTGTCTCCTGACTCGAGTGATTTCCACCTAGTAAATCTTTACAAGTGAGTGGTAACATTCGTTGGTTGGTATAGTGAAGAAACTTCTTTTCATTTCAAGACAACTACTGAATTTTCTTCTTCAGGCACTAGAAGTTATGATATGAGAGTATATAGAAACTTTGACAGAATATGACCAAAAAGACTTCATGCTTTTTGTAAATTTTATGATTAAGCTTCATTCTGATGAAAGAATCTAACTCCTTTTCAATTTCAGTGAGCCCAAGCGCCTCTAACTCTATATGCTCAGTTCATCAGCTGGAGAACATAGATGAGAATGCTCCTGCAGATTGGCCTGCATCATCCTGTCCCCCTCCTGATACTCCAACTGAATCTATGGAGTTCCTTGCGAGATCATGGAGTCTTTCAGCCAT
This sequence comes from Glycine soja, assembly GCF_004193775.1. Classification (NCBI taxonomy): domain Eukaryota; kingdom Viridiplantae; phylum Streptophyta; class Magnoliopsida; order Fabales; family Fabaceae; genus Glycine; species Glycine soja. The sequence continues at coordinate 6,953,397 of NC_041005.1, forward strand.
GGAACTCTCCAAAGCACTGCACAGCACCAACGTTACAATCTCCACCGGTATAGAGATGCCACTTTCGTGCCCTTCAGGCCACCAATTTGATACCAAGAGTTCCACTGCTTCCAAAGCTGTAAGAACATTGGCTGTGTTTAATTTAAGAGTTATTTGTATTAGGTCATTAGCACTTCTTTTAGCTAGTTTTTTCTTACTTGGCAATGCAGCATGTAAACTGACAATCATGCAAAAGCTATGTTAGTTCTCTTAAAAGATATTCTATTTCTATGCCACACACACACCTGCATTGGGGAAATAGAAAAAAAAGGAGATATTCAAAGCCTTCCAAAGGAGTTTCACGGAAAAGAATTTTTCCATAACCTAGACCCCTTTTGTTCTGGTCCTAGGATTCTTCAATATAAAGAAGCATCTATTATTGCTGTGTGTGTCTATTGCTTTTGTAAGTTAATATTGGTTCTGAACTTCTGATGCAAGATTTTTGTGCAGTTATCTAACGGGTGTTTCCCTCCATTTTTGCCAAAAGACAGTAATGAAAAGAAGGTACTTTACTGCTTCACGTTAACTTATATAGTGATAAATATGATCATATGCAGAAGAAACAATTTGGCCCATTTTTCAGTTTCAAATTTGAAGCATATCATTTGGCCTTAGCCTGCTTTCATGACTAACTGCTTTTTGTTGTGAAGTTGATAATTTCCTCATGCCAATAGCTGAGAACCATCAATGACAAACACTCGCAAGCCACCATTACCAAACCTTGTTTTGTACAGCGAGCGAATTCTTAGTGTGTATAAATTAATAACATAGCAATATGTCATGTACAGGATTTACTTTTACTCCACCAAGCACTCAATCCAGAATTCCTTTCCAGTCAAAACTTGCTCAGAAATGGGGTATCTTGCAATCAACCTCATGATTATCTTCATCAGTTATGCTCAAATACCAACTCAATCTATTACTAAGTATTTTTTTTCATTTATTTTATTATTGGTGCAAATTATTGCTCACCAGCTTTACAGGAGCTTGCTAAGAGGTAGGACAATGGGTAGGTGGTTGAAAGATCAAAAGGAGAGGAAAAAGCAGGAAATTAGAACCCATAATGCTCATTTACACGCTGCAGTATCTGTGGCTGGTGTTGCTGCTGCTATTGCTGCAGTTGCAGCTTCAACAGCATCACCTGAAATGCCTTATGCAAACCAAAAGAACCCTCCCCCAGCTTCTTCTGCAATTGCATCTGCAGCAGCTTTAGTAGCCTCACACTGCATTGAGATTGCAGAAGATATGGGAGCTGAGCATGACCAAATATTAACAGTAGTCAACTCTGCCATTAATGCAAAAACCAATGGAGATATTATGACTTTAACAGCCGGAGCAGCCACAGGTATCAGAATTTACAGTTTATTTCTCAATCTTTGACCAAACTGAATTATAAACAGCTTCACTTGGTAGTGATATAAGTAGGTTGGTAGGATTCATGTAAAAGGCATACACCAAATCAGTTTTAATCTTCAGGTGGATTGCTCAATCTGCAGTTTTTACCAAGTCTTCTTGATCCATAAATTAACCTATGCTCAAATGGAAAACAAATGTAAAGAACAATATATATACTTAATGAGCAACTTAATGGTAAGAAAAGCTTGGATAAAACGTGCAATCTATGAGCTCATTTCACACAGATATCGTCTAATACTAACACAAAATATAATGAACTAAATGCTCTGTTGGCAGCCTTGCGAGGAGCGGCTACTCTAAAGGCAAGGCTGCAGAAGGGGCCTGGAGCTACTTCAATTCCTCTAGTTGAGGAAAAGTGTGATGAAAGGAAAGAAGCAAACATCTTGACAGCACTGGATTATGTCTTTAGAGGTGGAGAACTTCTCAAACGTACAAGAAAAGGTATGTTTACTAACATGTTTGTGATAGTGGCTTCATTGAAATGGAAAAGAATAAAAGAAGAATGCCAAATGTTTAAAGCAACTTACATTCCTAATGCCAGTAACCATGCTATTTTAATTGTTAATACCAGGAGCTCTTCACTGGAAGCAAGTGTCTTTCAATATAAATTCAAATTTGCAGGTAATTGCTAGAAGACATTTCATATATCCATTAACAAATCATAGGCATGAGTTCCAATAAATTTTAAGTTAATTACAAGGGCATAGCTGACCAGAAAATTTTACTAATTTTGGATACATTGTCAATGTATAGGAATGAATGCAGTAGCAGCTTTAAAATTATAATTAGAAGTAACATAGAAACTAGGTATCGCCATCTTACTATAATCTCGTCATATCAATCAATTATACATTTGTTTCAAGTCAAAGCATGTGTTAACTATAGTATTCATAAAGTTAAAGGCCTCAATCAGTCAATATTTTTCTAATAAAGAGTAAAGACTCCTACAAATCTTTTCTACATAAAAGTATGAGCTGAGATTCAAGGCATCATTTTACATACTTGTATTGCATGTTATATGTAAATTTCTTAATATTATTTAATGAAATATTTTTTGTTAAGATGGCTGCCCAAGTAGCCTCTCTGCTCAATTGGTAAGGCTGAATTATCTGATCCTCCCCAGATTCCACAATGGTGGGAGCCTCGTGAGAATTGAGAAATGGAATTATGGCAATAATGTAATGTATGTAAAACTATTTTTATATACATAGACAGAGAATCAACTATTAACTCTGAAAATCACTTCATAGATCAGAGAAAATCATAATTATTGGTTGTGTCACTGTCTCCATTACCTAGTTATTTGGACTAATACAAACTGACAACAGGTTGTAGTCAAAATGAAAAGCAAGCATATGGCAGGAACATTCACGAAAAAGAAGAAATGTAAGCAAGTTTCATACACAGCACCTATTTATTTTATTATTGCCACTCTCTGTCAACCAAGTTAAGGTATGTTATGGCCTAAAATGGCAGATATAGTCACTGGAGTTTGCAATGATATCCCAGCTTGGCCCGGAAGGGAGAAGGAAGACATCAGTGAAAAGAGGGCATATTTTGGAATAAAAACAACAGACAGGACAATAGAATTTGAATGTGGAAGTAAAGGAGACAAACAGTTCTGGCTTGAGGGGATCCAGTATATGTTGAATTGCCGTGTCAAAGTAACATTATAAAAAAAAATACGATTGACATTGAGATTGCTGTATATATGCCTTTTTTTTTTCTTTCCCTTTCCCTCACACAGTGATTGGAGGGGTTACTTTATTAAGGAGTAGAGTTGACAGTGCCACTGTAAGATTTCACTGACAAAATTGTTGAGACTACCATTTCAGTGGAGATGTAAAGGATCTAGTCATCTAGAACCATGCCTATTGTCACTCTAATTCCTTCAGAAAATCAACATTATCAACAAATGCCTGCAAGAGGTAATAAACAAGTCAAGTTATAAAACAAATAGAGGTTCATGTGAATTTGAACATAATAGGAAGGATTCCATTAGTACATTATGCTATACAAGAAAGAAGTATTTCAACTTTCAAGGTAAACAATTAGAGAACTCTAAGTAGATAGGTATGGAAAAATTTGTGGTAACAATATCAGAACATTTGAAGCACAAATCAAACTCTAAATTTCCCCATGTGTGTCCAGTTTGGTGTTGTACAAAAATCACTAATTTATCCATGTCATTCCTTGCACAATTTTACTATCTCATTACGCATTACACGTTCCACCCATCAATTCATCAACTAAACGCTTATGACTTCACTAGTAGATGTAAACCAAACTTTTTAGTGAGAAAAGTCTTAAAGCACATGATAAAACACATACAAGCAAAAAGGTTAAAAGGTCATACCAATTTCCAACCATCAGGGTCTAAGCAAGCTACAATCTTGGTGTTGATACCTGGCAAGGGCCCAGGTTCACGGATAATCTTCCCTCCACATAATTTGATTGCTTCTGCAGTCTTATAGACATCATTTGTGCCTATGGCAATCTGTTCAAACACAATGAGTTGCATTCTTACAATGGCATGCAGAAAACATTCATGTAGGCCATACAAAATCATAAAATTACTCTTAAAAATAGAAAAGAATAGAATCTACCTGTGCATAACCATTTCCTTTGTCATAATTAGTGACACCATAGTTATATGTCAGTTCTAGAACAGTATTCTTGTCTTCAGGACCATAGCCCATAAAAGCTACTGTGTACTGGAAAACAATCACAATCATTGATAAGCAGCGTCTATAGATGGACATGGAAGGAAAGCATAGCAGAGAATTATCACGAAAAGCATTTCACAAAATCCAAATAAAGAATTAGCACAAAATATTCACCAGGTACTAAATTTCTAAAACTCCATTTTCACTTGATGGAAATCATTAATACCTAGCCTTCAAAAATACTAAACAGATTCCAACAGGACAGACCTATGTCATGTTCATGATTTAGGTAGGCCAATAAGATGGTATGCACAACTAAAGGGCCAAATAGGTCATTTGGCCCAACTATATAGTCAGAGCACATCACACTGTAAGGTAAGCTTTCTTATGTAGACATTATAAACATAATAAATCTAAACAGTTATTTTTAGAATGTGAGTTTGGACCTAACTCACCACCAAAAGTTAGCTCATAGCATGATATTTATAGAATATATATATTCTATTTTGGGCTTATCTCTAGTATCTAGTCCATGTGGGACTAGATTTTTTTCCAATACACTCCTCACACTCAACATTATTGGACTTAGCGCGTGGATGACATGATAGGTGACCCGTTCTTAATGGATCTAGGATAGGCATATAAAAATGTGGGTTTAATGTTAGGAACACATAGTCATGCATCTGATAAATAGCTGCAAGTAGAAGTTACCTTCTGCTCGGGGTTGTCCCTCTTGCGGAGAAGTTTCATTCCAACAGCCTTTGAAATCAAACAAAGACAAGGAAAAACATTAAGCTACCAGTGATGAAGGAACCTTCACGATAAGCAGATAAGATCATTAAGAACTACTCACTTTTTCATAAAAGGCTATGGCACGATCAAGATCACCTACTCGAAGCATCACTTGGCATAGGGGTTCAGATGTAGGTCTTCTCTCCAAAAGTTCAAACTTATAACCATCAGGATCTTCAATGAAAGCAATAACTGCACTGCCATCTTTAACAGGCCCGGGTTCCCTTGTAACCTTTCCTCCTTTTGCCTTTACTAGATCTACTCTTTTGTAAATCTACAAATTTGCGGTATAAATAATAATCTTAATTGTCTGAGAAAAATCGTACAGTATAGATGAACACTGAACACCGACAAATGGAGATTTTGCGCTAAAAGTCGCTCTTAACTGCCATTTAGTTGTTAAATTCCTAATTTCCTATAGGAATTTCTTTCTGCGACCATAACAAAAGAATTTTAACACACCTTAACTAACGACTTCATTAATTGGAGATAAATGCTTGAAAGTCATTCAACAAGTGCAACAAAAAAATATAAGGTATTTAAAGTAACAGTTGCATATAAGTTGGTCTTCCTCTTCCATATTCAAGTAAGACAAAACCCAGATTGGATTAATGATAATCAAACAGTTTCTGTGCTTTGCATTGTATATATGTAGTTGCAGTTGTACACAATAATGGATTATTATCTTTTAAAAAAATGGCTTACATCTTCAACTGCAACACCAAAATGACCAAAGCCACTTCCAATGTCATAGTTATCCACTCCATAATCTGCGATCTCCATGAAATAGCAAGTATGATGAGAAGCAATTTTGTGATAAGTTACAAGCATATACATAATGATTATACAGAAAAGAGTGGCATTCAAATCTCAACTCACTGTAGGTAAGTTCAACTGTAAAATTGGAATCTTCAGGCCCATATCCAAGAAAAGCATTAGAATATCTGTCTTCAGGTATATCACGTTGTCTCAATAGCTTCATGCCAAGGCATTCAGTGTAAAACCTGCATGCACCACAACAATGTAATCAAATTACACACATCGCTACTGAATTAGATTTCACACGTTTATATTAAAGTATCAGTGAAGCATCATTTCCAAAATTAAAGTACAGCATACTTTATAGTCTTCTCCAAGTCTCCAACACGGTACACAACATGGAGAAACCTTCTGTTGTCATTTTTGACCCAGTCAAACAAATCTTTCTCTGGTTGGGCTAGTTTTTCTGCAGCAGAAGCCTCTACTACTCTTAACAACTCTGGTCCTTTTGCACCAAATAACTGAGCTTGTGGGAGAGCTGAATAACCAAATGATGTAGCAGAGAACCAAGTTATAACTAATGCTATTTCAGTCTTTGTGAGTAAAATGGACAAGAAAGGTGCATTAGCTTACCAATGCTACCAGTGGAGACAAGGTGAAAGAGAGCAAGTCTTCTTGATGAAGTACATGATGATGATGAAGTGGTACATGGTCTCAGCATTGAAGCAGCTGGTAACATTAAGGATGATGACATAGCTAATCAAATAATGTTGTTCCTTTTCTCAGTAAGTCACAGTGTACACCTTCAACATCTGTGTCTCTCCTATGTGAGTTGTTGTAATATGGTGTACTATTTTCTTATTGGCTATTGCTATATCCAAATCCATTCTGCATGTGCAGGTATGTAAGAGCCACAATTTACAGACTTTCATTGTATTGGACTGTTTTTTTTATTGGTCCATGTTGGATTGGACTGTTGGCCTGCTACAAATTACAGACTTTCGTGGGATTTCGCCTAGAGTGTTGCTAGGTGCACCAGCATTTTTGCTGGTGCACCCAGCAAAAATATAAAATGCCAAAATTGCCCCTATCAGCTTTCTTCCTTAAAATGCCAAATTTTTTTTCGGAACAGCTTCTTACTCCATTTTCAAAGAGCTTTCTTCTCGTTTTCCACTTTTTCCTGCGGCATTGTCTCTGGTTCGTGGGGGTAGCAAGGTTGAGTGCAGCGGTGAAGGTGAAGTTTCCGGCGTGAAGCTTTGCGGTGGTCGGTGGCGGCAAACAAGGTACGCAGATGGCGTTTGTGCGTCGCGGACGTACGGATGGCTTCCGGATCAAGTTGATCCGTAAAAAGCTTACGGATCAACTTGATCCGGAAGATTGTTACGGATTAACTTGATCCGTAACTTCCGGATCAAGTTGATCCGTAAGTTCCGGATCAACTTGATCCGTATGTGTCTTATTTTTGGTATTTGCTATTTTTGCATCTGTTTTTCCATTAATTTTCCTTTTTTATTTTAAATTACTAATTTTTTTGTATGGTCATTTTTTGTTTGATTTGGTTAGATGGATGAAGATGAGTGGATGTATGAAATAATGTCTGAACGAGCGGATATGGATTATGAAAATGCAAAATCATGTGGTGCGAATGAACCACATGTTGATTGTTCGGAAGCGTTCAAGACTTCTCAGGTTATAATGTTAATGCTTGTCACATATTTAATAAAATGAATATTGGTAGAAAACTTAAATTATGTGGTTTTTGTAGGTGTTTGAGTGCCGAGAGGATGTTTTGCGGTGGGCTCGATCCGTGGCTCATGAAAACAGATTTGTGGCGGTGATTTTAAGGTCGGACACAAACACAGGTAGTAGAGGAAGAAGTACATTTGTGTTAATTGGCTGTGAAAGGAGTGGCGAGTATAAGTGTAGGAAAAAAGAATTTATCAGAAGAGACACTGGGACTAGGAAATGTGGGTGTCCCTTCAAGCTTCGTTGCAAGCCAGTGGCTGGAGGAGAAGGTTGGATGGTGAAGTTGATTTGTGGAGTGCATAATCATGAATTGGCCAAGTCATTAGTTGGACATCCATATGCGGGGCGATTGACTAAAGCTGAAAAGACACTTATTGCTGATATGACGAAGTCCATGGTGAAGCCAAGAAACATTTTGCTAACTCTGAAGGAACACAATGCCAATAGCTGTACGACTATTAAACAGATATACAATGCAAGAAGTGCATTCCGTTCTTCCATAAGAGGAAGCGATCTTGAAATGCAACATCTGATGAAGCTTCTTGAACGTGATCAATATATTTATTGGCACAGAATAAAGGATGAAGACGTGGTTCGTGATATCTTTTGGTGTCACCCTGATTCAGTGAAGTTAGTCAACGCATGCAATTTGGTGTTTTTGATAGACAACACCTACAAAACAAACTAGTATAGACTCCCATTGCTCGATTTTGTTGGGATGACACCGACTGGGATGACATTCTCTGCCGGTTTTGCATATGTGGAGGGTGAACGCGTTAATAATTTGGTATGGGCTTTACAACGCTTTCGAGGCCTTTTTTTAAAGCGTGATGCCCTCCCTGGAGTTATTGTCACTGACAGAGACCAAACATTGATGAATGCAGCGAAAGATGTATTCCCTGAATGCACAAATTTGTTGTGCATCTTTCACATAAACAAGAATGTGAAGGCTAAATGTAAATCACTAATTGCGCAAAAAAATGCTTGGGATTATGTCATGGATTGCTGGGAATCTCTGACTGATTGTCCTTTAGAACAGCAGTTTGATGAATACCTGAAGAAGTTCGAAGTAGCTTGCGCACCTTGGCCAATATTTGTTGACTATGTCAAGGAAACATGGATAATACCACACAAGGAAAAATTTGTTTCTGCCTGGACTAATAAGGTGATGCACTTAGGAAACACAACAATAAACAGGTATGAAATTGTTCAACTATTTCTATTAACGTTGAAAAATTTATGGAATTGTATTATTGTATATGTTTATTTTTATTTGTGTATTTGAAATGTAGGGCTGAATCTGCTCACTCGTATTTAAAAAGATTGTTACAAAATAGCATTGGAGACTTATGTAGTGTGTGGGATGCCGTGAACAACATGATTACGTTGCAGCACACACATATTAAAGCATTATTTGAAACAAGTACACATGTCGTTGGACATGTGTTCCAAAAAACCTTATACAGGAGGCTGCTTGGAATGGTTTCAAGGTATGCTTTAAATCAGATTGCTGCTGAATTTGAGCGTATTCACTATGCTGGCAAGAATCCCTCAAGTTGTGGTTGCGTGGTGAGAACCACGCTTGGTATTCCTTGTGCTTGTGAGCTATCCAAATATGTTGGTGGTTGCATCCCACTTGATTCAATTCATATGTTCTGGAGGAGACTCAGTTTTTCAGACCAAGGGTTATCTGAGCTCGAGGTGGGCATCAAGGACGTAATGGAAACAATATACCAAAAATTCGAAGAACTTGATGTTTGTGGCAAGTTTATTCTAAGAAGTAAACTTTGGGAAATTGCACACCCTGATCAGAATTCGATGTGTCCTCCTCCAGCAAAGGTTAACACAAAGGGGGCACCGAAGAAAACTACGAGTAGGAACCCAAGGTCAACAAAGCGCGATCCATCTTACTGGGAGTATGTAGATGCCTTTGAATCACAACAAAATAGCAATTCGTCCGTGAGACGTTCTGCATCATCCTTTGAGCAACCGATTCGAAGAACGATGATGCCCATGTTGGACCAGTTTCAGCCATTTATGCACGACTTCATTGATAAGATTGTTGATGTCAAAGGTGATGGTAACTGTGGATATCGATTGGTTACCAGTTTATTAGGTATGGGTCAAGACTCTTGGTCGGTGGTCCGCAACCATCTGCTTAAAGAACTTGCCAATTTCTCAGAAGACTATGTCAAGCTCTTTGGTGGCACGGAGAGATTTGAGGAATTAAGGATGTCACTACTTGTTGATGGGTTAACCAAGGTATTTAATTTATGAATTTGATTTTTAAGACTTTAGTTTGAAATTAAGTTTGACGTGCATATTTGTTTTATTCAAGTGACAACGGATAAGTGGATGGATATAACGGACATGGGACATGTCATTGCATCAAGGTATAACGTAATCGTTGTATCCTTGTCTAAACAACAAAGCATGACATTCTTTCCCCTTAGAAGTCAACCGCTGACAAATTCTTCATTGCATCGTATAATTTGTATCGGTCATGTGTATGACAATCATTTTGTTGAGGTACATTGTAGATATAAAGTGTTTTTTTTTATGATTATGCAATGACTTTTGTAGGATTGAGTTAACATTTTTTTTCGCATACACAACAAGTTTATTTAAAAGAACGTTGTCCCTTACCGCCTGTATCATTGTTATGATTTAGCAATTGTCATCCGCAGGCGAAGTCATGGCCAAATCCATATATTAGCAGAATGCAGCATTACAAGAGCTTCATGATGTTCAAGAGAGACTATGTTGACTTAAATGATGATTGAACATGTAATTTATAAATGCCTGATCGTTTTGAACATGTAATTTATTTGTTACGTCCATAACAAAATTATTACTTAATTCTAAAAAAGCATGTATGATATATCGTTGTCTGACTTGACTGCACATTGTGAAAAACCGTGTTTGATAAATTGTTGTCTGCATTAACATAAAGCGCATGAAAGGACCCTGCACAGCATGACTACACATGCAGATCTGATGCAAGCTAAAGCATGTCATGTCATTCGTGTAGTTGACAACACATACAGAAAGCATGTGCATGCGTATTTTCAATCTTTAAAAAATGCAGCACTAATATTAAAACTCATCTATATATATGGCACAACCTAACCTTGTAAGAAAGCACAAGTTTCAGTATCAACCCAAGTCTTACAAAAAACTATGGCATTCTTGGGAGAGACAAGCAGTCAGACAGTTGTGAACTCCACATTAGGTTTTATTTTTCCAAATGGATCCATTGTTCACAACGACAGTGGTGTTTCCTTCCAAGCTTTCACTTCAGTTCCCATTCGAGTACCTAACGGGTGTGATTTTCAAACGTTAAAAACCAGAATACACAATACCCTTAAGCTAATCGACAAGCAATTTTTGGATGAAATTTACTACCGGCAGCCTTTCACGTATGCAGGTAATCAATTTCGGTTTCAATGTATGCAACTGAAAGATGATGCTGATGTTAACACAATGTTAATGTGTAATCATGAATTTTCGTTTGTTGGTCCGATTGAGTTATTATGTAGCATTGCTAGAACCCCAGATGGTATTTTAAACTTACTTGAAACTACTATGACCCCTACTCATGATGCCCTGCTATATTACAATGGGAGGTTGAACATGTCACGCCAAAATGAGTTTGTAGGTTACTCGTTCACAGGAAAAAATCCCAAAAACTTTGACATTCCCACCGGATGTACCATGGATGAACTGAAGGATTTGATCAAACAAGTTGCGCCTCGTGGGATTCCCCCTTATGGTGTTGATGAAACACAAATGGTAACGCGATTGTTTTTTCGAAAACCAAGTCACCATGAGTATTCAGAAAAAGTTATAAAATTTGAAATAATTGAACTCAAAACCAACGAGGACGTGATGAAGGTGCTCATTGAGTCTAACTACTGGAAAAAGATTGGGCCAATAGAAATTTTAACTGTTTTCAGTAAACCTTTACCGCAAATGGAAGACGAGTTGTCCTTGTCGCAAAATTAGCATAAGTTAGTTAGTTGTAGTATTTTATGGAAATTTAATTTCGTTTGACTATGTTGAAGTTAATGTACTGTTTGAATTCATGTATTGCATAATCGTTTTCAATTACAAGAATCTCAACTAAAAAAATAGATTTCTATATATAACAAACTAATTAATAAATTGTTTTTCTTCTTACGGATCAAGGTGATCCGTACGTTGATCCGTAAGACACTTTACGGATCAAGTTAATCCGTAAGTGTCTTACGGATCAACGTATGGATCACCTTGATCCGTAAGAAGGAAAACAAGTAGGGGCAATTTTGCCATTTAAGAGCTTTGCTGGGTGCACCAGCAATACTCTTTCGCCTATTATCCTTTGCTCGAACCCAAAATGGGAATTGATATTAAACCCTCCAAAATTACTTTTGGCCCCTATCATGAATGTGCAAAATACTAAAATACCCTTTTGCTTCTTTCCTCCCATATTGGCACCCACCTCACCCTTTCTGGCAAATCAACAGAATCACAATTTTTGTCGTGTCACATAAATTGTTACACAACAGAATCACGATTCTGTTATATTGAAATTGTAACAACAGAATGTAACATGAATTCCGACAAAATGGAATCATTGTTCCATTGTATAACAATTTATGTAGTAGAATCATATTTTTGTTGTGCTTCTTTTTCCAAAAAAAATGATTTTGTTGCACAACGGAAGTTTGATTCCATTATATACTATGTAACAAAATCATACTTTTGTTATACTTTCTTAATTGATCTCCACTTGTACAATATAATTATGATTTTAAGGTGCAATTTTTTTGCACACCTAGCTACACAATGAAAACATACATCCGCTAAACTAGTGGGATGTAAAAAAAGAGTACAATGTTTTTCGTACCTCCACTAGTGTAGTGGAAGTGTGTTTCTATTGTGCATTGTTGGGAAAAATATCTTTGGAATTTGAGAATGTTGATAGGGACTAAAAGTAATGTGGTTGGGGCCAATAACAACCCCCACCCAAAATATACAATAGATTATAGGATGAAAAGATAGTGTAAACATCCTTCATTTTTTTATTTTTTATCTTGGGTTAAAATTAAATTTCAGCTACAAGATTTTAATATGTTTAGCTGGATAAACATGTCATTTTTAAATAGATACGACATATTCAAATTCTAACCACTTCAAATATTTATGGTCATAAATCTTAGTTTTGACATAAATGAGTTTTGACCACAATTTAAAGAGTGATGGATGTTGTGCTGAATATTATAGGCAAAATTGTATTTTTTGGTCTTCTTAATTGTTTTCAATTTTGATTTTAGTCTCCATTTAAATTTATTCATGAATTTAGTCCCTTAATTATGTCAAATCGTGTAAATGTGGTCTTCAAGCTCATATTTGAACGTTGACTGTTACAAATAAAGGTCAACTGTCATGTGTCACGTTCTGATTGGACATGAAAATGTATGTCTAAGAATCAACTTTAATATTTTTCTATTCATTGTCCAATCAGAACGTGATCGTGACCGTCAATGTTTCCTTATAACCATCAACGTTCAAATCTGAATTTGTAAACTACATTTATAGGATTTAACATAATTTGGGGACTAAATTCACGAATAAATTTAAAGGGAAACTAAAATAGAAATTAAAAATAACTAAGGGAACCAAAAATACAATTTTATCAATATTATATAAAGAGTGATACTATTCGCATAACATTTTATGTGCTGGATTATTAGCTAAGTAAATAGTATATTATTGTCTCTAAATTAGTTTATATGGTGACTGAATAATTTTGGTTTCTAAATCAGTTTCTAATTAATAAATTTGAAGTAATGAAGAAACTTAGCCCGCCACGATGATTGACCATGCAAAGTTTTTGCTTTTAAGTTAACAATATTTTATTTAATTAAATTTTACATATAAGTAAAAAAAAAAATCCTAATTGAGATTTTTTAAATGAAAAACCAAATATGTACACGATATCTCAATAATGTGCCGTACGTAGTTTACGTGTCTGCTGCTTTTCCTATATTATTTTTGCTCAAAGTCGAGGGGGCAAAGTAATTTCAATAATGTGCTGTACGTAGTTTATGCGTCAGTGCTGCTTTTCCTTGATTATTTTTGGCTCAAAGTCTAGGGAGGAAAGTAGAATCTTAATGCGGCTTGTCCTCATATATCATTACTAGCACCAAATGTAACTTCAACCTTTTAATTTATATGAAGTAATTATGATCAATGATTTCGAGGAAAAGCTTTCAAATCGATTAACGTTCTTTCCTTGTCACAATATAGTAGTAACAACTTTGTATCTGCCCTGAATTTAGCCAGTACACAAGCCTCCTAGGCCACGATTGTTATGCAAAGTGACTTAAGGAGATAATTGGTCGATTTCTTTATGATGAGATGTTACTCAATCCCATAAGTTGGGTGTACTTAAACAAAAACATTGGCGGGACTAAAGAGCTTATTCCAGCTAGAACATTTCATATCATTTAAGATCAAATGAAGACTAATAATTATTTATAAATATTTTTTTCTCTAAACCTAAAAGAAGCCTTTTAATAAAGAAAAAAAAATTGTAATTGTCTATCAAACACCTAAGCCGATAATACTTTAGATACATAAATCTTATTGATGTCTACGAATTTGAAGTGGAAACATTTATAATAAAGGGGTAAGCTATATATTTTTTTCAATCCAGTCTTCATTTCAAGTTTAGAAAGGAAAATAAAAATTTTAATATTTGAAAAGTATTATAGGTATTATAATGTTACGGATCAATATTTTGATGACTATGATTTATCCTAACATTTATAAATTATTAATAACACGCACTTTAATTAATTACGAAAAAAATTAATATGATAATAAAGTAATTATTTATTAAAAATTAAATCGCGATATATATTATTTTTTTTTATAAAAAAATCACTTGTAATATATTACTAATAAACTAATTAAGATTTTTTAATATTAAATATATTTAAGAGCCTAAAAGACCTAAGGACCGGTCCTGTATCTGAAATTAACTTTGCCTGTAATTCCGTTGACCTAATTAAGGGTGATGCCCTGGCGTTGGAGAATTGAAATTCTTAATTAAGAAAAGATTATTCTTTATTTTAAAGAAAAACTCGTCCATTAAAAATTGATGTGGGTACAGTGACCATGTAATGACAGATCAGAAGAGAAAGTAGTGGCATGGCACCATCGTCATCATCATGTGAAAATACTAATTATTAAGTCGACAGTTTTTGTTTTTAACTTTTTATTTTTATGTTGAAGTAAAGTAGAGAGTTGATGAACGCTACGACGTCCCTTTTACATGGCCCACTGGCTAAGTTCTAACCCTAGTCCCCTCCCTCACAGTCAGAATTGATAATATTTTTGTGTATTATTATTAGTTTAATTTATTTTAAAATAATAATATTTCAATTGAATTTATAAAAAAATAATAAAAATAATATTTATTTCTTTAAATATAATATTTCTTTTACAAAATATACACTAGTATATGTGTACGAATCCAAATGTCAGTAGCTGAACATGATTCGTGGTTTGTAATTTTGGCATTGAAAAAAAGTTAAGGCATCTTTAAATTAGTTTATTTTACATGTTTTTACTGAAAAATTTAAAATGATTATTTCTATAATCTTTTAAAAATGGAACGAGAAAGTGAGATTTGAGTAAGGAATTGAATGACAAACAAAATATATATCTTTTTTTTTTATAGATTCAAAGGATTGATCATTTTTTATTTTTTGATACATATTATATATATAATTGTATACTAGAGTATGTTTCATTTGGTTTCACTCCCCCAGTTCTACACATAGAGATGTAGTTGCATCTGTAAGCATCAGTGCAAATAAAAAACTGGGTGCTAGCTATACTTTTTTTATTGAGAAAATTCTTGAATACACTCTTTATATTAAGGACCCAAATTCTTGTATGTTTATGCATGATGTTACGGGGGAGTTTCTATTGTCTGTGTTATTAAGTTATATTTTCCTTTCTTTTTTTGTTTGTTTGCTAGTGTACCTTGTTTATTCCAAGAAAAAAAGTGGCTTTCATGGTATCGGACAAAATAATATAGTTAATTGATGTGGATGAAGCTGAACCGGTGGAATGCTCATGGAGTCTCATGTGCTACTGAAGAAGTACTGAGGCTGAAAAGATTTTTCCCCCTACATTATATATTTTAAATTTGATAAAAATATACTATTATAAAATGTATACTCCTTTGAGCTATCAAATAAATGATCACTTTTTTTATATACTTTTAATAAATGTATATACTCCTGTTAGAGTTGTCAAAGTCTTATCAATCATTTTTTAATAAAATTTATTATTCATTTTATCTTAAGTTATATTATTCATTTTTTTATAGAGTAATTGAGCTAGATATCTAATCACATATCTTAGACTCGAATATGAAATCACTTGTAAAACTCAAAGATGAGATACTTTTAAAATAAAAAAAAATCTTATTTAACCTTTTCTTTTAAATTAAATTTAGTAATTATTAGAAAAGAATAGATTAATTAGTATGATTTTTTTAAACTTAAATAGTTGTCTCGAATTCGGCATTTTCAAAAGAAAAACGCTATTGTACATAAATTATCTCACATAAAGAAGAATGAAACCTACACAAATTTATGAATTTTAAAAAATTTCAGTTAATAAAAAATACATCTAAAAAAGTGTGTTAGAAAGTAGTATTTTTAATGCTTATCTTATTAACATTTCTCATCATTCATGTGTCTAACAATAGTAATTGGTATTAGTAAAAAAAAAATGGTATTAGTCAAGGCTGGACACCATGTGCAAACCTAGCTAGTAGCATTCAGGTCACTTGCACTTGTGAATTACGAGTCATGAAAGGTTGGACATAATTATCAATATCCTTTTTGTTAGCGTATAAAGCTATTAGTCAACGGGGGTGTCCAATAGCATTCAAGTCCACTTGCATTTCTGAGATGTGAAAGGTGATTATGAATATGCTTTTTTCTTTGCATTATTGCATATAAATTGGCAACATATGGTACCACTTATGTTCAATGTGGGAACCAAGTAATTTTGGTCATTGATTAATTCTGCAATTGAGCAGAGGAGCCATGGCCAAAATCGCACTTGGAAGCACCCGAGAGGCCACTCAGCCAGACTGCATTCAGGCCCTCATCGTTGAATTCATAGCCACCTTCCTCTTTGTCTTTGTTGGCGTTGGTTCTTCCATGGTCGTTGGTATCTATCTACTAATCACCTTCTTAATTACTTCTAATATATTACATCACCATCTTATAGAATAATTTATTATGACTTACTTACCTTGGTTTTGGATCATGTTCTTTTTCCTTAATTTTAGACAAGCTTGGTGGGGATGCACTAGTGGGATTGTTTGCTGTGGCCGTGGCACATGCACTTGTGGTGGCTGTAATGATCTCCGCCGCCCACATTTCCGGTGGCCACCTCAACCCCGCCGTCACCCTTGGCCTCCTCGCCGGTGGTCACATCACCATCTTTCGTTCCATGCTCTATTGGATTGATCAATTAGTAGCAGCCGCAACAGCTTCTTATCTCCTTTACTACCTCTCAGGAGGACAGGTAATAATATTCGTTAAAAAAATGACCTTTTTTTTTTTGTAATTATATGTTAAAAAATCAAAATATATAATACTTTTCAAATCAAATTTACCCTTAATCAGCTCGCAGTCAAGACTTCAATCTCTAGGTTCGTGTATATGAAATAGTGAGAAATATTGTTACCTCTTAAATAAATTAATCTTAATAATTCAAAAAATTAATTTTCAAATTTCTACTATGAAATATTCTGGATTTATCAAATCAAATGTGTCCTATAAAATGAGTTTAATTTGAACAAATAATTATGATTTTCAAAGTACAGTAGACTTATTGTATAGGACAATTAATTTATCATCAGATAACTGTATAAAAAAATCCTTACACTACAACTCCATTTGAATTAAATTAACATACTTAAGTTGCAGTATTCCGTTCAATCTCATCCTTCTAGCTTCTTATTTGTATATTAGGGTATGCATCAATGTGTATTGTTTGTTTTGCAGGCAACTCCAGTTCATACGCTGGCCAGTGGAGTGGGGTATGGTCAAGGAGTAGTTTGGGAGATTGTGTTGACGTTTTCTTTGTTGTTCACTGTGTATGCGACCATGGTGGATCCCAAGAAGGGAGCACTTGCTGGGCTTGGGCCAACGCTGGTTG
This sequence comes from Glycine soja, assembly GCF_004193775.1. Taxonomy (NCBI): domain Eukaryota; kingdom Viridiplantae; phylum Streptophyta; class Magnoliopsida; order Fabales; family Fabaceae; genus Glycine; species Glycine soja. The sequence continues at coordinate 6,971,051 of NC_041005.1, forward strand.
GGTTTGTGGTTGGGGCCAACATCCTCGCAGGTGGGGCTTACTCTGCTGCTTCTATGAACCCAGCAAGGTCTTTTGGGCCTGCCTTGGTCGCTGGAAACTGGACCGATCATTGGGTTTACTGGGTTGGGCCTCTCATTGGTGGTGGCCTTGCTGGTTACATCTATGAGACTTTCTTCATTGACCGATCTCATGTTCCACTTCCTCGTGATCAAGAAAACTAAACAATAGGATTGACAACTTGGACTTTCATCCCTTCTTAAAAAATGCTGCATTATTGTAGTTAATTTAATCTAATAATAATCTTTCTTTTTGCGTGTTATGTATGTTTGAAAAGGTCTATTTATGTATAATATATCGTTAAATGATCTTCCCCAAAATAAGATCAACGATTTAGTTGAGATCTGGCACCCTGTGTAGACTTTGTGGACAGGAATGAATGAATAAATATATATTTCAATGGCTTCTGCTTTAGATTTGAGAAAAGGAATTGAGACAAGTGGTAGTGATATGTATAAATTATTTTATATAGTACATATACATTAAATTAAATTCATGTTTAGTTGTTTTAATGACATAAAAATGTTCAATTATTGAATGTGGTCTTTGTGATCTGATGTTTATACCAAATTAAATACGACAAGATAAACGTGAGTGTCTAACTGTATATAGACACACGAGTTGTTACGCATATTATTCTTGTAGTACATGTCCAACCAAAATTAATTTATTAGTATAAATATTATGCGTTAATATTAACATTATTATACATTAATAGTGTATATAATTTTCTTACCATAAAAAATATTGTAATTGAATCATAACATACACAGACGCCATAAATTTAGTTCCCCCCCCCCCCCCCTTCAAAATAATGCTTTTTCTTCAAGCTTTTTGAAAAATTATAATTTTGTATTTTAAAATAATTTAAATATGCAATAAATTAGTTTGAAACCATTAAATAATTTAATTCATTCTTAAATGCGGCGGAGCTAATCGTTGATTATTCTTTTCAGGCTCATGAATTTTGCTTTCACTCTTGTCAATGCTCAATATCGTGTTAGGTTGTTTATTTATGTCCCTTTCTACTATTGGAAACGCAGAAAAGAGGGGGTATGTTTATGTTTACTAAGAATCTTGAATTCATTTTCTCTTCTAAGCTTGAAAAGAATGTGCAGGTTGTGAAAACACAACACTCCTTGGCCAAATTTAGAGTCCAATGCACTCCCATCGCCTCCGCATAATGGGGTAGAAACTAGGTACGTAGGGATAAATTTGGATATGCAACTCAATCTGTGAAAACTGCACCTAGATCAGTTGTTCTATTCTATTGCCATGACTGACAAAAGCATCATTATCAATATTAAAGTTATTAACTTCAACAACTCCTTGGGACGGAGTTCGATCTCCATGAATTGACAAGGGCATGCATCTTTATGAGCAGAAGGGAGCATTAACCATGAAGACCCAAATTGCTAACCACCAAGCACTGAAGCAAACCAAATTGGCTATACTTCTATAATATACTGTATATACGAGAAAAAAGAGCATGTGCTACTGTCTCCACCTCATCTTTAACATGTTGTGTTTGAATTGATGACGAGTTGAAATCACTGTAATTTTTTGGTACTGAACGTATTTTTGATGAATAAATTCAGTTTTGTGACATTTATTTACTCTCAAAAGTATATTTACATATTAAAATTTTGTCTTTAGACTTGATTTTATAGAAGTAAGACTTGAATTGCTTATACAAACACAATTTACAAACTTTAATTTAACCAGCATTTAAGTTTAGAAATTTTAATCACACTAAATTAATAATATATATCAACCAAGAGTTTGATGAACTTGGTCTTGGTTTATTCAATACGTAAGCAATTATGACATTTTATAGGTCACTGCCGAGAGAAAGAATTTGGGTGAAAAATAAAAAGAAATAGAAAATAAATGTATAAATATAATTATAATTATTATCAGGGACAAATCCACTTATAATACAGTGTGGGGGCAATTAACCCACAAACATTTTAACTTTTCTTAGTATAATTATTTTATAATTATAAATTATTTTCACAATTTAAAATATTTTAAAAAATAATTTATAATATTATTGTCCCCACAAATCGATCTACTCTTTTTTATTATTATCTCAATTAAATATTCTTAATATTTTCTTTCTTTTCTGTTTTGAATGACACATTTTGCACAGTATCCCAATAATTAGTTTAGAAATTTCTTTCAACCATTTCAAATAACCTTTTTTTAATCTATATAACTAAAATTCTCAATTGTCTATTCTGTCAATCAACTATCTTTAAATTAAATTTTAATATTTTAAAAAATAATATTTAAAAATAATTTCCTATCACAATTTAAATTGACTATATATAAATCCAAAATCTCATTTATGTATTTAAATCTATTTATTATAAATTATAATTATATATAATATATAAAATAAAATAGTATACCATTTGGTTGAATTGCTTCTAGATGATATATATATATATATATATATATATATATATATATATATATATATATATATATATATATATATATATATATATATATATATATTATCTCAGTATATCCATTATGCTTTCGAGCCATTCCCAAGGCATTAAGAATCTCATGATAACTTTGAATCAAGATTTCTATAAACCATAAAGATAACCCCTCCAATTGATATCAATATTCGGTGTTCTGGTACACAAGATCCTCAGAATAGGCGAGTGTAGAGCATACTAGCTGGTGAGAGGTTCAGATGATAACCATTATATAACTCAAAGTTTCAGAGAAGATGAAGTTTAGAGAAAAGTCATTTTAGTAAAAAGAGAGTATTATTGGATTCAGTGTGCCTAAACATACAGACTAGTCCCCTTCATATAGGAGGAGGACGAACACTAACATACAAAGTCTTATCCCGTGAAGGATAAGATTATTACAAAAGAAGATAACATAGAATCTAAAAGCAAGATAAGGTTGTGTAGACTTAAGATAAGGTTGATACGTAAAGCAGACACGTGGCACACGATGAGAAGGATATGATTACGATCATTCTTATCTTGAAAGTTACTCTCTCTACTGCACACCTTTATACAAGATTCCTTTAGCAGTCCACTAATCAGATCTGGTGGATATTGACAAGTTGTAAAGTTGCACTTTTGACCGGGTGAGACTTCCATACACTGGGTGACGATAAGAATATCGCTTTTTGTGTAACAATTCCTCTATCAATTAAGCATTGTAGTCTTCCAAGTCTTGTTCTAAAGCAGAATTGTCATCAACTAAATCTTCTACTTTTTGAAACTCAGGATCTGGAACATAAATCTCTATGCGAATTTGACTGTCCTTAACATTCTGAAGTATTATCCTATCAGTAGGATAACAATCCTTTGGTCTTTGGGATGAACTTGGTAGATCTGGGTCCAAAGGTCTGCGTGAATAATTGTTAATCTCATAGAGATGTCTCGCTAGCTAGTTCCGATAGCTTTCTTCTAAGGGATATGCTTCAAACGTTCCCCAGATTTGAGCTTCATTTCTAGATCAAAGTTTTCCTTGTTCCATAAAATAAGGACAGTGAATAATCACAATAGAAACCAAATTTCCTATGTGATCTTCTAAGATTCCTCTTTGTCTTTCAATGTCTAGAATCTGTTTCAGCTTCATACGCCACCAAGCTAAAGGAGAAAACCATTCTAACATTGTCCATAGAAAATATTCATCTTTATATGGATTTATCAAGATGTGGTATGTCATCAGAGGCTTTAAGGCAACAGGGATAGAGTATTGAACTGTATTACACCAAATAGCCCATATGGTTGGTTCACACAAATTCCATCCAATCTCTCAGAAGAGTTCAAATATAGCTCCAAAGGGTATCTTAGGGTCAAATATTTACACGTGTATTTGAATCTCATGGTTTCATGAAGGAAATGGAAGTAATGAGACTTAGCATATTCAAGAATTTGTGTTGGAGTATGGGTAACTAACCCTGGAGGGAAAACCCTAATGGTTTTGGCTGTTTTAGCTAGGGGTTTTACCATGAATATCAGCGGGAAGGAGTGAGTAGAAGTTATCACCTTAACAGTCTTGCTTGGTCTGGATAAAAAAATCAAGGATCAAATTATTCTTCCTTTTTATGTGTTTCACAGAAAAATCATATCTAGAGAACCAATCCTTGAGCCTTAAGATTTGAGGATCTAATGACATCTTGTTTTTGAATTCCAAAATTTAAGAAATGAAGAATTATCCTTGTGTACTTGAAATTGATGTCCTCTCAGATGAAAATCAAATTTCTTGATTCCATTTTTTTTTACCGCCAATGCCTCTTTGAATGTAGTATGATAATGTTTCTCAGCTTCCTTGAATTGTCCACTGGCATGACCATAGTAATAATTCTTCTCCCCTTCTTATTCCATCAAAATAACTTCCCAGTAATGGTCACTTGTATCAGTCTGTAATATCTTTTGATCTGTCCCAGGAATCTTCAAGGCCGGAGGATTTTGAGCAACCTTTTTGAGCTCCTTAACTGCTATTGTCTGTTCTTCTGACCATGGAGAAGAATTTTTCTTCAAGAGTTTGGACAATGAGCTAGTATATTGAGCTGCTCTAGGGATAAAATCTCTGATATAATTTACAATTCCCAAGAATTGCTGGATTTGTTTGACTGTGAGGAATTCATCAAGAAAATTTAACAGCTCTTGAGCTATTTGAGGTTGAGGCTGACAGGTACCTCTGAAAAAATGCATCCCTAATAAATCAATTTGGGATTGAGCTAGCTGGATCTTTTTCTCTGAGAGCATGATCCCATGCTGATTGGCTATCTCAAAAAATTGATTCAACAAGTTTTTATGAGAGAATATCTTTTGAGAAGAGAAGGATGTCATCTATGTAAACAAGGGTGTTTTCCAGAATAGGTTCAAAAATCTTGGTCATGGTTTTCTGGAAAAGAGAAGGTGCTACTTTTAGACCAAATGGAAGGACTGTCCATTGGTACTTTGCATTTAGAATACAAAAGGCCGTCTTATACCGATCTTTTGGTTTTAGGTCAAGTTGCCAAAAACCTGATTTTAAATCAAACTTTGAAAATAAGTTTGATTCTCTGATCAAGGTAGGGAGAGAAAAAGCCTTTGGGATTGGAAACTTATCATCTTTGAGAAAATGATTGAGGGGCTTATAGTCAATGACCAACCTTTTCTTTCCTCTTAATTTTTCAGCTATTTTTTCTACATAAAAGGCTTGGCATGCCCAATTTGACTGGGTTGGCTCAATCAATCCTTGCCTTAGCAAATCTTGGCATTCTTGTCTGGCTGCCTGTGGATCTGAAGGTGACATCCCTGTATGGGTTGCCTTTGTTGGAGTGATATCTTCATTTAATCTAAATGGTAAATCAACAAAGTATTCTTTATTTTTCCATAAAGGATATGGATGCTTGAAATTTTCATGATTGTCTGCACATAAGGAAGAAATCTTTTGTTTAAACTCTCTCAAACTTCTGGTGGGGCTTCTGCTAAAGAGAAAAAGCCTCATAATTTTTGAAAAAGGCTTGAAATCTCTTTTGAATTTGATCCCGGTAGAATGTATTTGGAGTTTGTTGGCAAGCCTCTTTTTCCCCTTGGTGTCACCTGGCAGAATTTTCTTTTTCTTTGGTGAGTAGTGGCAAGACTTCTCTTTGCATTTGATATCTAAGTAAGGCTTTTTGCATGCTTTGCTATACTTGACTTTTCTGTTCATGATATCATAGAGATACTGGTGTTGTCTACATAATTTGTCAATGACCTCTAGAGTGAATTGATGGATTTGTCCCATGGACATGGTAGAAAAATCCATTTGGGTAGTTGCTACTATTTTATTTAACTCTGGTTGTATTTCTTCTAGTAATGAAGTCACATAAGTATTCTTTAGACTAGGATCATTGAGACCATTGAGAAGATAAAATCTTTGATTCATTCTTTGAAAGTGTTTGTCCAAATCTTTTATTTTTAATGAACAACACCTCATCTCAAAGAATTCATGTCTGATCTTTCTTTCAATGATTTTCCTTTCTCCAATAAATTCCCGATGGAGAGCTCCTAAAACACCTATAGTAGATCCCAATTCATGGAATTGGTTTTGATGAACGACTTCTAGATTGTGATACCACTCCTTCAGGGTTCCCGTCATCCGACAACAAAATTCTTTAATTACTCTATAAGGATCCGCATCTTTCATGAATTTTGTATCAAGCCATGCTTCCATCTCAATGAGTTTTTTCCTCCATTCCTTTGGGGGAGTATTGTTGAGACTTTGGCAAGTGCACCAAATCGCTCTTAAGTAGTAAAACTCGGAAGTCCGAGTATCGTTTCCGTAGGGATTTTATTGCACTTTATCAAATACTTATCAATTTGTAAGTATGAGTAAAAATAATAAAGATAGGAATAAGTGCAGGAATAGATTGCTCATGCTAAGTCGAATAGTTTAAAAAGGAAAGACAATTAATAAAAATGCCAAGACCGGACAAACCCAATTGGCCTACGATGCATGTAAATATGATATTCATTACCAATGCACTGATATTAGTTCTACCCACATCTGTTAATTACTTGCCCCTGATGCCTCACGTTGACAAGCCTATTTTAACTACCTATCTTCCAAATGCCTTTGCGAAGATTCAATAATTAAAATGCATTAAGGTTAAATTCTAGATGTTGCTTAAACGCATGGGCAGTGAGTTATCATTCTATGCCTAACAATGCTAACCCAAGGATTCTTTTCTTAGGATGTTCTGTTAGGTGTTACCCTTTCCCAAGTGTATAACCCCTAAAACTAATGCATGCATTAATTCTTAAATCCTTATTTGGAAATACTCTCTCCCGAGCGAATAAAACCCAAAAGAAATTTAAGAACAAATGCAAGATAACAAGAAAAGAATTAGAACAGAAAAACTTGGAAAAAATTCCCTTTGCATTGATAATTCTTGAAGCACACCGTACATAGTTGGCTTTTTAGGCCTGCCAGGCCCTAGCTAGGGGATTAGCCACTCATGGCCATTGAGGGCTTACAAATGGGGGTGAAAGAAAGAATGGGGATAATAAAAACAAAGAATATAAGGAAAGAAGGGAGAGCTCAGGCTTGGAGTGCTGAGAACAGTGCTCTGAGATGAGGTGGTGGTTCCTTGGGACTGGCTCTCTATTTATAGTTGCTGAAGTGGGCTTTTGGGCCTTCATAGTCGCGCTCAGCGTGACACCTTGCGCTTAGCGCGTTCGGATCGCGCGCTCAGCGCGCCTTGCAGGCTTAGCCTGTGCTTCTATTGGATCGCGCGCTGGGCGCGTAGCTGGGCTTAGCGCGCGTAACGGTTTCTGCTTCCTCGTGCTTAACGCCACGCTTAGCGCATGCATTTGGTTGCTCGCTCAGCGCCTGACGCGCGCTTAGCGCGAGTGTTGGGCTGGGCCTGCTTCAAAACTCTTTCTTTCTCTTCATTTCTATTGCCCTTTTTGCTTAATGTAATCTCATTTTTCGTATCTGCAACCAGAAATTCAATTTAATTACTTTATCAACTTTTAATTGTAAATAACTACTAAATAATTAATTTTAGGCCAAAATTTGACTATTTAACTACTATTAATTTGTAATTATTTAGCAGTTATCAAGTATCGTCAAGAGTAAACCAAGGTCCTGCATTTGGTTTGGAGGATGAACTTGTTGAGATCAATGGTTCTTCTTCTACGGGAGAGCCATAGAATGGTTCTTCCGTGGATCGAGCCATCAAAATGTTTGAGATGTCCATATACCCAACTTCTTCTTCTTCATCAGAATAAGACTTTTCTGCTTCTGTTGAAGATTATTCAGATTGTTCTTTAAATTCATCCCAGTTTCATTAGATTTTTTTAAAGTTTCTGGCTTTTCTCTAGTTGATAATTGGGAATAAGGATCCTGAGAATCTTGAAAGTCATGGGTATCTTTCTTTAGAGTGTTTTCTAATTTTGTGGGAGATTCAACTGACTCTTGGGAAGAGATATTTAATTTTGTAGGTTTTTTCTTTGGTGGTTCTGATTTTTTCTTATAAGCAGAAGCTATAGGTAAAGACCATGATGGACTAGCTTTGGGAAAAAAGTAATCTAGAGGATTTTGGGATGGAGAATAGAAAGTAGGAGAAGGAGGGGCTAAAAAGGAGTAAGGATCTAACATAGATTTTTGTTTTTCTATCATCTTTGACTCTATGTCTTAATCCAGATCCAAATGCTGGACTTGGGCTTTGAGCCTCCTTATTTCTCTTTCCTTGGCGTCTGAAACCACTCCAAAAGTGGTCTTTCTTCCTTCTTCTTCAAGCTTAGAAATTTCTTTGAAAAGTTAATGATATTGTTTCTTCATCCTTTCAGACAGATATTGTAACCTTTCATCATTTGTGCTTGCTTGGGTATAGATCTTGTCAATTTTCTCATCTATCTTCTTCAAGGGATGATTCTGGGCTCTAGCATTATCTATCTGTCAGTTTAAGACTTCTTCAGCTTGGCTAGGAGATTTAAGCTTCCCTTCTAGTCCTACTTCTACAAAAATTATGTAGAACTTAGTTGAAACTTTTGTCATTAGGTCTGTCTTTCTGTCAAGAGATGGAACGCTGTAGGTACTTTAAGGATCTTGAAAGATGGATGATGGATGATGGATGATTCCATTCAAGAATTTCTGTCAGCCTTTTCTCCTTCCAAGAAGGGATATCTCTTCTTTATTTCCGTCAATGGTCCATTTTATGATAAATTAATATTACCCTCAATCTACTGAATGTGACTGATTATTGTACCGTACTCTCTCACGTGTCATAATCACCTTCCTTGCTCCTTGGGTATACCCCTACTCTCTCTCGCAGTTATCACCATTCACCTTCCTTTTTGTCTTTGCGTTGTACGTTACACAAGTCAAGATTGCTGTCACGAAGTCGTCCATTAATGGCAAGTCTGCACTCGATCTGCAGCAAGTACTTGTTGCATTCCTCGCTAGCTACTACACCACCGAAGAGCGTTGGTACGTAATTCTTCATAAATCATCCATGTACAGAAAAACAATGCTAGCTACTACGTGTTCACATGGTTTTCAATTTCAATTGCCATTTTATCATCACAATGCATGGCATTAGGAAAATTTTCAGAAAAATGTGACTAAGGCAGTAAAACCTTTATATTATATGTATTGCGGTGGCAATAGCAGGTATATCATATATAGAGACAGCAATTTAAAAACCTTGCACATACATATATATCAACTCATCGGCTACCGAAAAAAAATACTAACTCATTCATTTTATTTATTTATTTAATAGTAAATTTCAATTCATCCTAAACCATTGACGCATTCTATGCGTACCCATATACTGTTTTATTTCAAGACAAGGTTATTAAACTATTTAAAGTAAAGTAATAGCAGCTAGCTAGTTACGAACTAACTAACAATTTCCGTATATATATATACTCCTATACCTAAGTATAATACAGAGCTAGAAGAGATATTACAAGAAAAATGTGACATGCTTGCTTCCGGTTATCCTTTTACTCCTTGAGCTAGCGTAGGGGAAGACATATTTATCAATGATGATCAAGGTTTTTTTTTTTTTTTAAAAAAAATCATCTCGGTCACGGTTTAATTTCCATGCCTTCTTTGATATTGCGAGAAATTGCAAATAAAACGTTATCATAATTACTGTGGCCTCAGACATTCTAAAAACCTTCACGTTGTGGCGGGAAACCTTGCTGCTGACTATTAATCCTACTGAAAATAGCTACCTTGAAGCTTCTTCTCGACCCAGGAAGGCGACAGAACCGGGCTCATGTCGTAGTCCCTAATCTTGACCCTAGTGGCGGCTTCACACTGGTCACTATAGTCCATGCACATCTTTTCATCCGGCAAAACCTTAATCCTCCATACCTTAAATGTCTGGTCTAAACTAGCACTATACACCAAGAACCCCATCACAACCTTTTCCATCTCGAGGCACGCAGCCAAGCACTTCACTGGCCCTCTATGTCCATCCAAAACCGTCAAACACTCGTGGTAGCAACTCCCTTCCTCTCTCCTCCAAACCCTAATTGTCGTGTCCTCTGACCCACTGAATATCATGTTCCCAACCGTTGCTAGACAAAGAACCGCAAAACGGTGACCCTGCAAGAACCCTCCGTGGTTGAACCTATAACACAACCTTTCCTTCTCCCAAAAATTTATCATCCCATCTGAGGAACCTGAATAGAGGAAACAGTGGTTGAACGAGCAACTCAATGCAAGGGCATTGACCGGTGAAGGTTGGAACTTTAGAGTCATGGTAAGAGTGTGAGAGTCTTCAGTGTAAACCCTTCTCCATATCTTCACCGACCCGTCAGAGGAACCGGTGAAAAGACAACCATCGTCTTGGTTCACCAATATGGCGTTGACATTATCCTCGTGTGCCACGAACGAGTCAACGCATTTTCGATCTGAAACACGCCACGCCTTCACTGTTCTGTCGTGGGAGCCAGTGTACAAGAGACCCTCAGAGTGGTAATAAGCCATGCAAGACACAGAATCTTTGTGCTTTGGCGTGTTTTTTCCTCTTGAAGGGAACAAAAGAATAGAAGTTTTTCTAGGGAGTGTACCTACTTTCTTGGACTTGAAGCTATCCGAAACGGTGAAGGTCCATATTCTTATCTTGTGATCCTTGTGCGTGGAGAAAAGCATGTTGCTATAAGCCAAAATGGCTCTCACCTCACCAGAGCTTGCTTTGAGGTACCCTCTGTCCATGCAATCTGGTTGCTTCCACACGCGAATTCTACTACTATTTGAGCCGGTAAAGACTAAACCCTTTGAAGCTGCAATTGCGTAGATGTTACCTTCGTGGCGGTGGAGCGAAGCGATGCAGTGATAAAGAAGAGAAGGTGAAGGGGTTGGGAGAGGGGAAAGTGTCCATGGTGAATCTGGCATTATCATAGGGAACATGCCATCGGAAGTAGTAGTGCTTGAAGGCCTTGGAGGACTGAACTGAACGTCTTGTTCGCTAATCTCTCTGTGGGTTTGGACGCGAAGGTGAACGGGGGATTGTGGCGGTTGTTCTGGCTTTTCGGTGTCCATTAGGCTGAGGAGGGTTCTCTTGCCATAGAAATCCATGACATGGTGATGGGAAAAGAATAGGTTCTTGGGATTAAAGAAACTAAACTACTACTATAGTACGTAGCTATAGTATAACTTTACAATTATCCTTCACCGTTGGGATATAAACAAACATAATAAGGGTTTGGATGATGGGTGGCGTGTATTTATTAAGGTATAAATGTTTCTCAACTGTTCTCTTATTGTCGTGCTCGAATCTGCATGGTTGGACCCGAGTGACCCACCATCACCCATCTTTGGTTCAGTTTTTCTTTTTCCATGCTACTGTAAGAGTAAGACCGAGGAAGGGATTAAGCAATATGTCAAAAAGTCTCATAGGGGAACCTCTGAATAAATTGATTTTCTCCTTTGTTAATATAGATTAATCATCGATGTGAAATTCTTATCTGAGATCAATATATTAAGCATCTATGGAACTGTATATAAGTCTTATGCTTAATTACACTTTAGTTACCTAATTATAGTCAATATGCAATTTTGCTTCTTAACGTACAATTTTTTATTTGAATTTACTCCTTAATTTTTTAAATAATACAATTAAGTCCTTCAAATTGTTTCAATTAATTGCTGGGATCAAGCCATCCTATCAGTTTGTTTCCTTTACTTAAAAATTTGACTTTTTTTCCCTCAAAATATGAATGAATTGAACTTGTTAAACTATCTTATAAAACAAAAATTGGTCGTAAGAATCAGATTTATATTTTACATGGAGGTGAGTTTGAATCTTAATAACAATATAATGATGTCGTTAATAAACAATTTATAACTCCTTTTATAAATACTTAGTGAGTCTATCTTAAAATATGTCCTGCTCTTTAATGAATTCTCGAAATTTAATTTATTTAAATTTTTTTATAAATAAATAATTTTTTACTCAAAACTTAGCTCTATATATTTTTTAATTTATGCCTTCATTGGCCTTTGCTGCTAGCCATCCACTCGTTTGTCGTTTGGCCTAGAGAAGAGTGCAGGACAAACGTGGAGGACAATATAACGTCGAAGTATCAATTGGGTAGTTCCATCATCAAGCTGACCAACTACGAGAGGAACTTTCCGATTTCTATTAGTATGTGGCTGGTAGAATTTTAATGTTCAGCATTGAATTTTGTGAATATTGGTTACCGGATACGTAACTTCTTGTGACTTGTTCATGTTGAAATGATTGTTGTAACTTTAATATTACCTTGTGAAGTTAGAATATAAATTTCACCGGCAAATTAATTGACTGCCAAAAGGGCTTATGGAATATGCAAATATGGACTTGATTGCGGAAGAACTCTGCGTGTGGATTAGCATCAGATCGATATGTTTAATTAACTTATAAGTAACATTCTCCTAAAAAAAAAACTTATAAGTAGCGTTATTTTAATAACATTTTTGTTTACATTCTTTTAAATATTTGTTTATCATACCACTTATCTCGCATTGTTATTTTCTATATTCTTTCTACTTATTTTTTTCTTAATTTTGAACATTCTTATATAAAAGGGTATATATCGAGTTGAGTTTATACCTATTACCTTATTCAAACTAACATTAACAATATTATACAATAGTGTGAAGAAGGAAAACAGGTTAGAAGGCATGTAGGCTCTGTCACTAAAATCCTTGTCAGAGTTGGGTGGTTCAGTTGCAACTGTGGTTATAGCGTCCAACGGTAGCAGTTCACTGCATTTAATGCGGTGGCTGGTAGTACTACATCAAATGATCAACAATCTAAATTTCATAATAAAATAATAAAAAAGGAAAAATGGCACGAGGCAATTGCAATTTGCAACTAGGAACGTTCGTGTCACGTATTGGAATTTGAAGTGAATTTATCATTATTTTTTGCTACTTAAAATTTTGATAAAACAACTATTTGTATTTAATTTGATTGAATTTAACAATATATGAAAAAATGTGGCAATTCAATTTATTAACATTATATCGTTACCAATTTTTTTTATTAACTATTAAAATTAAAAATATGTATAAAATTACGATTAAGATATATTTTATAAGATATATATATATATATATATATATATATATATATATATATATGTATATATATAAACAAATTATATTAATATTAATATATTGTATTACGTAAAATGTTATTTACCAAATTAAAATCAATTCTAATATTATTTATTAAAAATATAAATATCAATATTAAATTAAATTGATATGGAATATAACACTTAATTTGTCACTTTCATTAAAAAAAATGTACTATTTACTAATGTCCTTTCCTTATTTCTCAGGATTAACCACGCCGTTTGGGAGAGAAACCACGCACTGTGCGGACAGACTGGCCAATGTAAACCTGGTGCTAGAGCCTCCTAGTTTCAAGGATCACAATGTATCTAACTATGTCTTAAACTGTTAAACATATGAATGAATAACTATGGTGGTCTATGGTACTGTGTAATCAAAGTTCAAATACCCTATAGTGTGATATGTGGTGCTTCATGTGAAATGAATAACTATCTTGTGAGTAGGGGCGGAGCTATAGTGTGAAATTAATGCTTGATGTGACTCTTATGCAACATTTTATGTGTAAAATAACATTATGAAAGGACTTTTTAATAATAATGGGCATGGATACTTCAAAAATTTTAAATTTCATTATTTCATATGCAATTTTTATATGTATAAATAAAATGTTTTTTTTAAATTCACCATTTTATAATCTAAATGGATAAATGACTCATTATAATAGATTATTAATTTATGCAGCACAAATTAATAATTAAAAAAAATTGTATCAAACCCTCTTATTCTCTTATATCAACAATGAAAATATTTAAAATCTTATCACTTTCGTAAGTGTCAAAGCAATTAAGTATTACGACGATAACAAGTTGGTTGACTTAATATTGATGTTTTGTTCATAAGAAAACTATCACTTGAATATGAATTCAATATTTTTTATGAAGAGATTAGATGTTATATGGTTTGACTTGACTTCATGCTGAAAAGAGTTCTCCCTCACACTATTTTTACTTTTATTTTTTTAAAAATATTTTGCATAGTGACGGTAAATAAGAGGATCGCACTATCTAGGATCATAATCTCATCTATCTAGGATCATAATCTCATCTGTTTTGTTGAAAATAATTAAAATTCTACTTCGGTTAAAATTAATCTTACATTAAAATATATAAGTGAGGAATAACCTTCATCTCTTAAACTAACTTTTGGGATTGAGTTAGGTTGAGTTAAATCATGGAACCTAAGTGAAAGCATAGGTTTCATGATTTATAGAGTGGAAGATGTTGGCCTCTAACTAGAAAAGTAAATGTTTGAGCTTGAGAAGCTTCTGGCCTAGTGAATCCGTAAAACTCACTAGGATAAGTGATATTATTAAACCAGACAAAGCAACCAGCAATAAAACAAAAAACAAGACAATGCGTGAGGCAGCAGCCGATATAAGACTTAATATTTTCCTAACATGTTTTATGTAAATTCCTTTCTTGTTTTGCAAACAATTGGACTGTTCTTCGATCCAGTTATCCTTCCCCATTTGTGCAAACCTTGGAACATTAGCAATCTCAGACATGCACCTCTTCTCCGCAGGATTATTCAGTGCCGTAAACGAGTTTTCTTTCTCATTAGAACTCGAAGTCCCATGAAACCTTCCACTGGGGTCCGTGGATTCCAAAGGACAGGAACCGAACCTCGTGCTGCAAACTGTTTGAAAATAAAATAAAAAATGAAAGAAAATAAATACGAAGAAGATGCATAGTCTTGAATTAAATAACAAAATAACAATAGCTAAATAAATTTAATTGACAACACATGAATAATACATTATAACATACAATAAGCACAAGGAAGAAATAAATTAGGGGAAGAAAGATATAGTTTGAGTTGAAGCGCGTAAACGTTATCCTTAGAGAGAAAACGCCCCCACTGCACGGGTAAGAAATTTTGATTGCGCTCCTCTCCCAAGGTACGACAACCCGTTGGTTCCGATCGTATACAGCGAAAGGATCCCCGAACCTTATGAACACCAATGCTCTTACTCTCAAGAAATAAATTATTTTATAAGAGAAGAAATAGAAAATTTTGGGAGAAAGAGATAAGACTGTAGCTCTGCTATCTTGTTAGAAAGGAGGAAAGAGAAGATATAGGCACAAATCACCTTAAGCAACAAACAAAACATGACTGTTGAAAATATGATCGTTGAAAATTAACCTACAGTTGTCAAAACTAGTTGACTCATTCAAACAAAATCTTAAAAAAATCTAAAATAAATATTTTATTTTATAAAATAAAATTAATATAATTAATATATATTTATAAATTTTAAATTAAAACACAAATATTTACCGACACAAACATCATTAATCATCTCACTATTCAATGACAACAGGTCCGAAGAATTAAGATCACTCCACCTGCTCCTCGTAAAAACATCAGAGATAACTATCTTATGATTCATCACGTGCTCATGTTTGTTCCACTTTGAAGCACCACCACCTTGGTCAACAAGTAGTGGTTCTTGTTTCTTGCACTTGCCCACGTCCCAAAAGCCTTTTCTCGATGACCCTCGATTAGATGGCTCTCTCTCAACGAAGATTTCAAGGTTTGGAATATCCTCCGTGGGATTCGAAGGAACTCGAAGGAACCTCGAGCTTAATGAATAATTGAGGTTCTTCATGTCCCCTGCTTCAACCCTGCGTCTACAAAGAGGGCACGTAGAGTGGCTTTCAAATCACTTGTCAATGCAATTCATGTGGAAAGCGTGCTTGCACTTTGGAAGAAGCCTTAGAGTCTCCGTGTCCTCAAATTTTGAGAGACAAACCGTGCATTCTAGGCCTTCTTTGGAACCCTTAAGGGAAGAAAACTTGAAGTAAGGAAGTGTTTCAATTACTTGTTTGTCAATACCAGAAACTCTAGACCTTGGTCGAGTTAGGCCCTGAAAGTTTTGGAGATTTGAGTTTTGCCTAAGGAGTTCATGAGGGATAACTCGACAGAATTTAACATAGAGAAGTAAGAGAAATGCTATGGCAAACATTGTGGAGAGAACTGCTATTATTATTCCCTTGCTTGGATGAACCATTTGAGGGAGTTCTGGCAGGTTCTTTTCTTCACTATCTTTGGCTTGGGATTGAACATTGGAGGGGAGAGAAAGAACCAGCACGAACATTATTAGCAAACGGTTCTTAAAGGGGTTGAACTTGAGGGTGTTACTGTTACACATCTTCTGAAGAGAAGATCTTAATTACCAGATTTTGGTTCTCTCTTTTTTATTCTTTTCTTACTAAATAAACATTTCTGAGGGGAAATCAGTAATGGCTGCTACTACATGATTGGCATAACATAGCATAGCATCTCTCCACTGGTGTTTGTCCAACGAATGCAGACAACTTTGGAAAGCTTTCAGTGTTGTCTTTCTATTTTACTATAAAAGTCCCCACCCTAGGCCTGCACGCTTTTTATGCTGTTGGTTTTTGTAGTGCTTTGTCTTGGTCAATTAATTAGAACATCTTCTGGTCGATGAAGACAAAAGCATGCATCAGCTTGGAGTCCTGTCTCTGATCCAAAAAACGTTGTCCATGATTGACATATTATACAATAGCCATATGTGATTAGCATATGGTCGGTTTCTGTCAATCATTGCTCCAATTAACGCTTGTTGAATCTGTATTGTTTACTTTTTTTTTTCGTATTGAAACTTTGTTTATTGGAGAAAATAAACGATGCTTATGCAAACTCGACAAGTGCCTATATAGAGAGAGTTGGAGTGTCATTTTAAGGGACATATACCAGTAGCAATTAGGTAATTTATCTCTATTTGAGCTAACCTTTCATGAAATAAAATTTATAACAGTTATGATTAACAAATTAATCAATTACGTACACAAACTTTTTATTCAACAGCTTTTTTTCCCTAATTGAAAATTCTAATTCTTTAAAGATTCCCAATTAAAACAAGCACTATATTCAAAAATTGGTGAGAAGAATATCTTATTTAATTGATTCAACAGAGTCTGAGTTATTATAAATTCATTTGATACTATTTTTTATTGTGACAAAATAAAAAAATGATTCAAGAATCTTTAAGGTCTCATAATTATTGATATTTTTTTCGAATATTCTCAATCATGTTGCTTTATTCCAAATCTAATCCTTATTCTAATCTCCCAATATAGAAAAATCAATCTATTAAAAGCAGCTAGCTTATAAAGTCATTAAAATTAGAGACAAGTTTAATCAATTTAAAAGAAATAAACTTGAATTAACAATAACAATTCAGATTATACAAGGTTAATGTTAAGGTTAAGATAACTCATCTCCTAACAGCAAATCCTGAGTAATTACAAGACCTCAGTCAATATCAACAATAAACTATATATGTTTCAGAACTTCCGTTAATCTTTGTTACTACACGCAATTTTAATTATGATCATTTCAATTTTCTCTTAAAATAGCTACTCAGATAGACTTGAAAAAAAAGAAGAAAAAATCTACTCAGATGTATTGTAATTCATTCAATGCAGCCCTCCTTACATTCTTTGTCTCCATGTGTGTTATAAAAAAAAGTAGTAGAAATAACAAAATTCACATGCTAATTCAAGAGGCCTCTTAATTCTTAATTTGCCAATTACCATTTGCACATTAAATATCTATAAGAGAAATAAATATAATTTACCCTTTTATTTTATATAACTGTACTAAGTAGATAATAACATGAGATACATCAGCCATCAACATTAGTGACTAGAGTTGCAAATTAATACGGACAACACATCACAATCCTACCGCGCCTACAATGAGAGTGGCATGAAAGCTCCGTGAAATCCATATGGAACTCTGAAAGGCATGGTAATTTTGGCAACTGCCTCCCCAGAAAACTTCTTTGAGTCAATTATATGAACCTATTAAGAAAAATAAAGAAATTAAGGTGCTAGCTAATATATGATTCTTAGCTGGATCATTAGATCAATTAACTTGTACATGACCACACATAAATCAATTGACCTACTTGAGATATGCCGGTATCTTCATTGTGAACAAAAGTGATTATCCAACCATCATCTTCTTCAATACCACCTTCTTTAGGGACAAAGGCAGATCCAGTGCAAAATACGTTTCTTTCAAACCTATGGTATTCCACCCTTATAGGCTTTTGTTGTGTATCTCCCTGATTTGCACATTTGAAAGTTGATACTTTTAACGGGGAAAAATGTGTTTTTTATATGTACATATAAAAGAAAAGTAATCACATAATCAAATTCTAGGTATTTCATGCCATCTTTTACCTTTGGAAATTCTGAACATGGTTCTCTAAAGTATAGCTTCACTAAAGCTCCATATTTAGGAATATCTAAATGGTCAAACATGAAACGTGTTATCAATTACGAATCTAAGTTTATAGTAATTTGAGTGTTGGTTCTTTAAAGACTTTGAGACCTTCACAAGATCAAAGAACCAAGAACGAGTACAATAAAGTACAAAGTCAAGATCTACAGCAAGATTTTACGTGGTTCAACAATGTGTTTACATCCACGACAAAATGCAGTTCATCATCATCACATTCATCATGGAGATTACAAGTTCAATACAAGTAAAAGCTAGCTTTAATCTCTCTTGATTTTTTTCTAACAAAACCTCTCTCAATTTCCTAGCTCTCTATTTCCTTTTGAACTCTCTTTCTCTCTATAAAAATCTCCTTATCTTCTCATTTACATGATCAAGTATTTATAGACACAAGTTGCTAACTTTAGGAGCAAAAGATTTTCCTTTGGCGCCAAATCACCAGTTCAGTTATGACAACTGAATTTATGTCATGTATGTCTACCGGGATGACATCAACTAATTCAATCCTTCACATTTGTAGCTTTGTTGATTTTGAGTCACATTCCACATAGGGGTTATAGTAATTGTTAAATAGTTAAAGGATAGAGAAAAATGTGTTTTAAGGAATTACCTGCAGCATAACTTGCAGCGGGATCAACCACTTGTGTGTATCCGTATCTATTCTTAATTCCTGTAAAACTTGCATTAATTACGGGAAAATCCATAAACTGTTCTGGTCCAGTGATATATTTTTCCTTAACCTCCCCACTTTTTATGTTTAATCGCCATTCATAACACCGAGAGAACATCGTAGATTCATTTAGACCATCTTCAGGTCCTGGAATTATTGAATCTAATGCTCTACAACCCCACAACACAACCTGGTACAACGTATAGAAAGTTTCTCAATTTTGCAGCTAATTGCCTAGATCGAGTATCTGAAGAAGTTCTTGGTTAGCTTCAAATATTAATTTCTTGTGGACAAGTTACCTCATGACCATCCTCAAAGGAATTGATGATATGAAATGTGCTATTAGGTTCCACCTCAAACCACTGGGTTGATTTTTCATCACCATAGAGTGGCATTATCCCAATCCTGGCATATTTTTCCTTCTCGTACTTGATTAATCTACATGCAATAATATGGAATGCTAATTTCATCTACAAAGATTTTATCATTTTATGTCATAGTCTACATACATGTGTGTGTAGTCAATATGTATTTATACTCACGGGCCTCTTTTAAGTAGTCTGTTTGAATCTACAATCAGTGGAAGATCCAATATCGCTATATACCTGCTAACCAAAAACATAGCCATGATTGAAGCATTAGTTTCAATACGACAATTGTCATTCTAGTCAATATAGCCTTGGCTTATAATTAACTTCATTCTTTGGTTTGATAATGAATGCTACATATTATACCTGCTTGTGATACCTATATCATGGCATAAAGAGCATCTGTCTAGTTTTATGTCTTCTTTATGAACTAATTCCTTTCCATCAGCTGAAAATGGTTAATAAAGGGTATATATGTTATCAATATCACACATCAGCACAACCATTTTATCAAAATCAATGAGTACTACAGTATATTATTAGGAGTTTAAAGCATATATATACCAGAAACTATTCCAATTTCAAGATAAGGTTTAGTTGCATCTACGCCAAAAATAACCAGCTCTCCTGTGCCTGGAACTTTCTGTAGTATTAAACATATCAAGAAATTTTTATTAAGCACACAATAATTGAGAGTGTGAGAGAAAATCTTAACCTTCGTATATATAGTTGTATAATAACTAAGATTAACTCTACTCACAGTGACACTACAGTCACACTACTTTGACTAGATATATACCACACACACGTTACACGTAAAAGAAACCTTGGGGTGACTGGCGAAAGGACGATTCCATGCTCCATTGACATCCCAGTATTTCAATGTACTTAGTGTGTAGATGTCAATTTCTTGCGGCATGTGATTCTCCGAAACCGAGTAGAACTTGCCCGAATGCTCAAACACATTGGTGTTGCTATAATCTTTATTCAGTTGTCCAAATCTCAACTGTGAATGAAATCCACAAGGTGAAAATTCAAAACTAGCTCGTTTGTGAGATAACTTAATTTCAGGTAACCATGCATGAACTCTCTCACACCAGAAACTTAAAAGGTACTAATAATTAGGGGTTGAATTTGTCTTAATTACTTTGATCTACCTGTATATAATGGTATTGTTTAACTTCATTTTTATTTGGGATAATTTGAAAACCCCATAATAATTTAATAAAATTCTTACTATTTATAAATGCACGGCTATTCAACAAGGGTTTCAATTGACATATTTTGCTTTAGAAATATACTTGCTAATCTTAACTAATTCAATACATATATAATTGGGCACTTCATGCATGTTTATTTTAGTTTGATTTTTGAAAAGAACAAAAATGTAATTTTTGATCTATTATGTTTTAGTATTTTTTTTACTTTGGTGTATTAAGTTTTAAAAAAATTATTTTATACTTTTGTTTTTGAAAATTTTATTTTAATAGTTTCTTTTATTTTCCATTAACAACATTAGTAGTGTTCCATTTAATGCTTAAAACACTGACAGAACACTAGTCTTTTAAAAAAATGAAAAAAATAATTAAAATGAAAATTTTAATAAAATACATTTTTAAAATTTAATGTATAATATGAAACTTTTGAAAATATAAAAGATTAAAATAAAAATTTTAAAATTTAATGTATCAAAATAAAAAAATATTAAAACATAATAGACCAAAAATTATATTTAACCTTCTAAAAATAATTGCCTTTTAAGTTTTCTTTGAAACTTTTTGGAAAATAATTAGTTGTTTGTACATGAAAAATATTAAAAAAGATAAATAATTAAATTTGTTTTCAAAAATATAATGCATTAACAAATTGATTCTTGAAAGATGAAAAATATAAATTTAATTTTTAAATGCATAAAAAGTGTGATAAATTAATTCTTAAATTTATGAGATCATTTTGTCATTAAGTTATAATATTCAATGATCAATTTAAAAATAAATTATATATTTTAAAGATCAATTTGATAATAAGTTACAAAGTTTAAGAATTAATTTGTCATTAAATTATGTAAGACTAATTTGTCACACATTTAAATTAAATTTGAATTATTCACCTTTTAGAAATTAATTTGTTAGTATCTCACATTTTTATTGACAAATTTAACTATTTATCTAATACCGTTTGTTATCTTCCAAAGACTGATTATTTTGAACATGTGCTTAAAAATGCTGACCCCGTTTAGAAGCATAGAAGACAAAACGGCCAATGAATCTCCTTTTACGGCAGGGAGAAACAAAGGCTTGGCACTTTGTTTCTCAAGCTTGTAAGTTTCAGTTTCAACATATCTGTTGTTGTAGACGATGGTGTAGCACCCGTCACTTTCCCTTTTGAAATACAAAGCATGAAGCATTCCTTCTCCTTCCACCCACACGCTATTTGTCCTCCCCAAGATAGACTTGGATGATTTCAATCCTCCAAAGAGTGGGTTTGGTCCTGTACGTATATATAGCAATATACAAAGATGAATATAAATAAATAGATTTTAGTTCTTTACATTTACTTACTTTTTCTTAAAATTTAATTTCTTTTTTTGATTTTTTCTATCTAGTTCTTTCTTTTCCATCACAGTATTCGTCACAATTTTTCACTTGCACTTCCTCTCTTTTATATTTCTTTTCATTCTAGCTACTTCATTTTATTTAGATGTGAAAAAATATTACATTAAATATAATAATTAAACAAATTTGTTTATATGAAAAGTGTTAACAAAATATTATTTATTTTCGGTTAAAATTTATCAGAGAATACAAAAAATTGTAAGTCTCACTTTATTTATATAATTATAATTTTATAAATTTTAATCAATAGTTTAAAAATTATATTAAAAGAATTGTGTTCCTAACCCTACACTTGTCTAGATACATAGCAAGCAGACTTGTGTTCACTTTCTTCTCATCAAATCTTGAAAGGATTGAATGCATCACTGCTGGAACAACTTATTCATTCTTTTTAATTGTGCTAGGGCCGAGTGAAAATGAACAAATTATATTTTATCCTTTCCCACGTCCATAGTGTGTAAAGGCAATTTCTGATTGTATAGTTAGACACTCATGTTCATTTTTTTATATATCAACAAAAACAACTTCATAGATAGAAAATACAGGATATAAAGGATCGATTAAGGGGTACCAACACTTACAAATTAAGAGAAGTATTTGGTATAATAATATCCCCTATTGTACTAGAGAATATATCCTCCAATCCACTAGGCACTTAGTTCATGATTAATTAAGAGAAAATGTTAAGGCACGTCATATAATTTATGGGAAACTGTTATGCTAGAATCAAGCACAGTTAATTACGCTTATATGAAAAAACATATAATATAATAAGGCAAAACAAATTTAAAATAAAAACATTTTTATTAAGAGGTGAAAATTTGTATTATTTATTATTTTTTATGTTCTCTTATGATTTATATAATAAATATATTTTTTAATTCATTAACCAATTAATACTCTAGAAAATTATTTTTTGACACTAGTTAGCAAAATGTTACATAATTTTTTGACAAAAGAATTTATTATTATTATTATTATTATTATTCATAAGATGGAAATTAATTCATTTCGGATAAGATTATTATGATACTTTATTTTTTTTTAACTCATAAGGGATATAATAAAAGTGTGAAAGAATTTTCTTTTCATTTCCCCATTTTAAGCACATGCATGCACCCAGCTAGAGTTCAAAAATTCATAGTACGTACGGACCATTTCTAATGAAGACACCCTCTGGAAAGTGATCTGGTATGTCACCTTCAATGTTAGTGATAGCCACGGCTTCCCCTAACTCCTCCACCGGAGCAAAGTTACTCTACAAAAAGAACACTATATATTAATTAATAAATTAAAATGATGGTTAGGGCGTACATTTGAGACTAAAACACTTTTTTTTTATTTGATGGCTGCTATCCAAGGTTCCAACTGAACTGAAACAATCCTACGTCGGTTAATTCGCACACGCTCCATGGTTGAGACTAAAACACTTTAATCAGTTGGTACCTCACCTGAGATGGAAGCACAAGCTGGTCGACAAACTCAAATGCTGAATCCACAACGGCGTTAAGAAATTTCGATTTGATGTCTGTGAAGGTTTTGGAAGCATCAATTTGCAGTGGAATTTGAGGCAACGCTCTTAAGATCGGCTGCTCATGAAGTGAACAACAATGTTTATGCAACTCACACAATTGGAAGTTAGGATTTGAAAAGCTATATAGAGACAGATTTAATTACCTTGAAGGCGGAGGAAAGTCCTGAAGTTATGATAAAGGGTCGTTTCTGAACGCAGCAGTATTTAGGTGCAAGAGTCATGTATGAAGCTGCCAATGCCATATGCGTTTCCATTAACTATAAATTGTGTGTTTCGATGCAAGACAACCAGCTTCATAATAAATAGTAAACCAAAGTAAACATTTTTAAAAATATTAACAAATGTGAATGATATCTTTTTTTATTCATAAGAATCAAATTTAAGTATAAATAACTTATGTAAGTTGTTCAATTAATTAGATCTTTGATTATTTATGAGGTGTTTAGAATAAAGAAATGTATATGTCTACTGTTTATTACTCAAACATTTTACATTAACAAAGAAATTAAAATCATTTTTTTACATTTTTTATACAGGCACGAGAGAGGAGTGTAAAATAATACTATACAATGGAAAAAAGATAAAGAAAAAAGAATAGCGTTATAAAAAGAAGTGTAAAAAATAGTTTCCAACTGCATGTGGAGCTTTCCCTTGTATCGGAATATTCCTTCCAAGTTGCATTTTTTGTCAGTGAATACCTGGACCGGTGTCTAGTAGAAGTCTAGAAATCAATATATCTAACTTAATTAATTGAGTTAAGATATGTAAATTTGTAAATTCTTTTATATTTGTTTTCGATTCATTACTACAAATATAAACAAAAAAAATAGTAGTTAGAAGTTCATTAACTTACAATCTCATTTCTGTTGTAAAAGATAAAGAGAGAATGTACAATTTTTTTTTATATTATGAATTATCATTGGTTTAAAATGTAAAGATATGTTCTTACCAATTAAACAATTACCATTTTTTATACTAAAATAAATTATATGTTTATGGTTACTCGTTTGATTATTCATCTCTTTTTATATAATTTTATTTAAAATATTGTATATTTAAAATAACAACATAATATATTATATTTAAAATACTGTATATTTAAAATAACAACATAATGTATTATATAAACGAAAGATCGATGCACTACTGATTATATATATAAAGTTTTTATAATATCAAAATGTTTCTTAGCATAATGTATCATAATGTTGGCGTGCATGAATTGTACTAACAATTTTATTTTTGTTAAATAATTTTATATTAACAGAGACAAGCCTAATAATAAACCTTTAGTATGTGGGTTTTTTTACAGTGTTATTAACTCACATGCATAACCAGACTGCATGTGTGTAATTATATGTGGAGAAAATTTCTAAGCATAGTTAATGACTAATGTGGAAAGGGGGTATTGTTTCAGTTTGTTGGTTTGTTTAGCCCTTGTCTTTGACATGTACGTAAGTTATTCATTATCTGTAGGGGATCGATGAAGAAGACAATAGGAATCAACAAAGGAGCTCTTCTAGCCAATGGATCGATACACTTATATATTTTTAAATGCATGGTTGCGATATTGTAATAAATATATATTTAGGTGTGTACGATTTTGCCCAATGTTGAGTTTGGATGGTTCACAATTCGCATAGAGCTTTGAGCTGTATTTTGTTTTTAAAGAAAAAGGCATTTTTTTTCTTGCATTAATTAGCTAGTGGGTTACCTGCCGGTCATTGTCTCTAATACGCACAAAAGCTAAACAATCAAATTAATTATAAAGTTAAAAACCAAGTTATTGAATGTAAATTATAGGGTTGGCTATTGATAGATTAGGTTAAAATTATATGTTTTTTTTATAAGCCATATATACGTACTTCTCCAAGCATCATGTTGATCTAGATAATTGCTTAAAATTGTAAAGCTCATTCAACTGATTACAATTATTTTAGAAGTTATATGGTAGTTTACCGGACAATTTAAAGCAATTATTTTAACGCAAGTAGTTTGGCCCTGAAGTTGCTTTCCATCAGCAACGACGTAGTAGGTGCACACACAATGTGATCGTGCATATATACTGCAGTTTCGTACTACAATGATATAATCCACTTGCATATGTAGAATCTTATTATAGATGTTAAAATAGCAATAAAAATACAAATGTTTTCGGAGTAAAAAAATAATTAAACGTACAAATAATTGTGGTTTAAACCGTATAAAATAGCCAATACAAAAATCAAACATATAAAATAGCAATAAATATGGTTTTTATCATGTCTTGATATTGGTATATATCAAAGTGATTTTAGATAACTTTTTTAAATGATTAAATCCACAAAAGGAGTTACCCTTACAATTAATACGGCATTCATTTACTTGATTTATTATTATTTTTATATAATTGATTTTAGATTCTTTTTTTAATAAATGAAAGAGAAAAGATTAAATTACACAAGTTTTTTCCTCAAATTTAAGAAGATTACATATATCTTTTATTCTTTTTGTAAAACCTACACATGTCTCCCTTATGCATAAGAAAATTAAACATATCTCTCTTCTGTTTTTAATACTTACATAAACGCTTTAAATATCATATAAACATTTGACGATAACAAATTATATACGTTGACAATTTTGATTAAAAGGGATTAAAATATATTTTTTACATTCGAACCTACATATATGTTGATGTAAAAATTGTCAGATTTTTTAATTTTCTTTACATCGCTTATATATATAACCAATATAGAAAAATTGAAAACCCGGTCACTTTTTACAACAACATATACATAGATTCAAATATACTCGAGCCTAACTTCGAGTATATAAGTGATGTAAAAAAGTTAAAAATTTTGACACTTTTTATATCAACATATATATAGGTTTGGATGTATCCAAATCTAGTTTCAGACAATAAAATAATAGATTTAAATTTGGTGAGTTCAAAAAATATATAATTTTTTTTACAGTGATGGATTTCGAACATTTTTATATTTACGAGGACAAAAAATATATTTTAATCTTTTTTAATCAAAATTGTTATCGCGCATTATTTGTTAGTGTCAAATACTTAAACGACATCTAGGAGATTTGTGTAGATTTTAAAAACAAAAGAAAGATGTGTGTAATTTTCTTAAATTTCAAAAGAAAAATATATATAATTTCCTTAAAACTCATATATAGAGGACAACTGTATGTTTTTCAAAAGAAAAAGAGGGATGCATAATTTCTTTAAAAAATACATGCATGTGTAATTTACTCAAATAAAAAAAAAAACTAGAGAAAACGTGGTGGGAATAAGCATCTGTCTAACCAACATTATACAAAATAGTGGGAACAAACTCAAACTCTAATTCACCTCTCTACAAACCTTCTTACAAGGCAAAAGCCTCTTGAAGGATATAATATTTTGCACCAAAGGAAAGCATGAATGAGACTCTATACAGCCATTAGAAAGAAGCTGAATGACAATGCTAGAATCTGATCTCACAATAATCTCCTTGAAGCCACGTTGCCAAGCAATAAAAATACCAAGGTAAATTGCCCAAACTCAGCATCACAGTTCCCTATATCTTCAGCATAACCAAACAAAATGTTGCCACAATAATCTCGGAGAATCCCACCAGCAGCAGCTTCACCAGAAATCATGCGCCTGGATCCATCACAGTTCTGATTTCTGTGATTCTAGAAATTAAAAAAAAAAAAGGATAACTGAGTCTTTTTTTTCTTATCATCATGTACAACCTTTTTGTTTCTTTTTATAATGTATTCTCTTTTATTTTTGTATAAAAAGTTAAAGTTTTGTTTTTAGAATATTTCACTGACTTAATATTAGCTTTGCGAAGGATTAATGCAATATTAACTTTGCATGAATCTAACGCGAATTGTTCAACTCAATTCGAGTTCTAATTATGCAATTGCATTGAATACTTGAAAAGAGATCTTTGTCATCTATAGTGGTCCTTAATGAAGACACTTGGAAGGTTCAATGATACAAGCCACTCAGACCCAAAGAATCACATGCTTTTGGAAACATAACACAAATCAATCTGTACATATCAGTATTTCAAGAATAACTTCGTTAACACTTCAGTGCCAAATATACATTTACTAGAGGGGAGCAATGTGACCAATATAAGTTTTGAGGCGTTTGTTGGTGATACACTCTGTAGTGCTACTGTGTCTCAAATGAAATTGGCATGAAGGTTCCGTGAAATCCATATGGTACTCTTCGAGGCATTGTAATTTTGGCAACTGTTTCACCAGAAAATTTCTGTGTTAATTATATGAACCTGAAAGAAAAGTGGATAAGAGTTTATTAGTGTATATGTGTAACAGTGTTATAATTATCAGCAAGACCCATCATAGGCTACAGAGTAATTTCAACCCACTTCAGATATGTTTGTATCTTCATTGTGAACAAAAGCTATGATCCATCCGTCATGTTCTTCAAGACCCCGTCTCTGGGGACAAAGGCAGCCCCACTGCAAAATGTATTCTTCTCAAACATGTGGCATTCCACTCTTATAGGCTCTTCAGGTTGCTCTTTGTTTCTCTGCTGCACAAAATCCAACTTATGATAATTGCAGCCTAGGAATTAAAAATGAATTTAATGATCATGCATTGACAATTTAAAATAATTTACACTATCATTCGATCACAAATCATCATTGATAAGACGATAAGACTTTTAAGATAATTATTGTAAAACTCAATAAATTTATCATAAATGATGAATTATGATTGAATGATACTATAAAACTAACGTTAGGGCATAGCCTTTCTTATTAAAAATTGCTATTAGTAAAATGTGTTATCCAAGCATTCTCTTACCATGGAAAACTTTGCACATGATTCTTCAAAATAGAGCTTCGCTAAACCTCCATATTTTGGCACATCTGATTAACCCAATGACAAGGATATTGTTATAGAATATTTACATAGTAATTTAATTATGAATGCTACTTATAATTCTTTAAGAAAAAAAAAAAGATTCTTCTCTATTGTTACCTTGCTTAGAGCTTGCGATGGGATCAACTACTTGATTATTGTATGCATATCTATTCCGAATACCTATGAAGTTTCCATTCATCATAGGAAAATCCATATAAACTATGTTGGCTCCACAGAGACCTCTCTCCTTAACTTCTCCCGTTTGCATATTCAATTGCCACTCGTGACAACGAGATAACCACTCAAATTCGTTCAAACTCGGGTCAGGTCCAGGAATTAATGAATCAAGAGATCTGCAGCCCCTCACTACAACCTGTTCATACACAATCACTGATATTTTCAAACTCTTAGCATGGCCCTTTTGTTCACACATCTGAGAAATATTTTTAGAATCTTCTGTATTACTAATACTATTACTTCCAGGTAACTTGCCTCGTGACCATCCTCAAAAGAATTGATCATGTGAAAAGTGCAATTAGGTTCCACCTCAAACCATTTGATTGAGTTGGCATCACCATAGCGTGGCATTACTCCAATCCTTGCATATTCCTCCTTATTATACTTTATTAATCTACACACATACAAGAGATGCTGAGTCAACTTTTCTATAACCTTATCATATTTTAAATTGAAGGCATTTGTTCTCCCATACAAAGGATATGCACTCACGGGCCTCTTCTAAGAAGTCTGTTTAGATCAATGGTTAATGGAAAATCCATTATCACGTTGTACCTGCAAAACAAAAATGCACAAAATACATATTTTACAATGCAGAGTTCAGATATTAAAACCAAGTCAGCACAATAGTCAACAATGCTACCTCTGTGTAACACCTATGTCATGGCAAAGAGTGCACCTGTTTAGGTTGAGGTCAACTTTGTGAACCAATTTCTTGCCTTCAGCTGAAAAAGGAGTGGAAAACAAACATGTATACAGTCTCGTAGATATTATTCACTACCGGAAGTAAGTAATTTCTCTTTACTTGTACAATACAGAACATACCAGAAATAATTCCAATTATGGCGAAAGGTTTGGTTGCTGCAACCCCTAATGTAACTAGTTCTCCTGTACCTGGAGCCTTCTGTGATAGTACAAAAAATTATTTGAGAGCGAGCAAAAAATTTAGAGTGCTAAAATTATTGATTTGTTAATACACATATAAAGAAAAACCTTTGGATGACTAGTAAAAGGCGCCATTGGCATTCCAATTTCTTAAAGTTTTCAGAGTAAAGATGTTAATCTCTTGTGGAAAGTGATTTTCAGCGACTGAATAAAACTTCCCTGAATGCTCAAAGACAATGGTGTTGCTGATGTACTTGTTCACTTCCACATCGCAACTGTTAAATCCACGAGAATGTGACTAAATGAGGCATGCCAAGTGATAACACCATCTTTAGGAATTGTGGGTCCAAAATATATTATCAAATTATTGCTTGATGCCTCACATGTGAGTTTGATTGTTAGCCATCAAATGCATGGATTTTGAGAGAAGAAACAACATTTTATTTGTACCTTCTCATCTTAACTAGATCATTAATCTTAGTCCTATTTTAACTACTACTTCTTTGTAACCAAGGCTACTATATTTTAATGTGCTAAGAATAACACTATTAATTATTAGTATATATAAGCTAACCCAATTTGAGGACGAGCCCTGGTGCAGCGGTAAAGTTGTGTCTTGGTGACTTGTTGATCATGGGTTCGAATCCGGTATGAAGTTTTTTTATATAAGCTAACCCAATTTAACAGATAAGCAGACAAAATGGCTGGTGAATCGCCTTCTATGGCCGGAAGAAACAATGGTTTGCTTCGTTGCTTTTCAACCTTGTAGTATCGGTTTCAACGTACTTGTTATAGAGGACAGTCCAAATCCCTTGACTCGACCTTTTAAAATAAATTGCGTGAAGCATCCCCTCTCCTTCCATCCCTCTAATTTGAGTTTTAGTCTTTTTTTAAAAAAAAAATTATTTTTTGTCATTTAATTTTGAATGTGTCACTTTTAGTCCTCTGAATGATTTACCGCTTCATAAAGGACTAAGTAGTATAGTTGGCATTTCAGGATTAAAAGTGATGCATTTAAAAATTAGAGGGATCAACAAAATATTTTACAAAAACTAAAATCACATTAGAATATTTAGAAAAAAGCAAAAACATATTTTACCCTTTTATATTTTTTGTAACGTGGAGCCTGCCACTGTGACTTGCATCGTTTTCACTGTTTTCTCCTCAAAATATTATATTAGAATTTCAATACAAGCACTGAAAGCAATGTAAAATTCGCATTTTTGTTCCTCAGCAATGGAGAAATGGCATTTATAAGTGATCCACAAGGAAGGACAAGTAGTTAAGTGCTTAAGATGTAACTCACACAAGGAGTTTATTTATATTATCATATATACTAGAAATGATGTTGCGTTAATAAAAATTTCAAAGGAATCCCACCGTTTATAATATAGACACCCTCGGGAAAATCATCTGGAATTTGTCCTTGGATGCTTGTCACGACTATAGCTTCACCTAACTCCACCACTGGAGCAAAGTTACTCTGCACAGTTAATGAAACACAATTGATTAGAGGTTTGAAACCTTGAAAGAACCTTATGTGTTGTTTGTACTTTTGAACATGCACTGAAGCAATCAGAGTCCAGAAGAAGAGCACTTGCTCAATGTTATATTGGTACCTGAGATGGAAGCAGTGGTTGGTCAAGAAATTCAAAGAATGAATCTACAAAAGCGTCAAGTAATATAGCTGCAGTGTTTGCCATGGTTTTGTGAACTTCATCAATTTGCAAGGGGACTTCAAGCAGAACTTTCTTGAGTGGCTGCTCAATAAATCACATATTCACGACTTGCAGTAAAAGTGGGGAAAGCAAAAACAACATAAATAAAATGTGTGCAATGGAGGGGATATATATGTTTACCTTAAAGGCAAGGAAGAGTGGAAGGTTGTAGTGACCAGAATTGTCCAAGACATAGGAGGGTCTTTTCTGAATGGAGCAATTCACTAGGAATGTTTTATATGAAGTGGCCATGCATATAGGTGTGGGTTAAATGTAGCTTGGTGTGTCTATATTCACAGTTAACTTCAATACATACCAAAATGCCTTGAAAGCACGGTCTATTATGTATACATCTAACTAAATATTGTGTATCAAAATGATTGTTATAAAGTTGGATAGGGGAGGTCTGTTGGGAATTTATATTTCTTCACCTAACGGGGGTTTATATTTTAATAATAATAATTATGTTTGATCTAATTAAGTGAATATACTAGATTATCAAAGAAAGTGACACGAGCTCAAAGAATATGATATTATTATTGGTTCACCTTACTCTAATAGGAACTTTAGTGGAGTCAATAAATTAAAAAAAAAAAAAAAAACTAGTTATGATGTCTAATATATCTCCTCAAAATTGTTTATCTTTTAACATTTCAAAAATTATGAAGGTACTAGTGAGCAATTAAGAAGTTTAGTTTTGGAAAAATTATAAGAACAACTCTTTTTTTTATACTTTTGATTTTAATAAGTCTTTCACATTAATCAACTAATCAAGAATTATGAACCTAGGTGTTTATTATAATTCTTAATAATCTAATATGTTATAGATCTTAAGATATTGGGGGACTTTTGGTGTACTATTCTAAGATATATGTCTATAGAATTTTGACTTTCTTATAGAAAATAAAGATAATATACGTAAGATATGAACTTAATATAATTTAGTTAATTACAGAAAAAAATTTGTACACTAAATATAATCACAACTCCTCGTTATAACATTGCAATGGTTTAAGCTTTAAAGAGTCTAGAATCTATTAGGTTTAGAAAAAGAAAAGAAAAAATTGTTCATACAGAGTCTAGGCCCATCTTTTATCCACTTGTGGCATGGTATCAAGAAGCAAGACACAGACACATCTATTTACACGGTAGGTGAGATTCTATTTTTAGACGTATTTAGAGCTTTCAATCCATTGAAATATTATGCCTCTTTAAACAACTTTCCTTACTCTTTTACACACACACAAGAGAGACTATAATTTAATTAAGAGTTCCCTCATGTTGGGTATGCAATTCGCTTTAGTATATCGGGTATTATAAACCAACCAACATACAAACATTATAAAATAAATAAATAAAAACTTATTTGAGAAGAATAGTTATTGTAAATTGGAGAATGTAATGCAACAAGCCTTTTAATTTTTACATGAACCAGGCCACGAGCTTCGGCCTCCAACACCTCGGGTATTGCTATTGGCATTACCACATTTGCTAATGGCACTATCCACCTAGGTGCATTTGACCCTTATTCCAAAACTATCCCCTAAAAATTTGCATAATAGAATCATATTTTCGTTGTATAATTGGGGATTAAAAGAATACACAAGGAAGTACGTTTCTGTTGTATAAGTGTATAACAAAATTATGTTTTCATTATGTATTTTTTTCACCCTCAATTGCACAACGGAAATACGATTTTGTTATGCAATTTTTCATAACCCTAGATAACATCTAGGATGTCATTTAATTTCATCCCCACCGTACAATGGAATTGAACTTTCGCTATGTTATTTTTCAAAACAAAAAAATAACACAACTAAAGTGCAATTCTATTATGTTCTGGGTTAAAAATCACAACGGAATTGTACTTTCGTTTGTAGTGGTTTCCAAAACAAAAAATAAAAAATACAATCGAAGTATGATTTTGTTGTAATTGTCAATCCAGAAAACGATGAAATTATATTTTGGTTGTGTATAAAAAAACGGAAAAAAAAAATGCAAGGAGAAAGGGAAAGGGTGGTGAGAAGAATGGGGGAAGAGGGAAGGGGAAGGAACTGCAGGTCTATCATCTGAGTCTGAAATGGTTAAGAATATGACGTTTTTGAATGAAGCAAATTCTACTGGTGAAAATACCCTTGAGATTGTTAATGAAACTAGGACTTCTGAGGAAAAGGACTCTGTTTCAAGCACTGGTTTAACCTCAGAATCAGGAAGGGAATCAAGCAGATCTTTAGGATTTGATGAAAGAAATGAAAGTTCCACTGTGGAATGTATTGAGATAGCAAATAATGGTTCAGCAACAGAGCAGATAGGAAATCTTGGACTGAGCATTTACAACAATACTATTTCTCATTCCCCTTCTCATGCAATAGCTCCACCTCTAAGTCAAACAGAAGTGAGCCCAAATATTACGTCTCCAATGTTATCAAATGCTTATGATGAAACTGATTTCATGGAGGAAGAGAGGTTCAGGCCATCAAAAGATGAATTCAATATAGTAGGCAATAATTCTTCTATCAACCGTGTGCCTAAGGAGACTGAAATGAATGAGTTATTGCTTCAGAACCGTGCCTCATATTGTTCTATGGTAAATAATTAATGCCATTTTTTTTCATTTCATGACTAACTATGGCATATTTTTGAGTTCTGTCTTAATGTTGGTAACTTGTTTCCAGAGGCCAAGGTGGTCTTCAGCTGTTGATCAAGAGCTATTGCAGGCCAGATCGGAGATTGAAAATGCACCAATTGTAAATAATGCTGAAAATCTTTACACTCCCCTTTTCTGAAACATTTCCAGGTTCAAGAGGTATCATTTGATTATTGTGGTTTTGTATTTTGTTTTGAAAAATATTTCAGGAGCATCTCCAGCAATAAAATTTCTATTCTTGCAATCTACAAATGTATGGATATCGTTGAAATGATAGTATGGACTGAAATTTTTGTGGACAGTAAGGGAGAGTTGATCATTCTGATAAGTGATAACATGTAAACTCAATTTTTGGTCTTCCGTTTCCTTTACATAAATATCTGTCTTGATCAGCTTATTGATCACACAGAATTCAGAATAGTTCATTAAAGTTGCTGGGTTTCTTGATGTTGAAAACTCCACTAGCTATTCAGGGAAACAAAATTAAACCAAAAAAACATATCGGATATGTGCATGTGTCTAAATGTGTGGCAAGCAACAGTGATATAAGGAGCAAGAATCTTATAGATACTGCTAAATGTTCTTTTAACCTTTGTACTAATTATCCCATTACTGTCCAATTGTCAGGAGCTATGAATTAATGGAAAGAACTCTTAAAGTGTATGTGTATAGAGAAGGAGACAAACCCATAATGCATTCACCATATCTTTTGGGAATTTATGCTTCGGAGGGATGGTTCATGAGGCTGATGGAAGCTAGTAAACAATTTGTGACTAAAGACCCAAAGAAAGCCCAGCTATGTTACTTACCTTTCAGTTCTCGGAGGCTAGAGGAAACTTTGTATGTACCGAATTCACATAGTTCTAGGAACCTGATTCAGTATCTGAAAAATTATGTAGACATGATTGCTGGGAAACATCGTTTCTGGAACAGAACAGGAGGTGCTGATCATTTTCTTGTTGCTTGCCATGATGGGGTATATATGCTTTTTCTACTTCATTGAATGTGTCTTTTCTTCTGTGTGACTTTGCTAAGGGTACTAGCTATAACTGGTTCTTATTTAACATTCAATGATACTACTATTACTACCAGTTTTATGGTATGCAACAAAAGTATGTATTAGTAAATGTTGTATCACATTAGTCTTCTCTATTGTATCTTCTCATAAAATAAACTTATTAGCTACACTATGCAGGCCCCTACAGAAACACGGCAACACATGGCTAGGTGCTTAAGAGCCCTATGCAATGCTGATGTGAAAGAAGGTTTTGTCTTGGGAAAGGACGTTTCTCTTCCTGAAACTTATGTCCGCAATGCTCCGAAGCCCACTAGAAATGTTGGCGGAAACCGAGTTTCAAAGAGGAAAACTCTGGCGTTTTTCGCAGGAGGAATGCATGGTTATGTTAGGCCAATTCTGTTGCAGCACTGGGAAAATAAAAACCCTGCCATGAAAATCTTCGGGAGACTGCCAAAGTCTAAGGGCAACAGGAACTACATCCAGTACATGAAGAGCAGCAAGTACTGTATTTGTGCAAAGGGATACGAAGTCAATAGCCCAAGAGTTGTGGAGGCTATCTTCCATGAATGTGCGTAACATCCTCTATCCCTCACAAATAACGAATAAAGGAAATAAAATTATCAGGAATTTTTTTTAAAACACATTAACTTTAGATCAGTTCAAATGGATAAAAAAGGTTCACATCCACTTAGTGAAAACATAGAAGTTGTTTAAATAAAAAAAAGTTATTCCGACTCAAAACAAGGTCGTCCATTCTGAATAAAAAAAATTAAAATAGAAATGATAACGTAATTATATTATTCACAGAAATTATAATATGTCAAGTATAATCCTATGTTTCAATGTCACACTTATCAGAGCATATTCCTATCACGAACTAAGTCTATCCATCTCTAGTATAGAACTCTCATTTGATGGCTCACCTGAACAAAATGACAATCAACTCAAACACAAACACACATCAGGAATGAATTATCACATTCATATATAATAAAAATGTTAGAGCATGTAAAATATATAATACTTAAAGCTAAATTTATATAATTAACATCACTTCACAAAATCACACGCATTATGCACATCCATTCAAGTTCATTCACTCTAGAAAATGACATCAAACCACAATTGTTAACTCAATGAAAGTCAAACACATGTGTTATGCAACAAATACTCTAGACTCAAGCTTACATACAATGTGCTATTATTTTTCAGTGAAAAATCTCATCAGACGCCTAGGAGTACATTACAAGACACATCACACAATAAGTATGTCAGGTCACTCTCACTAAGTAAAATCATAGGGAGACTAGACAGGACCATACTGTTTTGCGAGAATGTTTCAACCATGTAAGATCGGCACAAACTTAAAGGAACCACTCAAGTTGGATGACCTCTAAGGCCTACACTCCGAAGAGTCCGTTAGGACCTCTCCCTCCTGATTTAGGTCCAACCCAGAACAAACATTTGAACACACATATTCTACCTATGAATTATGCAATGCACATAACTACTCAATTATTTTCAAAATCTCAATTTTTTTAAAAATATATTTTAACTCATTGCGCCTCAAGTGATTAAACTCGTCGGATTCCCAGAGTGAATCTTCATCACAATTCATCACGCATTAACTCGTCGCCCTTAAAGGGTCTTACAGTTATGTGATTACATAATTCATAGCTCACAACTCAAAACATACAACATCTCAACAATCATGTAATTCACAATCCATTACGTACCAAGTGATTATCACTTACACACAATCTTAATCACAATTTCATAATAAAATAATTTATCGCATCCTATGCATATCATTAAATAGTAACATTCACAATGACACAACAAAAATATAGATTAAACTGAAATATATTAATTCAACAAAATAAATAAAATAAAAACATCTACAACAATTAATTTGAGATGTAGCAAAAATAATTATGATTAAGCAATAATTTTACAAAAGTATTTAATTTATTATTATACATATATAACTGAAAAAAATAATAATAAATAATAATTTCACAACAATATTTAATTTATTTCTCCAAAGCAATAAAATAATCATTTCACAACAATATTTAATTTATTATATATATATATATATAAAACTAAGAAGCAAGAACCTAGAGAACTAAAAAGCAACAACTTGTACACGTATAGTGAAATTAAACTTTCACCAAACGCATGATACCAAATATATATATATATAAAACGAACATGTAGATAAAATGCGTGGAATTGCAACTTCAACAAAAGGGAATATATATATTGCATTATGTACTGTAGGTGGGAATTGCAGTTTCAACAAAAGAAATCTATATTGCATTTGTAAATCAAGCGTAATGGGAATTTATAACACACCTGAAATATATATATATATATATATATATATCCTCTAGAGATCCTTAGATATGTTCATTCTAATCATCAAGCGTGAGTAAATCATCCCTTACCTCGATGTAGTCGCTCAAACATTCTCCATTAGTAATTGTGACGTTTTTTGTGCTCTCTAGAGTTCATCCTCCAGTTGCTTTGTTAGGGTTCTTGTGCGTCAAAAGAAGAAGAAAGGAACATAATGTTTTGTAAAAGCTGCTCTAGATTAAAATTTGGTTCATATAGTGGAAAATTATGACCTAATTAACTTTATTTATTTATTTATTTTATTTATTTATTATAGGAGAACTTAAAAAAAAAAACACGACTGTTACAATGTGTGCCAGTTATTATCAGATGACTTTGTGCCTCCATTTTTTGAGAAGTTGAATTGGGAATCATTTATTGTTTTTGTCTTGGAGAAGGATATTCCAAATCTTAAGAGTATGTTTGGATAGAAAATTTTAACTGAATAAAGTAATTTATCAGAGAATTTAAATTGCTTTAATCTAAAATTCATTGTTTGGATTTTTTTTATAAAGAATTTAAATTTTTAGAATTTTAAAATAGAATTTTAAACAACTAAAAATGTGGAATGTTAATTTCCTTCTAAAAGGTGAGAAATTAAAATTCTCTTCTTGATAGAAGAACCTTCCAAAAACATTCGCGTATTTCCTTTATAACCTTGATTCTCTCTTCCATCTGAAAGTTCTTCAAATCCTATTCTCGAACTCGCAACTCCTCCCTCACACTGATGATCATCTTCTTCAAGAAACACTTGTCTAAACTCGCAGAACTTCGATCGAGTGCAGGCGTAGGGGGACACGTAGAACTACACCCGTCAGTCACGGAGCAGCCGTCACTACCTATCACGAGACGAAGGTACTCGTCAGCGCGGAGGGTCTGGATCATGCCTTGTGTCGTTGACTGAATGTTGTTGTGGTCGGTGTGGTGGTGTACACTGGCATGTTCCGGTTCCCCTACGATTCTCCATACCGCATCAATATTCTTCTCTTTGAAAGTACATCAATCATGTCTTTTCTTCTCTTAGCATTCATTTTCTTTCATCTCACAATTTTAATTTTTTTTATTCAAATATAAAATTTTGAAAATAAAAGAATTTCAATTAAAATATTTGAAATTCTTATAATTTAAAATTTCTCTCTCATCCAAACACACTCTAAGAGTATACTCCTTTCCATTCCGCAAAAGAAGTATCTTCAAATGCAGTTGATGGTGAGAAAGGTGCAGCAGCATCTCCTTTGGCACAAGAGCCCTTTCAAGTATGATATATTCCACATGATACTTCATTCTATTTGGTACAACAGTCTTCACAGCAACAGCTGCATAGATCATTTTGGAGACGTGGCCAAATAAGATAGCAAGAAGCTTTCCTTTAGGAAGAAAAAAAACATTCTTTGGGGGACATAGAGAATTAGGACGGGGTTGATAATTTATCAGGTCATTTTTATGAGTATTTTTTGTTTTTTTTTGGAGTTTTTGTTGTAATTAAATTAAATTTGTATATATTTTTTTCTCAAGTTGTCTTCAAGCTTTCATAGTCGTCCTGCAAACCTTGTTTGATGTTTGAATAATTTGTACATCAGGTTTAAGTTTAACTCTTGTCATCAACATTAAAAAAAAAAAGTCCTCTTAGTCTCGTACCAAGCTTTTGCTCCGACGAGTTTGAGTATGAATTTAGCAAAGGCACTCTGGTTCAGGGTCACATCGTTTAGGGGTTAAGTGCCACAAAATTATTTATATTTCTTACCCTATCAATTATGGAAGTACGCTTCTTTTTCTTTTCTTTTCTTTTCTTTTTTTTCTTTTTGACAGAGGAAATACGTTTCTTAAATTTACTTAATAAAAAATAGAAGATCAAAATGTATCTCGTATCTTCTTGTAAAATAAAAAATGTATCTTGTATCTTAGGATCTTTGTTCATAAAAGCATGATAAATAACATCAATGGCCCATTTGAGATTTGTTAAATTCGTGAATTAAAGTGTATGGTGGGTTTGATGCGCATGGAAGGATGGTACAACAAGTAACATAACACAGACATGTAAATAGTCATAGACTCATAGTACAGGTTTTTGCTCTGTTTAATTTGTGTATTACCAATGCCATATAACTTTTCTAGATGACACCAAGGGATTTTAATTGAGTATTTGGATGAATGTTAATAAAATTAATTTTTCCGTTAAAATTGATTGGAAAGTTGTGTGATTTATATTTAGATGTTTTTATTATATAATTAAATTAATAAAATTTCGTATAAATTTTATAATTTAATGTAAAAATTAGTTAAAGTTATTTCAACTCAAAATTAATTTTAAAATATTTTATAACATAAAATTAAACACATAAAAATAAATCTAAAATTAATTTTGGTTAAACACACACTAATAACTAAAATAACAAGGAAGTCTAAATTGAACAGAGTGGTGAGTTGTAAATACTTGTATTCGGTTCTTTCCTCGCCCTCAGCAAACAACAGAGAAATGTAAAAAAAAAAAAAAAAAGGGAAAAAAAAAGAATGGGAAAGATAAGAATAAAAACAAAAAAAAAATATAAAAGCTTTCCCATTGCAGATTTGCAGTCTATAAAAAGGACAAAATGAGAATTGCAAAAATATAAGGACAAAAATGATATTTTAGTTTTTTTTCCCTACCAAATCGAAGTTACCGGTAATTTCACTTCACAGTTAAAATTTAGATTTTTAGTGTCTCGGACTTGTTCTCGTACTGGTTCCTTAATTTACTCGAGTCTTCCATTCCTGTTTCTTCTTTCCTTCTTTCCTGTGATCTGTTAGATCCTTTCCCTGTTCGTAATATACATACAAAAGGGACAGTCACAGACGCAAATCCCATTACCTACGCATGCCCTTTGTCGGTCCGTTAGTCCAACGATTCCGTTACACATTACTCCAATGTTTCTCTGACCAAATGATTCTCTCATTGTGCTTCCTCATCATAAGATTCTCTCTTTCATCTCCCCATTGAAAACCCTCGCCAAAGTTATTGACTTTTCTGGTTCAACCGCAATGGGTTTGCTTCAATTTCTTCTTCTGATCTCTCTAGGGGTGAGGAGTTAGCCAGTTTTTTATTCTTTTTCTGAGATTCCCACATGGATCGGGGGTTTAGATTTCTGTGTCAGGCAGAAACTACGAGATTAGTTTCATTTGTAGGAATAACAGTGGCTATAGTTTTCATGGTTCAGTATTCTGAACTTCCTAGTAGTAAATTCTTATCTTCTGTTACTACCAAGTTTACTAGTTTCACAATGGATACATCATCTTCAGTTAATTCTAAAGTGGAGGGTAATAATTTGCACCTAAATGGTTCAAATTCAAACTCTACTCATGCATTGGAAGAGACAGCAATTAGTCCTCAGGTACCTCTCTTTCACAATGGCAGTGATTCAATTACTTCCCCTGCAGCAGATACATCTAAAGATCTTGATAGTGTTGTCAATTTCACAGCCAGAAATGATGGTTCCCCGGTGAGTAGTGTTCAGGGAAGAGAAATTAATTTGACATCACAAGGGGCTTCATCACCACAGCCTATGGTGCCATTGCCCAACAGAACATCCTTAGATTCAGAAACGGATTCAAGAAGTCCTGTGGTATCTGTCACTTCAGCTGCAACTTCAGTGAAATCGAATACTGATCCAGTTTATAAGGATGGAAACTCAGGTTCTTTGCCAGGTAATAGTAACTTGACATCCAATAATGTCAAGCCTGTGACTGCAAAGAATTCCAAAAAGAGGCCATCTAAAGTAGTTTCAATATCTGAGATGAACTTGCTGTTGCAGCATAATCATGCTTCTTCCAAGCTAGCGGTATGTTTTGGATGATGCGATATGATTGAATTATATCATTAGATGGGTTTTTCTAACTTATCCTGTTGATGTTTGTAGAAACCAGCAAGGGCTTCAGCTGTTGATCTGGAAATATTGCATGCCCAATCAGAGATTTTAAATGCACCCCTCATTATGAATGATCCAAGGCTTTACCCTCCTTTATACAGGAATGTCTCCATGTTCAGAAGGTATGATAAGCAATTATCATTTTCAATGCACGGATTCTACTCTTGAGCCAAACCACTGCAATTTGGTTAGATGGACAAATTTCTGATTGAACTATATTATTATTCCGTCTTCTGTCTTATCAACTAACTACTTCTGAAGAGTGAACTGAATCTAATAGTTTTATCAGATTTAAAAAACAGCTATATAGATCCTAATAAAAGACTGGCATTTAAAATAGGTTGACCTGCTGGCATTTGGTGTGAATGCATGATTTGGTTTAACTGCACCATTTCCTATGGGTTTTTCACTTGTATATATCTGATTTGATAGTTAAACATTTGATGTTTGCTCTTGCTAACATGGCTTCAGTGAAATAAGTCATTCATTACTAAGATAGGTGGCCTTCCAAAAAAAAAAATTACTAAGATAGGTGTTTTTCCATGTCATATTCAATAAAATAAATTTACAGGATATATACGAAGATATGGTTAGGTTACAACATGTTATTATGCAGAAAAAAAAAATCAAGAACCAAACTTAGATAGGAGGATTCTGCTTACATATTGTTCAATTCACTATGTATGTGTTTCTCTGCCTCCTGTGAGTTGAGTATCCTGCTGTGCACGTCCTTCCTAAAAGAAATTCAACTAGCAATGTCTGCATTCTGCAGGAGTTATGAACTAATGGAAAATATGCTCAAAGTTTACATCTACCAGGATGGGGATAGACCAATCTTTCATGAGCCCTTACTGGATGGAATATATGCATCTGAAGGATGGTTCATGAAATTAATGGAGGCAAACAAACAGTTTGTCACTAGAGACCCTGGGAAGGCTCACTTGTTTTACATACCTTTCAGTTCAAGATTGTTGCAGCAAACTCTCTATGTACGTAATTCACACAGACGTTCCAACTTAATTGAGTACATGAAAAATTATGTGGACATGATTGCTGGAAAGTATCCTTTCTGGAATAGAACTTCTGGAGCAGATCACTTTGTTGTTGCGTGCCATGATTGGGTATGATTCTATATGTTTATGCAAATTATGATTAATGCATTTTCTGCCTTTTCTTCCCCTTTCCTCTGAACTACAATTTGCTTCATGCAATTAATGATAAAGAATATGGTGTGTGCCTGTATTCCCTGCTCCTCTTACTTAAATTTCAATCTGTAACATAGTCTAACATTCAGGGAAATTCTCCCTCAATGTAACCAGTAAAATAGTTGCATTATTAGGATGTGACAAATAGCAATTGCTGCAGTTCATATTATTAGTTATGGACTATAGATATAGAGTGTCCCACATGCAATGCCTACTCCATTATGATTGAATCATTAATTTCTATTGAAGCAGTATCACCAGTAATTGGGTGGAAGAGTAATTAACAAGCACCATTTCTCAGGCTCCTGCAGAAACAAGAGGGCGCATGCTTAGTTGCATCAGAGCCCTCTGCAATGCTGACATTGAAGTAGGATTCAAGATAGGCAAGGATGTTTCTCTTCCAGAAACATACATAAGGTCAAGTGAGAATCCTGTAAAAAATATAGGGGGTGATCCTCCTTCTAAGAGGCCTATCCTGGCTTTTTTCGCAGGAGGTTTACACGGTTATGTTCGGCCTATTCTGTTGAAGCACTGGGAGAACAAAGAACCTGACATGAAGATATCTGGTCCCTTGCCACATGTCAGGGGTAATGTAAACTACATCCAGCTCATGAAGAGCAGCAAATTCTGCATCTGTGCACGAGGTCATGAAGTTAATAGCCCGCGTGTGGTAGAGGCAATATTCCACGAGTGCATTCCAGTCATCATATCTGACAATTTTATTCCTCCTTTCTTTGAGATTCTGAACTGGGAATCTTTTGCTGTGTTTGTCAAGGAGGAAGAAATCCCTAATTTGAGGAACATACTGCTGTCCATCTCAGAAGAAAGATACTTAGAGATGCATAAGAGGGCGAAAAAGGTGCAAGAGCATTTTCTCTGGCATGCTGAACCTGTAAAGTATGATTTGTTTCATATGCTTCTTCATTCAATTTGGTACAATAGACTTTTCCATATAAGCCGGACATGACGATATGAATTTTGGAGACAAGTCACTGTGATTGATAGCTTGATGATGTATAGATTGTTTGAGTTAACAAATGAAGCAAGAACAATATGGTTAGAGAAAAAGTTCATTGATTCTAGAGAAAATGTTATTGTTTGATTCATATCCCTAGAGAATAATTGATTCATAATAATGTTAGTGTTTGATCATCTAGTGAAATCATGAAGATCTGTCTTTAATTATGTGACAGCAGAAAAAGAAATTTACTTATTTAAAAAACTGCAAGGAATTGACACTCCTCGTGGGAAGTAGAAGCAAAAGCAAGTGCGAAAAAAATAGTTTTGTACGAAATTGTTGTATAATACTATTAAAAATAGTTGACAAAATGCTCCTTTGATAGACATCTTTAGTATAGGAAGTATATAAGTTAGATGAATAAATACTAAACTGAACACAGTCCTAATTTCATAAGAGCAGTTTTGAAGAGAGACACCTTTGATCCTGAATTGAGGGTCTTTTTTGTTTACTTTATAGGAAAACACGTCA
Source organism: Glycine soja (assembly GCF_004193775.1). Lineage (NCBI taxonomy): Eukaryota > Viridiplantae > Streptophyta > Magnoliopsida > Fabales > Fabaceae > Glycine > Glycine soja. The sequence goes on from NC_041005.1 coordinate 7,015,043, forward strand.
CCGTGTGGATTTGGTTAATGAGATGATAAATTTATAATCCTATCAGCAAGTTGGAGTCTCTCAATAGATTACTTGTAAAGTTACAACGAATAACCTATCAAAGGTGTTACTCTTGACATTAAACCCATCTAATGTTCCATAACTGACGTATAATAATAAAATTCTTAAATGTCAGAAAATTAAATAACATTGACTAATACTAATCTATTATTACAATTAAAATATTTTAACAGCCTATGCCAATGAATGCTGAATAGTGATCCATGATTGCAATATTCTGTTTTTTTAAGACATTGGAAAGAAAAACTGAATGATGAGTTAATGATTAAGGAAATTCTAAATTAACATGTTAACCCTTACACAATTAGAGGAACCATGTGTTGAGTAGTAAAGGCTCTGATAATTTGCAAGGCTACCAGTGCTCAATAATGATAATTGATGGTTTTTTCAGTGCTCAGAGTTGGAATGGGAAGAAGAACAAAAAGCTTTTTCATCGGTGATTTTTTGTTTTTTGATTGGCATCTTAGCATGAGAAGCTCGATGGATGGCTCATTTAGTAATACACTAAGTGACCCTCGTCCACAAGCTAGCCGCATTTCACCAATTTCTATATCTCTAACTCTATTTTGATAGAAAATGCTCTATCTATTGTCTATTTATTTACAACACTACTAACAATTATGAATTTACCATTACCATCACATGAAATAAGCAACTCTCTATCATTTGTTTAACATTAAATACACTATTTATTATCTATAAATTAGGGAAGGAGACAATAATATAATATCACACATGAAATACTTCCCCCATTAACATATTAATTAATCTTTTTACACCCATCTTAATTTTTTTTTCACACAATACTCTTATTTCTCTAAAAACAAACACAGTACTCTTATATTTAATACATTTTCTCTATTTCTAGCACATATCTCTTGTATGCACAGAAAAAAGGTGTGGAAAAAACATTTGTTTTATTATTATTCAAAACATGCATTTCAATGCTTCAAAAAACCCTAACAAGCAATATACTGATTGAATTAGGGCTAGATAAATCATTTGATAATCGAGTCTAATTCAAGTTTTCTAATTTATTTATACCTAGATGCCATAAAAAATCACCCACGGAGATGGATGTATGATAATCTAGCATTCTGACTTCCCCTTTTATAACGTATAGTGCTCTTTAGCATCCTAGAAAAAACAAAAAAAAATATTTCAAAATTCTTAAATAAATCTCAACTAAACACAAAATTTTAATTAAAATTTTTGCTTAAATTAAGATATCTTATTGAAATACTAAAATCTCGAAAAATAAAAAATAGATATGAGTATCTTAAATAATATAATTGTCATCAAATATGTACATCAAAATCTTATCAATTTAATAATCATTAAAACTCTCGAAAATCAATAAAGACTAAAACCTATGTCTTACATTATCTTAATTCACATCTATTGTCTTGTTCCGCATACATTATCTTTGTGTGTATATTATTTTTAATCCATGTACAATATTACGAGTTAAAGCCTTGCACCCTCAACCCGTTTCGTAACCCAACAATAGGTGTCCTTACACTGCACTCCAACTTTGTCTTGCCCATAAAATATGAGTCATACATAACAATCTCCACCTTGGCAAATATTCAATCACGTTGAAGATAAATAGCAAGTCTACTTCATAGTGTCCTAAGTTGGTGGTCCTATCACATCTAGTACTGAACAACATTCAACAAGTCTAAGCAATGCTTGAACTTGTCGGTTGTAACTATCTTAGTTAAGATATGAGTTGCATTCTCTGGAGTGTGAACCTTCTTGAGCAAAACCTGACTAAATTCCATCAACTCCCTGATCTTGTGGAACCTATCCATATGTTTGGTTCTAACATGATACACATGATTCTTTATCAAATCGATAACACTTTGACTATCACAATGCAATTGAACTCCACCTTACTTAATGCCCAACTCTTTCACTAGTCATGCTAACCACACATCTTCCTTGCTAGCCTATGCTACTAATCATGTACTTCGGTTCAGTTGTTATCATTGCCACAAGAGACTGAATTATGGACTTTCAACAAACAGGTCCACCTCCAACATTAAAGACATACCCTATTGTAGACTTTTTGTCATCCAGATCATCAGCATAGTCAGAATCCACATATCCCACAATTGAAGGATCACTCTACTGACTACAAAATATAATACCATGACCTGTTGTACCCTTTAGGTACCTCAAGATCCACTTCTCTGCTTCTCAATGTTGCTTCTCAATGTTGCTTCCTAGGGTCAAACATAAACTTAAAGACTTGGCTTACAACATGTGTCAAATCTGGTCTAGTGCACACCATAGCATACATTAAGCAACCAATTGCATTGGTATATGGAACCTTTGACATGTATTCCACCTCATCATTTGTCTTCAGACATTGATTTACAGAAAGCTTAAAGCGTTTTGCCAATGGAATACTTTCAGGCTTTGCATTCCTCACGTCAAACCTTCTCAACATAGCCTTGCCATGAAAACCAAAACTGTCTAAATTTCATGTCCCTGTGAGTCTCCATCCCAAGAATTTTCTTGCAAGACCTAATTCCTTCATATCAAACTCCTTGTTGTTAGTCGTTATTTACGACTAACTTTTGTATTGAAAAGTTTCATGAAATTTATATCTTTTCCCCAATTTATGGTTTTTTTTGTTGGTTTGTACATATTTTTATGTTTAGTTTAATTTCACTCAATAGATATTCTCATTATTGTGAATTAATATGGTTCAACTTCAGTTTTAGGCTAAAGGGTGAATAAGAAGAAGAAGCTTGAAGCAGCTAGTGTCTCGCTAAGCGAGGCATATGCGCTTAGCGAGTAACATCCGCTAAGCGAGGCACTCAGCTCGCTTAGCGAGTTGGAAGAATCTGGAAGAGAATCTGTCATTCATGCACGCACCCAGTGTACCATCAACTTGCTCAGTGAGTCATTTGTCTTTTCTCGCACCCAGCTCGTTAAGCGAAAATTCACTAACTCGAGCTTAGCAAGAAAATGACGCTAAGCGAGCCTTCAGGATCAAAAAGCCCTTAAAAGACTGAAGTTGGCGAAAAAGGGAGGAGAGTTCTTTTTAGGGAGAGAGACGTAACAGAGCCGAAAAAATGGAGCAAGAGAGAAGAGCTTGGACAAAAAGCCTCAGCCTTTGAGAGATTCTGAGTTTAGGAGTGATTATTAGGTTTTTAGAGGTGAAGGAGACATCCCCACCACTTTGTAATTTTAATTATTCTTCAAAAACCCTGTTCTTGGGCTGAAAGGTGCTAACTTGCAATGGAAGGCTAAATCTCTTGTTGGGGATTTCTGCTGAACTTTGATGTAAAATCCTTTACTATCTATTTAAAGTTGTTTTATTGTGTTCATTGTTTCTATCTGCACTTAATTCATGCATGCTTGTGGCTTAATCACCCATTTGTGTGTAAAGTTAGGATTTTTAGCATTGGAAAGTGTTTTAAATCCTTAGAACTGGATAGAGCGGGCTAGAGAACTGTATGTCTGGACACAGAATGCAGGGATTTAGTTTATATTATGTCGTAATCTTAATGCAACTCATTTAAGCTAAGTTTGATGAGGGATCTAGAACGAAGTTTAGATAGAGTTAGACCCATTCACTTGAGAGATCCTGGTTTGGGTAGTTGTTTTTGGCATAGAACACAAAAAACAGCCTTAAATAGAGAAAAATACTCAATAACATCAAGTAGGTTCAATAGAAAGATCCAACACTTTTAATCATTTATTTATCTTTCACCTTTAGATAGTTAATTTTGTAGTTAAATTAGAACTGTAGACATAAATTTTTTTTTATATTTACTGGCTTTATACAAATGTTTACCTACTGAATGAAACAAGTTCCCTGTGATTCGATACTCGATTCTTACCGTTTTATATTACTTGTGCGACTCAGTACACTTGTTGATCAGTATCGCAATTGGGAAAGTTTGGAACACTTGCTCAACAGTGATTTCAACTTACTCACATTACACAAATGATTACCAACAATCAACATATCATCAATATACAATAGCATAAAAATAAAAAGAGTCATCACCAAGGCTCCTCATATAAACACAACAATCATACTCGCATTGCCTATAGCCAATTCGAAGAATGTAGAATCAAACTGCTTGTACCACTATATTGGAGACTGCTTCAATCCATACAGAAACCTCTTCAACTTACAGAATAGTCGACCTAGTCCATTATTACTGAACCCTTATGGCTGCTCCATGTAAATTTGCTCATTTAGATCATTGTGAAGAAAGGTTGTCTTCACATTCATCTGTTCCAAGTGCATGTCATGATTGGCTACCAAGGCTAGCACCTCCCTAATAGAAGTGTGTCTTACAATTGCAGAGAAAATCTCATCATAATCAACCCTCTTTTGTTGTGCATACCCCTTTGCTACTAAACGAGCCTTGAACTTTTCCCCTTCTTTTTCTGATATTGGAGGTTTCCTCTTGTACACTCGTTTTCACCATATGGATCTCTTGCTCATAGGAGGCTTAACTAGTTGTTAATCAATTGGCAAGAAAACCAAATCACGCAAATAGTAAAATATGGTAAGACCGAATGTCGTGTCCGCAAGGACTTCATTCGTGCAAAATAGCTTGTGCAATCCAGATTCTAAGCAATATAGATGAATATTTGAATTGATTTTAAAATCTATAATGTAACTTAAAGGTATCATAAAAACATGAGACAATAGAGACAAGTAGAAACAAGGCACAACTATTAAAACAAAAGCACAAACACTTAGAGTGCAAGAAAAAAATGTATGTTGAATTATGAAGTTGTTGGTTTTTTGGACCTACTAAACCACTCTTGATGTAAATTTTAATGGTATTTCTCTACTCAATATTCAGTCAAGTGTTTCATTGATCCACAAAACTAAGATTCTTCTAGTAAAAGGGCCTGAATCACTTCACTTAACTATTAATCCCTTAACAAGTTAAATGAAATGACTTGGATCACAAGAAGGATTAAAACAAGGCAAATAAACTACATTCTATCCCTAGACATGCATTTTATTAGAAGTTACTTTCAGTTCTTAGTAGTGATAGTATTTCCCAATGACTCTCACTCTATAAAACATGCATATGGCGATTAAACCATAAACAAAGCAATATTAACAAAAAGTAAGCAATAACACTAAAAATGAACATTAAGTAGAAGAGATAGTTATGTTGGACATGTGGCCTCAGAAATCTTAAGAAGGGGTGAATTAATTTCCCACTAACAAACTTTTAACCCCCTTCTAAAAAAAAGATAAGCTCGGAATGCAGAAGAAGCAACAATCAATTTAATAAAGTTCTTTAAACATGAAAGACAAAATTGATTGCAACAAAATAAATGAGATAAGGGAAGAGAGAATGCAAACACAATTTTTATACTGGTTCGGCAAAGTTCGTACCTACGTCCAATACTCAAGCAACCCACGTGAGATTTTCCACTCCCTTTGTAAAAAACCATTTACAAAGTCTGAACCACACAGGGACAACCCATCCCTTGTGTTTAGGAATGCTTACAACTTAAGAGACTCTCAGTCCCTTAATCAATCTCTTTGAATGAAAAGAAAGAAAGAAGAATTCTTTCTTGAAGAGAAGGATATTACAATTGAAGCCCATGGAGAAACTCTTAATGGATTTGTAAGTGTTTGCCCAAGAGTTTCTTTTGAGAGAGCATTTGGAAATGAAGTTCTCTTGGAATCTCTCTCATTTCCTTTTGAGAGGATAAGACATTTTGAACAAGCAAAACTCTCTCTTCAAAATTTGTGCCCAAGTCACCTATTTATAGGCCTTTGATGACCATTCACAAATCCAATCAAAAGATGTGATTGTTGGCAGATTTTCTGAAAACTCTCCACTGGTAATCGATTACAATGTTTGTGTAATCGATTACACAGTGATAGTTTGAAGGGTCATGACTTTTGAATTTGAATTTCAGGAGTTTCGTTGCTGGTAATCGATTACAGACATATGGTAATCGATTACATGTTCAAAATTGAAATTCAAAATCCTTTTCAACAGCTCTTTTTCATTCTTCCCTTCTGGTAATCGATTACACTTCCTGGTAATCGATTACCAGAGCCTTGCATGACTTTGAAACCTTTTGTTTTGAGGCAAGGCTTGATCTTTAGTGAATCTTGAAACAAGGCTTTGTTTGTTGAAGCAATCTTGAATTAATCTTGAAGCAAATGCTTATCCTTTGAAGCAGCCTTGTTTGATTCTTCTTTGGCATTATCAAAATTCATGTATTCATACATTCACATTCTCCCCTTTTTTTATGATGACAATCAAGTGATTTCTTTTCGACATCATCAAAACAATGCATGATCCACAAGTTACATCAATAGTATCTAGTACACCAAACCCCCAACAATGGGTGAACTAGCCTCTCATTGTCATGAGAAGTCTTACAAGAAAAGAAAACACAAAGTGAGAGAAAAAGAAGATGATTCACAAGTCAAAGCTAGCCAAAGCTCTATATTTTCATATTTTTCATTGTGTCGTAGAATACTTTTTACTAATCCCAAGGGAGTGTCCTTTTATATTGGGTCCAGAGCCATTGTCTTGTCACTTCAGGGTGCGATCAACTCGTTGGGCAAAACTCACTCGTTGGGTGAGTTCTTCAAAATTCTAAGAGGCACTTCAGATGTGATTTTACTCCCTAGTCAAATTTGTACTTGCTAAGCGAATTATTCAACAATTGAATTTTTACAATTTTTCCCTACTACAGTGGCCTTTACTCATTGGTCAAATTGTACTCGCAAGACGAGTTCTTTAAATGACTTGGCACTTCTCTTAAACTCTTGAACTGTCATGAGGCCTTATTTATACACTTGGACTAGTTGGGTGAGTATAATTCGTTGGGCGAGACCTCACGGGTGACAACAACATTTGGTGTCCTTAAACACCTTGAAAAAAGAATAAAAACTAGTAGAAAAGATTCAAATTTCATTTACAACCTAAGATTCTATAAAACTCTATTTCCTAACTATATTAAGGCTAAACTAAAGCAAAAACTTCAAGAAAATTAGACAATTGTTGTCTTATTTGTAACTCAAATGAACATATGCACAACAATTATCAATAGCCCATTTTTTATTCTTCTGCAAAGACTCCATCTTCTTCACCATAACACTCATCCATCTGTCTTTCTCCTGGATGTTCATAGCCTCTTAAAAGGTAAAAAGGATCTCTAGTACTAGTGAGAAGTGCAAAAGCAATCAATTTAGCCAATTCTTCAAACACATATTGGATAACTTGTTTAATGGTGTGATGATCTCTATCTATAACAAGATTATACTCCTGATGCAGTCCACCTGGACTCACTGGTCCAAGCCTAGGTGTGGGTGTGACCTTAGGTCTTGGACTGCATTGGTCTGCCTTCTCAAGAATCATTGGCAGCTACTCAAAGTCCATTTAAACATCCATGGAGCAAGGGGAAGCTCCATCAAACACTAGCACAATTGTCTCAATTATTTGTGGTAACATGGATTGCTCATCAAACACTACATCTTTGTTGCACCATCTTCTTGGAAACTGGATCCTAAAACTTGAACTCCTTCACACCTTTGGAATAACTTACAAAAACACACATTTTCGACTTTGGATCAAGTTTAGATATCTCATTACTAGAAATATGCACAAAAGTAGGACATTCAAATATTATGAAATTATTAAAACCAACAGAGTTCCCTTTCCAAACTTCTTTTGTAACTTTCTCATCAAATTATGCTCTTGGTGATTGGTTGAGCAGATACCACATCATATTCACCGCTTCTATCCAAAAGCCTTTAGAAAGACTAGCTTGCAGCCTCATACATTGACCCCTTTCAATAAGGGACTTATTCATTCTCTCTGCAACATCAATTTGTTGTGGTGCTTTTCGTGACCACTTTGTTTTGGTAAGCTAAATTTTATTATATTATCTTAGGCATAGTTGCTTACAAGACAAAAGCTAGCTTCTAGATGTTCTAAGAAACCTACCTTATTGAAATCTCAAGTATTTTTTTTATTTTATCTATATGTATTCTATTAATGGGCTCAAGCATGTGAAGAAAGCAATAAGCGAGAAAAACTCTTTACTAATAACATAGAAATGATGTCTTTGAATGCCATATTCCTCACAAAATTTTTGAAACTGCGAGTCTGTGTATTATGTGCCATTATCAGACCTCAAGTACCTGATCTTTCTGCTTGTTTGGTTCTCCACCTCAACCTTCCACATCTTGAACTTCTTCTATTTCATAAATTACACCCAGGCCTTGCAAGAAAAATCATCAATGAAGGTCACAAAATAGTGAGAATCACCCAAGGATGAATCTCTAGTAGGACCCTACACATTAGTATGTACATAATCTAGAATCCCCTTGGTGATATGCTTTGCAACTTTAAACCACACCCTAGTCTGTTTCCCAAGCAGACAATACTCACACAAGACTAACTTGCAACTCCGAACTCCTTTCAAGACTCGTCTCTTATGAAGCTCTGCCATCTCACACTTACTGAGTTAACCCAAACACAAGTGCCACAATCCGATAGCATCATCATCAGACTCAACAGATGCAACTTGGCTTACAACTACACTTCCCAGAAGCCTATAAATATTTCCTCATAGTCAATGCCTTGTTACACACTTTGAAGGCTCGATCTCCATAAGTTTTGTAATTGAAACCATTGGCCTATAAGGTACAAGTGAGATCAAATTCTTCCTCAACTCAGGAATATGTCAAATATCACACAACATTCTCATTCCATCATCATCCATAGCAATTTGCTCGTCTCATTCCAACAATAGCACATGTATTACCCATATAAATACTACCAAATACCTGACTTGTATGTGGTGAACCAGTCCTTTTGGGGAGTCATATGGTAAGAACATCCACAATCAAGAATCCATGCATTTGTCAACTGACTGCATGAACCAGAGTGAACATTTCCTTCACTGTAGTAGTCCAAATCGTCAGTCTCTATCACATTTGCTAAGCGGGATGACCCTTCACTAGATTTCTTCAACTCTGGGCAATCTCTCTTGAAATGTTCCTCTAGTTACATTTGTAGCACTTCATTGTTTTCTTGTGTTCTCTGGACTTGGACTTCTTCCTCTGCTTACCACCAGAACCCTTGCCTTATTTCTTTTCATGTTTATGTTTCCCTTTCATATACAGACAATCATTTTGCAAACTCCACACTGCATTCTATCTCCATTGAAAGTAAGACATAAGTGCAGCCTGTATTGCCTCCAGGCTGATTGAGTCTTTCCCATATGTTAAGGTTGTCACTAAATGTTCGTAAGAAGAAGGCAAAGAACATAGTAGAATACATGTCTTATCCTTGTCCTCAATCTTCATGTTCAACATTGTTAGATCACATGTTGTTGAAGACATTCACATACAATTTCTACTTCAGATACAGTTTGTTCGTCTATGATTTTGACATGTATTAACTATCCAGTTTCTTCCATACTACCCCTAAAGATGTCAACTCCATCACGTGATAAAGGGGCCTTGTTTGCTAAACACAAGCATATGGTTGCCATAACCCTCTCTTGCAACTTTTTCCAATCCAAATCCTCCATCTTCTTAGGCTTTGAGTTGCGTAGCACCTTCAGAAGACCTTGTTGTGCCAACAAATCCTTAACTCACATCTATCACAGTCCAAAATTCTCAGTTCCATCGAACTTCCCTACTTTGAATTTGACCCCAGAGTTTAGCGTCATTTGATACTAGTTGTTAGCAATAGCAACCAAAATTCTAAAGGAATTAGAGAAATCATACACATACACACAAACACAAGAGATTTAACGAGGTTTAACAAATATGCCTACGTCATCGAGAACAAAGTGACTATTTCTTTTTCTTATTCATTGACAATGGGGTTATATTATATATACAAGTACATTATTTTTATATGTATTATCTTAAACCGTGTACATTATCTTAATCCAAGTATTATCTTTATGTATGTATTATCTTAATTTGCATACATTATCTTTATGCGTGTATTATTTTAATCCACATGCAATATTATACATTTCACAAGAACTTTGTTCGGACACTCTCAACCTACTTTGTAATCCAACAATAAGTTGTCCTTACACTTCATTTTACCTATAAAATGAGTCATGCACAACACATAAAAACTAAAATTTGTTATAGGTGGATGAATTATATTTTGGTATTATATGTGAATAAATTTTCTCACAAAGATTCAAAAATTTTGGTCATTTTTTCATTTTAATTTATTTAATTTCTATGCACGAGAGACTTTTTTTTTAGAGGAAAGAGAGAGACTTATTATTTATTAGATCGATAAATATATTTTGTTATCACTAATTCACATTAAATTCTATGAAAGATACTTTATCCGTGTTACACACATCAAAGTTTTAAGATTCTCATTGATCTCTTACCACGGTCTGCATTGTTTCCTTTTTCATGAAAGAGAATAAACGCGTATGTATATTGACCACATTACACGTGTTCTGACCACCGTACGTGAAAATCAGTGAAAACAACGTTTGAGGAAGCAAACAAAGGGTGGTCCCCACCTTTAAGATCTCCGTTTTCTCAAAAATCTTCCTGGTTTGGTCTTTCAAGATCCAACCCTGTTTGAAATTCACCTGTGCTTGTTTTTCTCCTACTTCACACTTCTGATCTCATCTCTCTCACACCTCACCTCGTTTTGCTTTTTTTACTTTTGAATGTTACCATCTTAATTTTTTCTCTTTGGGTATCTTCACAAAGCAAAGAAATTCACTGAGAAAGCCAAAGCCAAAGGTGATGATGGAATAATAAGTACAAATGAAAGATGAACAGGAAATATTGAATTGGGTCAATCGGATCTAATCTATCGAGTATAAGTAGGTAATTCACAAAGGAGTGTTATTTATGGCTACATATACCAAAAGCACTATGGTGAAGGGGGTCAAGTCAATTGCCCAAGATGTCTCTTCCAAGCCCAAGATTGATTCTTTAGCTCTCAAGAAGAAGCTAAACACCTCAATCAAGCACCCGCCTGATTCTAAGTTGAAGTTTGTCACCACTACAGTCACAAAATCTGAGGTATCATTGTCAACAAACACTAAATAACAAAAACACCCCAACTTTTTTATTTATTGGATTGAATTCTTATATATGGTTGTTTTGAACTTTGGACTTTGAATTTGTGGGGTTCTGATTTTGAATTCAGCTGCTGGTTTTCGTTGACTGTTGGATATTGCATTGACTGTTAATTTTACATGTTGCTATTGCTGCGCTTACTGCTTAGGGTTCAGAATTCCAGGATGTTCCAATAAATACATCGTAATTTATTAGGAGAATTTGCATTTGATTTGTGTTACATAAGTATTTTACTTGTTTTTTCGTTAAAAAATTATGGAACCATAAAGCATTTCTTGTTTCAACTTTCAAATATAGTGTGTAAATGTCAGTTAGGAAGGGTTTTAACTTGGAATTTTTGTTTTGCATAAACTTGAAGGTGAAATCAAAACCGGTAACTACATCATCAGCATCGTCCAAAACAATAACAAAGACAACTACTACCAAAACCAAAGTGAGAGAGAAGAAAGTCTATAGTCTGCCTGGCCAGAAACATGATCCTCCAGAACAGGTACTGAATCTATCTCATTTGGTTCATGGAATTCACAAACCAATGTCTACATATGGCAATCGGCTTGTACTCATCCTTGAGATATTTTTTATGCTTTCTTTGACAGAAAGAACCCCTGAGGATTTTCTATGAGTCATTGTCAAAACAGATACCAACAAGTGAAATGGCAGAATTTTGGTGAGTTTTCTTTCAATCATACAATTATTAGCCATCCATTTTCGCTTCTGCAATTAGATGTTTGTTCTGTTTCTTTTAAGATATGTGTCTATGCCAACTGATATCTAGGATAGCCATTTGCTAGGCTGACCATTGCGAATGTTCTGTTTTAATGAATCAAATTAATGTTTCATACCATTGACATGACATCAATTTGCCTTAATTGTTTTATGAAAATCTTGCATTGTCTACTGATAAGTGACTTTGATTAAAAAAACGCTATGGTCTCTATTTGTATCACTAGCTCATTCCTTCCCCGTTCACGTCTAACATTGTCAACTTGTGCACGATGATAAAGTATGCTAGTGCATTTGCTACTACTTTGTTCCTCTTTATTTCATAAAGAAGGACATTTCTTGTAGAGTGACAACTGCAAGTGTCAGTTTGCCTGATAAACTTGTTTCCTTAGATTGAAAGATAGTGCTATTAGAGATATAAATGTAGTTAATAGTATGCCTCTCCTGGACAAACCTCCTATTTTCTCCTATCTTGTCAATTACAGGATGATATATTCTGTTTTTTCATTTCTAAGAACAAATTACTTTATTTGATTTGGTTGACCTTAGCTTATGAGATTGCTAAGTCTGACATTGAGTTCCATCACCATCTCTGTAAAATTTAAAGACCGGTTTATCATAACTTTGTCTGTTATAATATATTTTGTAAAGTAGGAAACCTCCTTGTCATTTATTAACAGTTTATACTCCATGGAAAATAGTGGTGGCTCACTTTCGTTATTACACCTCTCTATTTTCTTGGTGGGTAATCTGTCTTTTGAGCCTTAAGGCTCGCTTTAGTTCTAGTGAGCCTCCAAAACCTAATTCATTTAAATTTTATTTTGATAAAAATAAAAATCAATTAAACATAACTACATCATTACTAAATAACATAATTCAGAAGTCATACCGTAAGGAGTGCTAAAACTAAGAAACTAAACAAGAGTTTAAACAACAGTAATGTAGGTACATGGAAAATTCTGAAAGTTACTTAGGAGCAACCCCATTTTTTTGTTGTATGTGGACAACGGCGACAACAAGATTTGAATCTAGAACCTTGTGTAAACCTTAACGGGTTAGGACTTAGGAGCAACCCTGTTAAGAAGCAATCGACAGTCATCTTTATTGCCTGTTTGGATACAAGCTAGAAAAGCTTCTGAAGAGTGTTTTAGCAAGTAATATCTTTGAGAAAATTTTAATTTTTAACAAATAAAAATTTATAAATAGTTGATAATATTCCTTCTGAAAGGCAAGTAAAAATATTTTAACAAACCTCAATTGCTTGTTGATATTTTAATTTGTTCTTCCAAAATTTGAGGGAAAAATAGATTTTATGATCTCAATGCTTCTTGTATTATATTGGAAGGTATAGTGTTTGTTCAGTTGTTTTCCATAGTATTAGTTGGAGGGGGCCAGTTTGATTCCTTCAGCATTATAGATTTAAGCGATTGAATCTGTGCATGACTCTTGAACTGATGATGTTTTGTATTCAGTTGGAGTCTTGTGCTGTAGTTTACTGAAGTTTATGTGGATTAAATCTTGCTCAGAAATTACAAATTGAATTATATATACCTCAATGTGCAGGTTAATGGAACATGGGTTGCTATCTCCTGAAAAAGCTAAGAAAGCATTTGAGAAAAGGCAGAGGAAGCAAAAAGAGCTTCGAACAGGAACTCCTGTTAAGTTATCAAAGCCGCCAACTAAGACTGCAACATCACAGAAACAACAACAGGTATCAAAGAACGGTGACATAAAAGCCAAGAAAAGAATTGTCAATGAGAGTGATGATGATGATGACGATTTCATTTTAAGTCATAAAAGAAGAAAATGGTAAGAAGAAGGAAAGCCTCTCATAATGTTTATTTAATAAAAATAAAAAAGAAGAAATGTTGTACTCTCGGAAAAATTGTTGGATAAAAAATTCTTCATGTTTCTAGCTTACCGATACAATAAGGGACAAGCAATTTACGTGTCTCTCGGAATCTATATTTTGACAATGGAAATTAATTCCCTCTGTTACCTAAGTGTCTTGAAATTGATAAACATATTCTGCCTAACAATTTGACTACCTTTTTCTTCTCACATATAAATATATAACATTACCCTTCAATTTGAGGTCTTTGGTGGTCTTTGTTTTCCTTCTCCCATGTACCATTACATTATTATCCTGGAGGAATTTGTGAGAAAATTTTAAAACATAAAGAGTTGTGCTGTTTTATTTAAATTAATGAGTTATATTGTTTCATTTAAAATAAAGAGTTGTGTTGATTCATTCAATTTAAAGAGTTGTTTTCATCAAATTGGAGAGCTGTTTTGGTTCGATCCAATAAATATAACACTTCATAGGAGTTGGTTATAAACATGTAGAGGAAAGAGAATGTGTTTACATAAATAAAGATTGTGTTTGTTTATTCATAAGTAGACATCAATAGAAATTGTGTCTATTTATAAAAATCCAGATTAGAGTTGAAGTATCATCAAAATATAAATTAGAATAAAAGTTTTTTTTTATAATGCACCAAGTGCTATGCTGTAAGTTGTCATGAAATACATTGAATTTAATTAATGCGACACTTTTGAAAAAATACAAAGGATCTAGAAATAGAAAGGTATGTTTCCATGCATAAGGTACACTTTATTTATAATTAATTTCTATTTCATCCTCTCAATATATTCTGAAATTTATTTATCTTTTCCTTTGTTACACGAGATAAAAAAAATGTTATTTAGTAATCTTTTATCCACATTTTGTTAGTTTGAGTGATAAACTCAAATCACTTAAATAAGATTTGATATTTGAATTTTGTAGATGAAAAAATGTAGTTGGTAAGAGAAATTTCACAAAGGATGATCAATCAAATTTTTTGACAAAAATTAATCATTAATAAAATTAATAAATATTTCACAATAATATCATTATAACTTACATACATCATTATTTTTGTAATTTTAATTTTCAGGATGCAAACTATATTCAGGTTCTCATTATATTCTAAGGGAAATTCGTCATCAATCTAAGTTACATCCAAGTTGTGGAATTTGTGAAAGCAAATTAAATGCAAACGAAAATGTTTACCCAGATGTTGAAGATATATAATTGTGCAAGCTTTTCTTCTTATTTATTCTTATTTTACTCTTCAAATATTTATTTTCACTACTATAAAAATAAGGGTTAACTCAATTATATGCACCTCCACACCCGGAAAAATGAGACGAGAATGCTTTAAGTTAATTATTCTTCAAAGAGAATAAATAAATAAATAAACATTGAGATAAGAAAATTAAGTGCATTGAAAGTCTTGGTGTGAATCTCCCAATCCTACAAGTTTTCCTTAATAATCCTAAATTTTATCAACTTGGGACTATTGCCTTTACCATTAATTCAATTTTCCTCTTTTAAACCGATCTTTCTAAATCTAAAATTATTCCTTATTTTTTTCACTATTAATTTTTATTGATTTAGTGATAAATCACTAAATCAAACATGTGGCCGCAATGAAAAAAAGATAAATTATTACTCAACATTATCAGCAACACTACACACTTGTGGTGACGTATAAGTTGGGGTGCTACATCTTTTTTCACATGACTCCTTTATATACAGAAAAGGTTCAATGTTTTATTATAGATAGAATTAGTATATGTTATTTGACCCACCTTTTTACTTAACCTATCAATTACAATAATGTAGTTCAAGAGTCGATATACATCCTACTATCTCTTAAAATATACCTTTTAAATCTTGACCTACTTGCATTTTATTTGGAAATTTGAATTGTTCTTCCAGCAATTCCTCTCAATTAAAAATTCCGAATTACCACTTCATTAAAAAACTTTATCTTCTTCTCAATTTTGCTTTAAAATCATTTTCCCTTCTTAAAGTTTGTCTTTCTAAGTAGTAATGTTCTTTTCTTTTTTTCTTTCTTTTGCAACATTAAATATGTCTTCTTGTACACTTTACAACCTCACTTTAAACTAACATATTTGTACTCTTGCAATGTTATCTCCATTAAAAAATGATATTGGCAATAGTATAAAGATAAGAGAAGAGTGATTAAGATTGTTGAAAAATAAGATTGCCTAATTATTAAATTAAATTAAAATTAAAAATATATTTAAAATGAATACAAAATTAGAAAGAAAAAAGACAAACTGGTCAATCTATAAGATTATGATAAACCATATGGCTTAATGAGAGTGGAAATTTTAAAATTGCTTTCATTTAAGAATAAATCCTAAAAACACTCTTATTTAAGAATAATTCTTAAAATATTCTCATCTAAGATGATGGTTCAGATTTATAACACGAGTAAATTTAAATTGTCCCAAAAATATTTTTGTATTACATTTGTTTAGAAATTTGAACTGTTCTCTCAAATATATATATATATATATATATATATATATATATATATATATATATATATATATATATAAATTTTAAGTATCTTTAGTATTTTTAAAATATCTATATTTATACAATTATTTATTAGTACTTTATAGCCATGTGCTTAAATAAACACAGTCGAAAAGTTCGATATTTCCCCCCAACCTTGCTTACATCATAAAGACGTCTTATGATTTTGTTAAATATATGGGGTTAAGTGGAAGTTAAATCTTAACAAGAGGATCGGCATCTAAGTAGTCAAGTCTTCAATTCATCCTTTACTTCTCATGGATTTACCTTGGCTCAAAACCCTTCCCGGTTTGAGTTCAGTTGATAAGAGTCTTTCGTAAACATCATTGTGTTTAATAACTTGATACTATATACAAAAATTAAACTTGAAAACTTATATTCTATTCATAAATTTAAATTTGACTTCAGCAATAAAATTAAATGAAAAGGTTCAAACATTATTATCATGCAACTTCAGCATTCTCACCTCCGCAATTTCGGAACAAGGTGGCCATGGTGAACACAATCAATTTGTTGATGGGCTGGGGGAGAAAAAGGGAACCTCATAGCCCTATAACCTATACCATTTAATCTTATTTCCCACGGGTAATAAATTAACCCAAAAAGTTTTTTTTAGCACGGCAAAAAACGAATATATTAATTATAACATCTTCAGAGAAGCCAACAAATGTGCAGATAGATTAGCTGATTATGCGTGCAATACGAAGTGTTGGTCTATGATTGTGATTGTGATTTTCCAGCTACAACCTCATTTTTTGAGGCATCTGTTAACTGCTGATATTCTAGGGATTAAATCCTCTAGAACTATTCTTGTGTAATCCTTTTCTTAGGCCTTGGGCCCGTTTCAATGGAAAAAAAAAAAAAAAAAAGCACCCCAGGATCAAACGACACAAGATGTGGCAATCGACCCTAAGGGAAAAGGGTACAGAGACAGTAGACTTAACAAATAAACAGTTCAATAACCAGCACCCCAATCAAACGAGACAAGGCCTAAACATAGTGCCTATTACAAAGATATGCTCCCACCCCATTGATACTGATTTCTGCCCAAGTCCCACCAAAAACAACAGATATGTTAAATATACAATACCGTATAGAAACGAGATGTTAAATTAACCCATAAAGTATACGTGTAGCAATGTTGATGTAGCTTCTCATAATCTCCTCGTCACTTTATTGTATATCTGACGCTGATATTATTTTTTTTTATCGATAGATATTAATTATTGATATTATTAGTTTTTGTTAGTACCTAGAGGATATTGTAGATCCGCCGCTGACTATATATATATATATTACATGTGTTCATGTTCTATTCAGCAGCTTCTGAATACAAATAAATATCACCACCATCGAAATTTGTGGCTTGAGTGTTAACTATAAGCTCTCAGTAAATGCACGTCATGATCAATTCCTTGATAATGTTAAAGGAGTATTCTATGTATGTTTGAAGACTCACTCTCAGGATTCTCTCGATCTAGGCCACGTGGGTGTGGCTGGCTAGAGTGATGGAGATGGGTTGGAGATTAAAGAGTACAAAATTAATTATAGGCTAATAAGATTCATCAATCTCGATCGAAACTTTGCTAATTGCCTCCCTAAGTCGGATCACAGACTGAACATCAGGTTCTGTATATAATGTGTCCTCTTAATCAATCAAATTAGTTGTGATCGAACACAAAAGTCAAAACAATAACCTGTCCACTGTTCTTGTTCACCTCTCAATACAACCACAGGAATCCTGAAACAGAAGTCCAATGCATTCACCAACTCAAAGATCTTATCTTGGGTGGCCTTATTGTCGGATCTCACGCTGATCCATGCTTTAATGTGCCCCAGATGTCTCATTTAAGGTTCTTTTAATCGTTTTTCTTATTTAATGGGGGAAAAAAAGACATTTGTGGCTGCGGTTCGGTGCTTAGAGTTTTTCTTTTGTACTTGTACACTGTGCAGAAAAGTCTTATGTGTTACCAGACCTATATGTGATTGAAAAAAAAAAAAAAAGAAGCTCATTTCATGGGTCCAAGTCCAAAACAAGTTGGCAGGTACACCACAAAAGGCAACAGCTCATTTTGGAGGTACAATAGCATCGTTTGGTACTCAAAACTTGGGAAAATATGGAAACGCACACGCATAAAACAATAACACCATGGACGAACTATTTCGTCGTTAGTAAAGCATAAAATGTACAACCCCTAGTAGTGCCAGATGCTATAAAGTATAAAGTTAAGTTGTCATCTTTTGGACATAGACTTTGTGGGTTATTGTTATTTTCACCACTTGATCAATAATACAATTATGGCGCTGTAAATTACTAGGATTATTTGTTACGCGTCTAATCTTACTAATAGGAAAATGAGGCCTTTAATACTATGTTTGACAAAGCAATGTCACTTTGAAGCTAGTGTGTGGGGTTGATCCATTCATTTATTAGAGTTAAATCACTGTTGACAAATTGCACGTGGCAAGATGGAAATACCTATAGCGCACCATATGAGTGCCATGCCAACACAGGCGTTACGCGGTTGGGACGCACAAGGAACAAAATAGTCTCATTCCCATAGGACAATATAAGTACAATAAAATTGAGTTTTTTTTTTATATATATGAATAATATCATTTTTATGTTTTTTCATAGCACAGCTTTCGGTAGTATTTTCACTATTTTGAAAACTACTTTTTGCCAATGAATGAGAGGGAAAAAATAAAGTACGATAAGATTACCGTCTGTGGTGTCTAAGATGTGAGTGATGATGAGATGGAGACAATTACAGACCATGAATTGGACAATATTGCCTAGGAATACTGGCAGGCCCCATCAATTTAAGAGGGATCTAATCGCATAGCAATAAACCGAAAAGGAGTAGGAACAAGTAGAAAGAAATCATTGCATCTTCTACGAGTAGTGGCAAATAAATATATGGTAAAAAGGAAAGAAAAAAAATATTCAAAAGAAGGGTCCAAAAACCTAAATCATTACTGGCCCTGACTATCTAGTCTTAAAAACACTCACATGCATTGGTTGGCTACACGATCAGTAGTAGAATAGCTTAACAAACCCGACCGATCGGGGAGTACTGATTACTGAATTACATATACTAATTCAGCATTCCCCAACAAATTACGTACAGTATTTCTAATCAAGTAATCATTAAGTGTTAATTAACAACACGCATGAATTAATGAGTTGTAACATGTATAAATGCCACACAATTGCTTTCAACTAGAGACTTGGACGTACACGCAAGAATTGAGAGCCTCAAATCAAACTCTTGGAAGTGATAACCTTATTATTATGAAGAAAAAAAATGGTGTTTTGACATCTCCCTGGGCCGAGGACACCATATGGTTTCTCCACTCTTTTTAGCTTTTGATATGATATGGAGAGAGAAGAGAAATACATATATATATATATATATATATATATATATATATATATATATATATATATATATATATATATATATATATAAAATAAGGTATTGACATTGAATTAATAATAAAACTAGCCGTATGATATACCTACATGCAAAGCCAAACTAACACACAATTTCACCCATCCTTCTCCCCATCCCCAAAAAAAGAGTGAAAATCACAAGCAAAAAATTATCATAGGCAAAACCTCAACTAGATTGAGAAACAAATATATAAAAGTACACAAGTGGTCAAGTGGAGCTGGAGAGCGTCCTTGGTACTCGCGGTCAACCTTATTATATTTGACTAACCAAACCTGTAGCAGCCAGCAGTAGTACTTTTTTAAAAATGTAAAATACTAAATTGTACAAAAACAAAATGGCAAATTATTGGTGGTAGTTGAAGGAAATGACGATAATGAAACAGAAGAGAAGAGCATTGCAGTAAGGAAGGAACTTTCAAGAGAAAAGGATAAGGGTTAGATGAACAGTGCAACAATGGTGAAAATTGGAGGGTGTGGTTAAAAAGATAAGAATGAAGTAAATACGATATATACACTGCAGCAGCAAACATAACAAGATGTTTCGTGGCAGTGGCGAGGCCAGTGAAGAAGTTTTTTTGTGAATAAATATTAGCTGGTTAGGATATTAATTTTGTTATAAAAAATCGAACTTGCAGATCTTTTCTTTATTTTTTTCTTCCTAAATCATTTCACCCAACTTGTAACTCTGTGCGAGTGAAGAAGCTATGCCGGGTGAGTGAGTCATTTTTTTTGTCTCTGGTGGGTCCATCCTCTTCTCCTCTGTGAACCTTTATAAGTGTTATATGAGTCATTGAGAAATGACCCCGGGAAAAAGAAAAGAAAAGAAACTCACAGCTATTGAATTTCACTTCACTTCACTTGCATGCCAAATGAAAACAACCTCTTCCCAGAATCTTGTCGGTATTTAACTCCCTCGATTTCACAACACCCATAACAATGAGAGTTTCAACAGAGACAGAGCCGGAGACTAAAAAGATAAAACGCATTCGCGGCGGCGGGGACTCGAGCAAGCACCCTTTGTACCGCGGCGTGCGGATGCGGAACTGGGGGAAGTGGGTGTCGGAAATCCGCGAGCCGAGGAAGAAATCGCGGATATGGCTAGGCACATTCCCCACGCCGGAAATGGCGGCGAGAGCGCACGACGTCGCCGCTCTCAGCATCAAAGGCCCCGCCGCCATTCTCAACTTCCCTCACTTGGCCAACTCGCTCCCCCGCCCGGCTTCGCTGGCGCCGCGCGACGTTCAAGCCGCGGCGGCGAAGGCGGCGCACATGGACCCTTCCTCCCTCTCCTCCTTGGTCTCCGCAATGGACTTGTCCTCTGCCTCTGACGAGTTGAGCCAAATCATAGAGCTTCCTTCTTTGGAAAGCACCGATGATGGCTCTGTTGACTTAAAGAAGGAGTTTGTTTTTGTTGATTCCCTTGATGCTTGGATGTATCAGCCACCCTTTGGTTTTGACACCGAACAAGACACTGGTTTCGAGGGTTTGATGTGGAATTACTAGGTTCGATCCAAGTTTCTATTCTATGTCTTGTGTTTGTATAAATTTATATCGATCTCTTTTATGTTTTGGTTTGTGTGTGTCTATAAGCAGTAAGCAGCCACTTGTGGTTTTTCTTTCGGGGGCTGCCAGTGCTACTGATCACTCTCGTATTCATCATCATGTCTCTGTGTCTTTTTCTTAATTCCTCTGATTTTAATTGTAAATGGCTAGATGAATAAAGTAAGAGGAGAAATTTTCTGTAACTTGTTTTGGTACAAAATGTTTTACTCTTCTTAAGATTGCGTAATCCATGAAATGGAGTTTGAGATGGGAAGTACTAATATTTGTGTTGTTATTCGAGTCTTTTGGTGGAAAGAGCCGTACGAAAAGAGATGGAAAGGGAAAATGGGAATATTGATGATGCTGTTATTTGACCACACCACACTTAGTGTTGTAATTGTATATCTTTGCTTGTTTCAATCGTGGTTTCTAGCTCCTTCCTTGGCAGAGAGATTCTTTCCTATAATGTTAAAGGATCAGTGGCTGTCTGTGTGTCAACACTGTGTGTACCTTTCTCTTGCTGTCGCTCTATTAGTCTGAGAGAGGTGGGTGACCCATAAAGGTTTCTGGTTTTCTTTGGGCAAATGGAATACTGTGATTGGCGCAAGAGGGAGTAAGAGATTGATATATTGATATATGACAGTGACAATTTCATTTTCATAAAAAAAGGACACGCACTTATTGTAAATACAAAAGCCAAACATGTCACGTTATAGCCACATCTTTCCATACCCCTACCTCTCTCATTTTCCCTTCTGAATTTGAACTTGGGTCTCTCTCCTGAATTCAAGATGCAAAAGGATTTGGTTTCAAGGAACCTTATTCACTTCAGTGCAAACGTGCAATGTCTCTCTTCCTTCTAACTTTTGCTTTTGCTAGAACGATTGGTTTTGCATCTTCATTCTTCACCTTCATCACTTCACGTGTACGAGTTAACTGTCACTTGGATCTGACAAGTTTTTAAACTAGATTATATATGGACACTAGTGTCAACCATCCTGTAAATTAATCGGTGCAAAGTTGTTAAATAACATAACAATGTTTTGTTACTCAATGTTATCCTAATCAACTCAAATAAAATTCTATTTTATAGAAAAAAACTTAATCATTTTTATCAAAAAGTTATAGTGTCACTTGTATATATTACAGGTTAAATTAAGTCGAGATTCTTGATAATTTTGAAAAAATTTAATTATGTTATTAAATTATTTTATTTTTTTTCAAATGGATTCTTGAAACTGTATATTTTTTTAGTTGGATTCTTACGTCTATTTGTTCCAAAAAATAGTTATCTAAATCACTTGTGTGAGTTTGTAGCAAAGTTATTGTAAGATAAAACCCGAAGACTTTTGTGAATAAATATTTGAGTTAAGTGAACAAGCAGGTGTGGGAATACTAATTTAGGAATTTAGTTGAGAATAGTGATTTCTAGACTTGCATATGTAAGAATACTAGCCTAAAATGAAAAAATGAAAAGGTGAGAATCCTCACAGTATTGGGTTCATAAATTAATTAGGTCTTTACGTTTAATTTTTTTGTAATAAGATATAAATAGAAGTACTCAATTAAAAAATAAATACAAACTCAAGTAGTCAATTAAAAAAAACAAAGACTTAATTAAAAATTATCAAATAGTTTAGAAATCTAGAAATTAGTTTAACCTATATCATAAGCATGCATTTAATATCATTTATTTCTCTATATTAATGTTTATATCATATATTATATTTATATTAAAAATTTCCTCTTTTTCTCTCTTAATTTTTCGAATAGTATAGAATGTTTATACATCTTCATCTTTTTATTTAATGAAATAAAATTTTAAATCCAAATGATATGTAATAAAAGAATGCCCATACAAGTAATAAAAATCAATAAAATCGTTATAAGAATACTATTTTAAATTAAGAAAATATTTAAACTATATTTATTTCTTCTTCTATTTAATTTTATCATTTTTTCTTTATTTCTTTTTATCACATCGATAATTTTCTTTTTATCTTTTTATCTTTCTTCTTTTTACTTCAATGCACCCCACTAGCTAGGATGTATTTAAAACGTAGTTATCATTATTCTTACATTAAGGGTATGTTTGTTTTAAGAATGAAAGTGAAAGAAAAGAAAGGAAAAGAAAATTAGAAAAATGAATAAAAAAAATGAGATAATTTTGTTAGAAAAGAAGAAAAAGTTAAATAGGAACACAAATATCCATACTAAAAAAGAAATATACAAAAAAATAAGGTTATTTTAGTCATTTAATATAATTTTTCATCTTCTTTTTCTTCTTATTTTTTAGAAGAAAATAAAATACGTGGTCTCACATGTTTTTTTAGTTCTTTCTTTTCACTTTTAAAACAATAAAAAAATCTAGTAAAAAAAAACAATCAAACAAAGGAAATATATAATTCTTTTTTTCTAACCTTTCCTTCCTCCTACATTACTCTTTTTGCTGCTCCAACCAGAGTGTAAATGGAATATATAGAAGATAGTACCATATGTAAATTGATAGATACGATAAGAAGACTCCCCGGGAATTGCGTAAAACTAAAATGCAATTTGTTATCCCATTATCAAAATAAGAAAGTTTCTTGAGGGAGTGTTCTCCAAATCGTGGGCAATGCAATGTATTGTGAGCTATCAAAAAGATTCAAAAATCTATTTTGGTTAGACTTTACATGCCACTGTGACCACGAATAGCACCAACGAAAATGTCCTATGGTTTGAAGATGGAGGATTTCCCTGTAAAAAGGATCAACGATAGTAATGATTAGCCATTTCTCCTAACAAAACAAAAAGTCAGAAGGGCAACGTCAGCAGTTTTATGACCAGAAAATATAGTTCAATGTTTTCAGTCTTAACAATATCAAACTCAATGTCCTTTACCTTTCCCTCGTATAAAATTAAATATAAATTAAATTTTAGTTCATTTTAAAGTAAATAAACTTTTAAGATATTATTCTCTTCCGATATTTCATGACTAATAAATAATGTGAAATTTAATTCTATTGATTAAATATGATACACGAATATCTCTTAATATCATCTTTAATTTCTACCTATTAAAAAAATTAACAACTAGTTTTAAAAATTTACTAGTACCTGTGATCTTAAAAAATGAAATGATGATTTTAGATGGAGTTTTAAAATCAATAATAAAGCTATAGAAAATATGCAAGTTATAAAATAGTTGTGGGTGAATGGTGATATTAAAAGTCATAAAAAAAAAAGATAAAGCTATATTCATATCTCATAAAAGTGGACTATGTATTTTAAAATAAGATAGCAAGTGTCATTTAATTTAAGGAGGAGGGAGACAGTGAGAGAGAGGAATTTTTTATTTTATTTTAATCCTACTTCTAGTAATATAACACCATTAGTATTGTTTAAAAGATAAATATTGTGTTTAAAAAAACATAAATATAAAATTATTTTAGTTTAAATTTTAAGTATGTAATTATGTTAAATACTTAAAAAGATAATTTTTTCACTCATGGTGTCTTACTTGACTTAAACAAAATTAATTATTATAAAATATGTTTGTGGCTTCATAAAAAATAAAAAGAAAAAGAAAACCATTGAGATCAATTGCTAATACACTATAGAAACTAAAATAGAACAAAACTATTTAGAACCAAGACATAAAACTATAAGAAATAAAAATTAAACATTTAAAATATAGGAACAAAAATCAGAACTAAAATAAATTTTAAGGACAAAAATATATTCAAAATAAAAAAATATATAACAGAAATATTTAAAATTTTAAAAAATGAGTAAATGCAAATATTAATTGCCTCTTTGGGTGATTTATTATATAATATTTTTCATATTAATTTTGTGTCACATTACAAATTGATAATGTGCATTTCAAATCATTTTTACACAATATGGGAAATAGATATAGATGTGATTCTGCTTATTACTATAAAAAATATATGAGTGTTTTACTGTTTTAGTGTATAATAATTATAAGAAAATATTAAAATTATATATTCAGCATAAAATAAATATAGTATTAGCATGAGTACGGTAAGGGTGCTACATGCAGTACGTCGACATCTGAACAGCTCTCCTAGCCCGCATTACATTAGTGATTCTGCTTATTAATATGACAACGGCCAACCGAGTGCTTTATTTTTTGGGTGATAATGAAATTTGGTGAGAACCAATAGGGACGAAACATTGTTCCATACTAGTTTTCATACATGTATAAAAATAGAAAAAAATTTACAACTCAACATGCATGATGATTAAAAATTGATTTTTCTTGCTATATTATTATTATTATTATTATTATTATTATTATTATTATTATTATTATTATTATTATTATTATTTTGCATTCATTAATAAGTTCAATTTTAAAGGACAATAATGATCACATGTATTTTCTCGTAGTACATGAATTATTGTCTTAATGTAAAAAATAATTTCAAAAATTTCAGAAATGATTTAAAAAAAATCAAAAAACATGTACAAAGCATAAATGTAAAACTTCTGGTGCTCTTAACTCTTTATTTATTCATCCAAATTATCGTGTCAAATTATCTCAATATAACTTACATAAATTATTATACCATTCATTAATTTTTAATAGATACTTTTAATTCTAAATCAATCATTTAATTAAAAGTTATTTCACATAGATTTTATCTTTAAAACATTCTTTAATTTTAATCAAAATTAATTGGTACCTAATTTTTGTACATCAAAAATTGATTTTATATATATATATATATATATATATATATATATATATGAATATTTTGTTTTCCTATTTTTGTTGTTCAGTTTTTTTTTGAGGTAAAGCAGACATCAAGTTACTCAATAAGTAACTTTTGATAAACCCAGTTCATTCAATAATTCTTAATACACATTAAATTTTATTAATTTAGCCATTAAATTTTTTTAATTTAATCAACGATCATACACAACAAATTTTAGGTAAATTCTTCATTTGTAGTTATATAATCTTATAATTAACACTTACTTATATTCTTAAAAGGTATATTATAGTTTTCTTCTAAAAAAATATATTATATGTTAAATTGAAATTATTTAATAAAGTATAAAACAGTTTTAAAAATTTATAAAAAAAATATAGACAAGAATATATTTGTCAACATACACTCTCATATTTTTAGAAAAGAATATATTAATTAGTAAGTTACTACTTTTATATAGAGAGAGAAAATTGTAGTTATAATTTTCTAATGTACTTACTCTAAAAAAAAAGAAGTTAGCAAACTCTTCAAATATTTATTCACACATTATCCACTTATATTTTAGAAAAGTTCATTAACAAGCTACACCTGTCTATTTTATATATAAGAATATTAGATAAAAAATAATTATTAATTATAATAAAATGAAAACTATTTAATTATAATTATGAATTAAAATTATTAGTGTAAATTGCATATTAATTATAAATTTTACAGCATAAATTAATAATAAACATCAGCAACAGCCATGACAGTCATAGTGTCATTACATAAAAAGAAAAATAATTAATTAAAAATCAACATAACATGGAAGGGATCGTGGACGTTGTCCTTTCGACAATTTAGCTGATTCTGCTTCATCATATCAACTAATATAGCGAGATCAGTATACCATAAATGGCAATAAGTTCAGTACCTCTGCATCTGTTATTATGCAGTTTGGTGTTTGTTTATTTAATCCAGGTTGCTACTTATAATTAATTGTCAGGTATGCCAACCACCATTGTTTTCTACCTTTATTATAATAAACATTATGAACAGAGCATATATATTTCTTTTTTTTTTTTTAATCAGAAGAGACGTTAAAAGTTATTGATCGACCAGAAGTATGGAAATGATAAACTATTATCAATAATTCAATAATCAATTTACTATAAAGGGCAATGTGTTCAGTGGCCTTGCATATGTTATTATGGAGTTTGGTGTTTGCTTATTTAAGCAAGGTTGCTAGCTAGTTATAATTAATTGTCTAGTATGCGAACCATCATTGTTTTCTACCCTTATTATAATAAACAGTATGAACAAAGAATATATATATATATATATATATATATATATATATATATATATATATATATATATATATATATATATATTTTCGAAAGAGGTTAAAACTTATGGACCAGAGAAGTAAGCAATCGATAAAACTATGATAAATAAATCAAATAATCAATGAATGAATTACTACAGTTTGATGGAAGGGTGAAAATGGAGCTCTGTTGTCTTTTGATCCACCACATGTTTACACTTATCATTTACGTACGATATACGTAACGTGCCGTTCGTTCGTTATCATAACGCGATACAGAGGTGGGGTCTGCTTGTACGTGTTCGATTATCCATTACATTAGAAAGGTTTTTTTAGGGTTTAATGGTTCATCTGAAAGTTTTAAATTAGGGTTTAGGGAAAAACTTAAATAGAATAAATAGTGGTGTTTTATTTACCATTAATCAAAAATTGAATAAATAGTAAACAGTCTATAGAGTGATATTGTAAATAGTTTTTACATTATTATGCAATTACAATTATTATACTATAATTTTATTGACTTGTAGAATAATTATTATCAAAGTCATACTAAGCATTAGTTATGATTAATTAATATTGTAAAAAAATTACACTAACAATAAAATCACCCTCAATTAAATTCTTATTTTATTTTTTAAAAGAATTAAATTATTATGTGTAAATACTTTTTATGTGGTTGCCTGTCTTGGTTTTATTTGTCTGCAAGTAAAATGATATTCATATCTTAAGATTTTAATATTTTTAGTTTGTCTATTTAAAAATATTATTGAACTTTAATATATGTTATTTTATGTCATTATTTTAAAATTTATAATGTGATTTTTTATGTATAAATTTTAATTATTTCCATTGTCCTGAATTGATATGCATGTCTTCCTGTTAAAGGAGAAAGAGGAAAAGAGAAAATTTTCTTATTTATTTCAAGAGAAGGGAAGTAAAGTAAAGAAAGGGAAGGTAGGTCCTTTAATTTACTTCACAAGAGAAGGGAACGGATAATTTGGATAATATATACTATCTTTTTTATTATAATATATACTATCTTATTCATATAACAATAGATTTTAAGAAAATTTAATTAGCATAGTTCAAAAATTATAAATTACTCTCTCACATGTTTAAAATTCCTTTAATATTAGAGGGGAGGTAAAAAGAGCAAGGACGGGTTTTAACCCTCCTCATTTTTCATCTAATTTTCTTCAAAAAAATTAATCAAATGAGGTAGAATAAAAAAAAATCATCCTTATCATTCATTTTCCTCTATTCTCCTTCAAAAAGAAATCATAATAGAAGTTCACTCTTAATCCTATTTAAGAGTCACATTAGGCAAACCACTTTATATCTCGCACTCTCTTTTTTTCATTATATACAGATAAGACCCACCGATCGAGTATTAAAAATGTCCAAGAAAATACATCACATGTGAAATAGTAGTAGTAGTAATGCAATTTTTGTAAATCTTCAATATATTTCCTATTCAATGCATTCAATTTTCTCCTTTTGTGCCTTAATTAATTAATCTCTGTCTTGGCTTTGATCAACCTTGATTCTCTGAATTATTTTATATTGGAAAACATGTTCTGATTCCATATATGAAGCAGAATTACGATGAATTTGATATTAGGGATAGGATTTCGGTTCATCAATGCTTGCAATCCTCTTCTCTTAACCTATTTTCTAGATTAGATTTATTAAGGAATTAGAGATTTAATGTAAAAATTAAGTCTAAATTACCTGAGGAATTAGAATTTGAGAACTCTATGAAAATCGAACGTGTGTTGAATTAGAGATATGATCTAAGATTTTAATTACATGAGATTCTTATGTGGTTCAATTCAAACAGCATTTCCTTTCTTAGTTTACTTCAATTTTCCTACGCACTCTAATTGCTCCATAAAATTCTACAAACAAGTTTTAGTGATTTTATATTTCAATTTTGCTATGATTCATCTTAAATGGTTGTTATTACAGTTTTAATTAGTGATTTTAGTATCAATTACAGAATATTACACGAGTCCTTTGAGATGTGACACTTTATTAATTAAAGTAATACATTACGATTGGTGCGCTTACCGATTTGTGAACAACGGTGCGTTTTGTTATGGCCAATGCACGTTTGGACATTGTGTAACTTTTCTATTTTGATTGGGTTTCTATTTGTTGCAGTGTGGGTTTGTTTGCTATAGTGTGATTGCACTGCTGGGTTGATGATGTATTCATTGCTAGGTTAAGGATTCTGTTCATTTCTATACATTGTTGGCGATGGGAATGAAGACGCATTACCTCCATTGGCGGTTTTCATTTTTTATTTTTTTGCATTTTTTCATCATTTAGTGTTTGCGTAATCGTCAGCTTAATCAACACTATTACGCAACGCCAATGAAATTTATCTTTATCATAAAAAAATGCTATATATTATACAAAAACTTCTTTTTGATTGACACAAACATTATTGTGATGACCTTGAAGATGTCACTAACATTGTCAGTCTTTGATTGAATAATAATAATAGGCATTTTATTATTTTAAGTATCATATCAATATCTCGTATTTTTTTATCTCTTTTTTATCATATAATTTTTTTTACCATACTTATATTTTTTATTGTTTTTCTTAAGTGTTGCATTGAGATTTTGGGTGTACATTAAACTTTTTTTTTTTTTTTTTTGCCTACAACTCTTGATCGATACTTTACATTTTCCCCATAATAATACACGACGTGTACACACAGAAAATTCTTTTTTGTTTTGTTTTGCAAACTCATTATGATCAATTGATTAAATAATCTAATAGTGTGAATATTAATTATACTTTTTTATTTGAAATTTGTATATTTTACCCATCCTCGTCGCAGAAATTTTCTCTGGTGTTAATTTGTACCTGTGGCAAGTAGTATCAGTCCTTCAGACTTGGTTCGCCGAGCTTCAAACCATGCTGCAGAGAGGTCAATATATATCACAATCAGTGTCTGCCACAACTTCGTCGTTCAATTTTATCATATTGAATATATAAAGGTCTTGTAATGGTCCCCTAACGTTAATAAATTTAATGAATGAGTACCCTACCCCTTGATATTATTTAAATATAATTTTCCCCTAAGTTCGTCTTCATTTACGCTCATTGGTCAACATTTTTCACTTGTTGTTGTCTCGACAAACTTACACAAGCACATATACCTTGTCAGAAAAAGAAAACTATATATTATATATATGGCTTAAGAAAGAACAGCCACAGCCTCAATAATTGAAAGCGAAATTACTTTAGGGCAAGAGCCTTTCCATTTTTGTTTGCTTTGTTGGGAAAATCACTACTGTTTCATAGACAGGAATCGTTTGGGGAATGAAAGAGAATCCCTTCTCCTATTCACGTTGACATATTTGCTACATGCATGACCGACCAACAACAAACAAGGATGAATAATGTTATACGCAGTCTATGATGATTGAACGTAATAAGAGTGCAACAGCATGTTTTCTTTGTTCTTGTGGTTGTGGGTTTCCATCTAGCTAATTTCACGCTGTCTACCAATATCCTCAAATAGACAGCCATGAGCCATTCCCAGCTCTTAACATATAAATTAAGAAAATAGCTAGGTACCTACAAATATAATTTATCAAATTCAATCTCCATACAAACGTAGTTTGTGTGCATAAAATTGTTACTGTATATAAGCACCTAAATTTGGTTGGGCAAGTGGTTAAGAAAGTATACATGCTTCTTACCCTGACGATTCACCTATGGTGTAACATTTAGAATATGTATAAAGAATTTAATAATTTAAATTTCCTGTTCTCATTCCTTGTCATCTTTTTTGTCCCCCACTTCAATCTTGTTAACTAGCTAGGATAATGAGTTTCGCGTTACCAATTAATTTAAATTTATTAATCCCCTAACTGCACCTTAACGCCGTTAAGTGGCTGCGTTTGCACCTCTCTATTATATATTCAACCTCTGTATGTTCTGATTATTAAGTGATTTTTCCAATAATACAAATCCTGCACAACAGTCCTCAATATTCTGTAAAAACTGAGACAATAATGTCTCCCAAGCTAGACCCCCTTTAATCAACTATATATATCCATTATAACACCAAAATCTATTAAACACTTAGAGAGAAAAAAAAGTAAAAAAAAATATAAATATAATAAAATTTATGATGTTATAGGAAAAAAAAAGATTTGAGAAGTGTTAATGGAATGTTTATAATAAAATGATGGTTCATATATTATTATTATTATTTAAGCTATGGTCTTTTATTTGGAAGCTAAGACTAATTTTTCAAGTATTAAAATTTATTTAAAGAAATAAAATTTCTTAATAAATATTTTTTATATATACAGACATAAATATTTTTTATATATATCTTAATATCCATAACAGAATCATACATAGGCTGCAACCTTGAGAGAATAAAACAATAATAATAATAAAAAACACCACGCAAGCCGAACATTAACCCATCCTAAACTAAATCTTTACACACTACTGTGAGCTGCAGACTGATCAAATGATCATATTTAGCATTTTTTATAATTTATGTTTTAGTTGGTTTCATTAAATTAAAGAGGGATATGGGAATGCAACAGAAAAGGGGGACATCAAAATGTGTCTTTAAAAAGAGGATCACCGGAGCGAGATACTTATTAAACTCAATTAACAATAATGCAAAATTACTTTAACACTACCCATAAAAGAAAAAAAGAAAAATCGTAACGATCATTGCTAAGAGCACTTGTTAGTGCTTTTGAAAAAAATATTAAAAAGAATCTTTACAATCACCGAGCTTTATAGCTTGCGTGAGGATCAGGGTTGCAATTGTTTAAAAACTGGTGGATCTTTGTCCTTACTGTCAATTCTATTTCTCTAGTGAGAACATGACGTATGCGCTGCATTATACCTGCGTCAATTTTGATGGTCACATGTATATGGTTTACCTACTTAATTAGAGAGATAATTCAATAGAATTAGTCTAATGTTGGAAAGATTTATATAATTTACATAAAATATTAAGTTCAAATCTCGTTACTGCTTCTGTACACCTACTGTGAGATGAGAGATAGTCACATGTTGGAGACTTGGGTCGGCTATGCATGTGTTGGGAACTTTATTTAAATAACCTTTTTAGGGTTATTTAAATTAAATATATTTAAAATATTAATTTGATATAAAATAATATAAGATTATTAATTTTGTAATAATTTTTTAAAAAATTAAATTAAGGATGATTTCTAATATTTGGACAGGTTAATCCATGAAAATTGAACTCTTAATTATATAATGGTTAATCTTGTAAATATGTAAAGTTATTTCACCATGTCTCAAATTCAAATATAATACGTTTCTTTACCAAAAAAATATATAATAAGTATAATGTTACAATAAAAAAAATTGCCATATATTAATGGTAATTAATTCCTCATTAATTATAAGTGTTATTTCCATTAATATAATGTTTGTAATACTTAAATGCATTTGTTTCATCATAAAATTTGTTTTAAATATTAATTAGTGACCTAAAAGCTATCTGTGTGTCACTGTGTTCATATTTGATAATAGTTATATAGAAAAAAAAATTATGATTTACATATATATTACCAAAACAAAAAGGTAATAACAATTAATTACAATAAGATGCTTGGTGAATGCATGTATGCTTAGATGAAATAAAAAAATATTACTTTTGTACCACCATATATCCAACCAAATCTTAAAAAGTCAAAATAAAAGGGAGAAAGAAACAAGAGAGTATATTTTGGACCAGTAGCTATTGTTGAAGGATAAGCAAATTGCAAAGACGCAAAGGAAGAGTAATGCTATATAGGGGGAAATTAGTTACCAAGTCATTATCAAGGAAAATGCTTCATCATGATGGCTTTACATTTCTCAAAGCTCTTTTGAAGTTTTAACAAGTATACATCAATCAAAGTAGCAATTCTCACTTTCTTTCCCTGAAGACATCCTTAGTTAGTCCATACACTTATGAGCCATGGAGCCCATTTCTTGTGTTTTTTAGTAACTTATTCGTGAATGTCTACATTGTTACTACCTAAAGCGTTAGAATTCATTATGCGTTCTTTATAAAATCTTGAGTTGACATAAATGATACAGATATACTTTATGTAATTTTTTTTTAAAGTAACTGATGTTTAACAATATTCAGAATTTTATTAATGTTTTAGTTTTCAAATTATGCACTAATTAATTATTTTCATGTACAATTATTATTCATTTATAATATTTGTTGGATTTTGGGGGCGTGCGTGTAGCTAGTTTTGCAGTATTTCTTCCTATATTTTTATAAAATTGGTATTCAAATTTTGTAACGAGGGGTGGCATAAAAACAGGTATTTAAAGTCTTGTTAGTTTAAGTTTGTTTTAAATTTTAAAAATTAAAATTAGTTTTTAATTTCCAAATTTTATATTCAAACCACATCAATCACACCCTCGCTTCAAAAAACAAAAGTTATTTCTATTAAGTTGATGGAATAACAAACATCAATAGTAGCCTTAATGTTGGTCACGAAATGTAATGAGGGTGAGAATGACGACAATTAGGATTAAAAATTGATTTAATTTAGTTTAGTTCAACAAGATTAGATAAGAATTGACTATTAAGAAGAAAAAATAAGAATTGATTTAGTTCAAAACTTGACTTGAATTTGATATTTTATTTTAACTTAAACTCAATTTAATTTAAGTTTGCAAAAAGCTCTCATTAACTTTGTTGATTTATTGGCTTAGAAAATTATAATAATTATATCATATGGAATGTGTTATATATATATATATATATATATATATATATATATATATATATATATATATAAAGTCAATTTATTTTTTTATTTATAGAAATTAAATTCGGGTATTATAAAGTTTATAATAATTGACACGTAATATTTAATCAATTAAAATTTACTCTTATAATATATAAAATCACTTCGTGAATCAAAACGAATAGAAGTATACATAACTTAGGTTTGATTTACTTATTTAATAACTTCAATTTTTAGCTCAAATTCATTATCAATCCTAACAATAATGATATAAAATAGTGGTCATTAGTGAGAATGATAACAATGACAACTCTATTTAAAACTAGATCAATTGAATAAATGATATTTTATTCAAGTACATTTAGGATTGAAAATCATATTTGAAAAGAAAAATCCAAAACTCACACCTAGCTCAAACTAGACCTTGATTATTTGTACATTCTGGAAATATCGAAACTATCGGCAAATATTGACAATGTAGGAAGTGATAGTTATTCTCACGATCGTGGGTATGTTTAACTCGCCTTTAAATATAGAAAATAATTATTCATTTTTAAAAAAGTAAAAATATTGATAAAAAGGCATTATTTTTCTAAAATAAAATGAGCCAATTACACACTAAAATTGATTGTGTCTCACTTATCAAAGCTTAGGAGTAACCAATGAAAAAATAGTTAGAAATAAATTAATTCAATACTAGAAGCTAAATTTGTGAATATTATATTTGTTTAAATCGTTATAAGAAATACACTAATTAAATAATGATATTATACATATTTAATTATTCAAGCAAAAATTGTTATATAGTTGAATTTTTTATTTTTGTAATAATTAATCTAAAATAATATTTAAAATATTTTCTATAGATAATGAAAAAATCTTTATGCAAATAGTATATCAAAATTAAATTTATAATTTACATATATTTTTTCGTCTAAGACTACATTTATCTTTTGTGAATGATAATCTTACTCGTTCATGACAAGGTTTTTACTATTTAATTTAATTGTATACTCAAAATTTGAATTCAATCAATAAAATTAATCAATCTAATATAATTCCATGTTAATTTATTTACGCACTCAGTTTATATATATATATATATATATATATATATATATATATATATATATATATATATATAAATTCATATATTCAAACCTTACTTATTAACATATAAAGTGAATTTCATCTAGAAGATATATTTGATAAAAATGATTACAGTACTTATTATCATATTAATAATATTATTGTCATTCTTATTTGATTAAATTAATATAATTTGTAGGTTATTATTTAATTTTAAAAAGTAATAGTTTGAATATAATAATAATAATAATAACTCTTTTTAAAATTATAGTTTTATTCAGACCTGGTTTTGAATATTCAATAATAATTGCGTAAAAGGAAAAAAAAATAAACAAACCATTATAGATATATTAGAATCCAATCAAGCTAAAAAGTTTTGTACTTTGTATTCATCTCAATTTTTTATTTCTCTCTTTGTCATGCATGATTTATTATAAAAGTGTTTTTTTGTGCAAGTTTATTATATAAGTTTAGCGTGTAAATAGGATGGCTCTTCTTTTATTTGAACTTGTTATTTGGGGCAGAGCCTCAAAAACCAAAAATCAATATTTTGCTTTCCATCATCTCTAAGACAGACGCCAGAGGAACAGTTGAATGTGTCGGCTAATCATTGGAGCTGAAAAATGGTTCGCATACGGCATAAAGAAAATGAAAGAGAAGTGAAATTGTACTTATGCAACTTAAACAATAATTTCCTTTGTAACAATGATTAAGGTTTCATATACGTACACAGATCATATATGATAAACATAACAAGAATCCTGCGTCACTATCTTTTGACGCTCTATTTTTAATAATTTTATATGACGGACTAAAATTTGTTAAAATATTTTAAATTTATAATAATAAAATATAGTATTATTTTAAACTAATGATAATTTCTTTTAAAAAATCTATTACAAATTAAATTAGAGATACGAAAGAAATATGTAACTAAGAAAATTAAGTATGTTAAAGATAAAAGGAGGGTTGTTAATTAGAAACAACTGAGATAAATTATATAAGGAATTTGTTAGAAATATTTATAAAACTTTTACTTTGTTAAATATATTTGACTGTGGCATATTCTTACATGTATTTCATCATATTGTTATGAATATGTATCAACTGATGGTGACGGGTAAGTTTTTAGTTATATACTTTTCTTTGATTTTTTGTTTGTTATGCTTTTTTTTAATCTGATTAATTTTGTGTCCACTTATAGTGTCATAAATAAAGAGATAACCATGGGTGTAGTTATTTTGTCATGAAACATACGTTAAATATCATCCATGCAAGCATTGTTGATCGATCGATCAATCCTTTGAGATAGATTTCTTTCTCATATCTTAACTTTTGAATCATGTGTTATACTTTTCGAATCATGTTTGTGAAATTGTAGATATTTGACAATTTAGATTCCTTCGATCTATTGCGGAAATTAATTTGGTGAAGAATCGTTTGGCAAGTTCATAACAACCATCACCTCCTTAGTAAAATCTATCATACATTTAGTTTGATTTATAACTTAATTTGTCTATGATAGTGTAAGATATGTAAATGAAACAACTATCACCTCCTAGATAAAATGTATCATACATTTATTTTGATTTTTTACTTAGGCTATATAGTGTAAGATATCTAAATGTTAGTGTGTGAGTTCAATAACTGGATTTATTATTATTTAAAAGTAGTTTTTTGTGGATTGGTTCTATCAAATTGATCGTGAACGTGTATATACAAAGAGTAAATTATATTTAATCCGTCCTAATTAAAGTTTCGTAAAATTATATGCACAATTTTTTCCTGTTATTTTTAACATTTACCGTATAATTAATAGTCTCTCTTATTAAGGAGCACAATGTAATATTTTTAAATAATTAAGAAAATTATTAGTGTAAAAATAGATAAAATTGAATAGTTAATTTGTGTAATTTCTTGAAACTAGAAATAATTAGTGAATGAATTGTTTTTTTTTATCGTTTTATTGTATTTCTTCCCATATTAATCATGTAACCTAGTTTTTATTTAAAAACTATAAGACACTTTCTTTTATTACATTAACTATAAGACTGTGGTATAAGAAAACAACTAGTTGTGATAATGTCTGGAGAGATAGATCGGTCAATCTAAGGTTTTGTTGTCTGCGTGATGGAAACTAAAAGCCTATGCCCAACATCAAGAAATGGACACCCTATCAATTTCCTTCGATGAAAACGAAAGCCTTTCATTATCAATTTAATCTTTAAATTATTTTAAATAATTCATTTTGATTCTTAAAATTTTTTTTAAAAAATATATTTTTCTTTTAAATTTTTAAAAATAAATCAATTTAATCTTAAATTTTTAAAAGGTTTAATTTACTTATAAAAATTTTAAAACTAAACTAATTTAATACTTAAATTCTTAAAAATAAATCAATTTGATTATCAAATTTTTAAGAATTTAACGAATAAATTAAATCATTTAAAATAATTTAAAAATTAAATTAATTTATTTTTAAAAGCTTAAAGATTAAATTAAACCTTTAAAAAAATTAAAACTAAGTTAAATTATTTAAAATAATTTAAAAATTAAATTAATAATTAAGTCAAAACTAGATAACGAATAGTAGTGTGCAAGAAGAAATTGGCATCGGGTCACAGTCTTTGTCTCTGTGGCCACATTTCACTTTGATAGCGACTGTCGGCATCCTCCTAAAGCAACACATGTTTCTCATCAACCCACTAAGCCGGTTACCCGTACAATTTAATAGCCTGGTTACCTGGAAAAAGGGCAGAAAATAAGAGAATGAAAAAAGGATTATAGAAAAAAAAAATTATATATATATATATATATATAATTGAGCTAATCTGAAGAGATAAAGTAATTGCCTGAAAGTTTAATGACGCATTTTTAATACATGCTTATCGTTTATTTAAATTTATTAAAGTTTTTGAAATGATAGTAGATATTATTTTTTATTGATGAATATCAAATATAACTTCATAAATGTTTATATTAACTGAATAATAAAGAATAGATTAAAAATGTATTAAAAAGTCTACTTCTAATGTTCTTTGCCTCAATCAAGCATATTTTCAATTATAACATTTAATGTATTAAAACACTATTGGAGGAAGAATCTTAAGTACTAACTAGGGGGAGTCACTAAAGTCAAAGGAAAGTTGAAAAAGTATCCCGAGTTTATTTGGTTAATCTTCACATATCTGCTTCTATAACCATATTCTTTAAATATATATTACAGCATGTACTTATTAACATTAAGAAACAAATAAACTCATGATCGTTTATTAAAAGTTAATTGAAATTTTAGTGTATTAAATGTAGCCAACATTGTTGCCTCAAATTATGTTATTAAATGTTAGAAATTCCTCCATAATTAAAGTTGATTCACATTTAAGTAAACATCTAAATTTAAATATATGGGAAATTGAAAAGCACATTCTAATATATGCATAAGAAGTTATTGAGCACTTTCCAAGGGTTTAAAATTAGTTCCTTTGACCTTGAGACTGACACACTCCACTTAAAAAATTGAATATTAGAGTTATAAGGAGCTTTGTGAATGTAGCTCATTTATTGGCATCCACCACTCACTCTTAAAGGAAGTCACACCCCTCTCCTATAAATAGGTAGACTTGTAAAAAGTTGGAGCATCTCCCATCCCATCCAAAGAGAAACAAAGCAAGAGTGAGAGTGAGAAAAAGAGTTATTATATTTTTCTGAGAGAAAAAGAGTTCTAATTTCCACCACACTTGGTGAGAGTTGAGAGGAATTGTAAATCATCCTTGTTGGGTGAGGTTGAGATGTATTCTCTTGTACTGAGAGTCATTATAATCCTACTTTTAAATAGTGGAGATATTTATTGGCTTGGTTCCGTGGTTTTTACCTTTCACATTGAAAGGGTTTTCCACGTTAAAAATTCTCGATGTCATTTTTCTATTCTTTATTCTTGTTTTTTCGTTTCTGCTAAGTGCCTAGGTTGAGTCTACAAAAAAGGAAATAGTGCTGGTGTTTTCCAACAGTGGTATCAGAGCTCGCCTAGTTCGAAGGGAGCTATTATCCTGTGTAATTCAAGATGGAAGGAGTTGTCACTCATGATGGAGATATGTTCAAGCTAACCGTAGAAAATTATTTCAATTGGAAGCCGATGATGGAAGACCATCTGTACTGCAAAGATTTGCACGAGCCAATCACCTACGAGAATAAGCCGGAGGAGAAGAAGGACAATGAATGGGAGCTCCTTAATCAAAAGGTTGTAGCTATGATTCATAAGTATATTGACCGAAGCTTGTTCGAGCATATATCAACTTATACCAATGTGTACGAGTTATGGACAAAGATTGAATCTTTGATTCAAAAGAAGATGCTAAGGAATAAAGCTCATCTTGTTATATGCTTGGTCAAGCTGAAGTATATGGACGATCAGAACATGATTGAACATCTAAACACCTTCAAAGGTATTGTTAATCAATTAAAGAAGGTAGATATGAATATAGATGATGAATTACAAACTCTTCTACTCCTCATTTCTTTTCCTAAAAGTTGGGACATATTGGTTGTCACTCTCAACAACTCTGCACCAGATGGAAAGCTTAGCATGGATAATGTCATAGATAGTTTACTAAATGAAGAGTCCAGACGAAAGGAGAAAGGCTTGAGGTGTCACTTCGAAGCAAATGTTGTTGAAAATAGAGGGAGGAGCGAGCACTGTGGTAAAGGATGCCATAGGAAATCACGAGGAAGATCCAAGTCTTGCCCTAAAGGCTTGAGTTGCTACTATTGCGGAAAGTCGAGCCATAAGAAGTATGAGTGCAAATTCTTGAAGAGTGATCAGAAGGCTGGAACAATCCATGCTAATCAAATTGACCCAAAGAAGAAGAATGAAGATAAAACCACTACTGCTGTGGCATCAGACGATGATAATGTTTTTCTTATCGATAATGAAAATTATTTAAATATTGCATATGATGATTGTATATGGATAATCGACTCTGGAGCCTATTTCCATGCTACTCCTCATGAAGGATTTTTTTGTCATATCAAAAAGGGGATTTTGGTATGGTGAAGATGGGCAACCATGTCACAAGCAAGATTGTTGGCATAGGAGAGGTGACTTTGATGACTAAAAATGGAAGCAAGGTTGTGTTGAAGGAAGCAAGACATGTGCCTAAGATGCGTTTAAACTTTATCTCAACAAGAAACTTTGATGAAGTTGGGATGATAAACTAGTTTGGTGCCAGCAGATGGAAGCTTAGTAGAGGAAGCATGGTCATTGCTCGAGGTAAGAAGGAAGGCTCCTTGTACATCATGCAGGGAAAAATATGCAAATGGGAGATAAATGTTGCTCAAGATACAACCAAAGAATTATGGCACAACCACTTGAATCCTGCGAAGATTGTCTTGCAGGTAAATAGCGCATAGTGTCTTTTCAAAGATCGGATGAGGCCAGAAGGAGAAAACAAATCCTGGATCTTGTCCACTCAGATGTTTTCTCAACGTCTGAAAAATCCCTTGGTGGTGCCTAATACTATGTTACCTTCATTCATGATCACTCAAGAAAGGTATGGGTGTATCCGTTGAAGACGAAAGATAAAGTTGTTCAAATTTTCAAGGAGTTTCATGCCTCAGTAGAACAGGAGACTGGAAGAAAGCTCAAATGCTTGATATTAGACAATGGTGGAGAATATAGACTGCAAGGCTCATGGGATACGACATGACAAGGTACCTCCCAAAACTCCTCAATTGAATGGATTAGCTAAAAGGATGAATAAAACAATTGTAGAGATATTCAGACGTATGTTTTCCCATTCAAAACTCCCCAAGACATTCTGGGGTGAAGCAGTAAAGACTGCAGTTGATTTGATCAATTTGTCTCCTTCAAGACCTTTAAATGGAGAGATACCAGAAGAAATTTTGTTTGGAAAGAAATCCTCCTATGGTCACTTGAGAGTCTTCGGGTGCAAGGCTTTTGTCCATATTCCAAAATATGAAGGAGCAAAGCTTGATGCTAAGGCGAAGGAGTGCATATACCTTGGTTCACCAAGAGATGAACTTGGATTCAGATTATGGGATCCTATATATAAGAAGATTGTTTGAAGTAGAGATGTAGTGTTATTTAAAGATCAGACAATACATGATATCTAACGATTTAAGAAGTCATAGCCCATAGTGAGAAACTCAAGGGGAGAGACTCTTCTAAAAGAAGCAGAACCCACTCAGATGATAGAAACCAATCAGACAGAGCAACCTCCTTAGATAAAACACCATGACCAGATGGAGCATCCAACTCAGATGATGGAAGAATCAACAATGGAGACTGTCCAGACGAAAGATGAATCCCAAGTGAGCCGATCAACAAGAGTTAGACAACCATCAAAGAGGTATTTCTCTGATGAATATGTCAATCTCACTGATGATGGGGAACCTCAGAGTTTCCAGGAGGCCATTGAGGTAAATGATAAGGAGAAATGGATGCAAGCCATGAAAGAGAAATGTAGTCCCTGATTGAAAATCAAACATATGATCTAGTGGAGTTACCAAAAGGAAGGAAAACATTAAGAAACAAGTGGGTGTTCAAACTCAAAAATGAAGATAACAACTCAAACTCAAGGTATAAAACTCGCATTGTGATGAAAGGATGTAACCAGAAGAAAGACATAGATTTTGAAGAAATCTTCTCATCGGTGGTGAAGATGACATCCATTAGAGCAATTCTTGGTCTAGCTACAAAACAAGACTTGGAGGTTGAGCAGCTTGATGTCAAAACGGAATTCTTACATGGAGACTTAGAGGAAGAAATTTATATGGAGCAACTAGAAGGTTTTGTAGAACTAGAGAAAGAACACTTAGTGTGTCGCCTGAAGAAAAGTCTCTATGGTTTAAAACAAGCTCCAAGATAATGGTATAAGAAATTTGATCTCTTTATGGCCCAACATGATTTCAGAAAGACCTCCGCAGACCACTATGTGTTTGTGAAGAACTACAAGAATGGTGATTCCATCATACTCTTATTGTATGTTGATGATATGTTGATTGTTGGAACATCTCATCCAAAGAGAAGCAAAATAAGAATAAGAGTGAGAAAAAATAGTTCTTGTATTCTTCTTTGAGAGAAAGAGAGTTTTAGTTTCCACCACACTTTGTGAGAGTTGAGAGAAATTGTAAACCATCCTTGTTGGATGAGGTTGAGAGGTGTTCTCTTGTACTCTGAGAGTTATTGTAATCCTACTTTTAAATAGTGGAGATATTTA
Source organism: Glycine soja (assembly GCF_004193775.1). Taxonomy (NCBI): domain Eukaryota; kingdom Viridiplantae; phylum Streptophyta; class Magnoliopsida; order Fabales; family Fabaceae; genus Glycine; species Glycine soja. The sequence goes on from NC_041005.1 coordinate 7,057,455, forward strand.
ATGGCTTGATCTCGTGATTTTTACTTTTCACATTAAAAGAGTTTTTTACCTTAAAAATTCTTGGTATTATTTTTCTACTCTCTATTCTTGTTTTTTCGTTCCACTTAAGTGCCTATTTTGAGTCTATAGAGAGAAAAATAGTGTTGGTGTTTCCCAACATTAAATACATTCAGTCATTGATTAGATTTATATAAAACTATTGTTTGTCATTGATTAGATTATTATAAAATTATTTTAAAAATCCACAATTTTTAAAAATTATTGTTTGTCATTGATTAGATTTATACAAAATTATTTTAAAAATCCACAATTTTTGTTTGTCATTGATTAGATTTATATATAAAAGAAATTGTTAATTTGTATTAATTTAAATTGTTACAAAGGAAATTAATTTTAGGTTAGGTTTGATTCAAAGTTATTGTGACATAATAAATTGTTAGCTCGTGATCTTAACATTACATGTCTCAACTAACAAGCTTGAATTCTCGTTTTTTTATTTCCTCTTGAACTAAAAAGAAAATACTGATTTTTAATCATTATCCTAAAAATAATAGTTAAGAAACTAAAATATTTTTATTGACATATACAATATTTAATAATATTGATATATTTTTATCTTAATTTAAAATAAAAAATAATTCACTCATTTTTTATTTCCTTAAAGTAACGATTAGCAAAATTAATGTATGATTTGTAAGGCCCGGAAAAAATAAGGCACAAACTCGATGAAATATTAGTTTGTCAGGCTTTATACGAGTTAAGCTTAAATGGGAACATTATGCTAAAGAGACTAAAGTTTAATTTATACTTAAAATTTAAAGTTTAAGTGCTATATTTCATTGAATGAGTCTAAGACAGCCAATAGAAGCGATATGAATCTTAATTTTTGAGGGTCAGGTAAAAAAATACTTAATTTGAGCCTTTAAAAAGAAAAATATGCCCATTAAATAGTTGATCGATCAAATTTTCAATTATATTTTTTAAGTAGTATTTTTTCTTATCTTCTTTTTTCTCTCAAAAATGGAAATATTTTTTTTGTTTTCAGGTTAAACTCATATCAAGTTAAAAAAAAAGGGTTAGATTTTATTTGTGATCAAAACTTAAAGGCCAAGTCTAACATTGTATTGGGCGAATTTAAGTTGAGTTGATCAACTAACCAATTTTGTTACATCTAGTGAAAGCTAAACAAGAGGTAGAGAAAATTAGGTAAGTGATGAAAAATGATGGAGAAAAGTATCAAAAGAAATAAAAACAACTTCTACAAGTTTAACACTAGAACTATTTTTTTATTTAAAATGAACTTAAAATTAAATTAAGAAATATTTAAGCCTCCTTTTATTTAAAGTAGTTCTATTTTCAAAATTAAGTTTATTTCTATAAAAAAAACTAAACATTTACGACCTCTCAGATGGGACCTAAGTTTTGAATTTGTTAATAGTGTATAATCCCTAATTTTATTTACTAACTTATATCTAATATACTAATGAATTTCTATTTTGCACGAATTAATGTTATTAATGACATATAAGTCATGTAAACCATGTATGACATTTTTGTTATTTTATTTGATCGAACTAAAAGGTCAATTTTTCTTTATAAAAATGTGACTTCTATTTATGAATTTTATATAAAATGTTGTTTTTATTAATTTGATTAATAAAAGCAAAAAAAATATTTCAGATAAAAAATTGTTGAATAGAGTGACAATGTCTATCTTGAGATGATAATAAGCATGCCCTAAATTCAATAACAAAATTTCAAGGACAAAAAAGAAATATAAAAAATAGAAGACCAAATTAAAATAAAAAATAAAGTTAAAATATTAATCATGTCAATAATTTAAATAATCCTAGCGTGGCTAATGTAATATTAAAATTAATAAAACTATAGTTGATATTTTTTTTTAATTTACTGTAGTTAGAATTTTGACTCTAAAATTTCGAGAGCAACTTCTAAAATCTTATTGAGGTATAATATTAGATTAACTTTGGTGGTATACCTGTGATCTATTGGTGATATATATCCTATGTTTATTCCTCTTGGAATTTTTTGACATTTATGATAGATCTTGTGGATGATTCTTCAATCATGATGTTTAGTTTATTATTGTTTGCATGCTTATTATTATTATTATTATTATTATTATTATTATTATTTTATAATAGGGTTTTTTTTTTTTTACTGAAAGACACCCTTAGACGGGTTGTTCATTCTGCTTAATTATTCTACTAGGTTGTGAGTAGTTGGGATCAGTGGCAATGATATCCAGCATTTGTCACATTTTCTTTTCTTAGCAGTTTGTCACCTTATAATTAAAACAACATTAATTGACCTGTTTGAATTTATATATATATATATATATATATATATATATATATATATATATAAAAGTAAATAGGTGGGGTAGTCTTGGAAGAAAAAAATAGTAATAAAAGGCATGGGTGGGTGGAAGTAGTCTTAGAAGATTTTTTTTTTGGAATAAATTTATGCGATAGATTTAAACATCACATATAAATGCATATGTATATATTTAGTATATGCCTATATATTTTATGTATATAAATAACATATAAATGCATATATTTATTTATATTTGCTTGGCCCTTTTCCTGGTGATATAAATTATTTACTTTATAAATTATAGTAATATTAATTTAAATAATCATAATAACATACTAGTTTTGAAAAAAAAAACATTGTTATAAACACAAATATATTGTATTAGGTTCCTCTCTTTTTTATATATAAGACATAAATACGAGTATTTTTAAAAATAAATCTAGAAAAATTATTTAACAAAAATTAAATATTTTTTGTAAAATAATTATGTATTTTTTATAATTCAAAGTTCCGTTCATGATTTAATTTCTTTGATGACGGAAAGTGAATTAAATTAAAATATACTTCTTAGTAATTTCTAAAAACATTTTTAATTTAATTCATCTAATTAATGAGATGTCCAAATGAATTTAATTTATTTATGATATTGGTTTATTGTATTATTAATTAAACAATGATGATCCACACAACAAAATAATAATAATAATAATAATAAGTTACAATTTATTGTTAACGTTCAGATATATTTATCATACTTTTTATATTTTTATGGACTAAATTTTGTATTTTCATCTTTTAGGGACGCATTTGTCAGCAAAGTCGGAAGACGAAAAGTCAAAAAAATATTATGACAGATATATCCTTATACTAACAATTCATGTTGACAATCATTTCAGTAACAAATTTATCCTTCTGTGACACGTAGGCGACTTTATTAATGATGACGGACGGAAGTTAATGACATGATATATTTGTCGCACTTTTTACATTTTCAGTGACTAAATTTTGTGTTTTCATCTTTCAGGGACACATTTGTCAACGAATTACATATTGAAGGATAAAAATGACTATTTACCTAAAATATAAACACATTTTTCATTTTCATAACAGGCAAATAATGTAATTATATTAAAAATATGAATTTTTATTTAAAGTATGTTTTTTCTTAAATAGAAACTCAACTAATTATTTTAAATTTTTAGACAATTTTTAATTGATGACTTCAATCCTATCATACGAAAAAAGAAAAAAATAAAAAAGAAATATTTTCAATATTTTAGTGCTTTTTTTAACTGTTGATATAATTAAAATCATTAAATAGAAATAAATGAACATTTTTATTGCCATAAAATTGGGTAAAGGCACGTAAAGACGAGATTTGTATATATTCACTCAGTAGTTGGATACTAAATTACATTGGAGGTTTGGGAGACATTGCGTTGGAGATATATATTGTGTTAGATAAGAGTGTTTGGTTTGGTTTTGTTTGATTTTTTTTTATTTTTCGAAAATCATTTAAATTAAACTTAAAAAATGCATATAACTTGATTTTTATTTAAAATAAAATTTGAATAAAACCAAATCAATATTTTACAGTTTGGTTCGATTCAATTTTTTGTGATTTTTATTAAATATTATTTCATTAAAATTTATATACTTTTTCATATTTTAAATAAAATTACATTAATAAAATTATTGATAATAATTTATTAAACTTATTAATATGTTAAATCTTCTCCAATAAAAATTTACAAATTTTTGTTTATTTTAAACCAAACATATTTTAAAAAAGTTGTATGAAAAAAAAGTAATATATATTATATAAGTTTCGTATACATAATACTATAAAATATTATAAAACTCAAGTGGTACACATATAAAATACATAATAATAAAATAATATAAATTTTAGCATAAATGCTACAATTTGATATGGTTTAGATCGATCTCAAAAATACAAACGGTAAATTGAAGCAAAGGAATTGGTTTGAGAAAAAAATTATCCAAAAAAATTCGCCTGATTTACTTTTAAGTTTTTTTATTTTGAATAAGTTTGAATTTGAAAACCCCATCATTAAAAACTCAAAGTGGTTTGGTTTCCACATCCTATTAAACAACCAAAAAATAGATTATTAATTAAATAATTTTCATAAACCTATTTTTAGGATTTTAAAAGGAGATAGGTGGGAGTAATCTTGGAAGAAAATTAATTTGCTTTTTTCTGGAATAAATCCATGATAGGTTTAAAAATCTCATATAAATGCATATGTATATATATAGTCTATGTCTATATATTATGTATATAAATAATATATAAATGTATATATTTATTTATATTTTCTAATATAGTATTAAGTCTCTCTCTTTTTTACCTAAGACATAAATATGAGTATTTAAAAAGAAGTCTGAAAAAAATCATATAACAGAAATAAATAATTCTTGTAAAATAATTATGTATTTTATATAATTCAAAGTTCTGTTCATAATTTAATTTCTCTGATAACAAAATGTGAATTAAATTCAAATAGATTTCTTAGCAGTTTTAAAAATGTTTTTAACTTAATTCATATAATTATTGAGATGTTCAAATGAATTCATAAATTAAATTCGGTTAGTAAAGTTCATATGAATTTAATTTATTTAAAGTATTTGTTTAATATATTATTAATTAAAACAATGATGATCCACACATAATAATAATAATAATAATAATAATAATAATAATAATATAAACATATTTTTTCATGTTCATAACCGCCAAATAATATAATTATATTAAAAATATGAATTTTAATTTAAAGTATGTTTTTTTTCTTAAATAAAAACTCAATTAATTATTTTAAATTTTTAGATAATTTTTAATTGATTACTCAATTCCTATGATACGAAAAAAGAAAAAAAAGTTTAAAATAACAAAAAATATATTTTTCAATATTGTAGTGCCTTCTAAATTATTGAAGATTTACTTTTACCTTCATTAGTTTAGATTTTCTCTTATATATTGTCATATTGATGTTGTATGTCAATTTATTAACCTATTAATATAAAAATATAGAAATTATATATATATGTGTGTGTGTGTCGGGATCTCAATAAGGAAAGTTTTTCTCACATAAAACATACGTGTTTTAATAATTTTGTTATGTATGTCAATTTGTCAATCTATCAATTACATTGAAAAAAAATTCATTAATCACATTTTTTTCATGAAACAAATGGGGATGAATATTTTTTATGAAAGTATCAACAAAAATTTTAGACTTAACTTACCATATAAAATATAACACACATGGATGAACATTTTTTATAAAAAAATAAGTAATAAAATTTATATTCAATTGAGTCAATTCATAGGAAAAAAAAATTTACTAAAGATTTTTATTCAATCAAAATTTAAATTTCTTTACATAATTAATATATATTTAAATACACGTAACAAAGATCAAATTAAATCAAATTAATCACTTTTATTTCTCCCCCTGCAAATTTAGTGTTTAAAATTAATATTTATGTAAATAATTATTCATTTTTAATTTATTCTTTTTTTACCTAAATAAATTATTCAATATTTTCTTTCACCTTAACAGATTTTAAATTTCTTTCATAAATCGATATGTATATACCAATGTATTAAAATAAAAAGTTATATATAAACAAAAATGCACGGGTATTTTTTTTTTTATAAAATCAGCAAGTGCAAAAATTTATACTAAATTCACAGGAATAAAATTTTTAACTAAATCTTTTTTATTCAATTAAAGTTAAAATTTATTTTACATAATTAATATATAATGAATGAAAAAAAAACAAACAAATTAAATCAACATAACCTGTTAATTGTTGTGATTTTTGTTTCCATGCAAATTTATTTGTTTATTTATTATCTTCTGACAAAAATTAATTATTCAAGATTTTTTTCTACTCGGACAAACTTTAATTTTCTTTTAGACATTGACATGTATATGTCAATATATTAAAATAAAATTTGTATATAAAATTTAACACATAGTTAAGTTTTTATTTTATTTTATAAAAGCAAGTAGAAATTTCTACTTAATGCACAAGAAGAACAATTTACTAAAAGTCACATTAATATTTAAATTAATATGTTCATTTTTTTATAATAATTTTCATTTAAAAGTATTTTTTTATGGCCGTTTATTTCTTAACTTAAATACTCTATTGAATATTTTGTTTTACAAACATGGAAAATATTTAAAAAAATATAACGAATGATGATAAATTTTCATGAAAGTATCAAGAGAAATTTTTACTTAACTGAATAGTTTAATTCCATGAAAGTATCTAGAAAAATTTACACTTAACTTATCATATAAAATATATAAATTATAATACTAAATTCAAGGGGATAAAAAAATTTATTAAAATTTTTGGTCCAATAAAAGTTGAAATTTCTTTTACATAATTAATATATATTTTAATCATATGACAAAAATCAAATGAAATCAACATAATCAATATGCTTTTCTTCACACAAAATTAGTGTCTAAATTATTTTTTAAGAAAATAAGTTAATCATGATTTTATTCTACCTCGAAAAAAAATTTAATTTTCTTTTAGACATTGATATGCACATGCCAATATATTAAAATAAAATTTACATATAAAATATAACACATAGTCATGATTATTTTTTATATAAAGCAAGTAAAATTTTTCCACTTAATTCATAGGATGAACAATTTGTCGGTAATCACATTAATATTTAAATTATTATGGCGAGTTTTATATTTTTTATTATAATAATTTTAATTTGAACATAATTTGTATGATTTTTTCTTTTTTGATTTAAATAATTTATTGAATATTCTATTTTACTAATATAGAAAGTAAGAAAAAAATAATAAATGGGGATGAATATTTTTTAAAAAGTATAAAGAAAAAAATTAATAAATTATATACTATACAAAATTTAAATAAAAAATCTTAAATATATTGTTTATCCTGTGACAAGTCAAAATCTAGTTTCTCATAAAAGAAGAAAATCAGGAATAAAATTAATTGATTTTTTTTTTCATAAAATAAAATTAACTTATGCACTGAAATAATATTTTTTTTTTCCTAAATTAAACTTAAAGATCAAATGTTAACTTAAGTCGACAACTTTACACTCAATAAGATTGACTTAATGTTGTTTAGATAGTTTACACAATTTCTTAAATTCTATTGGTATTTTACCATTGTACGTACACCAGAAAAAAAAACTTTTACACTCAATAATGCATTGGCTAAAACGGAAACAATAAAGTCACCCTACATGCCTAGATAGGGTTTATACATACAGTCATTAATATAGCTGCAAATTTATAATCCGTGCCCATATTGTCTACCTTATACATCCATCTATCACCATCAAAACCCACTTGCGTTTGTACCATAATGAGGGCAAGGCATATTAAATACGTTGCATTGAATTGGATTTGCTACTCTGCTAGATATAGTGGAGAATATAGAGTTAGGTGTCAAGAAAATGTACAATTGTTATAATTTTGCTTGCTTTGCCACTTTTCCTTGCCAAAACTCTCTCGGTCTTTTGGAAGACAATTAATGCCACTATATGACATTGGGTAATTAATGCTGCAGAAAACTAGTCCCGGAGGAGCAATTATTGGTTATCCTTTAGGTCATTCCATATGAAAATCTCTTGACTATAGTCTATAGGAGTACATGCTTTCCAACAAAAATTAAAATTAATATATATATATATATAAGATAGTGATTAAAAAATTAAAATTAAAAATATTTATTATATAAGTCATAAGAAAACATTAAAAAAATCATAAATAAAATAATTTTTTGTCTTTTAATAAAAATATTTTTACTTTAAATTCCTTAATTAAAATAAGAACATTAGTTAGTGCTTGTTTATACATAAATTAAGTTTATTTTCATTTAAATAATTATATAAATATATATTTGTTTATGTTCATGTTTGAAAAAAGGATAATGCTATTAGTCTATTCGAAGAAAATAGTTAAGAATATAAAAAGATTTAAGAAAAATATTACAACACTCTATTATCATCGTAATTTTTAAAGTTATCTTATAATAATTTTCAATAAAAAGTCATTTATTAATTTCTCAATGATTATTTTTAACACTCGTTTATAAGACTCTTGCAACATACTAATAGTTAAATCCCCAACAAAAAAAAAGTGAGGCATTTTTTACTTTCTGGAGATTCTCTTTGAGCATTTATTAGTATTCCACATTACAGTCATGATAAATTAATAATTGCATACAAAGTTTTGTCGTAATTTTTTTAGTGTATAACAGATAATAGTTATACTGAGGTTGAAATCTATGGCCTTGTACGTATTCATCACTAGGCCAATCCTAGTAAATTTAAATTGTCTCTATTAATCTCTTGGAAATTAAAGGAACAACAAACTTATGAATATATACGAAGAGAAAATTATCTAATTCTCTTATTCGGATCAGCACAATATATTATTCGGAGTAGCTTGTAATCTGAAAGTTAGATAAAGATATGGCGATTACTACAAATAGAACCACACAAGTACTTATCAAGCAATTTATGGTATTTGACAGTGACAGCTTATCCATTACGGCTACATAAAGTTTTTTTTTAGTCCAAGAAGTCAAATTGACTTGTGATAAATTAACCGTGCCTTGTTTTATGGGCTTCGAAGCCCAATGGGCCCCAGTCCCAGACTGGGTAAAGAATCTTGATCCAGGAGTAAATGCACATGCCAGCCTGGCTCACCTTTGAATTACTCCTACTCACTTAGACAAGTCTCTGGAAGCAAAAGACAAATTCATTTATGAATCTTATTAACCATTCTTATGATTTCTTCTCCAACTCACCTCACTATTTCCAAAAATGTGCTAAAAGCGTTAGAGAACTTATGAACACCCAAAAAATATACTTGTAGAGAGAGAGCTGATAATGTCTGTAATTTAAATTTATTCACAATCTACTAAGTACTTTGAAAAAACTATAAAAGGAATTATTTAATTATGTATTTATGTAAATATTTATTTTTATAGATATTAGGACGAGTGTCAGCATAGTATTGAATGAAGGAGGGACATTTATTTTAAACTTTTTTGTGAAAGAGACTTGGAAGGCAATGTAGGGCGCAGACTCCAACTGGGTTCCACTATATGATGAGAATGCATGGTGGGTCACAGTTCATGATTGTGATGGTGCATATCAATAACCAGATGCAGCATCTTGAAATAATCCAACAGTTCTTATCCGTTGGATCATGAAAATAATAAGAGGAAGCAAGTGAGTCAAGTAGTGGCCCTTTTGATTGCTTGGTCTTGATGGGATTGAATGTTTTGTTGGTACGAGTACGACGGGAAAGAAAATTGAGGTTTCCAATTCCAAGAAAACAAAAATAGTACTAATTTGATTTGATTCGGAATTGAATATTTCAATTTGAAGACAAAACCCTAATTATTTGGCTATGATCAAGTGAAGTGATGTTGTTTTTTTTAAACAACATAAAATATTTCCGAATTCTAATTTGAGATTGAATGATTCGTTCTAAAATATAAATTGAGGTGGATATAATATTCGAACATGATTCCATTTAAATTTTCTTAATCATATTTATTTAATTATGGAAGTTTTAATTACTCCGTTAGTCTCAATAATTTTACAAAATAGTATGTGTAAGCACTAAAACGAATGATTTTTAAGAATAAAGGTAGATTAAAATGTGAATTTATATAACTATAAAGAAGTAATTAAATTACTTTGTACCTTTTGAAAATTAAGCTAACCTAAGGTCCAATCTTATAGCTTTGAATGAGAAATGTTAGGAACCGTATTTTGACACATTTTTTTAAATACATTTATATCTCCTCAGAATGCTTGACAGTTATGTTACCAGAAGATGAGTAAAAAATTAACTCATTTTATTCAATAATCAACCAGTCAATAAATAGGCAAGATACATCAAAATTGTAAAGAAACTTACAAACTAGGGAAAATAAGTGCAACATGGAGAGTGTTGCAACAACCTCCTAAAGACTTGGTAAACTCAATTAATATCTAAAACTAATCAAATAAAACAAATACATAATTGCCAACTAATTAATTTCAACAGCCTCCCTTAAACTTAATGTTTCAAACATAACTTTAATATACATAACTGCCAGCTAATTAATTAATCTCAACAGCCTCCCTTAAACTTAATGTTTCAAACATAAGTTTAATGAACTCAAATCTAAAACACATTCAAGTCCCTTAAGGAGCAAGCATATTGACGTGAGATACTATTTCTTGGGTGAACTAACAAAGGACTTGAATGTGTTTTAGATTTGAGTTCATTAAACTTATGTTTGAAACATTAAGTTTAAGGGAGGCTGTTGAAATTAATTAATTAGCTGGTAGTTATGCATATTAAACTTATGTTTGAAACATTAAGTTTAAGGGAGACTGTTGAAATTAATTAGTTGACAGTTATGTATTTGTTTTATTTGATTAGTTTTAGATATTAATTGAGTTTACCAAGTCTTTAGGAGGTTGTTGTAGCACTATGCATGTTACACTTATTTTTCCTAGTTTGTAGTTTTGCAGTTTCTTTCTTTTTACCTCTGGTACATGAGCATATGCTATGCATCCAAAGATTCTGAAATGATCTACTGCTGGCCTCCTCCTTTTCCAAGCTTCTTCTGGTGTCATATTTTGAACATAAAAGGTTGGACTTCTATTCAAAACATGAATGCTCCAATTTACTGCTTCCGGCCAAAATGATTTTGGGACATTTCCTCTTGCTAGCAAGCTTCTCACCATGTTGAAAATGGTCCTGTTTTTTCTCTCTGAGACACCATTTTGTTGTGGTGTATATGCAGTTGTAAGCTCTTTTTGAATGCCATGTTCTGCACAAAAAATTTCAAATTCTTTGGAGCAATATTCACCACCTCGATCTGTGCAAAGAGTCTTTATAGACTTTCCTGCTTCATTTTCAACACTTGCTTTGAAGCCTTTAAATGTAGAAAACACTTCTGATTTTTCCTGTAAAAAATAACCCCAAGATTTTCTTGAAAAATCATCAATGAAGCAAATTAAGTATCTTTTACCTCCATTAGAAGATAGGTTTATTGGACCACAAATATCAGAATGCACCAGTTCCAAGACATCTTTTACTCTCCATGACTTTCCTTTGGGAAATTGAGATCGATGTTGTTTACCAACAACACATTCTTCACAAACTTGGGAAGGAATAGTAATTTGAGGAAGGTCTGTCACCATGTTTTTCTGTTGCAGGGTCTTTAGTCCACTAAAATTCAAGTGACCATAACGAAAGTGCCACAACCATGATGGATCTTCCATGTCAGCCTTGAAGCAAGTCTGAATACTTTCAATTTTCAATGGGAACAATCTGTTTGAACTCATTCGAACAATTGCAATGGCACCTCTAACAGGATCATAAATTTCACATGCTCCCTTATGAATTGTAATGACATAACCTTTCTCTTGTAATTGACCCGCGCTTAATAAATTGCTTTTTAAATTCGGAGCATACAACACATTTGAGATTGTTTCCACAAAGCCATTCTTGGTTTTTATCTTGACATCACCTTTTCCCATTACTTTTATAGAAGAACAATCACCAAAACTCACAGTAGAATGAAAATCTTCATTTAAATAAGAAAAATAAGACTTACATCCACTCATGTGGTTACTGCAACCTGTATCCACATACCATATATCTGACTCAATTTTTCCTCCTTCTTGAATAGCCATCAGTAGAGTTTCAACTTTCTTATTTTCAGCTTCCTTATTTTCAGTAAAACTTGAACTCTCCCCCTTTTCTCTATCATTAGGCAGCCTAGAATAGCATTCAGAAGCATAGTGGCCAAATTTGTGACATCTAAAGCACTCTAGCTTGGATCTGTCAGAGTATTGTCCTCTGCCTTTGCTTGTAGTATTAGCTCTGGGATTCTTGTTATCTTCTATGTTTCCACGTTCTCCTCTTCCTTTACCCCTACCTCTACCTCTCCCACTTCCCCTTCCTCTGAAATCGGAGGAATGAATATTGTAGCGGTAGAAGCCTTCAGTGCTCGCTCCTCTGTGGTAGAGCTTTTATTCATTTTCTGCTCATGAACCAACAAGGAGCTTTGCAATTCATCAATAGACAGCACATCTATGTCTTTTGATTCTTCAATTGAGCAAACAACATAATTGAAATTTGTTGTTAGGGAGCGCAAAATCTTCTCAACAATAGTGGCATCTGTCATCTTTTCGCCATGGAACCGCATCTTGTTACTAATCTCCATTGTTCTTGCAAAATAGTTGGTCACAGATTCTCCATCCTTCATAGCCAGTGTCTCAAAATCTCTCCTCAAGGCTTGAAGCTGTGCACGCTTCACTCTGATAGAGTCTTCATATTTTCTCTTCATGGATTCCCAAATATCCTAGGAAGTTTCTTTGCAAATAATAGTTTCCAAGATTGCACGATCAATTGCCTGAAAGAGGTAATTTTTTGCTTTTAGGTCCTTCAGCTTTCGAGCTTCAAACTTTGTTTTCTAAACTCAATTAATATCTAAAACTAATCAAATAAAACAAATACATAATTGTCAGCTAATTAATTTCAACAGCCTCCCTTAAACTTAATGTTTCAAACATAAGTTTAATATACATAACTGCCAGCTAATTAATTAATTTCAACAAGTTACAACGCTCACTTAGAAAGAAAACACTAAGAAATTGAATAAATGTAACTCACCATAGGAGTAATTAATCATCTTGATATCTCATTATTAACTTTGCATTTGCTTAGTAAGACAAGACATGCATTGAAAATTAACTCATTTTATTCAATAATCAATCAGCCAATAAATAGGCAAGATACATCAAAACTGCAAAGCTACAAACTAGAGAAAATAAGTGCAACGTGCAGAGTGCTACAACAACCTCCTAAAGACTTGGTAAACTCAATTAATATCTAAAATTAATCAAATAAAACAAATACATAACTGTCAGCTAATTAATTTCAACAGCCTCCCTTAAACTTAATGTTTCAAACATAAGTTTAATATACATAACTGCCAGCTAATTAATTAATTTCAACAAGTTACAACGCTCACTTGGAAAGAAAACACTAAGAAATTGAATAAATGTAACTCACCATAGGAGTAATTAATCATCTTGATATCTCATTATTAACTTTGCATTTGCTTAGTAAAACAAGACATGCATTGAACTGAATGAATCAAACATAATTGATCTTCAAGCCAATTTCTAAAGGGCTTACTTGACTTAAATTTTAGGTAAAATTTTAAAATTCATGATTGGGATTTAAAGAGTTTATATGGGAGCAAGATGCAGATAATAAAAAGATAACACAAATTATAGTTAGGATATTGTTTGCAAGACAAACAAAAAAATGTACATGTTAAAAGTTTGAAGTGTTTAATCTTTAACAAGTTAGCTAAATGAAGATGGATGCTGTTTATGACAAGAAATACATTGTGGTAAGAGTCTTAAGATTTAGATATGGAAGGTTGAATGTCAGTACTGTACCCTTCCGGTTAAGTCACGAATTTAGGTTTATAAGGATATATTTTCTAGATCAATATATGTCCGACATAATGTTTTAATATATATGTTCGATTTCAGGACAAATTAGCAATGAAGTTCATGCATAAGTAGGAGGTATGCACATCACTTTATAGAGGGACACTCCCTGAACCCCACGTCAATGAGGTAAGTGTCTAGAATCAGGATATTAACCTATTACTACTAAAAGAATAGACAAAACTTCAATGGACCAAGCATATATAGTCGATCTTTAAATTGATATCTGCTGAAGGTCTTTCTAGACTCCTTACTTGAATCTCATGCTGGATTGAATGACAAAAAAGTGTTCATCATGGTGAAGGGATTTTTGCATGAAGTTATAATTAAATGTTGATTGGTTTCATTGTAGTTCAAAGAAAAGGATTAGGTGTGAAAACAGTGTTGTTGGGCAGGAAATAATAGATTAATAGTCTTAAGGGTCTTCTTCCCAACAATAATAGTGTGAGGACAATTCTCTCTGATTGTTGGGAACTTATCATCCTAAGACATTAGTTATATTTCTAAGAATTTTTGGAAATGCGTACCTTCTTTCAAAAATGTTAATTAGTGTTCTTATGACAGGGGTTGTTGAGCCAGATTCCGTGACAAGGCTAAATTACTCCTATAAGACGGTGTTTGTTGTCCAACAAGATTAGTCTTGCATATTTTTGTTTTTTTTCCTAATCAAGCTGAACATACATTTCATCTCTTGTTGTTTAATTGCAAGTATGCCCTCCAGCTTTGCTTATTCTATATACGCATGATGAGGTGTTCACACAGTTCTCCTTTAAAATTCCAATGACCATTTTGCTTTCGGGGAAAATAGTCAAAAAGGTAGGATAATCATTCAGGCATGCAGTTATTTTGTCCTTATAACTGATGAGAAATTAATGTTATCATATTCAAGTACAAGTAATTTAATTTGGTTAGGTTGCTGGATATTAAGATTAAATCTTGTTCATGGTTCACATCAAAATTGGACAGACATGTTATTTTTTTCTTCGGTTGGTGTGTTAACAGTGACGGATCTACATTATTCTGAGTGTGTGTATTTGTATTTTTTATTTTTTAAAATTTATTAAATTTGTAAATAAAATTTTATTTTTATATTTTATTTAATTATATTTATATAATTGAATTCACTTAATTTATTTTTTATAATTTACTTCTACTAACTTAACGTCTTGAATCCATCACTGTGTGTTAATATTTTAAAGTGTACAAATTAATTTGAAACTTCCTGTGATTGTATAGTTTTGATGAAATTGTGATAGATGCTTATTAAAGTATCTCGTATGTAGATTAAAGACAATTCTTTGTACTTTCAATTTAATCACCAAATCAATATTTTGCAATCATATATTCTTTTAAAAATATATAGCGTTTAGGTGACAATAATGTATATATTTTCTATTTGTTGTGATTCCAAATATGATGATAAGTCAGAATGATAAATTTATATTTAAAAAATGACGAGTGACTTAATTTTCAATACACTGATATGACTGGATAGTTAAGGTATTGTTTTTCATTAAACGCAGTTGTATTCTTAAGGTATGACAGTTTTCGTACACATTCTCTTGGATTTATTTCACGCCTTCACCGAAAAAGGTATGGGATGTTAGTACTGATGAAACAACTCAATCTTCAATTCAGTTGGTTTAAATATTTAAGCAGTTAAGAAAAATGAATAATTTAATAAAGGTTTTGGTATCATTTGATACAAAATTCTTCTAGTTGAAGTTCGAAACAGAAAATACATTTATATTAAGAATAATTTGTTCACGTCTTAGAGAATTTATGCGTCCATATATTATTATTTTGGATTATCATGAGATTAGTGTGTATAATATAGTGTTATTTATCGGAAAATCATTTTTAGTGAAATTTTAATCCTTAATTATATATTTTTATTTATAAAACTTAAATTTAATATTTTATTTGTTAAAAAATACCTAAATCTCACATCGACTGTCTCACTCCTTAAAGTGTAATTTTTATAATTTTAATTTTAAGATGAAATCTAACATGATATTACAGTCAATTTCCGAGATTATCCCGTGTCCCATTCTTTTCTTGTTCTTTTCATTTACAGTACCATAATCATGGTATAATTAAGGATTCGATGCTTTACCATAATCATAATGTCATATTTACTGAGAAGTAATCATGTAACTGGGCCAAAAAAAGTTCACAAGTTTTCATGCCCTTCATATATATAAGCTCCCTATCTTTCAAGGTAAGGCATTTTTAAAATTAATAACAATATTTTAAAAACGATATTTTATTAAAATAATTATTTTTTATTGCTGTTTATTGTTTAAACTTATGCACAGACCGTTTTCAGATTAATAGTCTAGAAGTCCATAGTCAGAGAGTCCGGGATTTCAATAATAACTACTGGACAAATTTTTATTTTGTATAACTAAAATTTTGATCAAATTTTTAATTTTGTTTATATTTTTTTCTAATTAAATATTTTTTCTAATTAAATATTAAACCTAACATATTCATTTAAAATATCTTCAAAAAATGATTTAATTAATTACAAAGTAAAAAATAAAAGAAATAAAATATTAAATCAAAATTATAAATTTTTTAAAATAAAGGATCAAAATTACATATTTTTTCAAATATAGGAACCAAATGTTTGTATTTTGTAATAAGGAGACTAAAATTATGATTTTTTTTAAAAATAGAATGACCAAATGTTTCAATTTAAAAAAAAGAGAGATCAAAATTATAGATTGAATAAAATAAATGAATTAAAATTACATTTAAACCTTTTGTTTTCGTCCCTTTTTATTTTCGTTCCATGTTTTTGTCGCTTTTACTTAGTTAAACAAAAGAATGAGCTTAGGAGCTAGCCGTGCAACAAGCGCAAAACTATGCATCATTCGGGCGTTTGGGTGAGAACTAAGGGCTATATAACTGTGGAATATAAACCTTCATTAGCATCTAATATTGGTTTGTTTTTTATTAGCCTCACCATTTTGGAGGAAACCATTATATTTGTTCCATTTTCAAAAGAAAAAAGCAGCTTGGAAAACAGATAGAGAATAACGTTTATCATGAAAATTTACATTTTTTAAATTTATTCACACGGACCGATATTAATATCAATATGAATAAATAAAATAAGGCTCTAACATAAAAAGTGACTGGATAAACGTTATTCACCCTATCTTCAATGCTTTTGGTCGAAAGAGAAAAGAAATAGCATCAAGGAAAAGAACTGAAGCCCGAGAAAATGGGCCCAACTTTCTCTTAGTCTCGAGAATCAGCAGATGGGGCCGAAAAACTGAGAGCAGATTGGTGGCATTTATATACTGCACCTCTCCCATTTCGCATCCTGCACCTCCCAAAATACTCAAGCGGACAAAAATACCCCTTTACTTGACACCTCCATTCCGGAGTTGCTATTTCAGAATAGGATACTTTTCCCACATAGTCATTTTGGAATATAGGTTTTCTTATTCTAGAATACATATTATGGAGTAGGTTTCTAGAATATTTATCCTATTCCGAAATATCTATTTCAGAATATGACTTTTGTGTTCCAGAATAAATATTCCAAAATAGGGTAAGCATTCTAAAAATCTACTCTGTAATGAGTATTTTAGAATACAAAAAATTATATTCTGAAATAACTATTCTGAAAAAGTATCATATTCTGGAATAATTGTTCTAAAATAGGCAATAGATCCCCCAACCTCAATCGCACGTGGCTAGGTGTGTGGTGCAGTGGTGCTATTTTGTTTTGTGGTTTTTGTGACGATGGTTGATGGGTGCAATGGTGAGTGGCATGGTGGGTGATGGTTTTACTATAGGATGTTAGAGGGCGGGGTGGAAGTCTATGTAGGGGTGGAGGGTTGGTGCACAAGGAAGAAGATAGAAGAAAGAGGATGGGGGCATTTTTGTCCATTCAATTCCATTAACAGGTGCAAGATTCAAAATGAAAGGTGCATTCAAATGTCCATATTCATTGGTGAAGAAGCCCATTTTTGCATTTCATGGTGTCCAAAAGGGGTGCAGGATTGTGTTTCGTCATCATGTCCAAAAGAAGAGTTTTATTTTGGTCAGAAGAGACAAACAGGATAAAACCACAAGACCACAAGGTTTTCAAAGAGACAAATATATGATGCATTGATGCTGGACACTCACTACTTTCAAAATTTATAAAACTACTTCTTGTTTGGTATAAGCATGTAAAATAACGACTGGGGTTACATGCAATCATGCATTCTATTTTTTATTTGAAGTAAAATTTTTAAAATCTCGTTCATTTAAGCCCTTGTTTAGTCATACACATATTTTAAAAAAAAGGTTTGTTTTTAATAGCTCTTTTAGAAAATAAAAGAAAAAAATTTGTCAAAACTCAACGCCATAACCCACTTCTTATACGAGATTGAATAGCCACTTAACATGGATCTGATAATTTTATAATTATGGTATATAATTAGGCATTTAATTTTGCTAAATCTAAAATTGAACCAGAATCATAATTTCCTATATTTAAATTACGTAAAGAATTAGCTAGAAAATAAAGTTATGGTTGCAAATTAAATTGTGTAGCTCAGAAGATATGGATTGAACAGGTTTGGATGGAACTGTTCAGATTATAACCTTTTTATGTTGGTGAGGTCGCGGCTTTTTTTTACAGTAATGGGGAAATTTTTTTTAAAAGGAAAACACTGAGTATTTTTTAAAATTTATTATGAAGAATGAACAAATTGTGTTTCAAAGCTTGACTTCATATCACATTGAAGTTGTGTTTCACTTAGCGACTTTCTCAATTTATTTAATTAATAATTTGTGGCACTACAAATTACTTATAATTTCTATACTTAATTTTTTTTAAGACATACGAGGCAAAAAAGCCTATAGGAAAGAGAGCTACAAAGCAACTACATGAGGAAAACAAATTCCTCTAGCATCATTAAACAACAAGTCCTTAAGAATCGCTATCATAACTTGTCGACAAATGATACAATAAGCCATATTGATGCCTCAAATATATTTTTTAACTTCTAAACTTTTAACCAACACTAACTTGACTACTTGAGCATGAATCTTTACGTATACACTACCAAAATTTAGCTTGTGCGACTTGCAAAAATTTCGCCCGAATTCCTCTCCTTTCTAACTGGTGCTGAACATTTCATGTATTCTCGCTCATGCATACAACGACTTTTCAATGAGTAATCAAATATCATCATATGTATAATGCTATATATATAATAAAAAAAATTGACTTTATAACCAAAAAATACAGTGACATAATTACTTCACGTTCTGTTATATGGATATTAACTTTAGACATATGTTATAGGATAGGATTTGTAATTAGATTAGCCTTACATTTAAAATTTATACTTTTGTTTTTTATTCTTGGACTTTTTTTAAAAACAAAATTATATTTTAATGAGATATGAAACGTTTGCGTATTTGTTTAATCTGAAAAATTAACTCCATCTCAAATGATTTAGATCATAATTGTATTGAAATAATTATTTGATTATATGTGAATCAAATCAATTAAATAATAACATGTGAAAATCAATAAACTGAACAAGTTCTCGATCTCTAAAAGAAATTAATCTAATTCTATTAGCGAGTACGTACTAGTACTATATACTACTCAAACAGCAACACCATTAACGTCAGATATATAAATTAATAATTAATACTTGTTGATAAAAGCAAAATAAAATATTTGCCGGACAAAAAAAAAAAAAAACAACACCACCTGTGAATGGAATTAAATTTTTAAAAAAAAGTAATTATGACAATTCAAATTTCAAAGCAAATGGGCAACATTACTAGGGAATTAGTCAATAATGAATGGTGAAAGTGTTCTTCATGCAAGTATATTTGATCAAGTTCAAGGGGTCATTATCGAATCCACAAGATGTTAAACCAGAAAAATGTTTAAAAGCATCCCAGTGTACATAGAGACTGTGGAAGCGTGGCATCTCCTCCTTGATTAGGTACGTGTTCTTTAATTAAAAACTAGAAGAAGAAAAAAGGAATATCCGCACCTGAACAGAATTACGTATACCAATAGCGGCACTTTTGTTTTGTTTAAGAATTAATTTTCATCTCTGCCAACTTAATAATTTGTTTTGGAAAAACGGAATGATCGAGCCAAATGGGTTGCTTTATTGATGGTATCTAGCTAGCTAGTTTAATTGGGAAAGCAATATCCACAAATCAATTAGAGGTCTAACTCTAAATAATGAAGAAAAAAAAGAAGAAGAAATAATTAAGTTGCACTTGCACATCACAAATTAATCATCATTAGGAAAATTAACCCATATGTATATATATATATTCTTAAGACAAGCTGAGATTGCAGAACGTGGGTGGCTGCGTCAGTGCGCATCAGCACCGCCCACATTATTTGATTGTTGGTTTTGGAGGCTGACCCACTGATTATAATAATCGTGGTCTAAATAAAAACTTAACTGTTCTTCGTTGTGGGAAAAACCTAATTTTGTCTGCCACATACACTTGGAGCAGAAATTGTACATTATGGATTGACTGTTGTGGGAATCAAACAGGACATGAAGAGACCCAAGCAATTACAGAGGTCTTCACATTCTCTCTATCTAAAACAACTCCACCAATTGCAAACTTAGACGTTTAATTAAGAAAGAGCATTACATAAAGTGGGTAAATTGGTGATGTAATTTATTTATTTATTCTCGGATATATGTTATGTAAAGGTGATGAAATTTTAGTTGAGAACTTGACATCTGTGCAAGTAAATTAAAAATAAATGTTTAAAAAATCTTATTTTATGATTTTTTTAATAAAATCTGTCAATAAATTATTATTATTATTTTTGTTGAATTTAATAAATGATAAATATTTTTTTATTTGTCAATTTTCTATTAATGGTATGCAAGGGTGAGGTGTGAATTGAAGTTTATGTTCACACAAATATTTCAAAAAAAAAAAAAGAGATCAAAAGAATTATATAAAAAGAGAGTAACTGTGGAATAGAGAAATATGGCTGACCTCCATCAACAGAATATTAAATAAAGTAGGTTCAGTTTGATTTTAATATAAGATTATGGTGAAATGGTTGAGGTGTAAATTTTCATAAACTATGTCATTATGGTGAAATTTTGCTCATAATTAATTGACTTAAAGCTGGAACAATAATACTGCGAGAGTGTGTTTGACAAAGAGTTACGTTCAACGTAACCTACATTCTCACTGAATTAACAAGAAAGTTACTCCTATATTTATGGTTTTGAAACGTGCAAATTTTCGTTTATAGGATTTCAAACGAAAATTCAAACACATGCTACATCGTTGGGTTTGGGCACTTTACTTGAAGGCCTGTGAAAACGTTAAGCTTAAGGCAGCACATAGGGAGTTGCAGAAATCTGGTACCATTAAGAAACACATTTGTTTGTGTTTGTGCGATGCAGAGTGTTAATGGATTTAAGGATTGCTGACATGAAAGAAGATTGAGTGGCCAACATGCGGACCCAGATTGGACAACCATGCAGGTCAACCTATAAACTAAAAATATTTCTGTACTAAATCGCAAGTGGCACAATGAGCGTTTCCCACTTTCCAAAAGGGGTATGAACTATGTAACGAATTAACATCGATCATGTACATTAAATAATAACTCAAATAATGAAAAAGTGATAATGTGTATCATACTTCATTCTTTCAGAACATCATTATTTGCTCTCCTATTGAAATGCCCCAACGACTGCTGCACCTCTTAAGTTATTTCACCTCCACTTTGGACGGCAATATATATATTACGTTTCCCAGTTCATCATCATCGATGTTGCTGCCACAATTTGCTTCGTCTTTGTTTTTCTCGTTTTTAATTTGATTTCATATTTTGGTTTGAATAACACTAGTCAAATTATATTTGTATAATTAATTCAAAATGAGGTTAAGGGAATTTTTTTTTTTTTTTTTTGTATATAGTGACCAAATTGTAGCCAATTCTATCCATCACATTAGCAAGATGGAAAAATATTTTGTACAAATTAATTAACTTCTCTAAGAGAACCACTACTGATTCATAATGTTTTTGAGATAAAATGCAGTGGTCAGCTAGACCAAATGGAATTTACTATGAATATACACATAACTAGGTGTCATTGTTTCATATGTTTTGCAGGAATTAAATGAAAATCAGTAGGAAAATTGAAAGAAACCATAATTAAGTTAATTTTGCAGTGCTCCGTGTTGAGGTCAAAGTAATTAAAGTTTCAAAGATGTCAAATTTTCTTTAATTGCCAACAGCACAAGCATAATTACATGTTTGATTTTGAGAGGATTAGATTCTATATTAATTATGCATAAAGACAAACGTGGTGGGTTTTGGTACGATCAAATTTCAAGGTCAAAGAAAGAATCGATGCATTATGAGTAACATGCACCTCTGGAGGCGACATGCCATCCTACGATCACACATTATAAATTTGATCATGGAGAAGGAATCACTAGCTAACTACGAATTGAAAAATCGATGGATTAACAGTATATCTCAAAATATTTAATTCATAAGGTCCATGTTATTATTTAAATAATCATTTTACTTAACTAGTTACTGAAACTCCGTACTTTACAATTAGCTGATAATTTCCTTATTTTAGGCTTCAGATGTTGATTTCTTAGGCTTAGGTTATGTTTGGAAGGAAAAAAACTTACCCATTAGCCAAAAGCTGAAGTTTTTTTAGTTACAATAGCTAAACAAAAGATGAAGATTAAATTAAGATATCTGAAAGTTATTAATTGAAAGTTGTTTTTTAAAGAATTATTAATTGAAAGTTGATAATCCATCTTAATAAAATTTGCGATTGCTTAAAAAAAGTAAGATATGTTATTTAATAGAATTTGTCGTTGAAGCATTTATTGTGGCTTTTTTTACATAAAGCACTCTTGCTTATATAATTAAACAACAACCAACAAAGATTGATCCAAATGCTAAGAATCATATTTCACAAGAATATGGGTTTGAATCCCATTAATGATAGTTAAGCAATGTTGCATAACAATTTTTTAACAATAAATTAGTACTTTTCAGATCAAGAATTCATAGAAAATTTTAAAAAAATTAAATACTCACTTTAACAACTTTAATAATATAATAAATTTTGATGTAAAATTCTTAAATTTATATAATATTATAAAATCTATAAATTTAAAATAAATAATTCATCTAAGCAATAATATATTACGATTGATTTTACAAGTATTTATCAAATGACTTGTCGAACTAATAAGTAATGAATATAAAAAGTATCATAAAAAGATGTGTTTATATATATATATATATATATATATATATATATATATATATATATTTTTTTTTTTTTTTGTGCACACAAAAATCTTATTGTTGCTGTTGAGTTCCTTCGTCTAAGTATGTAGCCAAAAATAAATTTGAAATCGATGTTAACGCTTATAGAGAATTTCAAGGTAACTGAAGTTACATTTATTTATGGAGACGGATCTTTTTGAACAAATCTTAAAAAAAGGACTAAAGGCGACTTAGACATGCATATAATGGGATAAAGTTTATTTTCTGATCTCCTATTCGAATATGCATAGATGGGATAAAGTTTATTTTCTGATCTCCTATTCAAAATTTTGATAGGTGTACGTTATCTTTAAATCATATGACCTTTTATTTTAGTATGTACGATAAGTATCCTTCATTATTATAAGTAGGGTGTTAATTACCTTCAATCCAAATTGAGTCAAACTGACTTGAATAATTTAGGTTGGATTATTAATGTATTTGAGTTTGATTTCATAGTAAATACTACTAATATTAAGATTTTAAGTATTAGAGTTATAAGTGTTTGGAATTTTACTTTCAGGAATATTGTTATTTTTTCATCTTTTATCATATTTATTTTTTCTGTCATGTTTGTAATATTAATTGATCATATTTTGTTTACTTGTTTTAACAAAGTTGACTACGACAAATCTGGTTGCAGTAAAACTTATTGTAAAATATTAGTTTGTAGGAAATAATTATGATTCAGACTATTATAGTAAATCTTGCTGAATAATATTTTATTTTAATTTGTATTAGTCTATTTTAGAATATTATATTAACGATATTAAATGAATCAATTTTACTACTTTCAGACATATGATAATATTATATTAATTGTATTGAATATTTGGATGAATCATGATATAAAATAGTAGTTCTAAGAAAAAAAACAAATTTAAATAAGTAACCCGTTGGCCCAAATCAAACCAAATTGTTCACTAATGGGTTGGATTTCAAAGAAATTTTTAAAAATCGAACCGAATCAAACCAATCAAATTTTGATTGGATTGAATCCTAAATATGATCAAAATCGACCTGAACTGACCCGCAAACATCCCTAATTATAAGTGTAAAAGTTCTTACTTGAGATTTTAGACAAAATTAAAATAATTTCATGTTAATTGATCCACATGATTGATGATATTTTAGTCTTTATTTAATTCTTTATTTCTATTTTTTATATTTTAAAAAAATATGTTTTTAGTTCCTTTGTTAAGATTAAAAATAAGATAAAATGTATTTTAAGTCTCTATATTTTTTGTTTAATTTTATTTTTAGTACTCAAATTTTTATATTGTACAATGTAATCCTTGAAGTTATAAAAATCGTGTTTTAAATCTCTCCTCATAACTTGAAGTTAAAATACATGCAGAAAAGTGGAGTAAACCCATTGATTAAAAACACTTTTTTATAAAGTTTGGGGACTAAATTACATAACATAAAAATTTATAAGATTCAATAAAAAAAATATAGAGAATAAAAACATATTTTATATTTTAGACGTATTATTTTTAAGCAATAAAAAAATTAAAATATTATATTAATAATTAATCTTGTAGAAGAATTTAATTGATCAGCAAGTAATCTCTCCTTTTAGTAATTTTTTTTTTCACTTACAATGTTACAATCCGAAATAGTATTCAAGAGATTTGAATTTAGTATCCCTCGCATGTATCATCTTAATGTTGGTGAAATATTTAAAAGTTCAAAACTTGGAATTTTAGTGAAGATTTGGGGGGGGGGGGGGGGGGGGGGGAGGAATTGAATGATTTTGTTAGATGCGTATTAGAATTAAAGAGGAAAACTTGGAGGTTTTAAGTAAAAAAAGTGTAAAACAACTTAATTACTTTAATTTAAAAAAATAATAATAAAATGAGAGTTTGAGGGTTTATTAAGAAAATTAATAAAAAAAATAAAATTGTTTAATTTTAAAATTAGAGAAACTTAATTAATATAAAAAACTCTTAAAGGACCAATATCACACGTAATGCAAACTATAAGAATTAAAAGTGAAATTAATAAAAATATAAAAATAAACTCATTGCTAGCTATTTGAACTTTGCCGTGAACTTCTTCTAAAAAGAAACCTTTGCTGTGTACTTCAAAATTGAAAAGTACTAGTTTAATTATAATATATTAACTTGGCTGTCTTGGTATACTTGGCTAAATGAATAAAAATACATATAAATTAACGTATCAAAGTAAGGGCTGGAGAAAAAACAAGGCATGTCCCGTAGTGAGAAGGAATTCCACCAATCCAAGATTCCCACAAAGCAAATTACATGTTCACAAATCAATTCATGTCCCAAGACCGTCCTATAAATGCATCACTTCCCCTCCTCACTCTAAACGACAAGGGCTTCAAAGCAAATTAAACACACCTTCCATTTTCTTCTTCTAGTAACTCTCTACTCTTTCTCCAATTCCATAATTAATTAGCAACACCTCAGATATTCCACTTCGATCATGGCTTTCACCACCTTGCCTTCAATCAGAAACTCCATTTCATGCCCAACTATGCTTGTTCCTGACATGCCTCATAACAATATTTCTCTTCGAAATAAAGGCTTCATCTACAAAGGGCAACACGGTATTAATCTCCGAGACTTCACCAAGGCAAATGTTGCAAGTCCATCATTACCTGTGATTGCCCCACCAACACCGGAGGAACGGAAAGAAACCACCGCTGACGACCGCCACCACCACCACCACCACGTTGCATGGACTAGTATCCCGCAAGAGAGGTGGGAAGGAGAGTTACAAGTTCAAGGAAAAATTCCATTATGGCTGGTAAGTCTTCATTTTTTTATCGACTTAGTTGTTTCTTGTTAGTAAAAAAATTTTCTCTACCCTTTTCTTCTTCCTTAACTCACACTTGGCCAACCGT
This sequence comes from Glycine soja, assembly GCF_004193775.1. NCBI lineage: Eukaryota > Viridiplantae > Streptophyta > Magnoliopsida > Fabales > Fabaceae > Glycine > Glycine soja. The sequence goes on from NC_041005.1 coordinate 7,083,570, forward strand.
AAATCTTTATACTTCATGCTCATGAAATCAAATTATCCCATATTTACCATTGATGTCTTTATGCATAATTTTTAAAGACAATCTTACTGCCGTTATTAAATCAAGTTTTAATAATCCATTTAGTTTTTATTTCTTAAACTTATTTATTTTAGTTCATAAGTGAATTTATTAGTTAGATTTTTTAGTTTTTAAATTTACATTTTAATTCTCAAAGAGTTATTATCGTTAAATATTTTTAACTCCGTTAGTTAAATGATTTTAACGATAGAGACTTTTTGAAAATTAAAATATAAACTTAGATACTAAAACATTTATTTATTAATTATATAGACTAAAATAAATAAATTTAAAAATTATAAGATTAAATAAGTTATTAAACCTTAAATTAATTACTTGAGTTACCATAGAAAGTACAAAAGCAAAGTGAAAAGGAACAAGAAATCTTTTTGTCGCAAAACAAAAGGAATTCTTTTTTCTCCGGGAGCTACTCCGTCCATTATAAATTACAAAAATAATAATAGTAATCAATATAACTATTGATTTGATCCTCCGTGTAGTATAGGTTTGTTGGTCATCGTACACGTATAACGTCAGAGAATGAAAAACCAGTAAGAGTGTATTATAATTACTTGAAACTAAATATATATGATGAATAATAAAGTATGTGTCAAAAATATTTTATATCTTAATTTGTTTTTATCAACTCTGACTATAAACACTCAAACTCGTATAAATAATTAATATATACAACATCAAAGGATCTTTGAATATGTAACCTCATCATTAGTCGTCGGGTATATTCCATGATACCAGATGCATACAACCCCATGTATACGCAAACGTCATCAGGTCGATCATTTTGTTGACTATAAAGTATAAAATAACGGTAGTATATATAACTAGGAAAATTATGTATACAAACCTATTTTTTCCGTTTGTTTGTTTACTTCGACAATGATTTTAGCCGTATACAAATAATAAGTATAGATATGCAAAATGAACAGCATACATGGTGGAAACAAATTTATAATAATTAAAGGAAAATTTTATTTATACAACTAATTATACAATTAAGAGCGAGAAAGAATGAATAAATTAAAATATAATATGGAAAATACTATTTTATTCGAATTCGTACTGCATGAATTTTCTATATTTATCTATATTATAACTAATTATACAATTAAGAGCCTAGTTTTTATTTTTTTATTTAAAAAATTCAATATCTATCCAATAATATTTAAGCAAGTAGATTCGTATTTCTTTCGGGAGAAAAAATTCACACTGTATAGCATCGCTGCTATAATATTATATGATGGTACGAAAATAGAAAAAAAATAATGTATAAATATGAATAATTACATGCAGAAAGGAACGTACCTAAGGAATGGTCCGGGCATGTGGCACATAGAGGACTACAACTTCCGGCACCTCTTCGATGGTTACGCCACGCTGGTGAGGGTCGGTTTCCAGAACGGGCGGTTAGTCGCCGGGCACCGGCAGATTGAGTCGGAGGCGTACCGGGCGGCGAAGAAGAACAAGAAAATATGTTACCGAGAGTTCTCCGAGGTGCCTAAGGCGGCGAATTTCCTGGCCTACGTGGGGGAGCTGGCGAGCCTGTTCTCCGGCGCGTCGTTGACCGACAACGCGAACACCGGCGTGGTGAAGCTCGGTGACGGCAGGGTGGTTTGCCTGACGGAGACTCAGAAAGGGTCCATAGTGATAAACCCTGAGACGCTGGAGACAGTGGGGAAGTTTGAGTACAGTGACTCATTGGGGGGTCTTATTCACTCTGCACACCCCATTGTGACGGATAACGAGTTTTTGACGTTGTTGCCTGATTTGGTGAGAGCAGGGTACCTTGTGGTGAGGATGGAGCCTGGCACCAATGAGAGAAGGGTCATTGGAAGGGTCAACTGTAGGGGTGGTCCTGCACCTGGTTGGGTCCATTCTTTTCCTGTTACTGAACACTATGTTATTGTGCCTGAAATGCCGTTGAGGTATTGTGCTCAGAATTTGCTCAAGGCTGAGCCTACTCCCTTGTACAAGTTTGAGTGGCACCCTGAGTCCAAAGCTTTTATGCATGCCATGTGCAAGACTAGTGGGAAAATTGTAAGTTAATTACTCATCTCTCTCTATCTCTAATTAATATATATGATGATGTATATTGATAGGACAAAACTTTGGTATTGTTCTTCGATCATAATTGAAATTTCATTTATCTTAGTATTCTATATATGTTGAGTTTTAATGCAATTTATTTTGCCGATTGAGAGTGTAACGTACGTACTATAAGTTTTTGCACAAATATATTATTGATATGGTGTTTGTTTGTTTGTTTCACTTATTAAGCTTTATGCTATGGACATTAATATTAATGATGGATGTGTGATTTGGAAAGGTGGCAAGTGTGGAAGTGCCTCTGTTTGTTACTTTCCATTTCATAAATGCGTATGAGGAGCAAGATGAAGATGGGAGGGTGACGGCGATTATTGCCGACTGTTGTGAGCATAATTCCGATACTACCATTCTTGATAGGCTTAGGTTACAGAACCTTCGTTCATTTAATGGTGAAGATGTTCTACCTGATGCTAGGTAATTGATGTTGATATATAAATGTCTTCGTCTTTTCTAAATGATCATATATAAATAAATACGATTGGCTTCTATGTATGAATGAAAATAGTCTAAAATCATGGGGTTTGCTTTATATTGATTGACAGGGTTGGTCGGTTCAGAATACCACTGGATGGAAGTCCATATGGAACACTAGAGGCAGCATTGGAGCCAAATGAACATGGGAGAGGCATGGACATGTGCAGCATAAACCCTAATTATTTAGGGAAGAAATATAGATACGCATATGCTTGTGGAGCACAGCGACCTTGTAATTTTCCCAACACCCTCACCAAGGTTTGATTTAAATTTTAGTTTTTTAAAACTTTCTGTCAGAAATATATTTGGATTCCCACATATATATATTTAGTTGAACGTGCTTTGGTATGGAATATATGTTCAGCTTGATTTTGAATTGAAGAAGGCTAAGAACTGGCATGAAGAAGGTGCTGTGCCCTCAGAACCCTTCTTTGTGGCACGACCAGGAGCAACAGAGGAAGATGATGGTTAGAACTCGATCCTTTAATTCAAGCATTAATTATGCTTTCTTTTTCTTCAATACACTTGACCTACAGCTTCTAACCTGTTTTTTCTCTCATATGCCAGGCGTGGTAATCTCCATTGTCAGTGAGAAAAATGGAGAAGGATATGCGTTGCTGTTAGATGGTTCCACCTTTGAAGAGATTGCTAGGGCCAAATTCCCCTATGGACTTCCATATGGGTTGCATGGATGCTGGGTTCCAAAAGAGTAGCGAACTCTATTCTATCACTCAAGATTGTGTTGTCATATATATGAAATCTGCTTTGAAAAAACGACGCAACACTGCTTGGAAGCACTACACCTATAGAATATACTCTTTTTTTTTTTAATTCTAGTGCAATATATATACTATTATACAACTATACTAAGAATTCAAGCGATAGTGATCCATGATGTATGTATTGTATGTGTACGATAAAGTAGCAACTATGGAATTCGTCGTCTTCCACTCAGCATTTTGTACATCGTACTTCAACATGTATTATATCATTATATCAATGAGTAATCTCATTTTTTTTCTCAGTTCTGTAACAACTAACAACCAATCCTTATTCAAAATAATTTCCTTTCACGTAATCCAAAGGTAAATTCTTAAAAATAACAAATGATGCACCATCATCTGGCCACGTTCCATTGGTCAGAGCATTAACCAGTTAGAAAATATTGTTAAGATATGATGTCAGAAAATTAACGAATATTTTGGACTCGGATAAGGTATCTATCAAAACTTGACGCTCAGATCCGTCATACACCAGTTTGGCATTGACAATAATGAGTTTTTTTAGCCATTTCAAATAAATATTCAGAGTCCGTCACATTTATAGCTACAAAACCAACTCTTCTAACTGACATCACCAGTCAATGGTTACCTTGGTTGTTCTCGTATAAAAACGAATCTTGAAAATTTCTAAAGCGGCATATATATAAGTCTCAGCTTCTTGGTTTACATGCAAAAATTGTAATAATATGTGAGCAAAAAACCAGTTCCTTGACTATCTTATTCATACGTAATAAGACCAATTATATACTAAAGTATAGAAAAATTCAAGATGGTTGCAAAGAAATTTCTCCGGGATCATCGTACCCAACCAGAAGGAATCAAGATTTACTGTTTTATTATTATTGGACTTTGTAGTTTGTCATATAAGACGATACATGATTTAAATATCCTCGGTTTTGAATCAAATAATTTCAAAATGAAATTCCCTTCCCAGAAAGCATTCCTCTGGCCACCCTCAAAAAAAAAAAAAAAAAAGGAAACAGATTAGATAGTAGGTATACATGTGTCAGATCTACAAATTTCTCACCTGAGGCATCCCCAATAATTTTTAGAGCCTATTTTCATTTTGCAAATAGACCGTACATAATGTGATAGGAACTCCCAGGGTCGAAGAATAACCTTGAGTTGTCTGCTGAACAGCTTTTAAACATATAAAAATTACTATTTCTGATCTGTATAAACAGCATCAACATCATCAAGCTCAAGTAGTTTGCTCATAAGTTCCTTGTTCAAGTCCATAGCCTCATCATCTACCTGAAAAATCAAGAATAACGGACTCAGGTTTCTGATATAGAAAAATTATAGATACAGTTCAATATACCACAAAGACATGCTCAAACAGCTGATGGGATGAACAGTCTCATCCTTACAAAGTATGAAGGGGGTTTGAGATTGCATTTAATTGCCTAGAGATTTGTCTATTCACAACAAGAGTTCAAGGATACAAGTAATAAATTCTAAAACTTACACAGAAGAAATAACAACGAAGAGAAGAAAAGTTGGGGTAGGGGAGATGAATGTAAAGAATTCAAAATCTCCTCCTTAGTTTTTACTTCACTGATATTTTTTAATTTTCTTCCCTCTTTCCTAAGAAATTAAAAACGAAGGCCTAGGATAAACATAATGGATATGACTTGTAAAACTTAAGGGTTCCCTAGATTAACAATTATAGAAAATCAATTGGATCTTGAAATATATAATTCTCACAAATAATAGATAAATAGTGCGTACCTTTCTCGATAGTGAGACTTCTCTCCGGTGTACTTTGATTCATTGGAAGAAAAGAAAAACAAGATTTCGCTTCCTTGACTATTTTTTCTGTCTTTCTACGTTCATGATGACTAGAGGTTAGAGAAAACACTTTTCTGTCAGGAAGATGACCTTGTTTCACGTTAGTGGATATTAACCCCTTTTACTACTTCCATCAAGTAGCAGTTACCTTTAGAAACTTATTTTATCTAACCCAATTATAATTTAGTCTTTAATTATTATTTATTTATTTATTATTCCTTACATAAGTCACATACATGTCACATGAGACATTAATTCTAACTTTACCCTTTTGAGGGTAAAGTAACAAATCTCAAACATTGATGAAAAAAATCAACAGTCATGTTACGTGCACATGCTGATGCCTAACAAATCATGCATGTGTTGAAATATCAACAGTTGATTTTCTCATTGATGACTGAGATTACGTACTTTACCTTGGCTTACTTTAAAAGAGTCAAATCCAAATATAATTGGGGAGATTTTGTAACATGTAAATCTGGAAAACAACTGTTAGAAATAATATTTATAGTCTCCAAGAAAGCTTCCCTAAAAAGGAAAAGTTTGTCTGCAAATGGAACATTTTAAAAATGCAATACAGGCAGAAGAACAGAACAGTGAATCAGGAAAAGGCAACTCCCAAACTCATTTAAGAAATTGCATATTGCCACATCACAGATTAAACTTACACATTTCGGATTGTTTGCTTGTCAATATTTGTATTATATGAATCCAAAAGGAGAAGGAAGAAAAGAGAAATGAAAATCCAAGAAATGAAATAGCATATACAGTAGCCAATAGAAATTAGAAACAAACCACAACCAGGGTATTTGGAAGAAGCTCAGAACTATTATCAGGCAGCTTAGATGGTATAAATGAAAAGTTCTCTGAAGAACCTACAATTTTATAATACCTGACAAAATGAAAAAAAAAAATGAATTCTAGAAGGCAAGCTACAATTTTATGCTCTCCTCTCCTTGTTGTAAAGATCTAAATAAACAGAACAGCAAAGATTGTAACTTATTTGAGGCATTATACACCTATCAAAGATGCCAAGTAAGTAGACTAATTTAAGTGTGAGAGAAGAGACTACAAGATCAAGCAACCCTATTACAGAATACAGATCACGCAATGGTGTGAGAAATGCTTACCCAGTATATATAGCAAATCAGGGAAGTGAATCAATTTCACACCAGTGTAAGATTTGATACACTTATATCCAATAACTCCTAAAGAAAGTGATTTTTATAAATGTATCTGTTAAGTTGTAAGTAACTATTTCTAAATGGATTTTGCTTGCCAGAATTGAGAAAATTTGAAGAAACAATAAATATCTATATGAATAGCTGACATTTTATTTTATTTCAAAAACATATTATTTAAATATTAAATGAAAGACCAGCATTTCCTTTATCCCAGGCCAACATCATAATTGTAAGACGAGAATTGCTGCAGATGGCACTCTGAAAATGATCACAGGCAATAGAGAAGTCTTTGTTTTAAATATTAGAAGCTTGGGTTTTAATGCAGATAATCAATTTCCACCATTATCCATACAGCTTGGGTTGGCATTGGGGCGTTCTGTTGTGGATAATGTGTTCCATCCATGGATTTTGAATGGTTGATTGTTGACCCCAATTATCAATCTAAGATTGTACCGCCGACCACTCAAAGTCAGCTACATTATGTAAAGTAATGATTTTATTTAGACTAGCCAATCTATTCTTCTATAATTGGTAAAAGAAAAAGGATTTGATGAGTCAAATGGATGATTTCATTATTCTTTCCCACCACCAAGACTAAGCAAATGCCCCTGACCTATTATCTTGTAGACAGAGCATAGAGACAAGAATACAAAAGGCCATACGCTTTTTCCAATGAAGACCAGAAATTTGATTGTAACTTAGAAACACAATAAAATGAATAGGAGAGCATTACCTTTCTGACCTATCCTCTTCAGTGTCATCTTCATAAGTTGGAGGTTCAATTACATCCTCAGCTCCAGCATCTAAAGCAATGGCAAGCAGCTGATCTTTATCAGCATTAGTGTCTTTAATATTTACTAACCGAACACGTTTAAACTTAAACGTCACAGATCCAGAATCTGCCATCTTTCCTCCATAGTCCCTTATCACTTCTCTAATCTTTGTCACTGAACGATGTACCTTATCAGTTGATACCTCAACTACCATACTAACTCCTCCATAACCATAAACCTGAAGGGTAAATGTAGAAGGATATGAGTTAAAACAATATTCCAGGAACAAAATTTTAAAAATATAATCCACCAAAAGATTGGTAGAGTTGAAGGTATTTAGTACCCAAGGATGGGTCCAAACAAAAAACTCACCCATTCCCACACGGCTGGGCCAAGTTCAACCCCATCTAGGAACCTAGACGGCTTTTTAGTAGCTTTTTAAAAAAATAAAAATAAATAAAAGTAAAGATTTTATTTCATAATATTTTTTAGATATTAAAAGTGAGGATGGGTTATGAACTGATTTTGCCCAAACATCCATTTGGACAAAATTAACAATTGTTGGATCAAGTGGCCTCAGAATAATTAAGAAAGGAGGGTTGAATTAATTATTAATGTATCTTGACTAATTAAAACTTATCTTTCTTAATGCTACTAGATTCAATTAGGCTTTTACTACCAAGTTAAGAAAGTAAATAATAGTAATTGAAACTTAACCAAAAGTAAAAGCAATAATTAAAAGTGCACAGCAGACATTAAAAATGTAGGGAAGAAGAAGACAAACATAAGAATTTTATACTGGTTCGGCAACAATCCGTGCCTACATCCAATCCCCAAGCAACCTGCGATCCTTGAGATTTCTTTCAACCTTGTAAAAACCTTTATAAGCAAAGATCCACAAGGGATGTACCCTCCCTTGTTCTCTTTGAATAACCAAGTGGATGTACCCTCCACTTGAACTGATCCACAAGAGATGTACCCTCTCTTGTTCTCAGTTACAACAACCCAAGTAGATGTACCCTCTACTTGTACTACAAAGGATGTACCCTCTAATGTGTTAAGACAAAAGATTCTCAAGCGGTTAATCCTTTGAATCTTTGTAAAGGAAAGCAAAAGATATCTCACACGGTTAGTCCTTTGAAATCTTTTGTTTAAGGGAAAGGAAAGAATAAAAAAGAATTCTCAGACTGAATCCTTTTGAATTCTCTTGAAAAGGGAGAAGGGAGACACAAAAGAATTCAGGCGGTTAGTCCTTTGTTCTTTTGGAAAAGGGAGAAAAGAGACACAAAAAGAATTCAAACGATTAGTCCTTGTCAAATTTTTTTTGGCAAAAGGAGAAGAGAATGAAAAGATATAACACACTTTTGTTTTCTGCAGAAGAACAAGGTTTAGAAAATAGAAAACTTAGAAGGCTTTTTGGCAAAGGAAGAAAAAGAAAGATGAGTTGTAAAGGTTTCAAGATTTCTCAAAAGTTGTTCAAGAAGTTCTAAAAAATTGTTAAAATGCAAGTCAAGGTCTTGCTTTTATAAACTCTTCATGTCTGGTCAAGAAAACCATTGGAAGAGTTATAACCTTGAGAAAATCTTGAGAAAACCATTGGAAGAGTTACATCTCTTGACTTTTTATTCAAAACTTATCATTGGTAATCGATTACCATAACCATGTAATCGATTACACAAAGTATTTTATGAAAAGATGTGACTCTTCATAATTGAATTTGAATTTCAACGTTCAGATACACTGGTAATCGATTACCAATATATTATAATCGATTACACCATTTAGAAATCATTTGGAACGTTGCAAATTCAGTTAAAACTTTTTGAAATCAAATTCTATCATTGGTAATCGATTACCAGAGAGTAAATACTCTGGTAACTTAAAAAAATTTGAGAAAACTTTTCTTATAAAACAAAACTGTGCTATGTTTGGTTTTTGAAAAATCTTTTTCAATACTTCCCTTGTGAAGTCTTGACTTGTTGCTTCTTAGTTTCTTCTCTTGAATCTTGATTCTTCTTGATGTCTTTTCTTTAATCTTGATCTTGAACTTGTTGACTCAATCTTGACATCATTCTTTTGGACTTTTTGTCATCATCAAAACTACTTGAATCATACTTGATTCATCATCATGAAGCTTGCTTCTACAACAATTTGCTTCTGCCCAAACAGATATTTGAGATGTTAAGGAACCCCAATTAATTATGGCAATGGAAACTGAATGTTATTTATTTTTAATATCCAATTATCCAAAATGGATTTGGTTTCTTTCCTTTACCTTAAGAGCATGACAGTGCCATCTTACAAAAGAGAACAAACAAACTACTTCTGTGTAAGATTAGTGAACTACTTGTAAAGATGTGTATCTACACAAGAATATTTATGCTTCTCTCTCAAAACAATGACAGTCATGTTCTTCAGAAAAAGGAGATGATCCAAATATGCCCACTGCCCAGGACGAAGTTCTACAGTGCAAGCACCATCTTGAAATTCTATCCAAACATGCTCCTAATGGTTAAACAACAGTAAAGTCCTTGAGCAAACAACATAATGCTTAAGAAATATATATTACTCATTTGGTTACAACTTACAAGGTGAGATGCATACTATACCACCTAGCCCCAAAACTGGACCCAAAAATACCTGTCCCATACCTATCTGTTTCCCCAAAAATACCTCTACCAACCTTGTAGGCTTTCTCGATATAAGCCTCTTGTCCTTTCTCATTAGCTCTCTTGATATTGCGGTCAACAATATCTTTAGGGAGATCAAGCTCCTTGGCTTTCCCAAGTACAGCAGCCAAAACTGAATTGGATGTTACATTTGGACCACCTCTCTTTACACTGTCATTCAACATAATCAATAACGATAAATAAGACAGTAACAAACTCCTCTAGTTTGAACCAATATGAATTACAGAATGGATTGGGGTCAAATTCAGGAAAATCAGGCATCAGTGCCACTTGCAGTAAAGTAAAGAAAAACCAAAAAAAAAAGATAAGGGATTATCTGGTTAACTATTTCACATCATTAATTCCTGAGAATTGGAGGGTCAATTTGCTGAAATAACTTGGTAGCATAATAAAAGTGACGTAACAGATGAAGGACTTACGCAGACACGACTTCCTTTCCGATCCTTGAGTATAGTTTTGTTTTCTTTGCATCTTGGGCTCCCTGTAGTAAATAGAAGTTTTGAGAGAAATAGGAATGATAATAATTGGAAAATGCTATGCACCAAACAGCAACCCAACAACACTAGAGTAGCAATGGTATGTCCTTTAAATAAATGAAGCCGGGAGGAAGAGAAAATGAGTGGCACAGGAATTTGATCAAACAGGTAGCATGCATAAACCTTTCTCCCGGCAATTTTGATGGAACGGCGACCCATACAAACAGGAGTGGAAGGCCATATCCTTCTCACTTGGGAGTTATCCCTATTTGCATCGAACCATAAGCTTTTGCGGCGAACGAAGTTGGAGGGGGAAAGTGAAAGCCGAGCTGTCAAAGCCTGAAGCTGAAGCACTGCTCTCATCGTCGTTTTATTCCTCATTCAACCCACACGCATGCAGGGTGACGCCACGTAACTTCAACTCTTCAACATAAGTATTTCTCTTTTCAACACTATGTATATTTATTTTTACCTTTTAAGAATAAGCTAAATTAATTTCACAAAAATTTCAAAATAAATTCAAGTTTTTAAATATTGTTATTGGATAGGTGTTAGTTCCTTTTTTCTGTTATAAATTCAAGGCTTACTCTCTTGTTTATTAAATATCATGAATGTATGAGTATATTTAAATTTAGGTAAATTTTAAAAATATAAATTAAGAAAATGTTTGATATAAATTAGTTTTAAAAAATATCCATAATTGATTAGGGTTTAATTCAAATATATACAAATAAAAATATTTGACCTTATAGGAAATATTCATGTAATTAATTAAATATAATCTAAAATCATAATTTAAAAGATCAAAAGTTTTTTTTTGACAAACATAAAATATCAAAAGTTAGGAATAGTATATATATATATATATATATATATATATATATATATAATTCTCTAAGAATAATAGGTTAATAAGAGTGGATTAAAATTAATAAGTATTAGTAACATCTTTTTTATTAAATGCTTTTACAGCATTCTTTTTTTTAATAAGTAAAATTCTATGTTGCCCAATTACTAAAGAGTAGGCTTGATTTATTCGGTGAGATTCACTCATGATTTATTAAATAAAAAATGCTTAAAATAGTAAACAATATTTTTACTAGAATTCCTCATTGAAAATTAGAAACTTCTTCGTACCGTTAACTTTATAAAAACATATGTATCTTTTAATAATTGGTGAGTAATATATATATACTCTTAGACAGAAACAAAAAACTTCAAATTTAATTAAGTTCTAGAAGAAGAACTAATCTTATAGTCAGCTCAAAATATTCAAGTTTGTGGGATACTTGGTGTTACTAGAAAATAAAAAATTCTAATTAAATAAAATAATGAACACAAAAGATTATCCACTTTGTCAAATTCCATATATACAGTTTCCTTTCTGGGCTTTCATAACAGCCCGTTAGTACTAAAACAGACATGGGTCGAACTCGACCCAAACAAGACCTTGGTCTTCCAAACAAAGCTATATGCCATGACAAAAAACTTACACGATCCATCTAAAATTTAATTTTCAATTTTAAGTAACCAAACACAAATCCATTTCGATTAAAAAAACAATTCTGACTCAAGTTATTCCTTGAAATTTAGACATGTTGAACAATTAGTATTTTCCATACAAAATTTACACTGAACTTTTTGGTCTTCAGTTTTAAGGGAATCCAGTTATCTAAAAAAAAAGGGAATCCAACATCAACAACCTAAGCATATACCTTACATTAATTTTTTTTTCTCAGATTATCCCACGTGTTTTCTTTTCTACAAAACAGATTACTCCCGGTTTTAAAATGTGTTAATCTTTTTCACAATAAAGTTTTAGTTTTTCATTTTATAGGGTTGGCAAATCATTAGATGAAACATTACTCCACTACATAGATTAAAGAGATCAAGAAATGTTTATTTTGTTTTTTTTTTATACCAAAACTGACAAAATGTTTATATTCTGTGTATTTTAACGCAAGATCATTTAATTAAGTGTATTTGTATGTTTTATAACGATTCTATTTAATAAAATTTTAAATCACTGTTTAATTAATTTAAATGAAACATTTAACAGGAGAGAATTTTCGTTCAACTAATGTTCACATCAAGTTATTCTTTTCCCCTTCCGAATATAGTTGGGGGAAAAACCATTACAGTATCAGCTTTTAGTACAAAAAATCATACTTGTTTCCTATAAGCATGCGTGTTTTGTCTATTACATAGTTATCAGCTAATAAAGCAGTTCATATTCATAACATGGTCCATGGGGGCAACAAACAACAAAATACTATTAATATTTTTGAATAGTGTTTAAGTTGATTGGCAGTTGGTGGTTGGCATGATTGAAGCAAACAATGATGCAGTGGTTAAAAAAAGGCAATAAGATTTTGTGCCAGTTATGCAATAATAATAATATATTCATCTGCTTCTATTCATATTAATCATATATAACCATCAGCACCTATGGTGTGTTGATTCATAATAATATCAGAAATTCGTACACAGACAAAGGATTAAACATCAGAATAGATATATAAAGATATATAGAGATGAAATGGCCACATGAAATTTAAATTAAGGTCCCACCAGCCACGTGTTCTGGGAATTAAACAGCACATTATATGGTTTAACATCTTGTGATTTTGTCTTTGCCCTTAACTTTGGACTTTAATTAATATATATCTTCTTATTTTCTTTCTCATAGTAGTTTCGAAAGGAAAAAGAAAATAATCATGTGATGCTTGGCTGTCTTTTATATATTACACGTATTTCTTCGTTCACACGTCCCATTGTTAATAACCTGTAACTTTCCTTCCTTGTTTGTTCTTAAAATACAGACAACATACAACCAAACTATATGGTGTCATATCTTTATCCCGTTTACAATACATTTTAACTTTCACTTTAGTTCTGTAATTACTTATTGTCTTGTTTATTAAATATTATTAACAACGTTAATTAATAAGAACTTGCTAGAACGAGGACATCACCAACATAAAAGAAAACTATATATATACTTCTGCATGCTCCTTTATATAGAAAACTCTTTGAGAAAATTGTTTGGCCCTTCGTATTTGTTTCTTGCATAAGTTGTATTATTTTTTTAAAAAGAACATGTATCCATTTACCTAGAGGTATTATAAGTTTATATAATGATATATTGCACTAATGATGTACAATTACGTATGCATCCATTTTTTTTTATATAAATTGAATTATCTGTTAGTAATTATATATTTATTTGTTAATATAGAAAACTAATATATATATATATATATATATATATATATATATATATTATCACGAATACAAAATATAGACAAATGATATTTATTTTAAAAGAGTTTTTTAGATAAAAGTATATTAATAAAATTAAGTCCGTGGTGAATATTTTTTTCTATTAATATGCGAAGGCTTCCTTTAATTTTATCTACTACATATGCACTATGCATTTGTCAATAATCTTTAGCAATGTAATACACCAATACTTCGTTTTGATTACTACATAAAAAGTTTCAAAGAATTAAAAGGGACAAATACCAGTATATTCGTTCTTTAAAAAAACTGTATATTCGTCTATTTAACAATTCAATAATTTTTAAACTTAAATTTTAAACTCATTTTACCTTAACATTTACTCGTTTGGACTTACACATCTAAAATATTTTAATGTTATACATAATGATATTAAATTGTTGCACGTAATAATTTATTTTAAAATATGTGTCATTTAAATTTTAAACATAAAGATTAATAATAAATATTTATTAAATTTTATTTTTTTAAATACTTAAATTTATTATTTTATTAATTTTTCTTATTTTTTAAAACAAAACTATTACTATTTTGAAAACAATTACTTTTTATAGAGTAAATGGTAAATAAGAATTATGTTTTTAAAAGTAAAAATTGTGTTTAAGACGATACTCCATATATTTTGAAACAAATAATATATTAATAATAATGAAAAGACATTGAAAGTTAAAGTCACGATTATATCTTATTCGCTATCATAAAAGTTATGATTCATACTGTTGTTAGACTTGGCATATTGTGTGTTGTTTGAAGTTATAATTTGTAACTCACAATAATTAATAAATATAAATAAATAAATGATAAATGTAAAGAAGAAGGGAAGAAAAGAATAAAGGCAATAACTGGGCTGATAGGGCGATGGTTCCTTTTGACTTTCCACTTCTATTATATTACGCGTTACTCTGCCTTACTAGTCGACACAAAAAAAAAAAAAAAAACACGTAATCCCATTCACATCTGATTTTATTTTAAGAAGACATTAATAAATTAAGCTTATCCAGCATATGAAGCTATGTACCGTAAAGTTTTAACATATATCTTATTTAAAAGGAAAAAAACTTAAATATAGCTCCACCATAAGTACTGTTGTTGATGTTATTCTCTAATCAAATTTACAGTTTTATTTTTATAATGCACAATAACATTTAAATGATTCATTTATTTCACATAATATCAAGGTGAGACTCCAAATTTAATTGGAGAACAATATGGATAATATTTACGATATTTTTTTGTGAAGATAGTATATATGGTATTGTATCTAAGTTTTAATTATTTTAGGGTAAATTATCTCATCTATTATAATATATTTTCTCAATTTACTCTTTATGCTTTTTATTATTGATTTTTTTTTAAGTTTGAACCGGAGAAAAATATTATAAACAACGAAAAAAAATGAGATTAGTAAGTATATCAAAACAAGACATAAGATTTGTTATGTTAAAAAAAAAAAAAAAACATAAGATTTGTGTGTCATAGATGTCATTTTCTTTTTCTTGCAATTTTTCAATATTTTAAGGATAACAATTGTTATCGTTATTTAAGAATCTTAATGGAGATTATCTTGTTTTACAATAATTGGAACATATTATTGAAGGATATCCAGTTATCCACCTCTCAGGATCCATATAAAACTTATACATGGAGGCATGGGGAGAGTTTAAGAATGAAAATCAAGAAAAATGTGATGAAAATCCAGAAAGGGGCCAAATAGAGTCCATCCAACTCATAATTGTGTCATCTCTACTCAAGTAATTAACTTTAATCACCAGAGTTTATTTGTGGGTTAAACAATGACGTCCCAACCATACATTTTCTAATTCAATGCATTTCTTTTACCACCTTTAGCTTCTTGCATCTTGACGTTCATCATTTTAATTTAACAATAAAATTAAACCCAAAGTTTCACAACGGAGGCTGGGAAAACAAATACTATTAAAATTAAAAATCCTATTACATATAATTTTATTTTTTTGGGTAAGCCAAATGAAATATATTACATATATATTCGACATTGACCATATTAGGCTGTTAGCATGCAATTGCAATTGACCTTAGATGCAAGTAGGACGTCATTCAAATAGACGTTTATACTTTTACTTGCTCCAACCACTTATTAATATTCCCACTTGCGACTATATTAAAAAATTGACCCAACTTTAATACAACCATTCAATTCAATTCCGCCCCCGCGTTACAGCGTAAATTCGCAAACACAGCATGTTCCACGGATGAACAATTCAAATCATGGGAAGAAACTCTGAGGGAAGATATATGAAAAAAGTTTAATGGGTATGAATTGTTTAGCATGATTTTTTCTTTTTACATTATCAATTACTTAAATATTATTTTAATATGATTTTTTTGTTAATTATTTATGATTGAATGACCGTAGAAGAATATTTTATAATATTAGTGTATATTTTAATTTCTTAAAAATCCTTTACATTATTAGTGGTATATACACTATTTACTTATAAAAATTATCAAAAAGATGAAATTTTGTATTAAAAAAAGAAGAAATAAAATAATTGAAAATTTTCAATATGAAATATAAAATAATATATAAAAGCAGAATTTTTTCACATTAAAAAGGAGAAAAAAAATACCATATATAATATATAGCTGAATTTCCATAACAAAATAAATAAATAATATATAACGGAATATATATTCGAAGATATCCATGTGTTAAATGTGCCATGTGCAAAATATATTGTGGCCGTAACAATGTTTATAGTAAGTTCTCTTTAGGTAGTGTAGAGACAAATAATAGAGTAAGCCGGAATTATATGTCAAAATATTATTTTTAAGAATCTAATTAAAACGTAAGCAATTTTTCCATATTATTTTTTATCATAAACTGCAATAAATGATAAAATTATTTAATATTTATATTAATTACTTTGAAATTTATATTTAAAGTAGTTTATATGAATTAAGTATATGAAAATCTTTCTAATATTAATATTTTTTTATGGATTCCAATATTAATTTATGAAAATTAAATTCTATTTTTCGTATATTTACACTAAAAATAATGACAAGCTTTTTTTTTTCATCAACTACTCCCAACAATTCAATGCGTTTATTATTTTTATTATTATTTTAAACAAAACTCCCAACCCATTGATTGGTTCGACTAGTGTGTATCACTAATACATGCAACGATACAATTAAATATCTGAACAAATTAGAATAAAAAAAATATCTAAACAAATTTGGTCTCTGCGCGAGGAGATAGGCCGAAATTTTGTAAAAAGTCAGAGATAAAAAGATATCTAAAATAAAAAATATATAAACCCAATAATTGACTATTAGTAAAGTTTTACAATGAGAAAGAAGAGTAATTGAAAATTTAATTTATGGTAAATTAAGTTTTTATTACTTAAATTTATGGGATTTTGAATATTTGGTTTCTAAATTATATTTTAAAAAAAATTGATTTCTAAATTATTTTTTAAAGAAAAATGACCACTAAAAAATTTATCATTATTAAGAATAATCTCTCTCATTAATAATGTTTATTAAATATTGAGTTGTTTAATTTATACAACTTAAAACTTAATTAATCCTCAAATTTATGGTAATATTTGGAAGTAATAAAAAAGAAAGAATGCAAGAAAAGTAAAAAGAGAAAGAAAGAAGAGGCAGTGTCCCTATCTGATCTCAACATCAGTTTTAGCCTGTATGTATGTAGTCCATCCTCTTGACTCTCTCTTCTTCTCTTTGCTTCTCTTCTTTCTCTCTCTCAACAATGGCTCATCTCTTCAGAGACCTCTCATTGGGCCACTCCAAGAGAGACTCCACGCCGCCGCTGCCGCCACCGCCGATAATGCCTCCCAAGCCCGCCGCCGTCACCGCCGCCGACGACCTTCCCTCTCCGCTCGGCCAACTCTCCGCCAGTCTCTCCGATTCCGACCTCGCGCTAACGGCGTACGAGATCTTCGTCGCCGCGTGCCGCACCTCCTCCGGCAAGCCTCTCAGTTCCGCTGCCAACCACTCCTCCACCAATTCGCCGAGTCAGAACTCTCCGAACTCGCCCGCGCTCCAGCGATCCATAACCTCCACAGCCGCCAGCAAGGTCAAGAAGGCCTTCGGTCTGAAATCTCCCGGTTCGGCCTCCAGAAAGAGCCCTGGCTCCGGTTCGGGCCAGGGAAAGCCCAAGCGCCCTCTCACCGTCGGCGAACTCATGCGCAACCAGATGAGGGTTTCCGAAGCCATGGATTCGCGCGTTCGACGCGCGCTGCTCAGGATTTCCGCTGGCCAGGTCGTTACACTCTTCGCTTAAACCACTCCTCACGTTTTTCGCACGTGCTGCAATGCATGTTGCGAGTGACGCTTGATCTCGCCCTGCCAGCTTTTTTCTTTGAGTTTTACTTGCTAATCGCTTTTCGCTGAGGTTTTAAATTCGAGGTTTTGTCAGAATCCTTGATATTGCAAGAAATTGCGGATAAACGCGGCCGCAATGGATGCGGTCGCTGAGAGTTCAAAATCCTTTGATCTGCTATTGGATTATCTCAATTTCTCACGTGATTGTTACTTTGATCTAAATATAACTAACAACTTGTTTAAATAACAACCTCCACGAAGTGCTCGTTAACTTGTTAATTATTGCGTGTGTGAATTGCTCAATTGTGTGCGTGTCATTGAAGTTTAATTGAGTGTTTATTATTGCAGGTTGGAAGAAGGATTGAGTCTGTGGTGGTTCCGCTTGAGTTGTTGCAGCAGCTCAAGGCTTCGGATTTTACTGATCAGCAAGAGTACGATGACTGGCAGAAGAGGACCTTGAAGGTTCTGGAAGCTGGTTTGATTTTGCATCCTCACATGCCGTTGGATAAGTCCAATTCCGCTGTGCAGCGTCTGCGGCAGATTGTTCATGCTGCATTGGATAAGCCTATAGAAACCGGGAAGAATACTGAGTCTATGCAGGTTCTTCGTAGTGCTGTTATGTCTCTTGCGAATAGGTCATATGACGGGTCTTATGTTGATTCGTGCCACTGGGCGGATGGGATTCCTCTGAATCTGCGGCTTTATGAAATGCTTCTGCAATCCTGCTTTGATGCTAATGATGAATCATCGATTATTGAGGAATTTGATGAGCTAATGGAACAAATCAAGAAGACCTGGGGAATCCTTGGATTGAATCAGACGCTGCATAATCTCTGTTTCACTTGGGTTTTGTTTCACCGGTTTGTCGTGACTGGCCAGCTGGACTTGGACTTGCTGTCTGCTGCTGACGGCCAGCTGGCGGAAGTTGCGAAAGATGCAAAGACAACAAAAGATGCAGAATATTCCAAAGTTTTGAGTTCTACATTGACTTCAATTATGGGGTGGGCTGAGAAAAGGCTCCTTGCTTATCACGAAACTTTTGACCGGGGAAATGTTGAAACCATGCAGGGCATTGTCTCTTTAGGGGTAGCAGCAGCTAAGATTTTGGTTGAAGATATATCCAATGAGTATCGCCGGAGGAGAAAAAATGAAGTCAATGTGGCACGTGAAAGAATTGAAACTTACATCAGGTCATCACTGCGTACTGCTTTTGCCCAGGCAAGTTCTTTCTGTTTTCCATTGGCTTTTCCATTTAGTAAAAGGTGATATAGACTTGAGGTTTATCATCTACTGGGGTTGCAATAGTGCTTGAAGAGGGAGATTTGGATTCCATTTGGGGGGGGGTGTAAAGTATAACTCACAGGTTGGTTGTGTTTGACAATATAATGCGTGCACGTTTTTTACTTATTAAATCAATGTGAAAATATATTGCCATACAATCTACAATTCTAGGTGATTGCGTGTAAGTGAGAAAACTAGACATATCATATTCAAAATGCTAATTAAATATACAAGGCTTATAAGGAATGGAAGCTAGGATGTTCATATAAAGTTAATGGATAGTTTAGTTTTCATGTTAAATTCTTTATCGATCTGCCTCTCTGTTATATTTTGATAGATATGCATGTGCTGAAATATAATTGTTTTGCGGCTGCGTAGATAATGGAGAAAGCTGACTCCAGCAGGAGAGCGTCCAAAAATCAGCCAAATGCTCTTCCTGGCCTTGTCATCCTTGCAAAGGATGTAGGTAGCCTGGCAGTCAATGAAAAGCAAGTGTTCAGTCCAATACTTAAGAGATGGCATCCTTTGGCAGCAGGTCTTGCTGTGGCCACCCTTCATGCATGCTATGGAAACGAATTGAAGCAATTCATATCAGGAATCACAGAATTGACACCTGATGCTGTTCAAGTTTTGAGAGCCGCAGATCAGTTGGAGAAAGACCTTGTGCAGATAGCTGTTGAGGATTCAGTGGAAA
This sequence comes from Glycine soja, assembly GCF_004193775.1. Lineage (NCBI taxonomy): Eukaryota > Viridiplantae > Streptophyta > Magnoliopsida > Fabales > Fabaceae > Glycine > Glycine soja. The sequence continues at coordinate 7,103,528 of NC_041005.1, forward strand.
GTGAAGATGGTGGTAAGGCAATTATCCGTGAGATGCCTCCTTACGAGGCTGAAGGTGCAATTGCCAATCTTGTGAAAATATGGATCAAGACTAGAATAGACAGACTGAAGGAATGGGTCGACAGAAATCTGCAGCAAGAGGTTTGCATTCGTTATCTTTGCTTTTGTTACCAGTTAATGATTTTCATTGGTACTTCATTACCTATAAGGATTGTCGCTGATGAGTATTTTGATTAAATTAGGTGTGTTGAAGAGCTTTTATGGACATTATGAGCTTTTGAAAATAACTTATGACTCCTAGAAGCTCTCTTAGGAGAGCCACAAGCTTCTTGGTGAAGTTTATCAAAATAAGCTCTTTTTAGTTTATTTCAATAATTTTATGGCCAAATTTATAACATAAGCTATCGTGCGATAGGAACTTATTGAATAAGCACTTAATTAAGTTGTTCGCCCAAACACACCTTCAAACTCAGGAGTTTATAGTCTTTAATCAAGCATCATAAAGTCATTGCTGAACATTTGTAAGTTATGTGTGTGTGTGTGTCTTTACATCATTAGATTCTCTTAATTGATAAGTGATAACATGTTCATAACTATGCATGTGATTAATTTTCATGTGTTCTGACTATATGCATTATTTAAGTACCTTTTCTTGAACTAACTTAGTTTACTGTGATATCCTATCCTAGCTGTGGAGTGCTCAAGCAAATCAGGAAGGATATGCCCCATCTGCTGTTGAAGTTTTGCGAATTATAAATGAAACTTTAGATGCTTTCTTTCAGCTTCCAATACCGATGCATCCTGCATTGCTTCCTGAAGTAATGAATGGTCTTGACAGATGCCTTCAGTACTATGTTATCAAAGCAAAATCTGGCTGCGGTAAATTATGTTGGAATTTTATAGTTGAGTACTTGAGCTCTTATATTTTGCATCTGTAATAACTGTTCTTTGTTCTAATATTCAGGATCACGGAACACATTTCTTCCAACAATGCCTGCGTTGACCAGATGCACTATTGGTTCAAAGTTTCAGGGCTTTGGGAAGAAAAAGGATAAATCTCCAAATCCTCAGAAGAGAAATCCTCAGGTTGCAACAAATGGGGATAGCTCCTCGGGAATACCCCAACTCTGTGTTCGCATAAATACTTTGCAATGGATCCTGGGTGAATTTGATGTTCTGGAAAAAAGAATAATTACCCTTTTACGGAACTCTGAATCTGCTCATGTAGAAGATTTTTCAAATGGATTAGCAAAGAAGTTTGAACTATCTCCAGCTGCATGTCTTGAAGGAATTCAGCAACTCTGTGAAGCTGCAGCATATAGAATTGTCTTCCATGATCTAAGCCAGGTATTATGGGATGGTTTATATGTTGGGGATCCAGCATCTTCAAGGATTGAGCCATTTCTTCAGGAACTTGAGCGGAAGTTAATGTTCATTTCAGATACTGTTCATGAAAGAATTCGCACACGAATTATTACTGAAATAATGAGAGCTTCCTTTGATGGATTCTTGCTTGTATTGCTTGCTGGAGGTCCCTCACGTTCTTTTACCCGGAAGGACTCTCAGATCATAGAGGATGATTTCAAGTTTCTCAAGGAGTTGTTTTGGGCAAATGGGGATGGTTTGCCTTCTGAATTAATAGATAAATTTTCAACTACTGCAAGGTCTATCCTTCCCCTTTTCAGAACTGACACAGAGACCCTCATTGAGCAGTTCAAACGGTTGACCATGGAGACATATAAATCCTCTGCCAGGTCCAAACTCCCATTACCTCCAACTTCTGGACAGTGGAATCCATCAGAACCAAACACATTGTTACGTGTTTTGTGCTATAGAAATGATGAATCAGCTTCTAAGTTTCTGAAGAAGGCATATGATCTGCCTAAGAAACTTTAACAACCTTGAGAACCAGTTAATGGAATGGCAAACTGTGATGTACTGGGAGTGGGAGATGCATTCTGTTTAATTTGTCTGGTTCTGCTGGTATATAGTACAACGTTGTCCAGCAGGTAATTTATGTGAATTGTTGAGCAAGATTTACGTCAGGATGCGACCATCCTGTAAGACATCGGGAATATTGGCCAGAGGCTTAGTGCTACCGCCGTGTTCTCCAAGTCCGAAGTTAGGCAGCATAAATCTTGGCCATGATTATGGCTGACTTATTTGCGAAGGTAGTTGAATATTCTTTCTGATTCATTAATTATTGGATGATTAGAGATATCTCACGGTGGTTTATTCTGTGTTTAGCTTAAGTTTTCCTTTTACCTTCTGAGGCTGCCCTCTCTCTCTATATATAGTATGAAAATGGCATCTATGTTCTCATTATTCTTTTGTTAAATTCCTTTGGATTGGGTTGTCCCTTTTACTAGTATGAAATGCAGGCGGTGTATAATAGCCTATTTGTTGATTGGAAGTTTCTGCAACTATTTCTTAGTATGAATGAAAAGGCCGGCATTGATTGTAAGCTGAGATTTAACATTGTACATATGCTAATTCAGCACTTTTTTATGTTATACATGTCCCTCTTTAGTTAGACATGTTTGGCTTTTGGACTTATCTTAACGAAGTTTCTGGTCGGGATTGTTGGGTTGTGCCATGTGTGGACAGCTAAAACACCTTTAGCTACTTGATTTTGGAAAACGCAAAGACTGAGTATACATTATCTTAGTGGGGCCGGAATAATTGATTGCTCTTATTGTACTTCCTATAATTGAAATCGTTGCAAACTTTTTTTATTTTTTATTTTAGTGACCCATCATGCTTTGTGATCTGCTGACTGTTGTCTTCTTAAATACAGGGAGGAAAAAAAAATCAAAATATGAAAGTAGTAGCGAAAGTTGCATCAATGCCTCTATGGTAGAGTAATTTTTGTAAAGGAAAATAAACAATTTTCTTGAGAATTTATAGACACTAGTACAAAAATTTCAGTTAAAAAAAATGTGGGTGACAAATAAGTTAAATGTAGAAGTGGAAAACAAAATATTACATTTTATAGTGTGAAAGTATGTATTGCAGATCACTTTTCATTTACACTATATACTCCTTTCTGGTTTGAGAAAAGTGAAAATGAAATGTGCTATAATGCATTTTTCTTTTCGTTTTATTACAAAGTACTTAAGAAACTAAAAATGTAATAAAATTGATACGCAAATAAGCGCTGTGTACTTTGTAAAGGAATTAGGGTGAGGTTTGGATGGGAGAATTCTAATACTGACAATGTGCTATCGGATTGAACGATTGCAAAATAAAATGATCAAATAAAAAATAAATGGGCATACCAATGGTGCAAAATGGAATGATCAAATAGCTCGTTGGTTTTTATCCGAGATCCTTTTGTTCGGAATGGGATGCATTTTGTTTTTATTTATACATACTATTTTTTCACCTCTGAAGATTGGAGACACTCTTGTACAATTTCCTTGATCCTTCTCTTCATTAGTTCATCTTTCACTCCAGTAAGCATGTCACGGTAAAACATTTCCAACCTAATCAGCTTCCTTTGATCTGCTGCCTCCAACATACTCTCCCATTCTTTTGCAATGTCAAATGAACCTGAATTCCGCAATGAAACAGGGATATCTTGTTCATCAAAAGGTTTTCCAAAAATAGAACCATGAAGTATACTAGCATATTTTTCCATTATAGATAGCTTTGTTTGAAGCAGCTTCAGCTCATTCAATGCTGAAGATAATTTCTCTTCTGTTTCTGTTGTCAATCCAGTCTCCTTTTCTCTAGCCTTATCTTGCTCACCGGAGCTTTTTACTTCCTCTTCCTCAGAATCCTCCATTGTAGAAGGCCATAGCACAGCTGTAGGAGTGTAACAATCAAACCCTTTACCATCTCCAAGAACTCCACTCCTTCCCCTACCCCAAGACCACATTCTATATCCCTTTCGTGCAACAATAACAGTATGTGCGGCCCCACATGCAACTTTAACTGGATCTGGAAATTTAAGTTGATGGGGCTGGCATGACATGAGACGGGGAGAGAGGGCATCGCCCGAATCTGTTCCAGCACGACTAGCATCAGGGCATAAGCCAAGGCCCTTCTCCATTCCCCATGACCACACATCCCCATCTGAGGAAACAACACTAGTATGAAACAAACCACAGTCAACACAGATAAGTGATACATTTTGTGGCAATTCTTTAACAGGTGTAGGAAATAATGTGCTTTGTGTAGTTCCATGCCCAAGCTGGCCATTATCCCCAAGGCCAAAGGTCCAGCATGTGCTTTCTACTGTGTCACTAGGTTTCTTTTTACGAGTGAGCAAAGCAGTGTGAAAGGCACCACATGCTACCTCATAAGGGGACTCCTCGTCAAATGTTCTAACAACTTCCGGATGCAGTCTGCTCTCTCGATCCCCCAAGCCTAATTGGCCACGGCTGTTATAACCCCAAGAGTAGCACACTAGATCTTCACCATTGTATGTCTCTCCAGCACTAACCAGAGCTACAACATGCTCATTTCCACATGCAACCTTGACAACAGTGTGGCCCTGAAAATCCCAAACTGGAGTTGGAGTGAAACTGCTTACAAGTGCTAACCCACCTTCTTTGCTTTGTCGTGGGCAGTTTCCCCACATCCACAGGGTCCCATGGTTATCAATAGCTAGAGACATCATTCCTCCAGCTTTGACAGCACATATCTGAGAAAGTTGAACAGGTGAAGCAACATCAATGATGAAGTCACCTTGGTTAATGTTTTACATTAAAAAAAATAATGCAATTCTGTTATACCTTAAGTGGTGTTTTACTTTCTGCTTCAGACACACCCGATGAAGAAGAATCAGGGGGATGCAATTCAAGAAACTTGTTCAGTATGCGGGGCACTAGAGAATTGTCTCCAACAGCATATTCATTGTCATGTGATTCCTCTCCATTTATACCAAGTTGACCATCCATACGGTAGTCAAGGATACAGATGCTAGTACATAATATAAATTCAACAAACTTCTAGAAAAAACAAGTAATATCTGCAACTGAGATCCACCGAGGGACTCCAAGCATATTAAGGATACAGAAATTGTAACCCCAACACCAAACAGCTCCGTCTTCTGTCAACACACAGACTGAAGAATTAGATGGGGGAATGACCTTCAAATTCAAATCAGATGAATCAGCCTAAGTTTACATTAGTAACCAATACTCATGGTGTTTCATATCTGTTTGACAAATCTAAATGCATGCATATACTAATGACTCTTATAAAAGTTTAGTAACAAGGTTAACAATAATTAGGACATTTGGTTAACAATAATTGCATGTTTGGATCCGCATCAATTTCGTTCAAAAACCAAGTCTAATTTGCATTTGATGGTAAAAGCTAATACTATTATTGAGCAAGTTTTTGCTTGTGAACATGAAACCAAACAGGAATTAATGTTTTGTATATTAAATTTATCAAGCACAAAGTTCAGATATGAACAAAACTTAGATACATTTCCATATGTAATTTTGGTATTGTTACCCAATTAGACTTGGAAATTTATCTCAGTAATTTATGTTGACTGACCTTTAATGCAAACATTTATTATACAGATTATTGAAGTGAAACTCTAATTTTGATGAGAGTATAACACTAAAAGCACCCAAAGAACTGCACTTAATTTTGTTTCCATTGGATATTTGGGGGGCTTTTGGTAGACGGAAAGTATTTCCTTTCCCAGGAATCTGTTTTAGCTCACTTTCCCACAAAATCATTCACAAGGAGGGGGCAAGAATCCAACTTTCTGGAGTGGAAGAAAAATTTTAGTTACATATTTTACATGAATCTTTAATTCTCAGAAAACATATTAAGACTAACCAAACATATTTTACACATTCTCAGGAATCATGATTCCCAGAAATCGACTTTCCCGGAAATGATAAAACTTTCCCCCTACCAAACGCCCGCTTACTGAAAAAAGGGAAATTGGAAGGTGTGAAGTATGAAGGGTTAGATAACCTGCTAGAGCAAGACTGTGATAAGCACCGGCAGCAATTCCCACTATTTTGAAAGTGCCTTCTGTTCCGTTTGGATTTGGGTATCCAAAGTTGAGTTGTACTGGTAAAAGCTCGTCCTTTTCTGCCCCAGTCCCGAGCCGTCCAAACATTCCCTTGCCCCAACAGTAAACACTGCCATCCCCTGCACACCACAAAAAAAAAACAATTGAAATTTGAGATTTCAAATTCAATTTTGCATTCACAGAAAATTGAATTGGGTTTACCAGTAAGAAGGAGAGTGTGTGCTTCCCCCGCAGCCACGTCAACCACCTTACGCGACACCTGGCCGGACTTCACAATCTTCCCGCCGGCGTCTTCCATTGCTCCCGACCACAACACACGCTCTGTTTATCGCAACACAAGTGATGCCAATTCAATTCAATACGAGACAAGGGAAAAACAAAAAGATTTGTTTTTAATAATAATAAAAAAAACTAAATTGTAATTTTTATTTTTTTCTAAAATCTTAAATTCACGATTTTAATAATTTTTGTCTTTTCTTAGGTTAATCATTCAAAATTAAATATTAACTTTGATGTATTCTTGACTTTTTATTTAAGATAAAAATAATAAATCACTAGACATTACTTAATTTTATAATGGTCATACTCCACTTGCTCTCTGCTTAATATTTAATTTTATACATATTTATTTTTATTATAAATTTTATTTTAATATAAATTAATAAATTATTATATCTAATTTTTTTTAATTTTATTGTAATTTTAATATAAAAAAAAATACATAAACTAATATATAGGTTATTTTAAAAAATTAATGTGTACATGTTACGTAAATTTAATATAATATTTAAATATTAAAAATTTATAACTTATTATAATTTAAATTAAAAAATTGTATTATTTATATATAAAAATAAACTTACATAATTTTTATAAATTAGATCAAATAATTTATATATTAATTTATGTAATTATCTTGATTTATATAATTGGTATTAAAAAGCTTATTTAAATATTTTTTATAGACCGATTAAGATGGTGGATTTGAAATTCTATGAAGATCAAAATTATAATTTACCCTAAAATAATACTAAAACTCTTTAAAAAACTTTATATAAATTAATCACGTATAATCTTATAATTTAAATTATTTTTCATTTAGTCTTATAGAGTTTACCAAATGCTTGTTGAATATATGAAAAATTATATACTAGAAAATTGTCTCACAAATTGAATAATGATTTGACTTAAATTTTAAAATTAAAAAAATTAATCTAAATTTTAAAATTAAAAAATTATTAAAAAAAAACATGTAAATGCATTTTGAAAAAACTTTTCATTTTTTTTCTTGTCATTAAGTATGGGTTTAATTGAGCTTAATTAAAACATATTATTATTATTATTGGTTAATTTTTTTGTTCTTGCAAAAATGAATAGATTTTAATTTTAATTAATGTTTGTAGAATTTTTTATTTTATTTTTAACTTCTAAAATTTAAAGTCAATACTTTTTTATCTTGGCATCACATGACATTTTTTAGGGCTTAAATATATATTTTTATTTTGATTCTTGTAAGTTTATTTTTCTAATTTTAATCTTTATAAATGTGTGTTTTTTTAATATTAATTCTGGTAAGATATTTTTATTTCAAGTAAGTTTACATTGTTGATATTTTTGGTTCCTGTGATACATAAACTTTATTTTTCAATAAAAGCCATCATTTAGTTATTTTTAAAATTTAGATTTTGATCTACTTAAAAAGAAGTAATATTTAAATTTTATTTTATGATTAAAAATGGTTCAAAAACGTAAAAAGAAATTTATGAAATAAAGTCCTTTTTAAAATAATATGCACTTATTTTTACAAGTCTTAATCTTTCAATCAATTCTATTTATTCAAAAAGTGTATAAATCTTCGGCTCCCTCGAAACAGCCATAGAATTAACTTTGAAACCTTTTCTGTTTGTAGAAAACGACACGAATGAAACTTTTCTGCTTGTTGCAGATTAATCATGAGCATATTCGCGCGGTTAAATCCACGTTATAAAAATTTAGCTCAAGCATAGCCCATTCAAGTGATGCAACAAAGTTTGCGTTGCACCGCTCATGCTGCAGATATGAGATAATTATACTTGCTAAAAGTAAAAGGTTTAAGGAACCATGCCACAATAAATGTGGCAACAAAACAAGTACCACCACTACAGACACAGCACAAATGTTCATTGTCTTCTGACTATTTGCAACGTAAACCGTTTCTGGACCCCTTCTTTACACACACACGAAACATTTAGTTATAACTTTGATTTTGATTCTTCAGCACATGAAACTTAACAAGTGCAGACATCAGGTTGTTCCACATCATCTTCGCCAACATAAGCAGACAGGTTCAGATACTCATCTTGCTCCACCCTATCCCTCCACCTTGCTCTACAAATAACACAGCTAGCACTTCTTCCCTTGGTCCTCTTCCACTTCATCAAGCACTCTTCATGAATTGGGTTACGGCATGTTCCACATGCCACCAGGTTTTGCTCCTTCCCCATTTCCTCAAGGCAAACCGGGCACGTGGCACCCTCCTCCATCTCTATCTTTGTCTCTGTTGACCCTCCACTAAAGAAAAGCTGGTGAAACCTCTGCCTCAGGGTGCCCCCGCCACCGCCTCCGGCAATGTGGGTGTTCCGAGGAGGCGTTGGAGCTGGCAGGGACGAGGGGTCCTCCTCCTCAGACACACATCATCGAGGGACACGCCTAAAACTCGAATTAAGACGAAGAGGATGTGCTTGCATGGGGTTGTACGGTCAGGGCAGGTGCATGAGGGTGAGGAGGATAGGGTCACCGTGTACACGTTTCCGGTGGCGCCTAATATGAAGAAGGTGGAGCCGGAACGGTGGAGGAGGCGCAGGCGGTGGCGGAGGGCGCGAACTATTCGGTCTGAGATGGGTTGGCTTGGTTTGAAACGAGGGTGGTGATGGTAATGGTATGGAGAATTGGAATTGGAGGCACGGGATTCCATTGTTCCAAATGGAAATGGAGGGAATTAAGGTTGTTGGGGTGGTAGTTGGTAGTTGAATAAGAATTTAGGATAAAGGAGAATATGTTGATGGTTGAGGGATATGGCTGTGATTCCTTGTGTAGTTTTGGGGGACACGTGAAGGAATAAGAATGAATGATGGCCAGGGAACTTTTGTAAGGTGTACAATTCCAAACCTTTACTTGCCAACTTCCCTTTTATCCCTGGAATGGTGGTAAACCATGCAGCACGCTTTAGCAATAGACTCTAAAACCTGTAAGTCATTCCTACATTGCACACTTTGTTATTTGAGTAATGATAAATATAATTGGAACAAGAGAGATAGAGAGAAAAAATAATGTGAGTAGTGACACATGATATGATAAAAAAAAATGAGGAGAAAATAGGTATATGTTAAGTATTTTCCTTCTTTTTTGCTGCATCCTGTCCCAATCATGGCTTTATTATCTATTTTTGGTTATGTTTTATACTACATACACTAGGAATTTTGGATGAGATATTTTTATGACAAACTAGGAAGTACTGTACCATGCGTTATGGATGCAATGGTAAAATGAATATATGGAATTATGGATAGTTTCGAGATTAGGAGTTAAAATTGGAAATTTCTACCATAAATATTGACTTGTTATGAGGAGTTCTTATGCACTTTGGGTTAAAGTATACGAACAGATTGAGATACTTGCGCACTAATAAATAAACACAACAGTAAAACGTCTTAATATCCTCACGATAGAATATTTTTCCTTCCTCGTCCCTAAACTCTCTTGTGGATATCACTGCAATGACGAAGTCTTCCTTAATCCTAACATAATAATCTAATAAAAATGACATGAATGATATCGAAGAGTTAGCTTATGCAAAAGCTACCAAAGAACCCATTTCAAACCATGATAGTTATTAGTTCTCAAGCATATAAAATTGCTTAATGAATTATACATCAAATATCAAGAATAGAGATCAAAATAAATTGAAGATAAGTAATGTAGGCAAAGATTTTCAGTCTTAAGGCTTGAGACCTTACAGTCTGAGAATCGTAGATTAGAGGCCCAAGTCGCTGATCATGCACAAGTGCTGTCTGAGCGTGAGACTGTAAAAACAGCAGTAATATTTTGGAAGGAAAAGATTATGCATGAAGCTGAACAGAACAGAGAGCATATCATGGATCTTAAGCAAAAAGTTGCCAAGTTGCAAGATCACGAAAGCAAATCTGCTGCTAGTGGTGATCAAGATATTTAAATAAGCCTAAAAAGGCAAAAGCATCTTGAGTATGAGGCAGAACAGTTAACGAAATGTAATACTACGAGACTGCAGATTAACAATTCTGACTTAGCTCGAAGATTGGATTCTACTCAGATACTATCATGTATCAAATACTATTCTAGAAGACTTAAGTAATAAGATTACTTATAAACAATCCACTGGCTCAGTCATTGTTTCATAAACTTCAACACAATTACATATAATTACACAAGTAAAAAGAAAATACACATAAAAGGGATCGGCGAGATGCCGATACCAAAAATCAAGAATATCATCACGACCCTTTGTTCCCCAATCCCCTACTCTAGGGACATTATTTCGACATAACAATTCTTCAGCTTTGCTACCAAAAATTGCAACACTGCACTTCTCCTTTTATATACATATATATAACTATGAAAATTGAAAAACAAAGCCGGTAACAACGGACAAAACAAGAAAATTATATAAAAATATAATTTAGAACATGTTTCATTATTCTATTCTTAGTTTTAAAAACTGTCTACTAAATAATTTTAGACCAGTGAATAATCAATTTCTCATCCAAAATCCATAGGTTTTGAAAATTATTTCTAGAAGACAAAGTTGCATTTTTGGTCCCTTAGTTGTTTTCAATTTCGATTTTAGTCCTTTTTTAAATTTATTCATGGATTTAGTCACTCAATAATGTGAAATCCTGTAAATGTGGTCTCCAAGTTCAAATTTAAACGTTAAAAATAATCGTTGAGTGTCAGGAATTAGATGATGAACAAAAAAATGTTAGAGTTGACTCTTCGGCGCACCTTTTCATATCCAATCAGAACTTGTGGATCACATTCACATGATTTGATATAATTGGGGGACTAAATTCATGAATAAATTTAAAGAAAGACTAAAATCAAAATTAGAGACTAACTAGGGACAAAAATACAATTTTGCCGTTCTAAAACAAGTGTTTTGAAACCAAAATAGCAGAGCAACAAATGAGAGATGTTTTCACATTTTCTTCTTCTATTTTTGCCTTGTTTAAACAACATTGGAAATAGACATCAAACACACCCTTTATTCGACCACAGACGAAACAAAAGGGAAAAAAAAAAGCATTACAGAATAGCATTATCAGCAACAAAGAAGGTGGCTTTGCATATTTTTCTCATATTCGCTGAACGTGAAACCTAGTTGTATTCTTGCAACCTAACTTATGAAGAACTTTGCCTCCTGAGTAACCGATACCAAATGAATAGTGGTTGCACGCCATTAAAAGAAAAAGAAAAAAAAGGATTATAAAAACTGCATAAAATATACACACACCACAAACTGAAGAAGAACTTGGCCAATAGAACCAAAACAGGAAAATAAAAATAAGATTGAGAAAGCGACTCACAGGTAGCCATGGAAGAACGGAGTGCTTAACAGAGTCACTCACTCGGACGTAGAAGGGAATGGCGCCATAGAGAGTTTTTGTTTGGTTGGGATATTATATGAAAAATGGAGAAATTATAGATAGCAGTTCATTGCGTAGTTATTATAATATATATGACCTATAAAAAAAATAAAGTGTAAATGATGATAACAAATTATTACAACCAAAAAAATAATTATTATACAAGAAAGTAAAAACATAAAAATGTAATAAAAGAAAGAGAAATACAAATAACAAAAGTGAAAGATGGATGAAAAAGAAAAGAGAACCACGTGCAAGGTTAAAAACAACATGTGTTTATGATTGGTAGCAAAATTTTGGGTAGTTCATAATCAAAAAGAAATGTGAGCAGTTGGGTGAGTGATTAAATAAATCGTGAAACATGAAAAAAAATTCAAAAAATAAAATAAAATAATATTGGATAACTTCTATAAAGAGAGGGTGAATAGAAGTGAGAAAAAAAGTTTTCCAAAAAAAGGTGGAGAAAAAATAATAGAAATTTTTAAATGTCTACTGTTGTTCTTTAAAGTTAGATTAGGAGTAAAATAAAATATTATAATGATTTATAATAGTTGAGGATAAAAATGTTCAAGAAAGAAATATGACACTAACTGGGATAATTCCCTTTATAATAGTTATAAAGAAAACAGTTTGAGAGAAAAGAATTCAAAATAAAGATCTAGTTATGAATTGTTATACATAAAAGTGAGTTCTTTGAAAGATATAATAAGAAATTTTAAAATAATTAAAGTGTAAAAATATTTATATAAAAGTGAAGATGAAAAACAATTTTCAAATAGGATATTTTCTTTATCTATTGATATAGATGATATCTAAATTACTATTTATTTTAAACATTACAATACCACATATATGCTTTTTTTTATTACATTATAAATTTTATCATTTACGTATTTTTTTTTTCTTTTTTTTCTCTAAATGTTGAATAAGTTTTTGAATGTTTATAAATTAAAATGTATTGGGATAAAAGTAAAGTTAAATATACGGATAAATCTACCTGTTTAGATATGTAAATGCAAAACTCATAATTCTTATAACTTGTCTAACAAAGTCCTTAATTTAAACGGGTTTTGTTTTAATGAGTCTTCAACCGTACAATGCCAGCCGGCCTGGTCCTTAAAAATTAAAAGAAAAAATGGAAATTTAACCATATTTTAAACTATTTTAAAAATAATTATCTAAAAAATTAATTAAAAAAGTGACTTAAAAAACTTTTAAAAAATATTTTATTATCATTTTATAATCCAATTAATCACAGGATGTCCGAAAATTATTCTTTATAGATTTTAATTTAATGTTGGCTATTTTAGAATGTATCTAATTTCAAGTAAAATGATCACGATACTTTTATTCTATCAGTTTAATATTTTTATTTTATTTTTATAAATGACAAGAAAAATATTAGTATTTTTTTAATTAAGACCTAAAAATTTCACATTATTTGTGAAGTCAACTATCAAGTTCATTTCATTCACAGGATAAATGAATCAGACTAAAAACTAGTTATTTAAATGAGTTCAAAAAATTAAAATTCAAACATTGTGGGCTGCTTTATGTAGGCAGCCCGAGAGTCCAAGCATGGATGCCCAACTCTAGATATAAAAGTTACATTAGTTGACTTTCATGTTAACAATTCTCAATTTAACAAGTATTTCCAAATGTATATCTTTTACTCACAATCTCGTATAACCTTTTTTTATATATATACAGCATCTCGTATAACTTTTCCTTCGCTGTAAATTGGACACTATTAATTAATAATCAAACCGCTTAAACAAACACATACATATGAAAATTCCAATGCAAGTGAAGAAGCCAAACAACAACCTATGACAATAAAGTCCATGATAACATTGTCTAATGATGTAGGTTGAACTAATAATATTTATGGGAATATTTATTTGATTTTAAAGAGAAATTTTTTTATGCGTCTATTCTATTTTTTAATCTTACCATTTAAATAATTTGATATTAAAATCAATTTTTATTGGATTAATTGATTCAATCTAAATGGTTTTTATATAATTGATTTTTTATTTGTTTTATTAGATAGAAATATTTTCTTTTGGTGTTGAGAAATCAATATATCTCTACTTTACCCATCTTACAGATTTTTTACTGAATTTTGTCATCTAAAACATAAAATTTATATAAATTATTAAAATTAGAAAGATTTAATAAACGAAGAATTATATAATATAATACATAAAAAAATAAAAAATATATGCTTAAATATTTTTTTCCTTATAATTTAACATTTTTTATTTTCATCCTACCAATTTTTTTTAATCTCTACAAATTCAAGGTCATTTGCTTTTAGTTTTTCCATTCTAGTTCCATTACAAATATAATGATGTGATTAATAGAACGATATATCATCATGCCATGTCATCATATTAATGATGTTACGATTTAATAAAATAATAATAATAAAGTGCTTGTAGCTAATTTTGAGACTTGGATCTCAAATTTAATTATGTCACACTTAACCATCAAGGCATTTTAGTTATATTATAATGTTGAGATTTTATGTTTCTTTTATTTTCTACCGAATACATGAAAATTTGTTTGTATAAATCAATTGTGAAGTAAATGGACATAGACTTTTGTTCATTTTATCATTAAAGTGTAAGAATTATCTCTGTTAGGATTCTTTTTTGAACCATTTGATCTTATCAAGAATTGTTTAATTATTGTGGCGATCCTCAAGCTAACCAAACATCATTCTTTGTGGCACCTATCTTATTCTTCCTTTTACATTTTCTGTTTTCTTATTTAATTTTCATCATGTTAATTTATAATTTTGTCCAAATTTTTTATTTACACATCTCTCATCTTACTTAACCTTTTTCGATTTTTTTATGCCTAAATTGCATTTCCAAACGTCTTCCTTCATCTCATTTTGGAATCATTCCATGAGTTTTGTAGGTTGAGAAACCAATAAAAGTTAAAATATGTTTCTGGCTCAATTGGTGTGCGAATTTCATCTTATAATTGATCTGAAATGAAGGAAGGCATGTGGGATTCAAATCATACATGAACATAAAATGTCTTATTATCATTAATTTATAAGAAAAATAAATCAAACTAAAATAATTTATAAGAATTAAAATAAAAAATGACATATCTATAAATACAAACAAATATTTAAGTTTTAAATTACATATTAAAATAAAATAAAAATTTTAATTTTAATTTTTTCACATCTCTATTTTAGACCCCTTGCCTTTGAACTCTTTTTCTTTTTCCTCTATTTTTCTCATTTCTTCTTGGAATTTCCACCCCTAACCGCCTCTCCCATCAACAACAAGTGATATAGTATTATATAGTAAAAATATGAAAATTATAAAGACTAATACATATGGAAAATTTTAACTTTCACAAAAAAATTGAAGGCTATAAATAAAAATAAATCATCGTTAAAAAACTAATTCAGTTGCTAATGATAAAATTCATATCTCATAAATATTTGAGTTTAAATCCTATTGGCCAATAATATATAAAATATTATTTGAATCTTTGATTTGTTTTGAATTTAATAAGTCTCCAATATTCAACTCATCTAAATATTTTTTAAAAATAGTTGACAAATAATATATAAAATATTCTTTGAGTCTTGAATCTGTTTTGAATTTAACGAGTCTCCAAAATTAAACTCATGTAAATATTTGTTAAAAAATAGTGATTAAATGGAAAAATTTCAAGTGTCACATAAAGGGAAGGATTACTTAAATGTTTTGTGATATATGTTTTATGTTTTTGTAAAATTTACCATCAAATAAAGAAATTTTCACATTTTCCATTCAATTTTGAAATTTCAAGTAGTTTGCCACCAACTTTGAAATTTTCACATACTTTGTCATCCAATTTTTAAGATTCTGTGCATTTTTGTTACTATGTTATTTAAGAATTTTTGTTTCAAAAATCAAGTGACAGATAACTATTAAAAGTTTGGTGTCAAAATGTGGAATTTTTTTTATAAAAGGCACAAAATTTAAAAATAAGTTAGTAAAATATCCAAAATTTATAATTTATGATAAATTTTGAAAAAATTATAAAAAATGGGAAAAAAAGTGCAATAAATCCTAAATTAATAAAAGATTTAAATACATTTTTTTATTTAATTTAGTATTTTTTTCATTTTTATCATTGTAATTTTTTTATTTTAAACTTTTTAAAATATGTTTGTTTTATTTTTATCTTCAAAATATTTTATATAAAGCTTTGAATCATAAAAAAAATACTTTAAATAGTAATTTTTTTTATTTAAAGTGCTTTTCGACAAAAAATAAAATGAATATTTTTTATAAGATTTTTTTTATAAAAACAAAATAAAATAATAAACACTAAATTACAGTATGTAAAAAAAATATATATTTAAGTACTGCGGCATGCTCTGTCCAAAGCTGCCACGGGTAATCTTGATTCCTGTTCTATCTTCTCAATATCCACTTACCCTTTTGTGCTGCCACTAACAAAACAGCACTTCAACCTCAAATTTTCAACCTTTGCTCATTCATGTCCCTTCATCCTTCACTGCAAACACCCAATGTTCCTTTCCGTCCTAAATACTAATCAATCTCGCGACCAGGTTGGTTTCATGTCTTTCACTTCCCATATCTCTCTTCTTTTGTGTTTTTTGTTCCAACAACTAAGCAAAACAGTTATTGCCCTCTTTCACTATATCCACATTATTTAATATTTAGAAAAAATCATTTTTTTAACGCATATTTGATATACAAAATGTTTCACCATCCTCTCCTATAACCAAGCACCTCTCCCAGAAAAGGGGTAGTCCAAAATTCATATCTTTTAAGTTATTCTCTTTAACCCCTTATATTGGGAGCCATGTCAATTCCCTTATACACGCTATTTGTGTACCCAAGTATTATTGGTATTGTTTGTAACTTTGTATGTAAACGCAGCAACAACAAAAGCAAAAAGGAGAATGGTTAGCAGGAAGTTTCAAGGCTGAGAACTTCATTCCAGGGCTTGTTATAGGTTTCATTTTTGGTCTGTTGTTGGATTTATCAAAGCCCAGTAGAAATCACTTGTCCAAGAAAATGTTCTCATCTGCCAAACCTCAACAACAGCAACTCGCAGTCTCAAGCAATGGTGATCAAGAACTTAAAATGGTTTGTTCATTTCATAATATTTATCAGTCTTTCATATAATGGAAGCTTTACCTGTCAATGGTTATTCCATGCCTGTAATTCTGATGTAGTTGACTATTTGTACAATTGTTTGGTTGAACGTTTGCAAAAGTGATTTGAATGAAATTGATTTTGCAAAATTGATTCTAGTTAAATTTAATGCTGAAGTGAAGTGATTTATGTTGAGTGTTTTTGTTTTAAAACTCGGTTTCAAATTTTTATCCAATGTAAAAGCTGCCTAAATTTGTTTAAACTCAGAATCCATTATGGGTTCAAAATAAATTCTTTAGCACGAGACCAACATGTGAACATTTACTCAAAATCGTGATATTTGGTATTTCAACTTGATTTTGGATAACTCAATGTGAAACTAAAGATGCACTATGTGAACAAGTCATTCTAGTTTGACGGAAGGTATACAGGATAGAAGTGGTGCTTTTACTGTCAATCTGTAATTTCTCAATTAGAAAGAAAGTTTTCCTAATGAATGATGATTAAGTTTATGCAATACACATCTCAACAGTCTTCTCTGCATTGTTTTAATCAAATGAACTGCTAAGGAAACAAAATGCTATTTGATGCTTAGAAAGTTAGAATAGGAATCACTGAACAAAACCCACGAATGAGTTTATAACTTCTGTTATTTTTTTTCTTTTCTAAAAGTAATCTGAAGCAGTCAATACACAAAAACTTTCTGTAATCTTGCTTGTAATTATTCAATAATTAGTTTAATTGAACTGCTCTCCTGTTTCCAAAATTTTACTGGCAGTGTAAATAGATAATATGCATTCATTTTAATTGTGAGGAACATCTTCCATTATATGTATTGAAATTTCTGATTTCTATATTTAAGTGTTTTGTGTCAGGTTCCGGTTGTTCGGCAAGACCTAAAGATGAAATCCAGAAAGATTGCATCTCAATGTGCTCATAAGATATGCAATTATTGTTAATTTTTAAGTTGTTCTTTATCTCAAATTTGTTCTCTTATTCCTCGTCCTCATGTAATAATTACCCTTTGATACCCTCTTTTTGAAAAAACGAGGCTCTGATACCACTCGGTTGGGATTGCCTCCTTAATAGTGTATAAATACCTATTATCTCCGTATATCCATCCATTAGGCTGTTGAGCCATACCCAAGACATTAAACATTTCAGGATAACTTTGATGCAAGATATCTACATACCACAAGGATAACCCACCAAATGATCGGCATTCTGATACACAAGATCCTTCAAAGAGGCGAGTGTAGAGCATACTAGCTTGTGAGAGTTTCAAATGATAACCATCATACAACTCAAAATTTAAGAGAAGAAGAAATTTAGAAGAGAGTCATTTAGTAAAAAGAGAGTATTATTCAATTCAGTGTGTCTCGACATACAGACTCATCCTCTATAGATAAGAGAGGAATGGACACTAACGTACAAAGTCTTGTCCGGGGAAGGATAAAATTATTACAACAACATATAACATAGAATCTACTTTATTACAAGATAAGGCTGGGTAGACTTAAAGATAAGACAACCTCTAAACGACTGACACGTGGCACACAATAGGATTACGATTATCCTTAGCCTGAATATTACTCTCTTTATCGTAGACCCATATACAAGATTTCTGCAGCAGTCATTAGTCTGATCTGGTGGATAATGACAAGTTGTAATGTTGTACCTCTGATCTAGTGAGACTTTCGTACACTGGGTGGTGGTGATAAGGATATCTCTTCTTGTGTAACAATTCCTCCATCAATTGAGTATTGTAGTCTTCCCAGTCTTGTTCTGATGCGGAATGGTCATCAACCAAATCTTCCACCTTTCTAAAACTCAGGTTCTGGGTTTGAATTTGACCAGTATCTTGAAGTATTATCCTATCATTAGGATAACTATCTTTTGGACTTTGAGATGAACTTGGTAGATTTGAATCCACAGGTATGAGTAATTGTTGACTTCACAAAGATGTCTCGCCAGCTAGTTGCGATAACTTTCTTCCAAGGGATATGCTTCAAAAGTTCCCCAAATTTGAACTTCGTTTCTAGACCAAAGTTGTCCTTGCTCCATAAAGTAAGGACGGTGAATAATCACAATAGAAATTAGTCTTCCTATGTGATCTTCTGAGATTCCTCTTTGTCTCTCAATGTCTAGAATTTGTTTCAGCTTCATACCACCATGCTAGAGGAGAAAACCACTCTAATACTCCATTAAAGATATTCATATTTATATGGATCTGTCAACATGTTGTATGTCATCAAAGGTTTTATGACGATGAGGATTGAATATTGTACTGTATTACACCAAATGGTGCATATGATTGGTTCACACATATTCCACCCAATTTCTCAGAACAGTTCAAATATACCTCCAAAGGATATCTCAGGGTCAAATATTTGTGCGGGATATGAGTAATCAATCCGGAAGGAAAAACCTTAATAGTTTTAGCTGTTTCAGATAATGGTTTTATCATGAATATCAATGGGAAGGAGTGAGTGTAAGTTATCACCTTAACGATCTTGTTGTTTGGTCTGGATAAGAAATCAGGAATCAGATTATTCTTCCCTTTCACGTGTTTCACAGAAAAATCATACATTTGAGAACCAATCCTTGAACCTTAAAATTTGAGGATCGGGTGGCATCTTATTTTTAAATTTCAAAATTTGTGGAAATGATGAATTGTCCATGTGAACCTGAAACTGATGTCCTCTCAAATGAAAATCAAATTTCTTGATTTCATTTTTTACTGTCAAGGTCTCTTTGAATATAGTATGATAACGTTTCTCAGCTTCCTTGAATTGTCCACTGGCATGGTGAGAGTAATAATTCTTTTCTCCTCCTTGTTCTATCATGATAGCTCCCCAATAATGATCATTTGCATTTGTAATATCTTCTCGCATGTTCCAGGAATCTTCAAGGCTGGGGTTTTGGGCGATCTTCTTGAGTTCTTTCACTGTTATCGTCTGTTCTTCTACCACCATGGAGAAGAATTTTTTTTCAAAAGTTTGGATAATGAACTGGTATATTGGGCTGATCCGGGATAAAATCTCTGATATAATTTACAATTCCTAAGAATTGTTGGATCTGTTTTATTGTGAGATTTTCATCAGGAAAATTTAACAACTCTTGAGCTATGTGAGGCTGATGCTGGTAAGTACCCTGAGAAAATCAATCTAGGATTGAGCAAGTTGAATCTTTTGTTCTGAGAGCATTGGTAGGCTATCTAAAAGAATTGATTCAGCAATTTTTTATGAGAGACAATATCTTTTGAGAAAAGGAGGATGTCATCTATGTAAACAATAGTGTTCTCTAGAATAGGTTCAAAGATTTTGGTCATGACTTTCTGGGAGAGAGAGGGTGTTGCGTTTAGACCAAAAGGAGGGTGTTGCGTTTAGACCAAAAGGTAGGACCTGTTTAGTGATAGTGGAGCATTTGGAATACAAAAAAGCTGTTTTATACTGGTCTTTTGGTTTTAGGTCAAGTTGCCAAAAACCTGATTTTAAATCAAACTTTAAAAATAAATTTGATTCTCTGGTCAAGGTTGGGAGAGATGGCCTTTGGGATTGGAAACTTATCATCTTTAAAAAAAATGAATGAGGCTTATAGTCAATGACTAACATTTTCTTTCCCCATTTTTCAGCTTTTTTTTTTTTTCTACATAAAAAGCTTGGCATGCCCAGTTTGACTGGGTTGGCTCAATCAATCCTTGTCTCAGCAGATCTTGGCATTCTTATCTGATTGCTTGTAGATCTGAAGGTGTCATCCCTGGATGAGTTGTTTTTGTTGGATTGATATCTTCATCTAATCTGAATGGTAGATCAACAAAGTATTCTTTGTTGTTCTATAGAGGATATGGATGGTTGAAATCTTCATGACTTTCTGAGCATAGGTGAGGAAATCTTTTGTTTAAACTCTCCAACTTTTTGGCGGGGCCTCTGCTAAAGAGAAGAGCCTTGTCATTTTTGAAAAAGGCTTGCATTCTCTCTTGAATTTGATCCCGGTAGAATGTATTTAGAGTTTTTTGGCGGTAGTATAGACATATCCATTCCTATGAAGAGGTCTCTACCAGGCAATTTGCTTCCAATGACTTCGATCCAGATGATACAATCAGGGAAGAACTTGATGTCTACCGGAGTACGTGTTACTAAGTCAGTTCTAACAAATTTTCCATTAGCTGTTACAAAATAGGCTACTTCATTTTTTCCAATATTCTTGTGGAAGAATATCTAGATCCATCATCGTCCTCTGAGCTCCAGTGTCTATGAAAGACAATAACTTTGATTGATTTTCCAACACTTGGCTTTCACTACATGGTTGAGGAATCGCTACTGTTCTTCTTGGATAGGGAAGATGGGAATTGGAGGAGCTGGAGATTCTTCGTCAGAAGAATCTGTCAGATTTAAGGCAAATTCAGTCTCATCATCTAGTTCATTCTGTTGTTCAGAGTATTCTATATCATCATATTCACCGATTTAAAGATGAGAGATTAGTCTGATGACCTTTTGTGACTTCTTAGGACAATTTTTTGCAAAATGTCCTGTCTGGTTGCAGATGAAACATGAAACATCTTTGTCCCCTAGATTTTCCTTTCCTCTAACTTCTCCTAAAAAACTTCAATGACCTTTTTTTCACCTTGTGTCAGCTTGTAAGACTTTCTTTTTCTTTGGTGAGCAACTCTCTGCAGTTGATCTCCAAGTAAGCCTTTTTGCATGCTATGTTATAGTTAGCTTTTCTGTTCATTATCAGGAAGAATACAATACAACCAGGATTAAACAAGATGGATTAAACAAGATGGTAGCGGCCGCTGTTTCTCATATATCATGAACAGAAAAGCCAAGTATAGCAGAGCATCCAAAAAGCCTTACTTGGAGATTAAATGCAGAGAAAAGACTTGCCATTGTTCACCAAAGAAGAAAGCCCGACAAGCTGACACCAAGGAAAAAAGAAGACCATTGAAGTTTTCCAGGAGAAGCCAGAGGAAAGGACAGGAGACAAAGATGTTTCATCTGCAACCAGGCATGACATTTTGCAAAAAAAAAATTGTCCTAAGAAGTCACAAAAGACCATCAGACTAATTTCTTATCTTCGAATCGGTGAATATGATGATATAGGATCTCTGTACTCTGAACAAATTGAACTAGATGATGAGAGTGTATTTGCCTTAAATCAGACAGATTCTTCTGAAGAAGAATCTCTAGCTCCTCCAATCCCCATCTTCTCTATACAAGAAGAACAATCTATCATGCCATTGATTCCTCAATCATGTGTTGAAATTCAAGTGTTGACAAAAAAGTTTGAAAAACCTATCAAAGTTATTGCCTTCATAGACACTGGAGCTCAAAGTACAATGATGGATCTATATATTCTTCTACAAGAATATTGAAAAAATGAAGTAGCCTATTTTGTAGCAGCTGATGGAAATTTTTTTTTTAGAACTGACTTATCTTATTAACACGATAGACATCAAATTTTTCCCTGATTATATCTGGATCATCGAAGTCATTGGAAGCAAATTGCCTGGTAGAGACCTCTTCATAGGAATGAATGTCTATACTACTGCCAATAAACTCCAAATACATTCTACCGGGATCAAATTCAAAAGAGAATTCAAGCCTTTTTTAGAAATTACAAGGCTCTTCTATTTAGAAGAGACCCGTCAGAAGTTGGAGAGTTTAAACAAAAGATTTCCTCCCTATGCGCAGACAGTCAGGAAGATTTCAACCATTCATATCCTTCATGGAAAAACAAAGAATACTTTGTTGATCTAGCATTAAAAATTAAGGGGAAAGAAAAGGTTAGTCATTGACTATAAGCCTCTCAATCATTTCCTTAGAGATGATAAGTTTCTCATCCCACAAAGGCTTCATCTTTCCCAACCTTGATCAGACAATGAAACTTATTTTTAAAGTTTGATTTAAATTCAGGTTTTTTGCAATTTGGCCTAAAATCTAAAGACAGGTATAAAACAGCTTATTGTATTCCAAATGTTCAGTATCAATGGATCCTACCTTTTGGTCTAAAAGTAGCACTCTTTCTCTTTCAGAAAGCCATGACCAAAATCTTTGAACCTATTCCAAAGAACACTCTTGTCTACATAGATGACATCCTCCTTTTCTCAAACCATATTGCCTCTCATACAAACATGGGATCATGCCCTCAGAAAAAAAGATTCAACTTGCTCAATCCCAAAAAAAAGATTCAACTTGCTCAATCCCAGATTGATTTCTTAGGGATGCATTATTTTTTTCAGGGTACTTACCCGTCTCAGTCTCACATAGCTCTCAAGAGCTGTTAGATTTTCCTGATGAAAATCTCATAGTCAAACAGATCCAAAAATCCTTGGGAATTGTAAATTATATTAGAGATTTTATTCTCAGAGCAGCCCAATATACCAGTTCATTATCCAAACTTTTGAAAAAAAACTCTTCTTCATGGTCAGAAGAACAGACACGATAACAGTGAAAGAACTCGAGAAGATTGCCCAAAATCCTAGCCTTGAAGATTCCTAGAACAGGCGAGAGAGGATATTACAAACTGATCCAAGTGATCATTATTGGGGAGCTATCATGATAGAACGAGAAGGAGAAAAAAAATTATTACTGTGGCCATGCTAGTGGATAATTCAAGGAAGCTGAGAAACATTATCATACTACATTCAAAGAGGCCTTGACGGTAAAAAATGGAATCAAGAAATTTGATTTTCATTGGAGAGGACACCAGTTTCAGGTTCACATGGACAATTGATCATTTCCAACCAATTTTGGAATTTAAAAATAAGATGTCATCGTATCCTCAAATTTTAAGGCTCAAGGATTGGTTCTGCAGGTACGATTTTCCTGTGAAACACATAAAAAATGGAAGAATAATTTGATTTCTGATTTCTTATCCAGACCAAACAACAACAAGACCGTTAAGGTGATAACTTTCACTCGCTTCTTTCCATTGATATTCATGGCAAAACCATTATCTGAAACAGCCAAAACTATTAAGGTTTTTCCTCCAGGATTGATTACTCATACTGCACATATCCTTGAATATGTTAAGTCTCATTACTTCCATTTTCTGCATGAAACCATGAGATTCAAATATACCCCAACACAAATATTTGACCTTAAGATATCCTTTGGAGGTATATTTGAACTGTTCTGTGAAATTGGGTGAGATTTGTGTGAACCAACCATATGGGCAAGGTGGAAGATTTGGTTGATGACCATTCCGCATTAGAACAAGACTGGGAAGACTACAATACTCAAACGTGCCTTCAGGCGCATCGACCTCGGGCTGGAGAAGTTTCGAAGAAGGTGTTTTGTTAGAATCTTCAAACGAATCCAGCGAAGCGAGCGTGAATCAGCAGCCTGTGATTCCCGAACTTGAACCTCCGCTTCTCGATGACAACACCCGGCGAGCAGAGCTCGCTGTTCGATTGAGGGCGAATTGGTGGGGGATCGCTTATAACGAGCGAATCCTCGACTCCTTCGTCCGGAGTCAACTTGCAATCGACAGGCACATAGAGGCCGCACTTGTGGCGGACGGATATTCCCCGCAAGTAGTCTTTGAAAGAAGACATATGATTCGTGGCTTTCTTTTCTATCCGGAAGGGCATGCGCTGAATTGATGGAGGAATTGTTACACAAAAAGAGAGATATCTTATATCCTTATCAACACCAGGGTACGGAAGTCTCACCCGATCAGAGGTACAACATTACAACTTGTCATTATCCACCAGATTAGACTAGTGACGGCGGAAGAAATCTTGTATATGGGTGTGCTGTAAAGAGAGTAATCTCTTCTGGATAAGGCCCTAATCCTATTCTCGTCATTGTGTGTCGCGTGTCAGTCGTTTAGAGGTTGTCTTATCTTAAGTCTACTCAGCTTTGTCTTATCTGTAACAGAGTAGATTCTATGTAATAATCTTATCCTTCCCTGGATAATACTCCATTCCTCTCTTATATAAAGATATAAAGAGGAGGACGAGGATGAGTCTGTATGTTGAGAGACACTGTATCGAATAATATTCCCTTCTTATTAAATGACTCTCTTTTAAGTTAAGTTCCAAACTCTGAGTTGTATAATGGTTATCATTTGAAACTCTCACCAGCTAGTATGCTCTACACTCGCCTCTTTGGAGGATCTTGTGTATCAGAACGCCGAAAATTGGTATCAATTGGTGGGTTATCCTTATGGTCTGTAGATATTTTGTATCAAAGTTATCCTGAAATGCTTAATGCCTTGGGTATGGCTCAACAACATAATGAATATATGGAGATAATAAGTATTTATAAACTATCAATTGTTTATGCCTTTTCATTCACATTTTGTTGCAGATGCTGCCACTGGCATTTACGCAGAATTAATGCAAAGGTACTTGTGTTCTGATAAATGTCCATTTCAGAGCATTTAGATATCTTCTAGTTCTGTATTGGTGGACCTCCTGCTAATCCACCCACCAGCATATCCTTTGTGAAAAAACAAGACCACAAATAGCTTAACATAATAGTTTAAAAGATTGCTTCATGTGGTTAAACTTTCAAGTTTCAATCCAATTTTTGTAGGCTTTGTATGATGGCCTTTTTGGCTATGATTTTACATAATCCATTATTGGGTGTGGGGGTAGGTGGGGGGTGGGGAGACATTGTTCACAGTTTTAGATGCATATTGTAGAGTTGGTTATGCAGAAGGAAATAACTTTCTTTATCTCTAAAGCAAAGACAAATGTGAACTTTACATGTTCAGTTTTAGAAAGTTTCATTTTGAGCATTAAAATGAGGATTGTCCCATACAGGTGATTTTGCTATACTCCATAGCCATGCTCAAATAATGTTCATTCAGGCAATGTATTATTCTTTGTTTGGTATCCTTTTTGGAGTGATAAACCCCACCACCACTGCCTACTTTTGCATTGATCGGTATCTTTTGAGAAGATGGGAACAGTGTGGCAGGATCAAAGACTGTTCTTGCTGTTGGACCTGGTATGCTTCCCTGTTGCTTGTATGTTGTATGTAATGTATAACCAAAAGCACGAGCAAGAAAATCTAAATACTTTTGCAATTAATTGAACAATGGGATGCTACAGACTCATGGATTTGATGCTGATGTTTTTCAAAGTTGCTCCCTATCTTGACAGCTTTTTCCTTGACAAATAATATGCTACTTTCTGATTGAATGGCTTTACATGTTACTGGATTTATGTCAGGACCAAAATCTTCTGTGGATTCGGTGACTGGGAGATTGCCCCTGCTTTGACAGCATTCAAGAAGCATGTGCTAATATGGTAAAATCACCTGAGCTTGTTGCCACTTGGTCTGTGTTCTAACGCATTATCTAGCATTCGTTGGCTGATTCGGTAGTTATCCTCACTGTGGCATATGCAACATGGCTATGGTGGTTTTATAGTTCGTAGTGTTCAATATGACTAATTCTTAATCAGAGCCCTTTCCTTTTTATACCTCTAATTGTATGAATTTCAGCATCCTGTCTAGCAGGGATGAACAAAAAACTTTTATTTATTTTATTTGGATATGTTGGGTGAAAGCCTGTTAGTAAAATATCCTTCCTTGTAACGCAAGAAGCATGTCTGCATTCTTTATAAGTTCAGTATCCTTTTTTTTTTAATCAATGTCCCAATTGGTTGTGTGATTCAAATTCAAAATAAGAGAAGGGGAGAGATTTTGACAATGGTTATTAAAGTAGACTGACTTAATCCATTCAAGTTAACCTATTTCTGGAACAAGTTTCAGCCCATAACTCGGGCAGAATAACCGAGCATGAAACAATATTACATGCATAAGCTAAAAGGAACGAGCCAAAGTGATCCTTCAGGACACCACCACAATAGGCTCTCCTTCCATCAGTTACATCACCATCACAGTTAAGTTTGAGCACTTCCTCCGATGGCATGATCCATTTAATAATAAAACTGGACTTCATAGTCATACAAGGAGCCAAGGAAGACTCCTTAAAATATAGCTCAACTATCTCCTAAGACCAGCCTGGGTTTGGACCTGCTGAAAAACCAGCTTGTTTCTCATATGCCAGATAGCATCAGTAGCACAGTGGTGCCAAACTCTAGAGGCATTTGTCATGAGCGTTTGATTGGCAATCCTCCAAAGGAGGATCTTAATGCATGAATCTCTGTTTCATTTACAATTTTTTGTTAAAGTCAAACTTAAACTCAAGCCCAACCAAATATGTAAATTTAAATTAAGATAATAAATTTTTGGGGTAGCAAAATTTGAAATTGGGTTAAATTAAACTCAACTAAAATTCAATTCAATTAACCTACTCTATGTATTTTTACTTGTTAAAGGGATTAAACTTGATTTCACAATCTTAGTTTTGACGAAAAGGAAAGAAATAATCCTTTATTGTTTAGTTTGCAAGAAAAAGAAAGCAGGATTTAAACAAATTATTAGTATTTTTTTGTCACTAGAACCTTAGATTTTGTTTAAGAAAATAAAGTCTAATTATTAGTATTTTTTTTGTCACTAGAACCTTAGATTTTATTTAAGAAAATAAATTCTAATTTTATTCAACGTCATGTTAGTAGTATTTTTTTAGGAGCTTGATAATAATTATTAGTATTTTTAATATCAAATTTTCATTTTTTATTTTTATAAAATCTATTTTAAAAAAAAATGCTAGTAAAGCACTCTCAAGTCTCTACTATTGATTCAAATTTATTAAAAATGTATTTTTTTGTCTCATTTTATATATAATGAGTTTCTTTTATGATTTGCGGTAAGTTTTAATTAATATTAGATATTTTTTTACGTCATCTGTGATTTCTGACAAAGAAAAAAAACTTTGTTAGATATTATTAACATTCTTCAAAATATTATTCCATTATAGTTTTTACATTTTTAGTGAACCATTAAATTTTGATTTCGTACTAAAGACTATCAATGTAATTTTTTTAACTTTTAGGAATTAAAATTAAATAAAAATCTATATAAAGTAAAAACTAAAATAAAAAATATGATTTTTAGAGATCAATAGATTATTTAAATTGAAAAAACAATTAATTAGTTATTATATCCTTATAACAAACGAATAAAACTATTAATTTTAACTATTTAAATTAAAGACACATTATTTTTCATTTCTCCCTTGTAATTCCATAATTGTTCTTCTGCATTAAAAAGTACTCCTTTAAAGAAAACCCCCCCGCAAAACCCATTCCTCAACTCAACTGCGACTGGTGAAAGCCCTATCTGTGTGGAAATAGGGTAGCTGCAACCTGCAATGGCTTCTCGTTATAGATCTGTTTCGCAACCAGCATTCTCCATAATCAAATCCACCATCACCAAACCTTCCTCGAAGCTCCTCCCGTCGTCTTTTCTCCTCAAAACTCGTTCTCCCGTTACGGCCAGGCAAGTCCCTTTCGTCCCCTTCAGGGGTAAAGCGATCTCTTTTCTTGGACCCAATTGAATTTCATTTCGTTTTGTGTTTTTGCGTTCAGGTGGGTGGGCGGTGAGCTCGGTTGCCTGCAGTCGCTGCTTCCCCTGCACTCGGCGGTTTCATCAGCGCGCCTCACCTCATGTCTGGGCATCGATTCGAGTAGGTCGAGGTCGCTGTCTCAGGGTATGCTCTGCAATGCCAACTCCGGAGTTTGATTTCTCCAAATTCTTTTTTACCCTTTTACTCTCCGTAAGCATTCATTGCAACTTCCCCCTCTTTTCTTAGATTATAGTTTTGCTTAGGGAGTGGCCTGTCAACTATGTTATCCATAGCCATTGTGAACAGATGATAATGGGAGGAGAATAAAGAATATGAAATTTAGCGGCATGTGATTTTTTGTGATATTCTTTTATTATTATTTTCAGTATAATCCAAATATGTTGAAGCACTTAGTGTGTGTTTGATTAGAGTGTGCAAACTTGATTTTGGTTAAAATGTGGGTTTGGGTGAATTTATTTATGTGTAAACAGTGAAGCGTTTGCACAAATTATTTTAAATGAAATTGATTTTGAAGTGAAAGTGATTTATGTTTGAATGTTTTTATTCTAAAAGAAAGTTAATAATAAAATTCAATATAATTTTTTTAATTTAATACAAAAGCTACCTAAAGTTGTTTCAACTAAAAAATAAACTATGGACTCAATTAATTCTTTGATGTGAGACCAAACATGTAAACATTTGTTTAAAATCATGTTAACTGGTATTTAATGTGATTTGGGATGATTCAACGTGAATTCAAGCACACTATGTTTGGAAACATTTATTTGGAAAGTGATTTTGGCATAATGAATGTTGTTTGGACTTTGGATAGTGTTGATCAAAATCACTTTAGATATATAATTGCTAAAAACGATATGACTCTTCTTATTTGATTTTATTAAAATAGCAGTATAATATTAAATTAAGAGAATATTTTTATCAATATAAAGCGTGCCGTGATTTTACATTTACTCGATGCAAAAGCAGAAAAATGATGCTTTCAGGTTGGAGGGGTTCCAAACTTGTTAAATGATACTCACTCAACTTTCAATGCAAAACACATCCTGCAACTTAATACTCCCTAAGTTGTTTGTGTGTGCTTGTGAGTGCCTCGCTTTTGAAGGCCATGCATAGGAACCCGAATAGCCTTTTCATGATCATTAAATGATTTATCCATTGTAACATTCACACGTGCTTACCGCCAACTTGCCATTCCATAGACCTTCATTGTTGCTCTCAGATTTGAGTCGGAACTGATTACTTAGTTTGCATAAGAACATGATCTGTACCTAAATGATAAGGCACAATAGACTACATCTGAAGCAATAAATTATTAATTTTTAAACCAAGATCAGAGCCATAATTAATATTATTGCATTTAATTTTTCCTATCTAAGAAATCAATAATGTATATATTTTGATCATCCATATTCTACGGTAGAACTTCTGTAGGAGTAGCACTTATCTTAATCTATGTTTGCCTTTCTGCCATTATGAAGACTTATGATGTATTTCACTTTTTGATTGTGCACACTATATAAAGATTATTGAACAAGTGACCTCAATAATTTAAGAGGGGTGAATTAAGTTTTAAAATTTTTTCGACTTTTAATTTCCTTTTAAATGATATGTGATAGATTTAGAATGTAGAAAAAGAAACAACAATCAATTTAACAATGTTCTTTAAATGTGCAAGAAAAAGTAAATTGCAATAAAAATAAACGAGACAAGGGAAGAGAGAATTACAAACTCGATTTATACTGGTTCAGTCACTTCACGTGCCTATATCCAGTTCTCAAGTAACCTACTTGAGATTTTCCATTATCCTTGTAAATCCTTTACAATCTTTGAACATACCTTGGGATCCCTTACCCTTGTGTTAGAGTTTCTTACACATCAAGAGATAAACAATCTCTTAATTACAATTGAGTTTTATAAGATGAACATAATGATTTCTCTCTTTTAGAGCATATGATACAACTTGAAGATCTTAGAGGAATTCTCAATAATTTGCAGGAGTTTGGCCAAAGATGCTTAGAGAGGTTTTGAAAGTTAAGTTTTCTGAAAATTCCTTCTTTTCGAAGTAAGGACACACACACACACACACATATATATATAGACCCATTTTGCCTGTTCAGAACAGTTTGAAGAGATGTGTCTTTTCAAAAAAATTTCTAAAACTATTTTACTAGTAATCGATTATATGACTCTGGTAATCGATTACACAGTCATATCTTTGAAGGGTTGTAATTTTTCAATAATTTTTCTGAAATTTCTTTGCTAGTAATTGATTACATGACTCTTGTAATCGATTACACAGATCAAAATTCAAAAAGTTTAAAATTTTCAATATGTCATTTTCACAAACTCTCTGATAATTGATTACACAAACCTGGTAATCGAGTACCAGTTCAAAATTTTTTTTTGAACTGATTTAACTTTAATAAAAGAATTTTGACAGTAAAAATTTTGAGACCAAACTATAACAATCAAATTGAGATTCTTTTAACAAATTTATTAAGTCCTTATCTTAGATCTTTTTGATCTTGTTTTTCGACTTGATTAAATCCGTGTTCATCAAGTAAACTTTTGGCATCATCAAAACTTACATGATATACATTGACAAAGACTACTCTGATATAGTTATCAATCTTGAATAGGCAAGCCCTGAAAATGCCATAGTGGGATGACTGCTACATTGAGATTAGGTATGATATAAAAAATTATATTATACGTGTTCAAAAGCTAAAAGATTTAAACCCAAATTATAGAATTAAAAAAATGGTAGAAGAGAACACACTTTAGAGAAAAGTGAAACTTGAAACACCTGTTTCAGAATGTGGAATCTGTTGCAATAGAAGGCTGATCAAATTACAGAGAAGTCAGAGAACAAATAGATACTACAGAAACTGAGGACTGAAAGAAGGATGACAGATCAGAACAGTTGGCCACTGAGATCATGGCCTGGCCAGAGAACACTGAGGGTTTTCCTGAAGTTCTGAAAGGGGGGGGGGGGGGGGGTAAATGAGTTTCTGATCTGATTTTTTTTGCTGCAACCAAAAACCTGTCCACTATGTAAATTAAAATCTTGTAGCCAACCAGGGCATGCTCTGGTGTCACTATAGCATGCTATTGACCATTATTTACTCTGGTTATGACTTATGAGTAGTATTGTTGTTAGACTTGTGATACGTACTAAATTTAATAAAGAGATAGATTGGTTCAGTAAGTTTTTGATATTACAATTTTCAGCATGATTTTTGTGGTTAAACTAGTTTTATTAGCCTGACAGAATAGCATAAGGGATGCAATTGTTTTATAATTTGAGTTTGAGCCTTACTGAAAGTTGGTCATGGGGTGAGGCTTGTCCCCCACTTTTATACACTATTTTGACCATTTTACTAGTCAATGTGGAATCTTCAACATGCACACCCTCTCATGCCGAGGATTATGTAGAGTATAAAGTTTGCAAGACTAAACATTCCCGATCAGGTGGCCTATTAGGCTCAACAATAACTACTAGAATAGGCTTTGATACCATTTTATAATTTGGGTTTGGGTCTAACTCAATTCTAAGAGCTGGCTCATGAAATGAGAATTGCCTCCTGCATATATACACTCTTTTAGCTTATATGCTCTATTTTGATATATCACTGGTCAATGTGAATCCCCATCAAAAACTACTTTTGCAATCCATTTTTCAGGAGTAGAAAGAAGGATGCAGGAAAAAGGGGATGTTGGGGAAAGAAATAGTGATTTTTCACTTTTTTGTTTTGTTTTATTTACTTTTGCTTCAGAATATTGAAATATGAGCCACACTTTTTAGTACACAATTTACCTACACATTTTCAGAGTAGACGACCTATATGACATCAATATTATGCCTGTAATTCATTAGTTTCATCCATGTGATTAAGAAACTCATTACTCATCTATAGCTCTCCTTTTCAATTTCCTAGTAAAACCAACGGATGCAACACTAAAGTGTATAATATTCCAGTTCAATTCATTGCCCCTTGTTTCTAGCTTGTATGTTTATTTTATTTAGCCTTTTTACATATTCATACTCATTTTTCATGTACACTAATAAATGTTACCCTGTTGTTTTGCTGTGCTATTGATTATCTGTGTTGAATGTCACTTGATTTGCTTAGTCATTCAATTTTAGGATAATTTTTCCTGTTGTAAATCGGTGCTTATGTAATTTTCCTGTTTTCAATTTTCCTCAGAAATGGGTCTCAGCACACCGCGATAAGAGATTTTGAAGACCATTCATTGGCAGATTAGAGTCTTTTTTGCTTTGCCGGGACGCTCTAATGTTAATTATTTTCAAGTTTTTTCTTGACAGTTCACTGTAACGGGTATATAGTTGGGAGAATCCTTTGATCTTCTGGTGTCTGTTGCAATGGTTCCTATAAAATGCTTGGTCAATCCAGTATTAATTGTTTTAAAGATCAACCTATGCCAACATCATTTAGTGAATAAAAAACAAAAAAATTGCTGATTGACCTCTCTATCATGTCTGTTGATGCATGTTCCTCAATATGTTAGCAGTAGAATCAGTGCATTTG
The DNA here is from genome assembly GCF_004193775.1 of Glycine soja. Lineage (NCBI taxonomy): Eukaryota > Viridiplantae > Streptophyta > Magnoliopsida > Fabales > Fabaceae > Glycine > Glycine soja. Next base: position 7,136,336 of record NC_041005.1, read on the forward strand.
CTTCTGGCATCTGATAAGTGTAGTTTGGGGTTGAATTTTCCTTAGGTAAGACATGTGTATATATATATATATACACACACACATGAGAACCAACTTCAGTAATGGAAAGGTATCTGGTCACCTTGCTAAGTATCCAGTAGTTACCAAATTATGTTGAACATGCTTTTTTGGGGACATGATGTGCAGGTAAATAAAGTGGGGTGAAGACAAACAATGACATTGTCTCCACCAAGTTCTCTGTTAACAGCCTTGACGAAAGAGACTATGTCTCATGATAACGATACATGAGCATGTGAGACCCTCACACCTTGGTACCTCGTAGCCTTTACTATTTTTGTCGAAATGCCTAATAATAGATGCCAAATGTTGCCACTTTGCTTTCCTATACTCTTTAAAGTTTTTTATAATAAGAAGACGAATTCTTGTTAATAAGACAAATGGGTGTTTGAAAGAGTTTGTTTGAGTCTATGATAATAATCTATACTTTTATAAGCTTCTTTTTAGTTTTTTTTTCTTTTCATTTTTTTGGGTAAATGCTTCTTGGTCTAAGTTATAAGAAGCTTGATTTCTTTTTAAGTAAGGTGTAACGTTTGATTCTTAGGAATGAAAATGATTTAAATGGATTACTCAGATTATACTAAATATCTAAACAAAAAAAAAGGAGTTCAGCATAATTTGTTCCTTATTGAAATTCATAAAAGTTACCTAATATGTCTTAGTGTAAGATATTAAATTTATTTTTTACTATTTTAACTTTTACGAAGGTTTTTTCTGTTAAGTGTTGACAATATACTTTTTAACATATTTTTTTAAACACAATATTATTAATTAAAATTTATTCAAAATTACAAAAATTGTTAGTTTGTCTCGTTAAATATGAAATCGGTCCATAGAATTATACGATTTTTTATAATAAATTTTTGCTAATAGCAAATGATTTGTTTATATGGGTGTATTACTGGCATTTCTGTGTTCATTTGGAGGGTCTTGTGGTTACTAAAGCGAGAATAAACATTTCATGAACATGGCAAACACTTACCCCATGCGGTTGAACTGTATTATTTTGTTAGAAGGTCGTCGACGTGGAGCCCTGCATATTTAAATACCATTACGATTTATGGCATGTAGCCATAACAGTAATATTATAAATATACAGGGTTGGTGATTTCATTTATGGAAATTGGAATGGGTTCAAGCAACTTCTTGTTTCTGCGGCTTGGTCAAAGACGTGAATGGCTTACTTAAGGAGACATGAATATCTAATCTTACTTTTTAATTCCATATATCATATATGGCGTTCTCCTTTATTTATATTATCACGTTTAAGCACGGTAATTTTTATGTTCTGAATCTTGCTAATCATGTACTCAAAATTACATCTGTCACTAAGTTTAATTTGGTTTATACCCAATTTAATATTTTGATTGAACCAATTTTTTAGACCAAAATCTTAGGTTTTATTGGGGTGACTCGAATTTATTAAAAGATTAAAAGAGTTATTTTTTTGAAATTTAATGGTTAAAATTAATTATTTATTATAAATATTAGATTTTAAGAAAATAAATAGTAAGAAAAGTAAATAACTCTAAAAGAGTTACTAAATTGATCTTTACTCATATAAATAAAAACAAAACCTTTTTACTAGTTAACTCATTGTTTTGGGGAGAGAAAACAATTGATGATGTAAGTTGATGATATAAATAATATATTATGAAGCCTGAGTTTATTCATTTTGTAGGGGCAGGTAACTAAGGTTAGTGAAAATTAACAAGTTAGAAAAAATTATTAAGTATATTCTTCATAGAAAAATAGAAAGGATTCAATTTGAATTCATTTCTATTCAACAACATATAAATAGTTTCACGATTTTGACTAACTGATTGTTAAATTTTTTCCCCTCAAATTAATAGAAAAAAACGAATTGATGATAATGTGGTCTGACTTATTATCCAATATAAATCTTAATATTAGCATGTAAAATACACCTCTAAAAAAAGAAATAAGATAATACTAAGAATGCATAATTGAGAAAGTGAGCATAAAATCATCATCATTTTATAAGTTGTGTATTCTAATTTATTAAGTATAAATATTAAGAAAATGTAATAGGAAGAGGGTTAGGATTTAGGAAGATAAGAGTTCAATTTTAATTACGGAACCCAACCTAAACTTTAGTTCAAGTGCACTTTGGATTGGATCTTTTCTTTAGCATTATTAGTGCTTTTATTCTGATGACATTAGCCAGGGTAATTAAACCTGGGGTTGGTCCAAACTAAAGGCCTATAGTTTCATTAGTTCGGGCCTTTGTGGGTAGGTCCAGACACATGAAATATTTTTATGGAGCCGATTAATATAAAAGTATCCCACAATAGTAACAAACATAGCATCTAATCTAAATCTTAATCAAAGTTTAGTAGGGGGAAAAAACTTTGATGGTTATTTTATTGTTTTCCTGTCAACTGCTGACTTAATTTTTCATTAAAATGCTTTGTCAAAGAATCTTTAGCTGACCTTGATATTATCTTATATTAATTATATAAGGTAATCTCAATTCATAAATTTATTCTCCCTCATCCCGAAGGCAAGAAGTGGCTATGCCAGTTATTGCAATTTCGCTCTTGTTCAATTTTAAAATGCACCATAACCAATCCATGAGAAAGCATGTCAAGATTGCATGCATCATGGAGAAAAAATATTCTGAATTCAGTCCCGGCTAGTGGGATATAATAGAAAATAACATTGGTGATGGCCTTAAATAAATGCATGAAGGTAGTGTGAGTATAGAATGACTTTGTAAGATTTTTTGTGTAGAGCCGTGTGAGTATGTGCTATTTATGTACACACTGTGCTCAGTGTGAAGTAATGATAGCAATTACTTATCACTATTGGACGGTGGTATAACATAACGTTAACATACATAAGCAATATCATTCATATACTCATCACACATTCACACTAGTGGGAAGTGCATGAGGCCATGGAAGAGTGTCATGTGACCACCGCAATCCTAGCTTCGTCTCAGTCTAATAATGCATAGCTTAATTATTAATTTAATATGCTTGAGCATTTGTTTATAAATAAGATTTGGTTAAATTAAATAACCCCCCTCCCCTTTTCTTTTTTGCTTTATTCTCTGCATATTCTTTTGAGACTTTTTATAATATATTGACTGAGCAAGGCACGCAAGATACAATTTCAAGCTAAAGAAAAAGAAGAAAAGAGAGAGGATTCATATTTAGCTACTCAAATGAGTAATTTAATAACATGATAATACGATTAACTTGGGAATACGTTATATTATATTCATTAAGTAATGATATAGTAGTATAATATAATAGTCCTCTGGATTTGTGTTGCCTGAGATCGTACATACACACCCGCAATAATATTAAATATATGTATGCATGAAATTCCTTTTCTCTCTCCCTTTCTTGATTGCATTACTTACCCAATCATCTAATTAGTTCAAAATTAATATTACATCGATGATGGATCACATGGGGTGGAGAAATGGCTGAGAAGTTTCCCTTTTCCTTCTCATGTCACATGCATTGCAAACTTGGTTGGGAGGAAGCAAGAACAAATTATTTCACGTGCATGAAAAATCAAGCTATTATCCTGAAGAAACAAAGAAAGTTTACTCTTACACATATACTCTCGTAGCTTTTGAGTTTTGAAATGAATCTTCAAAAAATAAATAAAAAAACCATAATAATAATATAAAAAAATAAATTTTATTTCAACTTTTGAAAGTCGTTGGATTAAAAATTTAATTTCATAATAATCACCGATCTAAGTAATTGTAGATATATTGAATGTGATATAATTTTAATGGAATGTTTTTTTTAACAGGAGCATTAATGGAAGTTTATTAATTTTTAAAACTTAATATTTTATATATTTTTTATAAAAATAATTATGATTGAATGTCTTTTGATTTACTATTTATATTAAATTAAAGTAAAGAAAACTAATAAAATAAAAGATAATGTAACCATGATTATCAAACTCTCGAGTTAACTCGTTAACTCTTACAAGTTTACGAGTCCACTTGTCCTGCGAGTTGACTCTTGAGTAAACTCTTTTTTTAGTAGACTCTAGGTAAACTCTATAAACTCTAAGTAAACTCGGTAGACTCTCGAGTTTACCACTGAATTAACAAGTTAGCAAGTTAAAAAAATTAGACAAAAATGTAAGTCATTTTTTATTATTTTCTATCTGTTTAGCATTCAACATACCTTTTAACATGTTATTCTCAAATACAAAATTCTCACCTTTAATAATATCAAATTCTTGTTCTCTAATAAAATCAAATCCTCGATGAGAATAATCTACCACTACTATAACCTCTACAAATTATTGTTTAGTGGTGATGTATTATTACTAGGCTTGGTTAATTAAATATTCTGAACTTTATGATTTACTATTTTACTTTATTATATTGTTGAAATGTTTAATTAGTATGTTATTTATAGATATTTTGTTATTATTTTTATATGAAGTAGACTCTTACGAGTCTACGAGTTGAGTCTATAAAACTCTCACGAGTCTGTGTAAACTCTCGAGTTTGATAACCATGTAACTACTCTAAAATAATATTCATTGTTACTTCTTCATTGGTTTTGTTCTATTTCTCTCACTTAGTTGACCAACAACAATGATAATAATAATAATTATTATTATAATAATGATATACAATTTTAATTATACTATATGTGAGTGTTTAATTTATGATGCAATAAAATTAAATCTTCAATAATATCAGATGATTAAAATTAATATATTTAAAATCATTGAAAATATTATTTTAAAATAATTAAGAACTATATCTATTTAATGAAAATTATACTATTTCAACAAATTTTAAATAAATTTTAATCTTGATAATAAGTGCATTTAAAAATTACTACATATCAATATTATATCAATAATAAATAAAATAAACAGTTAAATTTTAATAATCATATAGTATTATACATTCATGTTTGATTTATTATTCTTGGATTCTTTTTGAATTTATACTTTTCATATAAGAAAAATAAACTTAAAAATGAAAATAAATGTTTGATCATGATTTTTTCCCCTTATTTTATATTGATTATGTGAGTGAGAAATTTTATAAGTGTGAAATTACTCACACAACTATTATGATTTTTCCCAGAATAATTACTATGTTTATGTGCTATAAAATTAAACTTATATCTTTAATGATTTTAGAGTTAATTTAATTATTTTATATTTTATATTTTTTTTATTTAAATGTTAACAATTATGAAATATATAGTTTATAAGAAAATACTTGATAAATTATTTTATTGAACTATAATATTTGATATATTTTATTTTAGAGAATTATTAACATATTCCCACCTTATTTTTAGCCGGAGTAAGTTGATAACCTAGACCAAAACTTATGGACAAAAAGTACAACTCTCCGTTTGTTTAAATAAATTTAGTTTAAGGATATTAAATAAAAAATTTAGGTTGACTGGGAGATGACAAATAGTGTGTTTGGATTAAGTGAGAAATAGAAAAAAATCACGGTGACGTTTAAGACACTAAATACTTTTTTTAACGATATCACGATGATTTTATGAGATATATGGTATGTTTCTTTAAATTTATTTTTTGAAAAAAGTATTTAAAAAATAAAATAGGTATTTTTCTATTTTTTATGTATTTGTTTAAACTGTTTTTGTTTAAAAATAATAATTTTTTACTTTTTAAGAAATAAATCTTATCTACTTCTTAAAAAAATTATTTCTTTAAAAAATCACTTTTTCTTAAAGTTTTTTATTTTATTTTAAACAAATAGACTCATAATTGATTCTTACTTGTTATGTGAGCACACTAAAACCATTGGTTAGAGACAAGGAATTTGGACGATTAGGGTCACTTATTTGGTACAGACTCTAAGTATTGGTAAACTATTTAATCTTTCACACATGTCAAATTCTATATATATATATATATATATATATATATATATATATATATATATATATATATATATATATCCATGGAATTAATTCTAATAAAACTTTTATGAAACAATTTGTTATAAAGAAGATATAAGATGAAAATAAAAAAACATAAGAAATTAAAGAAACATTTACATAATCTATAAATACAGAAAAATAAATTTTCTTAAAAATATCTGGTATGTAAAAACAAGTAAAATATATTATCACTGTATAAAATCCAATTTTATTTGGAATTAGTATGATGTGGTGATAGGTATAGTACTTGTTCTCAAGTTACATGTATATTTATTAAGTTATATATAAGTACTTATTGGATATGAATTAGTAAATAATTATTTAATTTTTATACAATATAGATAGTAATAAATAAAATGCTCAACAAAACTTTCAGTATCATATCTTAAAGGGGAAGAAATATATACATAAACAATAAAGTAATTCCCAACAATGATAAATTTACTGAGGTTGTGTATTCCAAAGAAGACAAGGAAAAAGAAGAGAAAGGAACATTTACCTAAAACTGAAAAATTTATGCTGACTACTCAGGAACATGACTGGTACCTAGATTTTCCACCAATAATACTTTGACATGAATGGATGTGGGATGCCTATGCATGCGATTTTTATCCGTCACCTGTTACTAAAAATGTCGCGATATATCTTCTGCTTCACTTTTTTATTTTTATTGAATCTTTTTCCTCGTTCTAATGCTTATCTTTTATCACATGAAATATACACATACAAATATATTAATTTCCAGCCATTTTTTTTTCCGTTTGTTTCAAATTTAGGAGGTTTCTGGCCGTACCGTGTGGTAGCTCAAGTCTTTAATTGCTTGAACATGTTAACAGTGTGTGCCGTAAAATTGGTAAGACTTGGTGGAAGTGGTCCATGCAAAAGCAACTGTTATTAACAACTACTAACCACTTCAATTAGTTAATTTTGAAGGATTTTATCCACCACAATATAGAAAATAGACATTGTACGTAACTTTAGTCATTAAAAAATCTCTTCTATTCATGAATTAAATATAACAAAAATGACGTAATATTGAAGTTACTTCAACCATAATTAATATCAATACTCTTGATTTACCCAACTACTATGCCATAATTTACTAGTAAGTGAAAAGAAAAGAATAATGCATTAGGAAAATTTAGAGTTTGTGAGTTTTCAAGTCGGTCAAAATGACTTGAAGAAAGAAACATGAGACCAGTCTACATATAGCATAAACTGAAAAAGAAATTAAACAAATTCCTAACAAAATTAGGCAAGAAAAGAAAAGAGAAGAGAAGAAATAACTGAGCTAACTACAAATTAAGTAGCGGAAGTTTCCTACTCTAGATGAGGTGCGTGAAATTTGGGCCCACGTGCTGATGGATGAGGAAATCCTCACCGTTGGATGATGGGACATCGAACATCATGTTCTGCTGATGCTGCAATTGGAGAAACTGATGCTGCTGGTGCTGGACCTTCACCATTTCCTTCTGCCGCCGCAGCTCCAGCACCTTGCGGTGCGAATTCGAGTGCTTCGTCAGAACAAACGTTGGGCTCGCGGCGGGCCTGTACTCTGGCACCAGCCGCCCAGACTTGTACCTCACGCCGCACGCGTTGCAGAGCGTTTTTGGGCCCATGGGCCCAGTCCGCCACTGTGGGGTCTTGTCCGTTGCGCAATGCAGGCACTTCCGCCCCTCGCTGCCGCCTTCCGCGCCGGAGTGAGAAGACGACGACGACTTCGTGTTCGGGGAGAGCACAACGAGGCGAGAGGTCCAGTTGCATGGGGGTCCACGTGTCCGCTTGCTCCGAGCCTTGCCCCGAACCGACACTTGCGGGTTGAACATAACCGGGTTTGGGTCACGCGTTTCAGACGATGCAGCATCGTTTTGCGCTCTCACACCCGTTATCAGCTGCAGCTTCTGCAAATCCTCGCTCGAAAACGATTCGTCCGCAAATTTCGACAGCCATTCCAATTCCGCAAGATCATCATACTGCTCAACAAATTACACACAATTAATTTATTATCTTCATACTAAATGAGATGAAATTCGGACAGTTGGAAAAAACATAAGAAGAAAAGTTAGAAAAAGGACAAGGGATTTGTTTTTGTATGTGTTGGACGTGGCATGGTAATTGAGGAAGGAAATATTAATAATTAAAATTTTGGTGGTGGGAGAGTGTGGACGTTACACATAGGCATGACATGAATAGATATTAGAGACACGTGTGTATGTACCGGGACGGAGAGGTCACCGGGGAAATGGGCGTCTGCGGAGGCGGGGAAATTGGAGTTGGTGGTGGTGTCGACAGGGGTAACGGTGGGGGAGTCGACGTCGGTGGGGAGGGAGTCGAAGGTGGCGTCGTCGTCGTTGGAGAAGTCGAAGAAGTCTTCTACGAGGAAGTGGTCGGTGGTGGCGGCGGAGGGGTTGGCGTTGGAGGGAGTGATGTTGCTGTCTGAGGGGAATTGGGGACAGAAGGTGTTCTGGAAAAACTCTTGTGCTTCCATGGCTCGTTGTGGGCTGAAGCGAAAACGTTACCGGGGAGGGTGAAGCGAGAAAGTATAGGGAGTTGGAGACACAAAGTGTGACAAAGTTGTGGTTTTCAGTGGTGAGAGAGAAAAGCTCAAGAGGGTTTATTAACGTTTAAAGGGGACAAGCGGACACCTATATTGGAGTACTGGACTATCTTTTTTTTTTTTTTAAGGCATTGAATAATTCTCTCTCTTTCTATCGGCCAAGATAAAATAAAATAAAAACTCTCCTGTCCTCAAAATAATAAAGCGTAAAATATAAATAATATATAAGAGACTTTAATTGAGTTAAAAGAAACTGCAAGAATTTGTGAGTGAAGTTACTTTGATTATTTGGTACTCCTTTTCTTTTTCTTTTGTACTTGGTTTTGCAAGTTTCTCGCGTTACACAAACATAACCTAAATAAAAGAATAGATGTTCAGATGAAATGAGTATTCGTCTTTCTCTCAAAGAATCTCTTACTTCATCAAATAATCGACTGCTTGATGTTTTTTTTCTGGATGTCTCAGGTGCATGAGTATTCAACAGAAAAAAAAAGAAAATATCTACAAAAGACACTCTAATATTTAAGAAAGAAATCAACTCGTATCAATGATATGTAATGAGTATGTAAGAATGATTAACTCCTCTTGCATGGTGTTCATTCCTTTTTATATTAACCTTGTTGGGTTCAAGGTTTAAGGGTTTATTACATCGTGATGACCAGTTGAGTAATATTTCTCCCAATCTTGCTTTGGTACCTCTAATTGAATGATTATTCTTAAATAAATCTAATGATAATAATCATGATTGAATGGTGCTCATTCATACATGTTAAAGGTCGAGATGTATTGTTTGACGTATATGAATAATGATCGAATGATATATTCGATTTGAACATATCACGTATCTGTTTGTCTTAACTAGATACTTTATTCGGTATACGAGGTATAACGTATAAGTATGTAAGAATGCTTTAAAATGCTACAATATTGGAGTATATATTATGTTCCAAGGTTTAGTATACAATAGTGACCGTTTTACATGATTACAGATGATAAGTCAGCTTCAATAATAGAAACGAGCAGATGGAGTCTCGTATTCTTTGATAATTCGCATGATAAATTTTGTTTCTCTATATCAAAATCAATTACGTACGAGTTGTATATATATGAAGAAACGGCATAAATGATCTTGAGAATTGAGATGTAGCAGGCGCTTGTTTAATTGTTAATTGTTATTCAGATGTACCTCATTAAGTACTTAAAATAATGCTTGGAATATATGCTGAAGGAGACAGCACTAGAGCATCCGTTTTAGATGTAAAGAAAAAAGACTCGTACTAATAACCTGAATCTTTATTTTGTAAGTATAGTAATTTTAGTACTGTGTCAAAACTTTATAAATACACACATATATATAGTTAAACGTATTACTTACAATTTATTTAAATAAATATTTTTTGTATTCTTAAAAACTAATTAATTAAATAGAAGTACTGTTTTAGTATTAAATTAATTATGAAATAAAAATGTTAATTAAATATTGTGCAACATGTAATCGATGAAAAAAATATCAAAAGATAATTTAACTTACAATTTTAAATAAAATATAATAAATATATAATTATGTATCTGTGTATAAGTCAAAGATTAGATGGGCCTTATAATATTTATATTCACAAAAATTTGTGAATAATTATTCAAATATATTTTATAGATAAAAATCGTATTTTTCTTATTATTAATTTTTGTGGGTATCCATTAAATCTTAATTGTCATATCCCTAAATATTAATTAGTTTTGCTGGTGAGGACAGCCTGGACATTATATAAACTATAAAGGACAACGGTTAAACTCTAAACACAGGGCTACCTTTCAAAATGGAGAGCTAGTTGCCTATCAACGAGTAGTTGATTAATTAAATGGTAAAGGGATATAATAGTTACTTTAATTTGTGTCAAACTCAACCCATTTGGGAGTGCTCTAGCAGGTTTATCGCTGAGACTAGAACATTAATGTACAAGTATACAACCCGATTCTTCAGCCTTTTCTTTTGATTTTTCCTTTGCTTCTCGGGACCCGGGTTTCTTTTGTTGTTTAATAGTATTATATTTTGCCAATTAACTAGTTAATATATTGATATGATAACAATATTTATAGGCACTGATGAGCAGTTTTATTTTAACACAAAAATAATTAAAATCAAACATGCACCAAATAGAAATTAATGACGACGAATATAGCTTGACTGATCAATGAGGTTAATGTAAGGATATGGCAAGCGTGCCAGTCTCTTCAAGGCAAGAAATTACATGTAATCGTATTATTTAATTTATGAGAGTAATTAAGTTAATAAAACATAACTACATATCATATAAAAATGGACATAATTACATGTTAATTTCATATCATATAGTAATTCTTGTTTAGGATGCATATATATATGTCAATAATTTGGTTTATGCTTTTGACCTTGCGTTGCTAGAGTTGATGAGCGAGTTAGCTGTTAAACATAAATCAATTTGTGGGCATAGGAAACATTTTAGAGGATCATGTTAAGTCAAATAGCGCAGGTAAAATATATAACCCTAAAAGAAGGAAATAAAATAAAAACTAGAGCACAAGAGACACGGAGAAAAAATTATAATAAAGAAAACGCAAATGACGATATGATTCTCTTTGACAAGCTTTAGTGATTAAAAAGTCAAGTATATCAGTTTACTAACACAATTTACGAAACCTAATGGGGCCATAAACAGCTTTTTAATCATTTGACTGCTTTCTAGGTTCTAAGATGGAAAAGTATCAATCAAGTTAACTAGTGCATGACTATTTCATCGAAATTTATTAAATATAATATTTTCGTTGCCCCCTTCTCCAATTATATAAGCGAGTTCCCTCTTCAACCTTTCAAGTTTTTCAATTTGGATTTTGGAACAAAGTTTTTCTGTTGAGATTTCAGCAAGTCCAGAAATATGTTTTAGCTAGGTATTACTGTGGAAAACAACTTCGTATTAAAGCTGCAAAAACAATTTATTTGTATTTTTGATGCGTAAAATAATTTATTTATATAAATACAGGGATAAGATAAAAATAGGCCAAACACAAAAACCATTTAATTAAGTCCTAACAACCCCAAATTAGTTGTCGTATCTTGTAATTAATTAAGCATTCCCGTTGAAGAGACAATATTTTACATGTTTATTTTCTTAAAAAAATTTATCCCAATATATAAACCTAGCTACCTGTAACAGTGCAGAGGGACATGTGCTCTCACTCAATTTAATTTTTATAATATTATTATACCATTATATTTGCAATAAGTTATGTTGTTGTTGTTGTTTACTTTTTCATTATGTTAGTTTTTGAGTAAATTATATTTAATCTTTCTGTAATTTCTCATTTTCTCATAATACATATCCCTATACCTTTTTGGTCACAATTCTCTAGTACTTTTCTTTACATCCCTATTCTTTTTATAGATCATGTATTTATTCATACAATTTAAGTTCAATACTAACTTTAATAGTCTTTTTTGTATATAATTTGTTTTGATAGACAGTTGCTAGATCAATCGTGTTTCCATGTAATTTTTAATGTTTTCGGAGTTTTTTCTCCTTTTATTCATAAAAATAATAATTAATAGTCTTTTTGTGCGAGATGAGAGAGAAACAATCTATATTCGTAAAACCATTTTTTTCCAATAACAATAAAATCATCAATTCATAGAAACGACTAAAACTACTATTTAAACACATTATCATTTTTTTCGTGAAAAAAAACATAAAAAACCAAAAACCAAAACAATTACAGTCATTCTTTATCACTTAAAATCATGAAATCTTCACCATCCTTTATATACAAGTTAAGATATATGGTAGGCTAATAAAATAAGTTCAAATATTAAAAGTTATAATTTATATATATATATATATATATATATATATATATAACCAAATATCTAAATATATTCTTTTATGTTATTTTACAAGTTTAATAGACTTTATTAGTCAATCTTCTTAAACACTTTTAATTCAATCATCTTGTTTATTAACTAATTAATTTTCTTATTATGTGAAGTAAAAAAAATCATTTTAGTTGATTATATTTTTGTATTTTTTTTATTTTCATCATTTATGTTTAAAAATAAACTTAAAATAATATATTCATCAATGCCACACAAACATTATTAACTTTTTCATTTTAAAATAATTAACACAAACATTATTAACTTTTTCATTTTAAAATAATTAACTTTAAGATAATGATGATGAAAAATCATCACTATAATAATTTCAATTTATATTAAAGAAAAAGCTCATCTGAAATCCCTAATCTTCAAACATGGGAAGCTAGATCTGAGGTGTGGAGCTTGGTCAGATTCTCGAATATTTTGACGTGGATTTCGCTAAAAAGAACCACGCCAAGGTAGTGCAGCTCCACCACATGGTCGTGCTCGCATTGAAACCTTGCCTAGTTGCAGGGGCTCTCCCTCGTCGACGTATTCTAAAAGAGGTTTGCACCCTCCCCCTAGTTGAATGGAGAGCAAACTATGTGTCTCACTTTGACACAAAATTCTTGCAGCGAAGGAAAGGCAAGGAGGGATCGATCGAGTTTTGCAATGGTTTTGGCGATAGAACGGAGCTTTGGGAGTGCGAGATTTTCCTCCTTCTAGGGTTCGTACCATGAGAGGTTGGCTTTTTTGGGAAGCAAAATTCGAAGTTACATTATATGATTGAGGTTTTTATTTTTAGTGTCTATTGCTTCTTCGATTCAGTGAGGAGACAAGTGAAATAAGGAAGAAATTAAGATGTTAGATTCAGTTTGGTTTACAGAAGAAGGCTTACATAAAATAATGTCATTTACCAAGTATGTTAAAATGATTTATTTTAAAACAAAGGACGTCACAGAGATCATGGAAGGACCATTTTAGGTCCATTCACAAACATAAAATGATAAATGGAATCAACTTTTAAAAAATAAATAACCAAAATGCTTCCGAGTTTTACTTTAATACTTTTCGTCCCTCTCAACTTTCACGCATTTCTCTTCTGCTGGAACCAAACACAGTGTTACGCAGCTAATTTTTATGTTACAAAACTTCAGCAAGCGTAAAATGCACTAAAGTGTTGAACAGTATAATGTATGCCAAAAAAATTGTCAGATTCTAACAAAAAAGAAAACAAGAGGGCAGGGCATGCATGTGATGGTGATGTGAGTGTGGACAAGCGCATGGATCCATTCAGTGCACTCTGCCACGTGGCACGCACCCACAAGTGGAAGGCTGAGAACTGTGGCTTTCTTTGGTAGCATGATGACAATCCCTATGCGAGCGACTGATTCTAATCCTCGTAGAAATTAATGAAGAATGGATAAGGTGTTTCTCTTAATTACTTTATTGCTTCAATTCTAAGAAAAGCCTGTGATCATTTCAGAAGGAAAAGTATTTGCATTTCCTCTACGCCACTTCATCTCTTGCACATTCCTTGTATATATATTTTTTTTTGAAGTGATGAAATTCAAGTATAAATACGAAAAAAATGTTATCAATTACAATAAATAACAAAAATAATATAATTGTGAATTAGCATATATATATATATATGTAATTTGAAAAAAATTCTAACAATTAATGTTCCTTTCCGTGTATCTTTTCAACTTTTCAGTTCAATATAATTACACTATAGGTTGTTTTTATGAAGTAAATAACATAATAATTCATTCACCTTTGTGGATCATTATCATAATCATCTTTTACAATTATTGGTTCTAGAAAAGTAAACCTTTATTTATAAATATTGTTTCTCTTTAATATTTTTTCCATAATTAAAGGTAGCACAAAACTTATTTTGAATCATTTGTAAATAAGCGCGTCTTACTTAATTTATATAGTTTTTGATAGCTTTATTGAAATTTTTGTTTCGATGTTATCAAGACAGTAGTGGTTACCACATAGTCAAATAAAATTGAATATTTTTTGGTTTGCGTTTAAGTATCTCACAACTCATTTGTAATTAGAATGCATTTTTAAATAACATTTTTTATGATTTAAAATTATAAATTTAACTACGACTTAAAAGTAAAATAAAAATACATATCATACAAAAGATAATAAATAGAATTACCAAGCTTTTAAAAAAATTGACAGAAACAGTTTAATATATATATATATATATATATATATATATATATATATATATATATATATATATATATAAGTATTGCTTCTGATAATATATTAGTATAGATATTGTAGGTCTACATTAATAATAGGATATGTTATGCTAACATTTGATATCTTAATAGCATATATAGTATAGAATGTAATGTTTATGCTAACAATTTTATTTTTGTTACACAAAAAATTATACCAACAAAATTTGACCTTAGAACTTAAGGGATGAAGATTTAATCTCAAATTATTAAGTAACGCTTAATTTCCTATGGCTCGTGCTATGCAAAGGGAAATATTGTTATATTTAATTTATTTTTGTCCTGTAGGTCAGAAATCACGAGTTTATTAAGTCATAAATTAATGTTATCCATGAACATGATTATTATTGATTCGATAAAAATAATAAAAATTAAACACAAATTTTTGTGTTAAGTAAATTTATTCTCTTACATTTAAATCAATATATTTTAAAAATTTATAAATGTAATGAGTAATAAACTTATGACAAGACTTACTTGATTAACAATAACACTCAAAATGAATATGAAAAAAAAACTCTTCACACGTGTATATCTTGCTTGATTATACATATGAAGATTTCAATAAATAAGGCAAATAATTAACGACAATATTATCAGTAAACGGTCATTTCACATAAATTAAAAGACATTTTAAAGTTCATAATTTAAATAAGAAATTTACAAAATAATGTAAAAGTGTGGAAAATTGTATAATGTAGGTAAGAAATGTATGAGAACTCATGACCATTGACACTAAGTCTGTATCAAACGTCTAACGTCACCATGAGAAATGACGGGCTTATTATGAGTTAAATTTCTAAAATAAAAAGGATTTAATTGTATTTTTTAGTTCTCATACATTTTAGTATATGTGTAACTTTTATCTTTTTAATTATTCACGTTCATCTTTCTTTTTATTAAATAATTAATAAAATATAAAAAATGTGATATTTCATTAATTTGTATAAATTATAAATTAAAAATAAAAATGCCCTTTTGGCATTTCTTTATTTTTATTTAAATATTTTTTTTCATATATATATATATATATAATTGAATGTAAGCAATTAAAAATTGGAAGAAAATCACATATAAGTTGAAGTATAAGGATGGAGATTGTTTGCAGTAAAAAAAAAGATTGTAATCAAGGAAAAAAAAGTCCCAGTTGTTTGCATGTGTAAAAAATAAAAAATAAAAAAGAATTATAAATTGAGATAGTAATATTTTCTATCACTTTCACATTGACGTGGAGTATTCATCAATTTTATTAATAATAAATTATCGTCAAATAATTTGATTAATCATTTTTAATAATTTTTTTTAATCATATTCTTTTTTTCACACGATGATCCAAAATTTTATTTAAGATGATTGAGTTTAATATGAATTGAATCAATGATTTATTAGTACGAGAGAAAGTATTAATATAAGGCGCATCTTGTGTCTTTAAAAAAAAATATTAATAAGAGGCGAACTTATTTCAAATGCGTCAAAACTGAAGTAAAACAATGTTAGTAGTAGTCTATATATTTATAAATTTGATTTGATATATATATTTAGTTTTAATTTTTAAAAATTAAAAACTCTTTCAATATACAAGAGTAAAATTATAAATTGTCGTTTATGTACCAAGATGGTACTTGCATTACTAGCAGACTATCATGGTATATTTATAATGTTGGTATTTATATTTTACATGAATATATGATTATTTAAATGGTGTGGCCCACAAGTGCACGTGATTGAGAAAGGATGGGTACTGTGTCACTCTGTCAGCGAGCATGTGAGTGCTCCGCTCGTGTCAAAAGCCAAAACTGACGGTGGCCTATGACACGTGCCAAGAATCTATTACGCCATAACCTTTTATTTTCCTATGATCTTCCCTGAATTTGAAATATCCTATACGAGGCTACCGTAACGTGAAACCACGTGCCTATCTGCCACGTGAGATGTGGATGGATGCTCTTGCTTTTTCCTAGTGACACTGGTAAAATAATTAATTAATAAATAAATCCTTTTATTAAAAATTACGTTAGAAAATATACTATAAACATTATACGTTATATTTTTATAAAATATTTTTAATATTTTAATATATATACTTTTAGTGTATATTTCAGATTAATCTTTTAAAATATTTTTCAGATAATCACTAAAAACTAATAGTTGTCTCTTTCTTCTTTTTTTTTTTGAAAAATTTAATCAAATCAATATGCACTAGAAATACCAATTAACATTCTCCATTATTTAATTGAAAATTATTCTCAATTCATATTGTGTTTTAAAGGTTTAAAAATTAATCGTTAAGTTATCATTTGCATCTATCTATTAATTAATTTATCTCTAGTCTTTCGATTGAAAATTATTACGGTTTTTTTATTTATTAAAGTTTGATCCTCACTCAATTTGTAAATTTATGGTTAGAACTAATGACTTGGGAGCAGATATGAAAGTTTGGCTTACATACATACATGCTTTTAGAAAGAATTTCAGTTAGAGTCTGCGAGATTAATTTTGAAGTTATTGGTTAAGCTTAAGCACAGTCTAAATTCTAAAACATGCCCATGTAAGCTAAAGCATGCATTCCCAACTCAACATAACCGATATTGCAGGATATTTTGCACAGGCTTCTCGATGACAAAATTGTGCACTATCTTGTGAAACCATCGTATTTATCAAAATTTGACGTTGGTTTTATGCACGATCACGTAACTTGGCATGTCCCAAGAGTGTTTGAAGTTTTATTCGATTAATGATCTAGTCACATGGCCTGTTCTACGGGAAAAATGTTTTAAATACCTCTCTATTCTAGGTTTAGAAACATCTTATTGGCCTTTTTATTCTTTTTATTCAAAACTGTCGCTAATTTTCCTCAAAGCCTTCACACAATATGCAATAAAAAGATTAATTTGATCTTTTCCCGAAGGTATATCATGAATAAGTAAAGTATGAATATAGGTAGTGGGTAACTAAAAACTTGGTAACTAGCTTATAATCTAGACGCTCTTGCTAGAGAATAAACAATTTGATTCGCTTTTGAAGTGAATGAAGGATATTTCTGTATTTTTCAAGTATTCTTCCAAACTCAGAAATTTGGTTTGCTGCTTTGAAGACCATCAACAATCATTTTAATTTTACAATCAACCTCCAGAATTACATTGGCTAGGCTCATGTCTTTAATCCAGGATATATAGAGCTGAGTATAGTGCCAAGCTAGCCTTCAGCTTCATGAACTGGCGGACATATATCCCAGTTGCCATTGAATTTTTGCACCAACAAAATTCCCTATGTTATCTCATATACATATACCAAAGCCATACAATTTTTCCTCTTCAAACATTGCTGCATCAATGCAACATTTAAGCATACATGCATGGGGGGAAGGTTTTGTCCATCGATTGTTTTGCTGAGTTACGGATGTGTTCAACATATATATCATAGTTCCTCTTTTTTTTTATATTCATTATTTTTTTTATCATGACTCAACATATCCATCTATACCTTTTTTTTAATTACTATGATTTTTAATGTATTTCTTTGTCATTTTAAAATTTGATATATAAATGAATATTTTTGTAACTACCATAAATTTTGGTTTTTAGGTGGGATCCCAATATATCTCTACAAGCTTTTATCTTGTGAAATCCGTCTCAATCATTGACCTGGTCAAGGTAATGACTCAGTAGGTCAATGGTTCAACTAATGGACTAGTAATTGATTCAGTTTGACTCAGTATATATTAAAAATTTAAAATTATATATGTATCTATTATAGATAAATATATAACTAACATTATTTGAGTAAGAAAAATTTATCTATATTCTACAATCCAAAATAATAATTGATAATAATGAGACATCAAAACAATGTTATAGACGTGATCTATTTTTTTTTTTTGTAAAATCGATCGGGTTGGACCGGTCCAATCGGAATCTGGTACTTAACCACTTGGATTTGGTTGGGTCATCTTGGGTCAATTGCATGATCGGTCCAATAGTAGAATCAGTTCGGTTATGTCATTGAATTCAGGTTGGACTGGTCTAACCGGTCGAGCCTAACTAGGTTTCACAACTATGATTCATAGTTTTAAAAACCAACCCAGTAATTGACCCGCTCATGGTACTAGGTCACTGGTTGAACCAGTGGGTCACTAGTTGACCTGCATGACCCGGTCTTTAAAAAAAATATAAAAAATTTATACCAATCTTAAAATATAAAAATTCTAAATCTAATTATATTGACAATTGCCCAATATTTGGTATATCAATCTGTCTTATGTAGATAAAAAATTTATCTTAGCCTCATTTTCCCCTAATAGAAATTATGTATGATAACTTCTCCTATGATTTCAGTTGTTATATACGTGCAGAAATCTTAATTATAATAATATTATTCTTGTTCAAATAACAAAAGTTTAAAAAGAAAAAGACACATGATTTGAAGTATATTTTTATTAAGTTTTGGTTGTTCATATGAAATCTTGGGATTTTATAAACCTTAAGAGAGAAAGAAAACCAATATTTGGTACAACGAGAGGAAGGAAGGAGAGGTTGCTTGTTGGTAAGCGACAGTGTAGAAGGTGAGGTTGCGGCAGCATAGAAGGTGAGGTTGTGAGAGATCGAGGACGAGACTGTGAGGAAGAGGAAGGAAGGAGACTGCAAGTGCCGGCGTAGAAGGTGGCGGCAGCACGAAGCCCCAATGAGAGGAAGGAAGGAAAAATTAGTGAGCGGAGCAGCGACGTAAAGCAAGTCTGTGGGAGGAAGGATAGAGTTTGTAAGATTAAAATGGTTTGAAATCGAAACGACGTTGTTCTGAGCTATAACCAGAAGAAAGGGATAAGTGACCGAACCTAGTTCAAGTCGCTCAGGATCGAAAGCACACTTGATCGAACATAAGACTCAACCTGATCCAATTTAAACCGGGTCACACTTCGATTAGTCAGACCGACTGGATTGGTCTGAGTTTCAAAACTCTGCTTTTATCCTTTGAATTGATCATGAGACTAATCTTTCTCGATCTGAAACTTAATAGTAAAAATTGAAAATAAATACTAAAAAAATTTACAACAACTCACATTTTGTTCAGCCAATTAAACTAAAAATGGCAATTGACTTTCACTATTTTAGTAATATTGTCAAAATTTACACGTAAAATACAAAAGCAATTGCACCAAGTAAAACGGACACGCTTTCAATCATTTATATTTTAATTTCTTGTGGAAAAAGATAAAAAAAATATTTTTTATTATTATTTCATTGCCCGAGGTTATAGTAAGCGTGAAGGAGGAGGGTCAATACAGGCACAACAAATTGGGGAGACACGGGAAGAAGCAATTAATCCACAGTGGCAGCTAACTAACTGGACAAGCTTGAGTGATAAGCGTAGGATATTTTGATTCCCTACAGGGTCAGGCTGAGTTAGGGTAACACGTACTTCTTTCTTGCCTAAATTAACGTTGTACTTTATCAATTCCTTAGACATGAATATCTCCCAATTGGAAACAAGTTTATTCAAAATGTAAAGATTACCTCGTAGCTTCTTAGATCAACAATCTTTTTTCACACTCAATCATTCGTTCAACAAATCTAAACTCGGAGACTTGTAAAATGTACAACTTATTTTATCCTATTACGAAAAAGGAAAGCATATCACGATGGAAAATAAAATGAAATTTTAAAAAAATATTATCTTTCATTTATAAAAATGTAAATTGTAACTTTAGAAATAAAATGAGAAATTAAAATATTATTATTTTTACTTAAATAAATTAAATAAAGTTAATGGATAAAAAAAGGAAGGAAGAAGGGAAAATGTAAAATATTAAGTTTATATTATGTTTATATATGAGAAATAATGAAAATAATGGCCTTAGTTGAAAGTTATCCTAAAAGTTTGAGATTTCAACAGTTTACATTTTACTTTGTTTTTCAATATCACGTGTGATATATGAAGATATAAATTTAATTTTAATTTAAATAATTATAAAATTGGAAAGAAAATGAAATTAAAATTAATAAATATGAATAAACATATTAAAGTACTTATGGTTCTACTCTTCAGTTCAACATAAAACATTTACTCTTCAAGAGGTACGCCAATGTTTTTTTTTATTTTGATAAAGGCCGATCCATAGTTTAAATATGAAAGTTACTAATGGGCTCAAATGCGTTTAGACCATCATCTGTTGGGCTACACTATGCATATTTGTAGTGTGAAGTTTGGGGCCCTTTATTTTTCATGTCGAAGTCGCGGTTTTTTTGGGTTACTATTTGCACTCTTTATATTTTTCACTCTTTCTAATTGTTTTCGAAATTTAGTAATTGACACAATACTTAAACTATCCTTATCCTCACACCCCCTCCGCTTCTCTCTCCCCTCACCCTCTCACATTCCTTTTTCTTCTCTATTATTTCCTTTTCAGCTCTGTTTAGTTTTGTTTTTTATATGTTGTTGTTTTGACGAAAACTATTTTTTTCATGTATGATTACATATCAGAAATTAGTTTTAGTTTTCGTTATATATATGGATAAGGTACACAACAGTAAAAAAAAAATTGTAAAAAATATTTTCACAATTATTTTTATAAAAATAACGGATAGTGGGAACAGAAAAAAAGTGTTCAGATTTGAGCCCCAGTATTTGGGGTGGGGTGGGGTGGGAGGTGTTAAATTAGACAGATACCACACTTCCCGGATTTTGGTCTTCCTTCCTACTATAGGAAAGAATAGAAATTGTATTTTGACAATATAAGCCTGGATTGACCAATAAAATACCATATTTATTCTCTTCTGTATTTTGATTAGAACAATTTTACGGAGCTAACATAGTCATGTCATGATTAGTAAGCTAGTTATTTTTGTAATTTTAAGATATGAGAAATTATCAAAATGGGAAGGGTCTTGTTTAGAGTTGGTAAATTGGTTCATCCGATTATTGCCTGTCGGGCCATGATGAGAACCTGAGATGGGCCGGGCGGATTTTGTTTTTAGGATTCATCGATGACTCGGATTGGTCTTAATTTTTTGTTTATTTCTCGAACTAGGGTTAACTGTTTTTTTTTTTTTTCCTGAAAACTTTTTCAAATTTCTACTTTTAATTCCTGATCTAAATTTTGATCGGTCTCCACTTTTAGTCTTTGCATTTAAGTGATAAACATAACAACAACAAAAAACTATTTGTTACTTATATACAATGTCCAACGGAGTAAAAGATTAGCACCCGGAATTATAACCTCATAACGTCGTAATTCAGTGCAATGCCATATGGTAAAAAAGGTGAGTTGCAAAGGACAACTTTTTGAGAAAAGCAATATGGTACGTATAATACTTGAATACTTAGCTCAACAATTGGAATTTTTTTCTTCCCGATGTACTTATACAATAATGAGCATGAACAATGTTGGAGGAAGTGTTTTGGAGGTAGAGGGGTTAAGTTGCGAGAGAATGAAAATGATGATGATCGAGTAGGGTCGGTGTGCTATGTGGTTGTCGTCCCACGCTAAGGTTGAGGTCATGGGTTTACTGTCTACCAAATCCCAGTCCCCAATGACTTTAACTTGTGTTTGGGGATGTAGGGTAAAAGCAAAGAATGTTTAGGAACAAATGCGTTGGGCGTGATTCCATTGTTTAACAATATGTTGACACCTCTAACCACTACAACTATTACAGAATTACATGCATGCTCTCGGATCTCATGTGCTTTTAGTTTACCTCACCTCACCTCTTCTTCAGTGTGATATCCTCCCACAATGGAGTAGTATTAAATAAAACACAACCTCCTAATCTATTGTTAGTTAGTAGTAATTGATCACGTTAAGCATACTAAAGATTTTGTTAATCATTAATTATCCTCAAAGAATTACTACAATTAGGGTACTCTTAAGGCAATAATTATAGTAATTGATGAAAATTAATAGTACTACTATTTATTACTTTTTTCTTCTTTATATTAGTTTACTAGATAATACTGATTAAAAAATAATTCATATTTGGATCATCCGATTGATTTTTTCAAAAAAATGACTTATTTTTTTTATATACAATGCTTGAAGTACTATGGATCGTTTGTCCGATTTCCCCTCAACAAGAATGACTTACCCTTAAGCATTTATGTCAACATACTAAATGCTTGGAGGATTTTGAACCGTTTAGTCAACTTCTCCAAAGAGGATGATTCATACATAATTGTGACGGATGGGTTCAAATCATATGCCATAGGAAGGGTGAAGATGGCTAGGTCCACCATATTCCCATAGACTGACTTAGATATCTCAAGAAATTAGTCTTGTATCAATATATACGAGCCAAACTGTTGAGGCATGATGACAATATTACAGAGACGTTGAGTCTTCACATATTAGATGCATACAATCATGCACCATGTACCATGTACGTAAGAGACATGACTATGCTCGTATAGTGGTGTGATGCCAAAGAACCAATAAAACTAGGACATATGGATAAATTTGTTGAGGAACATCCTGCATAAATTGGGACGGGCAACATAATTCACCTCAAGTTCATGGTTAGACATACCTAGGGGAGACACTCGTGGAGGCTTGAGATAGAATTTTTTTGTTCTTCTCTCTATGTTTTCTAACGTAAATAATATTCTTATTTATATTAAAGTTATTGTGATTTGTCTGATATGATCTCATTTTTCATTACTTTCTCATGTTTGAAACTTGAAATATTTAAGAATTGAACATTTCTTATTTTATAGAAGTGTTTTAGAAAGTTATATCTTGAATGTGTTTTAGAAAAATTCTAAAAATATTATCGTACTACAATACTCTTTGTTCAAAAAGTAAGTAGGTTTACCTTAATAAATCTCATAAGAACTCTGTCAAAAAAAAATCTCATAAGAACTTATTATCGTACACTCACATATTTTTAAGGGAATGATTAGCAAATTACACCTTAATTACGTGTATTTTTTTAAAATTCAAGTCAAATGTACATTAACAATTTACTTTAAGAATTGGATATAGATAAAAATATAATAAAAAAGATGATAATTAATATTGTTTTAGTTTTAAACTAAACAGGTAAATGAAAGAATTTTTTAAAGTAAACATTTTTTTTAAAAAAAAACAAGTGAATAATTTCCTATTCAATGTTTTTGAGGTACTTAGTTGTTAAGGAGATATTGTAAAGTACTAAGATGATAACTAAGAGGATTTAATCAGTTGGTTAATGAATTGTTGCAAATTTTTTATACTTGAATTTGATTTTGAGATAAAAAAGTATAAGAGAATAAGTAAAAGAATAGTGTTAGGAAGTAAATAAGATAAGTTATTTTTTTAAAAAAAATTGCAAATGTTTTGTTTATATAAAGAAAGTGTAAAAGAACATGTGCAAATTTGAGGCGTATCTAACTATAAAAATATGAAATGGTACAGTAAGATACATTGTTATAAATTTTACATATTCTTTGAAAAAGTCGGGACTAAAAAAATTTCAAATGTTGAAACGTTGAGTTCGGAGCTTAGTGGAGGAATGAAAGTACGTTCCGTTGACGATAAGCGTGGAGAAAAAAAAAAGGTGTGTGAATATAGAAAAAAAGAGTCTTGTCAACAAATATTTTTAAGATATTAATTAAGAAATATTTATTATATGAAAACATAAAAAGATCGTAAAAAAAGTTATGAACAATATAATTTTATACATTTGAATAAGAATTATTATTTTTTAATGAATATTTGAACTACTTGATTAATATTATTTGACAGATGAGGAATGGGTAAGAGAGAGTGCGTGACAGAAAAGGAAATGAAGTGGCATGACTCGGTCCTCGAAGTTGAAGAGAATGTGTTTCACAGTATTGTAATTGTAACGGCGGCACACAGTGGAGCACACACGCCGAAAGAAGGTACACGCGTATCCTTGGGAGTGGTCCCCATGCATTCAGTGTCACTGTGAGTGTCGCACCTTAATGAAAGATGGATCTGATTTTTCTATTATTATTTTTTTAGTTGTTTCTTGTTTCTTAAAAATTATATAACTTTAAAATTGAATTCAAACACCTCGGACAGAAGCAGAAGATAGCTCTAATACCATATCAAGACATCCGAAAGGTTCCCTTAAAAATCGATTCATAAAAGAGTGGTTTATCCAACTATATAAACACTTATCATGTTCATAAATTACCCGATGTGGAATTATTCTTAACAGATTCCTCTATCTCTATTTCTCCATCCTTTCCACACACTTCAAGACTCCTATCAAATACCACTCTTAAATTATTTCTTTAATTAGATATACTCCCCATAACGTGAATTGCCTGGATTTTCGTATATTTAGAGCATATTTGGATAATTTATTTTTCTTTATATTAGAAAACTTGGTTTAAGTTGTAGTATTTTACTATTGATTTTGAATGAAATTTAACTCTAATTTCTTTTTAAATGAAGTTATTCCTACTAAAAAGAAGAAAGAAAAAATGCATTCATTCTTTATCCTATCATTTTAATTATGCCTCCCTATTTAATGCAAATCTCTATAGATGAGCTTAAAAGATTGGTAGGCCCATTGAATCCACTTGTCTTTGAGATGAAGAGTTTATTAATCTAATCACTTATGTGAATGTGAAAGGTACTTGTAAACACATCAAACGCTTAAGTCAATGTTTAAATTAGTATAGTAACAGTATGTGAAAAAAAAAGTGTATTTACTCAATGTCTTTGCATGTAATATATTTATAGAATTCATATGTGGATGAGTCACAGCTTTGAATGTGGGTGAGTTAATACTAGACCATTTGGTCATGGCAATGACGTATTCCTAATTCTAAAATGTTTTAGAGTTCTTAATGCATGATGTGAGTGGACAACAAACATTTTATGCACCAAGCATATGAATTTTTTGTGAGCTTCAAATAGCTCATCTACCAATAAGAGTTTGTACCCAATCTCTTATTCTCTGCAATAACATATATTGTTGCATTCATTGTCCTTGTCTATTCAGTTTCTACGTATGGAGTGAAGAAAATAAACCAAATGGTTAGGGAGGTAGGGGGAATATATAAACACAAAACTATATCATAGAACACCCAAATATTTGAGACTAGAAAATAATTTTTGATGAGTTGAATGGTCAATTGGGTGATATTCCCTTCGATCAACAACCTTACAAACAATTTCCTTAACCACATGAGCAACATAAATGGTTCCACTTTTGGACTTGATCTCTTATTCTTTGTAATAACATCACATTCATTGTCCAAGATTTTTTTTATCAGCATTCATCGTCCAAATTTATTCACTTTCTAGATTATCTTCATGTGCATCGACATTTTCAAAAGACAGGGCAATGCCCTCTTGATTATCCTATTATTGTCCCTTTCATTTCTTCGTCAAGATACTACTCTAGCCTTTCGTTATCAGTCATATTAGCTAGGATCCATCTCAACAAAATTGTATTGTTGATTACCAACTATTTTCAATGAACGAAATCATAGTCCCAAATATTTCATTGTTATGGAACCTTCTCAAACGTCCCCGAAGTAGCTATAATTTATAGCTACTTTCGAAGCTAGGTTTTGATCTACAGACTACAATCTATACACCATCAAGTCGTAGAGAAACCATATTATAGAAAAGAATATTCGGCACACATGTTTTTATTGGAAATTTGTGGGTTTATTTTTGCAATTAATTTATAGGGTTATAAATGTTTATTATGTGTAACATAGCAGTAGCTAATTTATATAAGCATTTTCTTGCTCAAATATTTGGGTATTCCGTGATTATGTTTAAACTTTTTTTCCTCTCTAAATTTGTTCATAGGTTCATGTTACCCAGTTAATGGATATTTGTACCATATTAATAATTACGTGATTTGTTATAACTCCTATATTGATTGTAGAGATTTTTTTTAAAAAAAAAAGAAAAAAAGAAAATAGGGACTTATTTAATTTTTTTATATAAGAACTAATTAATATAAATAACGTACTTATTATAGGACCAAAAGGTTAATTATTATCACTTACTATCCTTATTGTAAGCTTAAACCCCTTAAATAAGTCTCTCTATTTTAAAGAATTAGGACTGGACTCATTATCGAGGAATATTTTGAGTTCATCCAAAAAAAAAAACTTCCCTAACAAAAGATTTTTTTTAACATATTGTTAAATAGATAAAAAAGAGAGACTAAAAAAAACTATATAAACTTTAACTTATTTAATTTTGGGGAGTGTTGACCCAAATGGAGGTTTGGAAGTACGTTAGCTATCCTCGTGGCCAAACAAGAGGTAGGAATAGAAGAATAGGAGGACGTGGGTGAGACTGTGGGATGAGAGGTTGTGGTTATGGGAATGAGGAGGATGAGTATTTTGCACGCAGTGCCGATGAAAGCAACAATGGCCTTCACGCCTGGGTCCACATTCATCCCTTTCTCTTTGTGCTTGGGGCTTGTCGTCAATCACACGCCACACACCTCTCTCTCCTCCTCCATTCCCTAATCTAATCAAATTTCTTAATATTATAACCACATATCATCAAATTCTCATTCTTATTATATAATACTACATCACATGAAAAAGCTACAAGACATATATAATGTAACATGAATACGATGTATCTGAAATATAATAGCTAATCTATATACTTATCCTCCTCTTTCCTTCTTACCCCACACTCTCAGCTTTATTGCCATATGCATTGGTATATACTACATACTTTGCTCTAGCTCTTATCACTACTAATATTTTTTTTAGGTTGTTCCTACTAATATTATTAATAAAAACACTTGTAAACGAGAAAAATAGGGTTTGGATACTAGCGATGAGGTTGGCGTACCCCTTTGCCTTAATTTGGTGGGACATGCTCGTACTGTGTGCTTCTCTTTTAAGCTATGCTGATTAAGACTTTATTACTTTGATTGATTCCATTACCCAAATTAAAGCGATATTACTCTCTCTCTCTCTCAAAAAAAAAAAAAAAAAACTCTAAGGATAAATAACTTTTCATTGGTGCTCTATAAACTAATCCATTGCTACTATTGGAGCAGAATGTGGAAGATCTATTGAGGATAAGCTTAATTTTAGTTTGTCTTAGAATGCGGAATGTTCAAGAATCAAACTCCACTTTCACTGATCTGCCATTATACCTTCTTCTTTACCCAATTATTTTATGAGAACTAGTAATTTAATTTACCCATATGGTGGAGAAGTTTGGAAAAGAAGGAAGGTGATATCTATACACATATATGGGCCATTGCCTTTTTTATTGACTTTACAGATTCATTTTCGGCGAATAAAATTGACTTGGCGATCTTCTTTTGTGCTAAGAAAATTTTACTAGAAAAAGGAACGGCACCTTTTATATCATATATCATATCATATAATAAAACAACATGACCAGGAAAATAAAAGGTGTATTTAGGTTTGTAATTGGGGTTGTAAAGCGAGTTATAATTGGCCTCAACCAAGCTGAAAGATGCTTTATTTTGATGATCAACATACTAAAAAAATAAATTTTTCTGTTGCACGCCATTCAACCCAGAAAGACCTGTAAGAGAATCAGGTGATTAGGATTGGCCAAGTTATTCATTTACATGAAAATGAAAAAGAATGGCCTCCTAGCCAAAAAGAGTACAGCAAATAGTTAGGAAAATTATTAAAATTCATAATTTCTTCGCTAAATTTTTGCTAATAAATTAAAATTATCATTGATTATTACATGAGAGAATACATAGGAACTATAGGATGCACATAGTAGTGGAGAGTTCAAAACGGTGGGTGTTTGGTTTAACATAGACAAATTCTAAGTGAAGAATTAATTTTATAAAAAAAATTTCATTTAAAATTAATTTTATTAGTATTCATTCAAACACATATAAGTGATTTTTAATAATATTTTTTTTTGTCTAACAATTAATAAAAATATTATTAAAAACTTTTGACAAATGTTATTAAATATGAATAAGTATTATTAATATATACAAAATATTTAATAAAATATTACAAAAATATTAATAATATTTATTCATATTTAATGATATTTTTTTAAATGTTATTGAAAATTTTTAATAATACTTTTACTAAATATTAGGGGGAAAAATATTATTAAAAGTCATAGATGATATGTAACAGTGAATCTACCCTCGTAACGTCTTTGGTACATTAAAAAAAAAGACGAGTGAATAGTTTTAATTACTTTAACTTGTTAAATAATTATTTTGGTTATCATAAATTCTTACGAAAACGAAATTCTATCTAGGTTTGTCGACTGTATAACATTTTAAAAGTTATGGAGTACTTAGTTTCATGAACCTAACTGAAATGACCGATTGTTGTGGGTCTACAAAAGAAATTATCAGTGGACCTAAATATTATTTATATAGCAATAATATCGTTAATTGAGTTAATAATCACAGAGAAACTCAAGCTGCGTGTCGTTCATTTATTTGATATCATGTAATTATTGGGCAATATTCATGTTGAGCAGCAATTATCAAAATGTCAGACATTAGTTACAATTAGAGACTCAAATTGTTTGGTAAGAGCGTGTTGACCAATCCATTTACGATTTTACGCTAAATTTTCCTGAGGAAACCCTTCTTTTTTTTAAAAAAATATTTTCATTTTCTCAAAACTATAATGTCTTTCTTTTCTTTCTTTTTTTTTTTACTAAAAATTCAATTTTATCAAATTCGAGTTCAACAAGTATGATCAATATAATCAACTAGTTAGGATAAGATGTGGGAATATTATTTCCCATGGGATTCCCCTATAGTTCCTTTGTTTTCTTTTGGGGCAATAACCTTCTTTTTACATGCACAAAAATATTAATCTAATTAAAATATTTCCTCAGATATATTCTAAAATTGTAAATATATAATTATATAAAGTGCCTCATGTATGTACCCAAAAAAAAAGTGACATATGTGATAAATAAGGACTGTGATATATTAACTTAATATCAGCGTAACTCTTTTGCATTATTTAATTAATATATTTTTTTGAATAATTTTATCTTAAAACGATAAAAATCAATGTTGAATCAAATAGTTATAGGTTAAATTAGTATTTTGATTTTTAATTTATTATTTAGGTTTAATTTAATCATTTAATTTTTTTGGTTCAATTTGATTTTCTAATATTTTAAATTGACTTATATAATCCTTTTGTTTAAATTATACTTTGTGGTATTTTAAAATTATCACTAAATAATTTTATATTGATACAAAATGTATATTTTTTAAAAAATGGATCCATTATAAAAATTGGAGGATCAAATTATATTAAAAAAATTATAGGATTAAATAACTATATCACTATAACAGACTACAAAATATTAAACTTTTAATTAAAATTTTTGTTAAGCAATTAAAAGATAAATATATATATGTATCCAACTGATATGAGAATGAGATTAAAATTACTACCCACATAGACATGGAGAAAATATGAGTATTATAAATACGAATATAAAGACGAATCCTATATGATGTTATCCAAACTGTATCCATTACCATCCCTAGACTTGAGTACCTAGTATATATGAGATTATAAGTTTTAATCTTAGTATCAGCATTATACACACAAAAAAGTGTTTATCAAAATCAAATCAATGTAATATACATTTTTGAAATATACGAGAACAATACCATTTGATTATTTTCTTCATTTTATTTAATTTATACAAAAATTGTTATGAATAATCTAAATAATATATAATTTTTTTGAAAGAAGATAATATATAATTCTAATTCTAATTCAATAGCTATATAAATAAATAAAAAATTATATACAGTCATTTTTTTTTTGGCTTTACCGGAGGTAAATGTCAATATACAAGGTTATTAATAATGTAAAAGCAAATACAACTTACATTACTGTAAGTTTATCTCTCCTCGATTTTTTTTAACTCACCAATAAAGTCTGACAAGTGATAAAATTAATTGATAGGTAATTAAATTTTAAGGATGTTAAGGTTCAATTTCTAATTAATTGGATATACGAAAAGAGATTTATTAAGAAAGACATAATCTATTTGGTAATCTTTACATTTTATAAAAGATTAATCTTGTATTATTTACAAGAGAATATCCTTATTTTACAAAAAACAATTTTCAATTCAAAATTGTGATATAGGAATTAATAAATAGTCATGTAAGTGCACACGCAAAGTATATATAAAATTCTACATTGGCAGCATAGAATATTTTACATTAGCTACTCAAATAAATATTTAAAAATGCATAATATTATGTAGGTGATATTAGAATCATACAGATCGAATACGCATATTTCAAAATGCAATTTCGCATATATCCAATATTCTCTTTGTTGAGTTTGTCTACACCTGTATACTTCACAGTTCACACAAACAAATTTAATAAAAAAATTCAGAAAAAATACAATTGTATATAAAACCGTGTATGGCGTGGGAACATAACTAGATATTACTATTACTTTTCCAGCTGAAGTATGTCTAAATTTAGTTTATTATCTTATTAATTATGTATTTTCTTGGATCACTAATTTCATCTTTAAGTGCTATGGTCTACGATTACAAGCGTATGGCCCGGGATTCGCGTTTCTCTTTAGTCTTAACTTCCATGGATGTAGAAATGAGAGATTTGAAATTGAAATAAATACATGAAATAAACAACCGCTTTAGACTTTAGCATAATTATTTTGACCAAGATGATCCTAAAATCAGGATACGTAGGGCAGCAATGTCGACCAACATATAGGAAAATAAAGTAGTCGACAAAATATTTTGTATATTCCACTACTTAAATAGGGTTATTTTTTTTCCCTATAAAGACCCCTATTGATCAGTTCGCGTATAATAATGAAAATAAAAGAGGATTATTTTTTTCCTCTCCCTATGCTGCCAATGTAGAATGCTGTATATACTTTGCATGTGTATTTACATGACTTTCCCATGGCGATAAATATAACCTGCGTTTTACATATTTATGACATGGTCAGATTCGAATTCCCACCCCCTGTTCGTAGTGACTGGGAGTCAAAAACTAAGAAGTGAATTAATACATTCTACTCATCTTATGGTTAGATCCAATTTCTTTAAATTTCTGTAAAAAACTTATATTTTTATATGAAAATATAATATAATAATTTAACTATGTATTAGAAAAAAATTGTATATTAATTATTAAAATTTGGATTTGCTTTTATTGGCAAAATATCAACTTAATTAATAAAAATAAACTGTTAATTTAGATATTATAATTTTTTTGGATAATTTAAAAGGGGAAAATCCCAAAAACAACTGTAGATTTACACTAACACGGTTTTAAACACCAGATAGAAAAAAATCTTACTACATCATATAATTTGTATATATTAAATTGTCAGCATAAACTATTTGTATTAAATAATGATTAAAATAATGAAAAACGTGTTTTTCTTTTTATTAGTAGATGACATTTTTTGTGATATACTCTAGCTTTTATTTATTTTCGATAATCTCTCCTCTTTCGTAGTATTTTCTAAATCTGCCGGTGGACAATTGGTTAATTTGATGTAGGAAGAAAAGAATTTGTCTATATATATATATAAACTGTATGCAGATATGGGTGAACTGGTGTTATTTGAAATTAAACCTAGCTAGCTCGTCCGCATGCAAAAAACCCTAATTATGTTGTCTCAGTGATGCGCATACAAGTCCATCAACTCTCAAATATCATATTGAGGCGACACAGACATAATTATGGAGTCAAGAAAAATGATGAGCTCGTTTCTATATATAAAACCATCTATGAATCAATGAATATTTCCCAACATACCTCTCACATCTCAACTACTTAATTACCATTATTCTCTCTCCTCTCACACATAATATATACGCAGAAAATAATAAATATATATTCTCTAATCGATTAATATCTAAAGAACTCACAATATATAATCAGGAAAAGGACAAAAATATAGAGTCGTTTATGTGCTGCATTTCGACTGCTAGCTGGAATTTATATATGACTTAATTCTTATTGTTATAATAAATGGTTAACCTCTATTTTTCTTTTTCATTAATTAACATAAGTAATCGGAAGACAACAAAAAATACTGTCATCTTTGTAGCTCACCTGATCATTGCATCAGTTTGACGTAATATATACTAGTTGAGATCATTTTGTGGTGTACATGTTAACACTTACTGGGTTGAATTTAGAGGAAAAAGTTAAGACCCCACGATAGTTGAGATCATTCTGATGTGTCAACACTTATGGGGTTGGGTCCAACAGAAAAAGTTATAGGACACCTAAATAGTTGAGATCATAAATGTGTCAACGCTAATTACTTATGATAAAAGATACATGAAGGAAAAAAAATTCTGACATATCAACACATCAAATAATTTGTAATTAAAAGATCTAATTTAATTGATTAAACAGTAAATTATTACAAATCCTATGATATGTGATTAAAACGTAGCTTGTTATCCGATATATTTATTCATGGCTGTAAGCGTATCACCAAAACTTGTCCTCAATAACCCCCCCCCCCAAAAAAAAACTAGTTGTGGAGTGTGGACCATGCACATACGGTATAAACTATGATGCAGCATGGGACAAAGGGTATATTTGATTTGATTTGAAGGAAGCAGGACATAAGATAACACATTTTTGACAGTGGCAGTGCCATACAAAAGAAATGAAACGAAACGGTATCGGGTTTTGTCTAGTGTACATTGCCCAACGTCACTTTACAGTTTTTACAGCGCACGCGTCGTAAATGAGAGTGTGGGTCGCATATACTGTACTTATTTTTTTCCCATTTGTTTCTCACAAGTCACAACCTTTGCGAGATGAGTGGTAATAATAAGAGAGAGAGAGAGAGAGAGAGGTTGCAAAGTGCCAAAATGAAGTAGTGCAAGAAAAGCAACAGCAAAAGCAACAGGCAAAACAGCTAAAGCAGAGGGAGAATGATGTGAAAACAAAAAATGTTCGCTTATTCTGTCTGATATTTGGGGTTATTCTCTTATAAGCAACCCCATCTCTCTGTCCCAATCCCAACATACCCCCAACTGGTCCTTTTCCATTCTTTATACAGACACACACACAATAAAAGAAAAGAAAAACTACGTTTTCCTTTCACTTCTCTTTTTCTCCCTCTCTCTCTCCCATATATGATCCAATATATTATAATACAATAGAACCAACAACTGTGACAGACAAACTCTGAGTAGTACCTCTTTTATTCTCCTCCTCCTCCTTCTCTTTCATTCTCAAAGCACTCCCATAGTCTTTTCTTTCACCACCCCCTTAATGAAACCTCTTGGTTTGTGTGGTTGAAATAAACAAAGATAAGTAGTAGTAATAATAATAAATCGGGTTGGACTTGGAAGGGATGATGACGGTGAGTTCAGCCTGCAAAGATGGGAGCAAGGTGGCACTGGACAACGGCAAGTACGTTAGGTACACACCTGAACAGGTTGAAGCACTGGAAAGACTCTACCATGAATGTCCCAAACCAAGTTCCCTCCGCCGCCAACAACTCATCAGAGAGTGTCCCATCCTCTCCAACATCGAACCCAAACAGATAAAGGTTTGGTTCCAAAACCGAAGGTAAATTAACTAGTCCTCCTACTCTCTTGGCCTCTTTGCTTTCTTCAATTCTTTTCCTTCCTCTATTCACCTCATCAGAGAGTGTCCCATCCTATACTTAGCTTTCAACATTCATACGCATATATATATATATATATGTGTGTGTGTGTGTGTGTGTGTGTGTGTGTGTGTGTGTGTCATGTTGAAACTTGAAAGTAAATGAATTTGATTCATTTGATCAAAAGGGTCGTTTGGTTTGTGTAAATCTGGCTTTTTTTATGTTCTCTTCATGTTTCTTGCCTCCTTTTCCTTTAACCAAGTTTTTTATTTTCTATTTTTCCTTGACAAATATTTAAAAAGATTGGGGTTAATTTTTCATCTTCCACGACCCCCCTACCAAAGTTCCTGTTTTTCTTCTTTATCTCTTCTTCCTCATGGCCTTAATTATTTTTTTTGCTGTTAATTATTTGAGGGGACTAATAATTATGGTGTTTTTGTTCTGTTGGTTGTTTCAGGTGCAGAGAGAAGCAGCGGAAAGAAGCATCACGGCTGCAAGCTGTGAACAGGAAGCTAACAGCAATGAATAAATTACTGATGGAGGAAAACGACAGATTGCAGAAGCAGGTGTCACACCTCGTCTATGAAAACAGCTTTTTCCGCCAACAGACACACAACAACGTAATAATTCTATAAAAACATGTTTCTTTCATTACATTCTATTTTTTACTTTCTTATGCTTCCTAGTCTGTTTGGTTAAATTTATATATATCAAGGGGCCTATGCAAACAAAAATGAATACTCATTACTCATAACTATTGCAATGATTTTCTTTCATCATGTGATGTACGGTTGAACAGGCTACGCTTGCCACAACGGACACAAACACAAGCTGTGAGTCGGTGGTGACGAGTGGTCAGCGGAACTTGACACCGCAGCAGCATCCGCCGAGGGATGCTAGCCCTGCAGGGTGAGTGAACAGTGAACAGTGAAACTGAAAAAATAAAAGCATGGTTCTTGTTGGATCCTATGTTTTTTCTCTATCCTAGTACTGATGGAATATTATTATTCTCGTGCTTTGCGTTGTCTTCTTTGTCTCTATTCTGCAGACTTTTGTCCATCGCAGAGGAGACTTTAGCAGAGTTTCTTTCAAAGGCCACTGGAACTGCTGTCGAGTGGGTCCAAATGCCTGGGATGAAGGTTACCGCACTTTTCTTTTCAAACTGTTATTTCCATTTCTATTTACTGAAAAAATAATTAGTACATCCACCTTCTTAAATTAAGCAAACCAACTTGTTAATTAAACACATCACCTTTCTACTTCCTAGCTCCTATCCTCTACGGACTAAACTGTTTTCCTTATTTATTTTGTATTTTATCAAGGCCTCATACTAATTTCGTTTTGAAGCATCAATTAAACAGCTTGATTTTATAATTTCTGAGAACACACACATCAAATGATTTCTTGGTTTTCTCTGGTTAATGTGATAAGCGGATGTGGACTTTTACTATTTCAGTTATTGGGTGTGCTAATTTTATTTGAAAGGGCACTATTCTAGTGTTGTGTACTATTTAATACTTTGGCCATGCACAATTTTTTTTTTTTGGTTAATTGTGTAATGTAAATATTAATTTTTGTTCTGAATGTTTGTAGCCTGGTCCGGATTCCATTGGAATCGTTGCTATTTCTCACGGTTGCCCTGGAGTGGCCGCACGTGCCTGCGGCCTTGTTGGTCTAGAACCTGCCAGGGTATAAGTTCCTTCCTCTTTGATATTAATTTAGATGACTGATTCCATTGAAGTAAGTGTGGATAAATTGATTGAAAATGAAAATGGAAATGATGTGTGCAGGTTGCCGAAATACTCAAAGATAGGCTCTCATGGTTTCGTGATTGCCGAACTGTGGATGTTCTAAATGTGATGTCCACTGGAAATGGTGGAACCATTGAGCTGCTTTACATGCAGGTACTTTAGTCTAGTTAATATATATAATGATTATAATCTGTATCTCAATAAATTAGTATATGGAATCATTGAGCTGCTCTAAATGTGATGTATCTCAATAAATTAGTATAATTGTGATGAGTATTTGGAATTGAATTCTTGCTAAATAAACATTTCAACCTGTGTCATCTGGTTTAGTTGTATGCGCCAACAACTTTGGCACCTGGTCGTGACTTCTGGTTGCTGCGCTACACATCACTTTTAGAGGACGGTAGTCTTGTGGTATGTAGCATTGTTATTTGTTATTTTCAGAATAGTTCTTCAGTTTTATTTCACTCCTTCAGCCTAACTCAAATGCTTATGTGATTGTGACAATGTTAGGTCTGTGAAAGATCACTAAATAACACTCAGAATGGTCCTGCTATGCCCCCAGTGCAGCATTTTGTTAGAGCAGACATGCTGGCAAGCGGGTATCTGATAAGGCCTTGCGAAGGAGGGGGATCAATTATTCATATTGTTGATCATATGGTTCTAGAGGTTTGTATTGTAAATAAATAATACCTTTATTGGATGATGTGAATTTGTTCCTTGCTTGATAATTTAAAATTGACTTGCTGGTTCAGCCATGGAGTGTACCTGAGGTTTTGCGCCCACTTTATGAGTCATCAATGCTGCTTGCTCAAAGGACAACTATGGCGGTAAGACTATTGTTTCTGCCTATTAGCTTTCACTATACTCTTGTGATTGTACAACTTAATTAAACTTTGTATTTCCACTTGCCAAGGACAGTTCTAATTGTATTTGTAATTGTCATTCAGGCCTTACGTCATTTGAGGCAGATTTCTCAAGAGGTTTCTCAGCCAAGTGTAACAGGATGGGGAAGAAGGCCTGCAGCTCTACGTGCGCTGAGCCAGAGATTGAGCAAGTTTGTGCCCTTAATTATCCTTTATTCGAGATAATTGACTAGTTATGGAAATCTAACTTAAACTTCCTCTGTGCAGGGGCTTTAATGAAGCTGTCAATGGGTTTGCAGATGATGGCTGGTCCATGTTAGAGAGTGATGGCATTGATGATGTTACCCTTCTTGTGAATTCCTCACCTAGCAAGATGATGGGAGTTAACCTTGGCTATAACAACAATGGATTTCCTTCTGTAAGCAGTTCTTTGCTATGTGCCAAAGCATCCATGTTGCTACAGGTATGCAATTAATACACAATCAATGTGGATAAATGCTTTTCCTTTCCAATTACCATCTACTTTCATTGTATTAAGTTGTCTCATGCTCTCTTTCTGTCCTTGTAGAATGTCCCTCCAGCAATTCTTCTTAGATTCTTGCGGGAGCACCGATCAGAATGGGCAGATAGCAGTATTGATGCTTACTCAGCTGCTGCCATTAAAGCTGGTCCTTGTAGCTTGCCAGGGGCCCGACCCGGAGGTTTTGGGGGTCAGGTTATTCTTCCACTAGCCCACACAATTGAGCATGAAGAGGCAAGTTATTTGGTCCTAATTAAACACATACTTTTTTGGCCTTCAATTTTTGAATTAACATTCTTGTGGTTTTATCTTGAGTGTTTATTGCTTACTTGCTGACATTTGATCTCTAAAACAGTTCATGGAGGTTATCAAGCTTGAAAACATGGGCTATTATAGGGACGACATGAATATACCTGGTGATGTTTTCCTCTTGCAAGTAAGTAATTATTTTACAATAGCATTTTATACAACATATTTCTTTCCAGGTGCTCAACCCTATAGCTAATCATCCATGGTTTCCACTCTTTGCAAAGAATAAGATGCAACCATATATCAGGAATGGGGATTTGAACAGTTGTAGGGATATTTTAGACTAGGGATCTATGTTTGAAATATGAACAAGTGTTGATTTGGATTTGAATTGAATAGCTGTAACAATGATATCTGCATATAGATAGTTCAGAAGGTTCTTTCCAACATCAAGTCCATAGCTAACAGTTCTTCTGGTTGCACCTGTCCGCAGCTTTGCAGTGGAGTGGATGAGCATGCAGTTGGCACCAGCGCAGAACTTGTTTTTGCTCCAATCGATGCATCTTTCTCTGATGATGCGCCCATTTTACCTTCTGGTTTTCGCATCATACCTCTTGATTCTGGCACAGTAAGTCTATTAGCTAGCATATAGTTTGATTGTATTGTTTTTGAAATTGGTTGTTTAAGTAAGGATTTTGATTTTCTGTTTTCTGTTATATTGTTGGTCTCTTATAGTGATATGATATGATGCAGGATGCTGCTAGTCCAAACCGTACACTTGATCTGGCTTCTGCACTTGAAGTTGGAACAACAGCAAACAAAGCAGCTGGTGACAACTCAGGTCATTCCGGGAGCACAAAGTCTGTGATGACAATAGCATTCCAGTTTGCGTTTGAAGTCCACCTTCAGGAGAACATAGCAACCATGGCCAGACAATATGTTCGTAGTATCATTGCATCTGTTCAAAGGGTTTCATTAGCACTTTCTCCTTCGCGCTTTGGTTCTCACAATGCTTTCCACTTACCACCTGGCACTCCTGAGGCACAAACACTTGCTCGATGGATCTGTAACAGCTACCGGCATGTTACTTCTAACCTTGACTATGCATAACTGAAGTTTCTTGAATTACCATGGAAGCATGACCTATATTATGATTATCTGTTTGGCAGGTTCTATCTTGGGGTAGAACTTCTAAAATGTGAAGGCAGTGAATCCATTCTCAAGTCTCTTTGGCATCACTCAGATGCAGTTTTGTGCTGCTCTTTAAAGGTTATTTCTTTATTCCCACTTATGCTAATAAATTTCATTTGTGATGTTCTACACTACTACTTTTGTAAGAATTTGATTATTTTTTTTTAAATGGATGTCAGTTTTCATTTCAGCTTGTATTAGACAATTTGTTGTTTCCCAAGTCATGAGCCTATATATCCTTATCCTTATTTACCGTCTTTTAAGTTTTATTTCCATCATTTTTCTTATTCTACAATGATAATATTAAGGAAAGTATAAATATATATGATTTTTTTGCCAGGCATTACCCGTTTTCACGTTTGCAAATCAAGCTGGACTTGACATGCTTGAGACAACATTGGTTGCACTTCAAGACATCACTCTGGAAAAGATTTTTGATGACAATGGAAAGAAAACTCTGTGCACCGAGTTCCCCCAGATAATGCAGCAGGTAAGATGTATTTTTTTACTGGACCGAATAAAAATAATTTTTCATTTTGATTACTTAACTAAGTAGAATTTTATTTATTTAAATGCTATATCATCAGTGCTTCTCTGTTTTAATTAATTGTTACTCGGAACAGTTGGACTTCACTTTGTAACGATGTATGTATTATTTTGGTGCAGGGTTTCATGTGTATTCAAGGTGGTATCTGTTTATCCAGCATGGGAAGGCCAGTATCCTATGAGAGAGCAGTTGCATGGAAAGTGTTAAACGAAGAAGAATCTGCTCATTGCATCTGTTTTATGTTCATCAATTGGTCCTTTGTCTGATAGATTAAACAGTATTAGGATGTAGGAAAGAAAAGTAGAACAGCACAAGAGTACCTAACTTTGGCGAATCCCTAGAATGCTTTAAACTCTAGTGGGGCATATGCGCCACCAAAATCTATCTATAGTCCCATTTGTTTTTTTTTTTTTTTTTTCAGTTGTTGTCTCTCCTTATTTTCTTTTATGCTTCTTTAATATTCGTGCATATCACTTTTTTTTTAAATAATTATGTTTTTTCATATTCTAATATTAATAATTCACGTCATAGCAACAAGAGCATGATATAACTCTGGCTGAGCAACCATAACAAAGCCCTTTATTTGAGAATGTTACAGTAACAGTCCACAGCTTTCAGTATCCTTTTCGTAACATCCCCAGCCTGTAAATTTTGAAGTACATGTTATAAATGATTAAAATCTAAAGCACTTGTAAGATATCCCAATTTGATATGCCGTCTAAGTTTATATATCTAGTTCATACAAAAGAATTTGACACTTGACATTCTCCCTTCTAAGTATGTTTCTTTTAAGCCATAATTACACGCAGTCCATATTAAGCAACATGAAAGATGAAAGAGTAGAAACTTGAGAGTTGAGAGGGATACGTTTTGCATTCATTGATTCCATCATCCTGGTGAAAATTTATGAAAACTGGGTTGGAGATAAATGTATATATACAAAAATTTAATCCATCATATTATCAATTTTAATATATAATTATTTTTATTTTATTATCATATTTATTGTTTTATTAAATTATTAATTTAACAAATTCTTTTAAAAGTTTGTTATCATGATAGAGATTATGATAATGAAAAATAAATTCTTTATAATTTTAATTTAAATTGTTCTTGATCATAAGATTATTATAAATAAGATATCAATAATCCAAATAGATTATGTATATTTATTGGATAAATATTAATAGATCTCATTTATTAATTTACATATATAGACGAGTCACATATGAATGTGATTATTGAACTTACTCACTTGAAATTTTCTAATAATTAAATTTGTTATGTTTTGATTTCGGACACCTAATGCTTTAGAGCATTCATTGAATGGATATTGAATATGACTAAATATCTATATAATTAATGATTAATCAAAAAGAAATCTATGAGAAATGAGTTTCTTAAGTAATTATAGGTTAACTCAACTCAAAAGAGTTTCACAGTAATATTCTATTCTAAAGTTAACCGAGAGCTCGACAGATACATGTTAAATGTCTACCTTGATTAATATATTACCGATTTAATATTAAATCCACCGAATCACACACAAATGAGTGTTTTGATCTCAATTAAAAAAATTATTTTACTATTTGATGATCAATTAAATTAGAGAATTTAATGTGATCAAATGATTAATTAATTTCCTAAGTAGAATATTATTATATATTTTTTGCAAAAATATAAATAATATAAATAATTTGAAATATTTGGTGAAAGAAAAGAAATAAACTGAAGAATTTTATGTTTGAAAATCTTCACATTATTGAAAAAAAGTTTCAAGAGTTCATCCACACGTAAAATATGTTGTCCATTTAAATATAAT
The DNA here is from genome assembly GCF_004193775.1 of Glycine soja. Classification (NCBI taxonomy): domain Eukaryota; kingdom Viridiplantae; phylum Streptophyta; class Magnoliopsida; order Fabales; family Fabaceae; genus Glycine; species Glycine soja. Next base: position 7,177,548 of record NC_041005.1, read on the forward strand.
TTAAATATAAAATAGATTCTTTTTTATTCCGCATAACACCTTCTTCCTTCAAACTATTCTCAATATTTGAGTGCAAGTTTAACATTTCCCATGAACCATGACATCTTCTTTCATTATCTAGTCAGTACTTAGGACTTTCCTCTCCTAATTTTGTCCTGATATAAGCAGTCTTTAACTGGTGCTATATATGATAGAAGTTATGCTCTGACTGAAACTATTTCCTTTGCTTTATACATACGTGACATAACTGTAACTAAAACCTGAAATGGTAAAGAAATTATAACTTGCTCAGCAATTACCAATTGACAAACAGTAGTAGTAAATTCTTCTTTCATTTCTTAATAGTTGCACAATTTGGAAGGAAGGAGAGGTAGATATTTCCTTGTTAACTTGTGGGTCCAATCAAGTCTACAACACTCATTTAGTCATCTTAACGTAACAAGAAATTCTATAGTAATTAAGAGAGTCTATAGCTCAAATCACGGCCAATTGATGGCACCATAAGTCTTAAAGTCTATGGGTGTCGCTGTGTAGGGGATAAGGAAAGAACATCACTACCTCCTCAAGGGAAGAACTCACAATAAGGACGTTGTGTTTTAGCAGAGGTTTCTGCAAAATGTCAGGTTAATTTTGTTTTTTTATTTCTTGGTCTGGACTTGACTACCAGAGGATTGCATGATTTGATGAGTTTTCTTCCGGATACCCTGTCTTACAAAATAGGATGATGATTCTACGAATCTACATTTAGGAGCGCAATTTTGACGGCCTTGGATGATTGATTCCCTTATGTTGTCATCATTAGTTCTTGTCAAACGATTGCAAAGAAAATGAAAAAAAAAAAAAAACAAGAATTTAGCATACGTATGTGCTCTGTTTGCGGTGAAGTTATGATTATCATCTTATTTCTTTTGGCCTTGTATTCTGTTGTGATGTGTGCATGAAAAAAAAAAACAAGAATTTAGCCTTTTACTGTTTTTTTTCTTTTAAATTATTTTTCCTATGCTTAACCTATTTTTTCTTTATCAGATAAACCTGCAAAGACGAAGGCATTTAGATCATATTATAGCATTCCTAAGAGCAACATCTCACCTAATTTCAAGGAGAAACTAGGTTTATGTGAGAACCAGATTATAAACTTCCTAAATAAAAATAGACAAAGGAAAAAACTATGCCTCCGCTGCGGTCAAGGTTTCCCCTACCTCATAAAGATTGGCGAGAAGTGTATCGAAAGGTAACATGCTATTTTCTTATCATCTTTGTTTCTTTAGTGAATTGGGTTGAACAACAGATATTTCCCACGTGAACAACACGTAAAATAATGAAGATTGATGGCTTTTAGTGTGAGAAATTTTCTTGCACAAGAAATTACAAGGTTTCTAATCCATTGATTATTTGTTTTTGTTGATTTTAGTTGTCAGATTAAATTCATGAAAGAAAGTTACGAGTTTGAATGAAATGTACCAAAATCTTAACTACTGCTCTATGGATAAAGAAAGTTTTTTTTTTCTTCTTATTATTGTTAATAGTAGTATATGTTTTTAAGAGACTAAAATCAAATTTTTTATATTTTAAAAGGACCAAAAATATATTTTATATTTATTACTATTATATGCTAAGCTTTTTATTGTTGTTTGTTCGCATAAATTATTTTTAATGTGTTTAACCCTGTATCTTTTATTTTTTATTTTTTATAAGCACAACTCCCTTCCACAACAACCAAAGTCATATAAACTTTGAAACGTTGGAGAAAGTTATGACATTCCTTCATGTTTTCAAGAGAAACATTTCACCTAATTACATGTTGAAAAGCAGATAATAAATTTCATAAATATAAATAGACCTAAAAACAAGCCTATACTTCTGCACAAGTTCCCCCACCTCATATGCACTTCATATCACAATGACAACCCCAAGTTACTCATGTGCAGTATCATAAAAATCAATTGATATGAGTAAATTTTACACTTTTATATAATTTCTCACTTATCAATATGAAGTAAGGAAGAAAAAGCATGTTCAGTATTCATTTTTTATATTAAAGTCTATTTTTCTTATATAAAAAGTATGAATTAAAAAAGAATTAAAAATAATAAATATGAATATATAATACAATATCATTATTAAAATTTAATTACAATCGTTACAAAAATAAAAGTCATACGAACAAATATTTACTACAAATCTTCATTACAAAGTTTAAGCTTCGATCAATAATCAATATTTGTTTTTGTCTCCTTTATTTAAGTCAATGATTATGTATTTGTTAATATATTAAATTTGTTACTAATAATAAGGTCTGTTAAATTTAATTTAATTAGATTAGATCAATGAATATTGTAAAATTCAAGTCTCCATCAACAACCTATGCTGCTTTTAAAACACTTTTTTAAATTATTATTTTTTGTAAAATATATATTTAAATAACTAAATTAAAAATAAAGTACAATAATATATATACATAATTTTTTTTTAAAAATATACCCTTAGTTATTTTAAAGTTAACTATGTATTTACAAAATCATCTAAGTTATTATAATATTTAATGTCACCACTTAACATTAAAATTATCAAAGTTAACATTTAACCATTAAAACTGTATAATAAATAACATGTTATTACTCAAGATAAATATAAAAAAAAATATTTTTAATTATTAAAATTAAATATTAAATAGTATTAATGTGAGCAGTTTATATAATTTTCATTATATACATATATTAAAAAAAACATATGATCAATGGATATGATAAAATTGAAGCTTTGATCAATGGTCATCATTTGTTGAAGTGAAGTTTACCATATAATATAAACAACATCATCAACAATAATAATAATACTAATTATTATTCTAACATCTACCATATTTAAAATTTGAAAAAAATTAAATTAAAATTGAGTACACTAATATATATATATATATATATATATATATATATATATATATATACTTAATATTAAAATTGTCAAAATTAATATTTAATTATTAGATTTTTATATATAAATAACATTAATGTCAACAACTTAATTCTTCCTTAAATACAATTACAAGCATTAAATTTAATTGGATTTAACGGCTGTTATAAGTTGAATGATCGATCTAACTGTTAGAAAAACTTCAAGTGAGAAACAAGAGCTTGTCCTATAAATTTAATTAGATGATCAAACCATTTTTGCCACTGGTACCCCTCCATGGTTTTGTTCCTTTACTTGTCCTATAAGTAGAGCCCTCCAGCTGAGAAACAAGAGCTCTTGGAGTCTTGGTACTTTTGCAGCGATGCTGCTGCAAAATTCGTGTAGAACTTGGAGCTCATTCCCATCACCTTCATTTTTAATCATCTAGCTTGAGAGACATCATTGAGTAAAGGAAGCTTACCCTTATATGTGTTCTAGTGATTTTATTTGTTTATGACGTATGATAATGTTGTTGAACATATCGGACAAGCTAGTTGTTGATCAAGGTATACTTGCAGTTAAGTTTTTGAAGTTATGTGAAAGTTGTTTAAATAATGGTAAGAATATATTTTCTTCATTCAATTTAGTGCATATTTAATTTAACATTTTTAAAATAGAAATTACATATTTTCCTTTTTTAATAAAATTCTAAAAACTAATAATTATTTAATTTTTTTAAAACTAAACATATGCTTAATCCGAATATTTGAATAAGCTTGACTATTTTTTTTAGTGGAGTTGGATAATGAATATCAACAACGAACAAATAACATGTTGACGCGGTAATTCTGTATGACAAAGTGTCTTCTTTCATCTTCTTTATGATAGATATTCAATTATTTTTGTGATAATTATTATTTAGAAAAAAAATCTCGTCATGACTACTGGTCATCATTGTCACGATTCCATTTTCAATGAAGGAATCTTTATCAATATTTTTGGTCACTTTATTTAACTGTGATTTGTCAACAAGCACAACCATTTGCTTCAAATTTACTCGAAATGGTTAGAATTGTAAAATGATGAGACTATTGAATATAATTCAAGCACCTTTAAAAGCATAAAAGAAGAAGCTGTTTTTACATGGTGGTAAAGGTGTTGTGACTAAAGGTGATTACCTAATGGAACTGTACTTAATTTCTTTAAATAGTTTTGGTTTTGTATTTTGTGGATAGAATAACATGCTTGAAAAAAAGAAATTAAAGGTGATTAACTAAATTTTTTATAAAAAGTTAACTATCAGCCAAATAAATACTCACATTAGTAAAATTACATAATAATAGATATAAATGGTTGATGTGTGTCTATCACATAGTCAAAAATTAGTTAAACTCAAAAACAAATTGCAATTTATAGAAAGTACGGACGTTTTATTAAAAATATCTGATATTCAAATTCAATAAGTACTTTTTTAAAAAAACTTACAATTTGAGTTATTTAATTAAAAATATTTTTTTATTTAAAAAAACTAAAAATATTTTTTAAATAGCATGACACTGACTTCTTTACTAAATAAATTTAAGCCCAATCAAACCTTAAATGGGCTAGCTAGGTTAGAGGCCTTCTGTCAAGAGTATAATCATCATTGCCAATTCAGAAAGAATAATAATTATTTTGTTTATTATTTAAAGAAAAAAATTAAATATTTTTTAATTACTATAGTATTGAATATTTTTACTTCTCAATTTCACTTAATATTTAATGTTTGAAATAGTAATTAGGATGTAAGATGATATATTGCTCATTCAGATTTAGACTGGACTTTTTATCTGTACCCACTGCATTATAAAACAACTCCTGGTGGAATTGAAGGACAAGGGGGGCTCACCTTCCTCGTTATGTTGCTCATTTGTGTCCATTAATTAGGCCATTAGCTTAGGCATAGCGTGAGGTAGCTATATGGATCTAAAGTTGAAATTTATCTGTATATGATTATAAAGCATTTCACAGATTTGAATCTCTCGGATTCCATTTCAAGAAAACGTTGAGTGGCTATAAATGATTAAAAACTCAAGCACGTCTATATATGATATCCCTATTTGATATATATGCCTTCTAAATTTATATATCTAGTTCCTACAAAAGAATTTGACACTTGATATACCCTTCTAAGTATTATTCTTTTCCTAAAGCTATCTTTATACAGCGTCCTTATCATTATCAAGTTCAAGTATCATGAAATTGAAAGGTGAAGATCGATTAGAGTCTGTCAAAAAAATAAAATAAGGTGAAGAGTAGAGACTTTGAGAGTGATATATGTGTCACATTCATCGATTCCATTTCTTACCTTCCACTAATTCCTTTCCCCTTTGAGTCCATTATTCTGGCCAAATTTATGAAAACTACTCTCTATATTTAACATTTTCTACGAACCATGACCCGACTTGCTTCATCAGTACGTACTTAGGACTTAGTTTCCTCTCCTTCCGTTACAACGGTTTGTTTCTTACATCTACAAAGCAAAATTTATATATGATGAATCAAATTAAATTAATATAATTTTGATAATTATTATATCATTTTATAATTTATATAAAATGTGATTTTTGTGTGGAAGAAATTTTTAATTCAAAACTAAATTTTAGAAAAATATTATTTAACTGAAAAATATAAAATAATCTAATAATTATTAAAATTAGACGGATATAATTTTATTCCTATTATATATATATAGATCCCTTTACATCATGTATAAAACATTATACTTACATCAAATCTTTTGTTAATTTCATTTAATTTGAGGGTTTAGATGATTTCAATTATAAAATCTAAAATTAACTTTAGTTAGTGAGGTGCTTTTCTCTTCTTCCTAAAAGATTATTGTTTCTCACTCCCTCCGGACTCAGGCGCTGTCCTTCTAGACTCTGTTGTCAGCACAATGTCTTCTCGGTCTCCATGGCCACAATCACTCACCCACGCGTCCACTACTAGGGAATGCTATGCTCTCCATGTGTCCATGGCCCTTCTTCTCCATTTTGATTTTCGTTTCACCTTTTCCAATCCCTTGTTCTTCTCTATGGGTTTCCAGAACACCACACAACACTACACACACGGGATATAAGACCCAGGTTCCATTTTCGTTTGATGACCAATATTATTCCTTTTCAACCAAATTAAATTCTGTTTATAATTAAACAACGACTAAAAATAAATCAGAAACAAAGATCAAAGAATACGTTTTGAAGAGTGTGTTTTCACGTGCTGCTTATAAAGAATGGGTTTATTTTCAAAGGTCAGGATATTGAGAAGGTTTTCTTTAAGGATTCGATTTTATGTTATGGAATGGAGTACTAATAGCAATATTGTTATAAGCCGGGATATACTGTGTAATGTATACACTATACACTGTTAAGTTGCCTAGAATTTCAATGGGCCAAACTCTAACGTCCTTCGATACGAGAGACAAAAAGTTTAAACGAGTCTAATTTCAATTGCCAAGAAATAGAGAAAAACACGCGATTAACTAAAGCTAATATTAGATTTTATAATCGAAATAATGTAAACCGTTAGATCAAATGAAATTAACGGATAAGATAAGATTTGATGCAAGTATAATATTTTACACATGTTATTGGATCCTAACCCTATATATATATAAAATTGATTTAACTGCCTGAAACTATTTCACTTCCTTTATACATAAATTACATAACTGTAACTAAAACTGGAAAAGGTAATTAAAGGAATTATAACTTATTCTGTAATTACCAAGTGACAACCAAAAGTAGTAAATTAAGCTTTAAACGTCTCCTTTCATTTCTGAACTGTTGAAATTAAGAACAATTTGGTATCTGAAAAGGATTTAATGCAAGAGAAAATACAGCATGTATTGATAGTGTAAATTATATCATCCCATTACAATTATGTACAATAGTTATCTTGATTTTTACCATAATTATTTTAAAAATTATGTTTAATATTTTATTAATTTTTTTATCGGTAAAATTCGAACACAAATACCAAAAGATTTACAAAAGTTCATACATCTTATTCAATTAAGTTAAACCTCTTGATTATCTTGTACAGTTGGGTAGCATATACATGTGAGAACAAAGCTTAGTTTAACTCAAGAGCAGGTCAAGATAACAGGGCATATATAACAAAAGGGCACTGGTTTGGATTTTACTTTACCATAGTTACTGTCAAATGGAAAGGAAATCGACCCGAGTTCACTGAAAGTGTCTTTTGTTTTTTGAAGTGGTAGGGATTGATGTGATCTTTGACCCAGCACCTACACTAACGAATTAGAGACGACAAACCGAGGTATTATGGAACAAAGTTGAAATTACAGACAAAAGTAAAGTATCTTTTAGATTCATTACTATAGAATGACTACATCCCTACTTTCATTTGACTAGATTTAAAACAAAGCAAGATTTGTGTCACCATTCGATTCGCTACATCGGATTAAGCGAAAGTCACAATAATAATTGGCGTATCAATATGCATTTTCGGCTAATTAAGCACAAGTGCTGCTACATGATGTCGATGTGGAAATCTTTCAATGTTCATTTATTTACTCATTACTTTTTAATTTTAAATCCAAGTTAACACCTTATAACATTAAATTGTTTACATGTCTTGTACTCTTCTTAGCCTCATAAACTAATGGGACAATTTTGTGAAAATTATATGTGCATATATAGCAGCATTAACATATTCTCTAAGCAGTTTTAATTTCTCTAACTAGATGTTTAGTGCTTGTTTAACTACCTCCCTACAGTGTCTAATGTATCCCTTTTCCTGTTGCGTACCATGCTTGGTTTCACGCTCAAGATTGGCAATAGCTTTCATACTAGAACTTTTCTAATATTGCATGGGTCAATAGCACTAGGTAACCCCTTTTATCTCCACTTTGAACTCCATAAATTGTGTAAGTGGGTGGGTGTGTGCAATATCCGATGGGTTGCACGTGGATCCAATACTATCATTAAGTACATTAAAGTCTGAAAACAAAAGCCAGCTGTCTTTTATGAAAGAAGCATTCATGAAAATTGTGTTTGTTATGATCTACTACAAAGTAAGAAAAATGCAAAGACATTAACAATTCAAACAGTTCCTACTATCAAAGAAGAAGACTTTACCAAAATAAAATTAGAGGTAAAGGGGCTTTTTGACTTGAAAGAATGTAGCCAAATGAACTTTTGCATGGTCTCCGAGGGCTATAATTGAAATCTTGGGGGGCTTTTGAGAAAAACAAGCATTGCTTGCAGCAGATCATATCCATGCCAGCCAGACTGAGCTGGTTTGCCCCTCATAATGTCAGCTAGTTTTATATTTTTATGCTTAGACTCATCTTTGCTGATGGAATCTTCTAACTGTGGAAACCCTCCAAGAGTTCTGATTGAAGAAAAGAGAAAAAGGATTCTTGCACTACCATCATTACTTAGAGGCCATAACATGAGAAAACAAATTTGTTAAAAAGAAAAAGGAGGAAAAATTTATTAAAAAAAAGGGAACTTTAGCACTATCATCATAACATGGAAGGAAGGTGGGTCACAGGAGAGTTTGTGGTCTGGCCTGGTTGGGAAGATCCCCATGTACTACTACTTTTAACTACTAAGTGGAATATGCATTTAGTACTTCTTAATCACACACTAACCCAAATTAAGATAAGGATTACTCTGGAGCCCATGTAGTGCTTATACCACGAGAAAGAAAGAAATTTAAGGAATGTATCTGGTCTAGGGTACATAATTATGCGATAAAATCTCCTTTCCCCCATTTTTCCTGTTCTCTGTATACTCTTATATATTAAAATATATAATTGAAGAGAGTGAGATTTTCACTTTTCTTATTTTTCAATGAAATATTTTTAATATTATCTTTCTTCTTTCTTTTGTAGATGCATTTTACATACTTGTTTATAACTTCACAGAAAAAAAAATACTTGTCTTATAATTAGTACAAAATGATAATTCTCAACCATTTTAAATGATCGACCTGGTCTTTTTAGTCATCTATCTCTTCTAATTTTACCTCCTTTATATTTATCTTTAAATTAAATTTAATAGTACTTTTAAAAGAAATTTGGTTAAAAAGGACCTTTATTATAACAAAATTAATCATTTTTTTTGTAAATTCACAATATAATTTATATATTCCAATATATTTATTATAAATTTTTTCTGATAAAAACAAACATTTATATTATGCCGTACTAGTAGTTATAACACATGCTAAAATGCAATATAATTTGTTATTTATTTTGTTGACCAGACACTTGTAAATTCGAGGTACAGAAACAAAAGGGTTATTAGGAAATAGGGATAATTAATTAGGATAATCAAATACTGGTCTTAGCATGCGTCCAAATATGTAACCAAGTAAGAGACAATTAGCAAAAAAATAAAATCCGATGTTTGAGTATGATTTAAGTTTGTTCTTTATGAAAGGAGACCAGACGCCCATCTTCAGTGATTGTGCATGTACAGCCATCATCATAGATTCAAGCTTGCATCATGAACACAAAAAAAGAACGGGAGTCTCCCAGAAGCTAAAAATCTAATCAATGTGTCTTTTATCAGTCCTATAATCATAACCTCGCTAAAGGTCTCATTTACAGTGTGCATTCAAACCAAAAAAAGAATAAATGCGTCGCCTTATCATTGTATTTAATATCAAAAGTTTCTGTTGAATGTCTGTCTGTCTGCAGGTTAGATTTTGTGATTGTATTATTATGACAATCAGAACGTTGAATGTGATTGCATGATTAGGTCGCAGCAATACCAAGCGTAACATATATTTTAGAATTAATAAACCATTTCTATATTTATATGTTTCACGTTACACAGTAAAAAAAATGTCTCATGTTAATTTTTTTAATACATAAGAATCAAAGATATATACCAACCAAAAAAATATATCAAAAAATTTATCATAACTCACTTAATTAATTAAATTAAACTCCTAGTATATCTCACGTTAATTAAATATATATATGTTTATTCTTATAAAGTTTAATTCATATCTGTTGTAACTCGTTCCATTTAATATATATCTCCTCTAAATAAGGCAATTCTCCTTCTTGTTAGCTTTTGGAATTAAGTTTAAGAAATACTAATGAGTGAAGATGGACCAAAAAAGAAAAGGAGTACTGAAGCATTTGGAACCATAACTTTCTCCATTTGATCCTACCTAGCTAGCTAACATCAGGGTTATAATTGATGGGAAATTAAGATGAAAAATAGAGACCATAAAAGGCGTATATTTAGTATATATGTAACTTAGTCTATAAAGTATAAACTGTGTATATTTAGTATGTAAACAGAGTGCTATTGGCTTTTGAGCTGAGATATGTAAGTGAGCATAAAAGTCACATAGGTAAATCGAAGAGTTCCTTGACTTGCTTCTTCTTTCGCTGTCAAAAACTGGATTTCTGCATGCAGCTTTGAGTGGCGTGACGGTACGCTTATGGCTTTTTTATCTAAAATTTTATCCAATTTTTTAATTGGGGGTATCTTTTCAAAAATTATTCAAAAGCAAATAAGTCGTAAGAAGAGTTACGACTTTTTGATGAGTGAGAAGTCATAACACTTGTTACAATTTCTTTTTATTTTTTTTTATTTTTTTAACTGAAGTCGTAAAATTATTTACGACTTCATTTAAAACTCTTTTTCTTTACGACTTTGAAGTCGTAAATTTTTTTTTTTGGTTTTATGATTTTAAAGTTGTAAAATTTTTTTATTTTCTTTTAAGGTTTACGACTTTGAAGTCGTAAATCTCTTTTTTTTTTTTAAAAATTATATTTCTTTTAAGCTTTTTTAAATTTTAAAAAAATTTATTTAAATGTATAATAAATAATATTAAGTTGACTTATTTATTAGTATATTTTTTTATGATTTTATTTGATATGTTATTAATTTATTTTAATATTTTATTATTTAAAACATGTTATATATTTTTAATATTATTTTATTTAAAGTTTAGATAATCTATTAATAAAAATACATAAAAAATTAAAAGAAGATATTAAAAATTTGAAAGACTTTAATTTAAAAGTTGATTATATTTAAATAAAAGTCGATGAGCAATGGTATGCACGGTCAAATTGAATGAATGCTCGTGTGATTATGAACAATTTCAAACACTTCGACTACCTTGTTCGCATGTAATTGCAGTGTGTGCTTTATGCAATTTAAATTATGATGACTTTGTTGGAAAACATTTTTAAAGTTTATTAACATCACTTTCATTTCCTTGGAAGTGAAGACACATGACCTCAATATTTAGGTCCACATTTTATGCCTGATTCTTTGAAATGACGACAGATATCAAGCAAGTCGACCACTACTCGAATACATAATGAATGATATGAACGAACTAATTTCAAATAGGCCTAAGAAATGCTCATTATGTAGGAGTGTATGTAGAAGTGAAGGACACAATCTACTAATTGTTCATATAAACAAGTACATGACTAAAATAACTTGTATTTTTTATATTTTTCTTTCATTTGTATTGTCCGTTTTATATTAATGTATTAATTATGTTGTTTTTAATTTTTATTAATAGATTATTTAAACTTTAAATAAAAAATTTAAATAAAACAATATTAAAAATATATAACATGTTTTAAATAATAAAACATTAAAATAAATTAATAAAATATCAAATAAAATCATAAAAAATATACTAATAAATAATTCAAATTAATATTATTTATTATACATTTAAATAATTTTTAAAAATTTTAAATAATAAAAAAACGTAAAAAAGTTGTAACTTTTAAAAAAAAACTTAAAAATTAAAAAAAAAGAGGTTTATAACTTCAAAGTGGTAAACCTTAAAAAAATAAAAATGATTTTACAACTTTAAAGTGATAAAAATAAATTATTTACAACTTCAAAGTTATAATTTTCTTTTAACTAAAATCATAAATAATTTTATAACTTCAATTAAAAAATAGAAAAATAAAAAATCGTAACAAGTGTTACGGACTTTTAAAACTTATCTTTTTGAGTATTTTTTAAAAGATATCCTCAAATTAGAAAATTGAATAAAATTTTACTCAGATGTGGTAAAGAAAGCCGTACGCTTGTTGGATAATGCAATTCTTTGCTTTGTTTTTTTGGTAGCGACGAATTTTTGCAGAGAGTGTTGGACAACGGGACAAAAAATATCATCAAACCAGTAATGAATGAATAAAGTGCAGTTCCACAAAATGAGTGTTGTTGTTGGGCTTCCACTCCGTATAAAGATCAAAGAGTATTCACTTTCCGATTTCTGTGATTATGATGCGGCTAACTCTTTTCTTCCATTCCCATATGGGGTTGCCATATACAGTACTACTGTGTTTTCGTTATTTTTTAAATTAAAGGCCAAACTCTTTCAAAGTACATAACCACGATATCACGAGTCAACAATTTAGCTTCTTTATGAAAATAAAAAGATAACAACTTTAACAGCATCATAATTTATCACATAACATCAATATATTTAATCATATTATTTCAGTAGTTGATTTTCCATCATATATACCCTTTTAATTTTAAAGAAGAACTACCATTGCATAGATTAATTTGTACCAGATTTTTTCAGTTTAATTAATAGTTTTAAGTTCGAATTCTAGATATTTAATTATGTTAAATATTAAAAAGATTTTTTTATTCATAATAATTCTATTTGATTTAAATAAAATTGTTTAATAAAAACATGTGATCATCTAAAAAAAAGCATCATTTCGAAGGAGAAAAATTTGTTAAAATGATCAATCCTCTTATAACTTCAAGAGGCTAGGACTTGTTAAGAGAGAGAAAGGAATGAAACTTAGCATTTAGATGAAATAATGAAGCATAAAGATTAAAGATGAAGTCATTGATGGGAAAATAGGCAAGAGCTCAAAATAGAAATTAATTAACGTGAAAAACTTCTCAATTCAAGGTTAAAAAACATGGATTGTCCATACCAAGGAAATAACTCCTCCATTATAATCAATGAAGATATAAGAGAACCTCCAACAAATGTACTAAAACGTGCTACAAACAGTCAAATTAAAATAAACTCTCGTACAAGACAAGAAGATAAAACTCCAAAATATAGAACAGATAATGTGAAACACTTATCTCTTTTTTCAGATATCGTCTTTCCGATCCAACCGAAAATTTGAAGTATCACGAGTATAAAACCTTTTATCCAAAAATTAGCCCAATCCAACGGTAAACAAATCCATAGTTACAATTTGAAAAACTAGTGGGTATGTGAAAATCATGATTTTTCCTCTCCTTGTGTCTCTTTCAATGATTTGTAATTATTTTTTCTTAAGTGAGTCTCTCCCAGTGTATCTCACCTTCTAATCTGACCCCTCTCCAATTAAATAAATCAGACATACGAACATTTTTTCATTTGGGTCTTTACTCCCTTTAGGAACAGAGTCCAACCAATCCAACAGTCATGTAATATTTTAAATGATTATTATGTAATAATTTAAATAACTTCCAATCTTAAAACTATCTGTTTATATGATTGCATGGCTCATTTTTATTTCTCTCACCCCTATCATAAACACTTCTCTCACTTCCTACATCACTCTCTATATCTCTATAATATATGTATCAAATTACTCATATGCAAATATTTGGTTGTTATAAAAAAATAAGAATAATAAATATATAAAGCACTAAAATTTATTCCAATAATCTATAATTGTATGATGAGATTATAATATTCATATTCTTAAAATAAAATTATATATTTTCTTCGTGTGTGTGCATAAAACTTTCTTTAGTTAGTATGCAAACCAGGTAATAAACAGCTAATGGAGTTAATAAAGATCCGAAGAAAAACTGGGAGAAAATAGGCCTCTACGACTACAAAGATATTCAGCTGTTGGGGGGGGGGGGGAGGCATAGGCAATAGCCCTTGCAAATGAACAGGAGTGTATCAATTAGCAAAGAGAAAAAAGTTGATGTCACGAGAAATATAATACATATTACATAGATGTTGCTTTGCTTTCATATAATTAATTTATTAATCACATTCAACTTATTTACATTTACTTTACACTCATCAGCAGTATGATGTCAACATACCCTTATGTAAAATATCAAGCAAACATATCCCTAGCAATCCCTTCATCAACAACTTACTTATGCTAAACTAAAAACCTTAAACAAATTATATAAGGATTAAACAAAAAGTGACAACTCAAATTAAAAAAAGAAAAGAAAAGAAAAAGAAAACAAGAAAAAACAAAATCTATAACCATAGGTCAGACTTCAGAGAATGCTCAGCAGATAATATGGAAAATCAGAGAGAGTTGAGGTTTTTGAGTGGTGAAACTCAACAAAAAGTGGTTCTGTGAACAGTCTCTAGGGCTTTGAGTACGTCTCTTGCGCATGGCCTTGCGGTGGGATCAGTAGCGGTACAATGCAGTGCAAGATTCATCATCTCAACAATGTCGTTCTGATATCTCAATGCATCTCCACCCTTCATCACAGGATCTATCCACGTGTCAAGATGACAGTCAGAGTAGCAATAGCGGGCCCACTCCACAATGGTTTTATGCATGCCATTGCCAGCTTCTATGTCCATGGCGCTCCTTCCCGTCAATAATTCAACCAGCATCACTCCGAACCCATATATCTCACTCTTCTCCGTCACATTTTTCCTCTCTATTACCTCTGAAAGTGTAGAATTAATCACCATCACTCACATGGATCCAACCACAAAACATTAAGCCATATTGTATGGTATGACATAACATAACATAAGACTGATAAGACATTATGGATTAGGATTATCATGAAATCCATAAAATTTTGTACGTATTCATGAACTTGTGAGTTTGTGACCAAACTTTATCATCCTATGAAAATGTGACGACCAAATTATATAATTAAAGTTATGGCAACATGCAACAAAACCATATTAATTTATTTAACTGGAGAGTATAGTTCTAGTTGTATCATGTATGCGTAAACAAAGAAGAACGAAATTAAGGGACACAATAGTGATTTAATTAAGTAGTAATTAAGTACCTTGAGCAACGTAGGGCGAAGAAACGAAACCCTTGACATCCAAACACGGCATTAGGGGAGGGGTGACCTTAAGGCGAGGGACGCCCTTAGCGTCGACCCAAACTATCTCCGGTGACACCTCTCCAACCAAAAGCATGGATGAAGCTTGAGAATGCAAGAACTTAAGTGCTTTTGCCACGCCAACGGCGATTTTGCAACGCCGTTGCCAACTTAAACTGTTGACAATTTCGCTTAACTTCTCCCCCTCCTCGTGCTCGTACACCAAGTACCCTCTCTTCCCACACCTACACGTCGCAATAAGGTTAATGATATTCGGGTGACGAACCTTTCTAATTTTTACTGTCTCTTCCCACATACTCAATGGAAGTGAATTCAAGTCGCTGATTTCCTTCACCACGAACTGCATGTCGTTTTCCATGCACTTCCCTTCGTACCAAACCCAGTTTGTTCCTTTCGACACAACTTTTCCTTCTTTAACCGTTTTCAAAACATCGTCTACATTGATCAACCTTGCGGCTTTGGAATAAAAAAATTTCACTTCCCACGTTCCGTCTTCGTTTTCCACTCTTCGCACCTCCGAGAAGTTCTTCCTCTTGCGAACGTATAAGACGAGAAAAGAAGCTGCTGCGAACGCAACCAACGCTAGTAGAAAACACAGCATGATGAAGAGCCAAGTTGGGTTCTGATTGTTGTTTTTGCACGGTGGCAAACCGCTTGAAGCGTCACCGTCGCGGTCACAAAGGTTATTGCCAATGACTGCACTCGCGTTGATGGCAAGAAAAGCGCCGGTGGAAGGTAAGCTTCCATGAAAATGGTTGTGTGATATGTTCACTTGAACGAGAGACTCCACGCTTCCCAGATTCTGCGGAATCTGGCCGGAGAATTGGTTTTGCGACAGGTCGAGGAGGCCGAGAACCGGCATCTCTGAGAGCTTCACCGGAATCTCACCACTGAGCTGGTTCTGACTCAAGTCTAAGGACACAAGCTTCTTGCACGAGCAAATTTCTTCAGGGATGTTACCGAAGAGTTTGTTATTGCTGAGCATCAATTCCACAAGCTCTGGCAAACTTCTGAAACCAAGTGGAATAGAACCTGAGAAATGGTTATATGACAAGTCCAAGTCCTCAAGATTTTGAGTACCAAAAGAGTTTGGGATTTCTCCTGAGAAGTTGTTGTTTGCTAAACTCAGCATTTGAAGTGACGGCATATCCCATTTTCTGTCATCGATTCTTCCAGAAAGTTGGTTACCAGAGATATCCAAGAAGTATACCCGAGGCAGCGTGGATAACTCCGATGGTAAATTCCCGGAGAATTTGTTGGTTTGGAGTCTAACACGGCGAAGGCTTCTGCAAGAGGTTAAGCTCTTTGGAATCTCTCCTTCGAAGGAGTTGGAGAAGAGGATAAGCTTGAAAAGACTACCAGAATAACATATGCTATCTGGAATCTTCCCTGAGAGGTTGTTGGTGGAGAGGTCCAACACAGTGAGGTTACTATGCTTCCCTAGCTCCTCAGGAATCTCACCTGTTAATCCGTTTGACCATAGCTGAAGAACCTGAAGCCTAGGCAAAGATGCAACACCCTTTGGAATCTTCCCAGTGAACTTGTTTGAGAAAAGGTGGAGAATCTCCAGGCTCTGGAGCTTAACCACACGCTCGGAAATCTCACCCGAAAGAGAGTTATCACTTAGATCGAGAGAAATCATCTTTTTGAGCTCGAAGATAGATCCTGGAATTGGACCACTTAGTTTGTTTTGGTAGAGAAAGAGATACTGAAGCTCGGTGAGGTGTCCGAGAGAGTGAGGAATAAGTCCAGTGAGGTTGTTGTAAACAAGATCGAGGTGATTCAAAGAGAGTAACTCTCCAATGCTACTTGGAATCTCACCTGAGAGGTTGTTGTAGCCTAAGTAAATCCACTTCAAGCTCTTCATTGCTCCGATTTCTTCTGGTATCTTATCCACTAACTGGTTTGAAGCCAAAGTAAGGTATTCCAAAGCGGTCATGTTGGTGATGGAATTTGGAATCTTTCCAACCAGAACGTTTCCTCCGAGATCAAGATACCTCAGGCTTGAAAGCAATCCAATTTGGTCGGGTATGTTCCCCGAAAACATGTTGTTCGAGAGATCAAGTGTTTCGAGGTTTGAGAAAAGCACTGAAAACAAGGGTTGAGGCAGAGAGCCCGTGAGGTTGTTGTTGCTGAGGTTAAGGTAACGGATTTGAGACAGAGAATTGTGAGAGTGGGTAAAAGTGATTTCCCCAACAAGCTGGTTATTGGAAAGGTCGAGGTTTGTGAGGTAGGGAAGCTGAAAAATGGAAGAGGATACCTCACCGGTTATGTTTTTTCCTGAGAGCACCACAGCGTTAACGTGGGAAGAGTTAGCGTTGTTGTCGCAGTTGATGCCGTGCCACTTGCAGATAGTGGCAGAGGAAGTGAAACTGACCCAGTTGGAGAGAAAATGAAGTGGGTCGTGGAGAGAAGCTTTGAAGGACAAGAGAAGCTGAACCTCATGTTGATCTCCATCGGATAAGATGAAGTTGAGCATGAACATGAAGAGGAATATAAATTTCATGGATCTTGCCTTTGAAGATATTGAATAAGATCCTTTGGCCATGTCTATAGCTTCCTGATGATGAGTTTTTTTATTTTTTTGAAGCTGCAATTCAGTCTTCTATCTGCCTTGGATTTAACTCCTCGGATCCCCAGCTGTAAAAAGTGCATAGCATGATTAACGCAACTTTTTAATTATGTTAGTGATCAGTGATCACAGTTCAATGGTATGTCAAATTAAAATAATCATGGGCAAAAGGAAAGAATGTACATTAAAGTATTATGAATTCCTATTTTTTTTTATGTCTATATAAAAGGACAAGGGAATATATGTCTATTTGTAACAAAAATGAAAAACATGTATACAGCTTTTGCAGGTGGCTATGAGTGATGCGTTTGACTTCTAGCTACCATTAATTTCATATGAGTCAGTTCATGTTAAGGTCCATTATGCATGCGCCAAAGAAATGAACTTAGAAGAGAATTTGCAAAAGTGGCATAGATAATGAAAAGATATTATTACGTACCTAACTATCATAATTGGAGGAGTACTTAGTTTTCTTCTCACGATCGATGATGCTTGGGGTCAAAATGAATTGAGAGTAGCGAAGAATTGGATTGGAAGCAAACAAATTAGGAAGAGAGGGAATCGATGATGAATTCTTGGAATTGAAATACTATTTGAAGAGGATGGGTTGGACGTGAGAGAGAGGGATGTGTGCGTGCTTAAATAGATGGGAATGGTAGAAGAAGTGGAATTGGGCACGGGGTTGAGAGATAATTACGAAAGAGCACCTTGACTTCTTTGAAATTGGTGTTTGAACACAAACGGGTTGAAAGGGAAACAGGGACAGATGTTGGAAAAAGGCTATGATTTTGTCGGATTGTTACCAAAATGTTCTTTTTTCTTTGACTGATTCACTGGCATAGCACTTGAGAAAGTGACAAAGAATTTCTGTGAAACCGTTGAAAACAAAACTCTTCAAACTCTTGCTATTATTATAGTATTAAAAACACTAATGGAAAGGTTTCAAAGGTGTAAAGCATAGACACGGGAATAGATAAAAATGTAACCTGGTGAATGGTCATGTGTCATCAGCTTCATGTTTCTACTAATTAGTTTCTAACTTTCTATAATTTCCATATATGAAAAGTATAAGCTTAATTAACGGTGGATCAATGTTATGAACGCTTTTGATTTTGATGTATTCATTTACTGACCTGACTACAGTAATTATAGTGCGAATTGAGAACAAAGATATGATATGGAGGCTGCCGTGGAGTGCATGGTTAATTTGATTTTGGTAAAGTTTTGGGTTATGTTGGTACCTCAGTGCTTGTTTTATATATGTTGTCAGAACCTTATATATGTATGGTTTTTATTAGATGTTTTAATATATGTTCTGTCTGTCGGACAAAACAACCATGCGTGCAAAGAAGGTAGGAGGGGTATTTGAACAGAATAGCTTATCAAATTCTATTTCTGAGATGAGGACAACACGCCCATGAACGCCAGCAATCTTAATGACTTGTTTCTTGACAAATCGTGTTGTCGGAAATGGAAAGGGGAACAGGTAGAAACAAATTTTGACGACATTTTTTAGTTTTTACCGGACAACATTTAGATCACGTCATAGATTTTTGTGTTTTCTTTGAGTATGTATAATTGAATTTGAAACAAGTTATAAATTCATATAAATAACATCTTATAAAACAATTTACATAAAAGTTTAAGGTAATAAATTAATAATGGTAAATAATTTTACAATCATGTAATCACAAATGATCGTTGTTATTAGTATGACTTTTCGGATTATTTTATATCATTAATACATAATTTTATTTCTCTTTATTTTATAATATTTTCTGCATTTTTCTCTTTTTTTTATCACATTATTTAATTATCAGTTGTTACATTTCATATTTTCTCTCTCTCTCTTATTTTAAAAATTTATTCTACAATTTGTTGTAGAAATAATTTTTTTCTATATGAAACTCCTATTTTTCTACGCGCGTTTTAACTTTGTGGCTTACATGGCGATTGCATTACAATATTTATCATTGAGTGCATAAGGTTATATTCATTGGTGACTTATGATTATCTTTCAGACGCTTTCATAACAAATCTCACTTATTCCTTGGACTCTCTCAAAATTATAATTGAAGGCACACACACATGCGTGCACAACAAATTAACATTGAAGGGGGTGGTCGTGTAATTTTTCTATGAATCAAGGGCAGGCGTTGGTGGAGGGCAGGATACACCAGCTAGCTTTCCCTTGGCATGTTAAAAAGCAAGATTCTTGAACCACTTTTGCTTGGACTTTATTTTCTTATCTTGGATTCTCGCTCTCACAAAGCAGAAAGAGGTGCAGAGAGATAAAAAAAGAAAAATAACTTTAAGGGAGAGAAAAAGGAAAAGGGTAGTGTGTGTGTGTAGACTCTGTACCATACTAACACAAATAGGAGTTACAAGTGAGGCAAAGGGGAATGAGCAGAGCCATGGCTAAAGAAAGCTGAAAGAGAAATTATAGGGCAAAATTAAATAGAACCACAAAGTAGAAGAGAATGTAAAGAAGAAAAAAAGTTGCGAGTCTTTTACGTTACATAGACTGATCATTAGTACTGAGCCCGTGGGCACATTCACTTTATAATAAGAAGCAACAATAATCTCTTTCTTTCTTATTCAGTAGTCTTCAAAGTTCAACCCATCTATATATCACTGTGTGGTATGAGAAGTAACGGACCCACTCTGTCTTTCTCGAAGGAATATACAGTGTGTGGTCTTTGTCACACCCGGCATGCTTTGCCCATCTCCATTTTCTAGGGTTTTACACTCAAAAATCTCAATCCACCAATCTCCTATCTCACTCTCATCCTCTAGCTCCACGCCGGCCCAATTTCTTTTTCCTTTTATTTTTGTCGTTCATTCCCACTAGCTTCATTGATTATAATAAAATCATGCACTTTTAACATTCATAATAAACAAACATAGCGCCCTCCACATACACATAGAATATCGGCATTAATAGGCATATTTTAACTAGTG
Source organism: Glycine soja (assembly GCF_004193775.1). Classification (NCBI taxonomy): domain Eukaryota; kingdom Viridiplantae; phylum Streptophyta; class Magnoliopsida; order Fabales; family Fabaceae; genus Glycine; species Glycine soja. The sequence goes on from NC_041005.1 coordinate 7,198,071, forward strand.
GATATACTCTCATGCATTTAGTATGGCAAATTGGTGTGTGTATATATATTTCTTAAGATTTTTGGTATGATGCTGTAACCACTTATGCAAACTTTGTGGCATATGTAATACACTATATATTTTAACTCTAATCCTGCATATATTCAATGAATATATATCCGATTCTATATCTAGCTAGAAATCAGAATTGAAATTAAGTAGCACTAATTAAGCAGTGGTGGAATTAAGCAAGTCGACAATATTTACAATGTTAACATGTGTACAGTTCAGGGTTCACAAAATACACATTACATCTTACGTGGCACTTCATGACATACGCCAATTCTCCATATCAGTCCTGACATGACATCTTACATGGTATTTCGTGACATACATCAATCCTCCATGTCAGTCGGGTTTTCTAATTAACAGGTTATCTCTAACTTATTATTTGAATATATTATCATCTTTTATCTCTTGGCAAGTATTCAATTATCTATAAAGTTACACATTGTCTATGAGATATAATTATCTACTAGCAATTATCTCTAAGTTACACATTATTTGTAAGTACTAAATTGTCTACTAAGTTCCCTCGAACCCCGAACACATTAGCACACGAATTGAACAAACACTCCTGTGCATATACTCTTATACTTTCTCTCTCTTATTCTCCTAACTTACATACTTATTTGAGCGTTAGAGTCCTTTGTTTTGTAAGTCCTCTCTCTTGTCCTCTTAACAAAGGTCGCTCTCAATTCGACGTGTGAAATCCAGTAGTCCACCTTAGCCACGTCTACCCTGATGTGTGTCAGCTCTGAATTTTGGTAAGTACATTTGGTGTCCATCATTGGGTCGTGGTAAAACATACCTCGTTGTTCTTTAGAAAATAAACATTTTCCAATGCCTACGTGTTAACTCGTTGGCAAGTGTACCAAATCGTCACAAGTAGTAGTACTTGGAAGTCCGAGTGTCGAATCCACAGGTACTTTATTTGTACTTAGATTAATGCAAATCCAATTTAAAAGCAAGAGATAAGAAGTTAAAATAAAAGATAAAGGAAGCTAGTAGATAAGATAAAGAAAAGATAAAAGATTTAAAGATAAGATATTTAAAGATAAAATTAGAAGATAAAAGAAAAAGATAAAAGATTGAAAGATCAAAATAGAAGATAAAATATTTAAATTGAGATATGATAAAGATAAGAATAACTACTTCTAAGAAAACCCAACAATAAAATAAGAAACTTCAAACAATAAAATAGGGAATAAAATCTATATAGTAAAATTGCTAAAACCTAACAAGTCTAATCAACCTAGATATATGGATTCAGGATTTGTTTGTTATCAATACCAGTGAACTGATTCTACCCCACATCTATCCATTTACTTGCCCCTGATGTCTCATGATGACAAGCCTACCTTAATTACCTATCTTCCAAATGCCCTTTGCGAAGACTCAATAACTAAGATGCATTAAGATTAAATTCTAGATGTTTGCTAAAGCATGGGCATCGGGTCAATGCTAACCATATGATTTCTTTCTTTTATTGTTCTATTAAGCGTTACCCTCTCCCGAGTAGACTAACCCTTAAAACAGATTCACGCATTCATTCCTTACCCCTAATTAGGCTTTACCCTCTCCCGAATGGACTAAAGACTAACAGAAAATAAAGACTGAGATGCAGAATAAATGAGAAAGAAAAGCAGATAAAAGAACCTAGAAGGAAAACCCTCTAATGATAATTCGATAATTTCTTCCTTTTATTGTTCTATTAAGCGTTACCCTCTTCCGAGTGGCCTAACCCTTAAAACAGATTCAAGTATTCATTCCTTACCCCTAATTAGGCTTTACCCTCTCTCGAGTGGACTAAAGACTAACAGAAAATAAGGTCCGAGATACAGGATAAAAAAGAAAGAACGGTAAATAAAAGAACCTGGAAGGAAATCCTCTTTTTATTGATAACTCTTGAAATGCTCCATACATCATTGGCTTTTTAGGCCTGCCAGGCCCTAGCTAGGGGGTTTAGTCACTCATGTTCATGAGGGCTTTACAATGAGAAGAGGGTGAAAGAAAGGGAGTAAATGAAACCCCTAGGAGAGGGGGTTCTATGGTGGTCTGCTCTGTCCCTTGGACTGGCTCTCTATTTATAGCTACTGAAGTGGGCTTTGGGCCTTCGTAGGAGCGCTTAGCGCGTGTACTTCCTGGCCCGCTGAGCTCGTGACGTGCGTTGAGCGCGCGTATTGGGCTGAGTCTTCTTCAAATTTTCTTCTTTTCTTCAATTTTTCTGTCCTTTTGCTTGTTACACCTCCAATTTTTATATCTGCAACCAAAAATTCAATTTAATTAATTTTCTAACTTTTAATCACAAATAACTGCTAAATAATTAATTTCAAACCAATATTTGACTAATTTTCTACTATCAAAATACAATTATTTAGCAGTTATCACTACGTCCTAAACAAATGCATGAGTATGGGTGATTTGACCAGAATCAATAACAATAAACATAGAAAAGAACAATAAAAACTAGAATTGCATTAAATAGATAGTAGTGAAGAATTACATTACAAGAGTTTGACCGCTAGGCTCCCAACAATGGGAGGTTTAGCCTCTCATTGTCATGAGAGGCTTTATACTTTAGGGTTGATGGGGATGTAAGAAGAAGGATAGATAAGAAGGGAAGAAATGGCTATAGAGAGGGTTTCCCCTATTTGAGATGCTCAGACTTTGGATGTATTCAGTAGAGAACTCTGAGTCTCGATGTGTCTTTCTCCTTTGCTTTCTACTCCTTTTATAGGCCTTAGTTAGCTTAAAATTCACGCGACCTTGCGCTAAGTGCGACATCTGGGCTCAATGAGTATGACGGTGATCACGCATTTAGCATGGGATTCGCACTAAGCACGCCTTCAGTATCTTCATGGGTCTTCTTCGTGCTAAACTTGGGCTAGCCGTTGAGCAAGGCATCGCACTAGGCCCGTCTTGTGCCCTAGGCGAGATGTTCCAACTTTAACTTCTTCTTCAAGGCTTTTTCTTCAAGTTTTTGCATTAATTTACCTCCAAAGCACTTGTAGTTTCCCTTCTTTTGAATCCTACTGGTCAAAAACTAAAGTGATATTAAAATCCTCATCATTCTCTTAAAAACAAATAATGAAGTAGAGAAATTCTAATCATTCTTGTTTGATTTGACTATCAATTAAACCTAAATTTCGCAGTTATCAAACAGTTATGATCCTTACTCCAACACTTCCAATTCAGGATGGAAAAATCATTCTAACCTTTTCTGGGGAGTGTAGAAGAACGAGAATATGTATAGACATCCTTACCTGAAAAATCAAAATTAAAATCAAAGGCCTATGTAGGATGAGAGGAGGCTAACTATGCAGGAGATGATGATGGAGCATATGACCAAGAGTGATGAAAGGACTAAGTCCTTGGAATCAACAGTGTCAAACTTTGTCACTCTTATGTCTCTGTTAGCTCTTTGGCAAGTGTACCAAATCGCTCATAGTAATAATTTCTCAGTAAGTCGAGTGTCGTACCACAGGGATTTTGTTGCACTTATGTGAAGTACTTTTCAGTTTGCAAGTTATAAAATTCGTGTGTAAAATTAAAGGTAATCTAAATCTAAGAAATTTAAAATAAAAGATAAAGATAATAGATAAGATAAGATAAAAGATTTAAAGATAAGATTAAAAGATAAAATTAGAATATAAAATATTTAAATTGCGATAAAGATAACTACTTCTACGAAATTCAAATAAATAAAATCTAAATCTACTAAATCTAAATACTTACTCCTAAAACCCAACAGTAAAATAAGGAATAACTACTTCTAAGAAAAACCAACAATAAAAATAGGGAGTAAAATCTATATATTAAAATCGCTAAAACCTGACAAGTCTAATTAGCCTAGATATATGGATTCTGGATTTGTCTGTTATCAATACCAGTGAACTAATTCTGCCCCACATCTATCCATCTACTTGCCCCTGATGCCTCATGATGACAAGCCTACCTTAATTACCTATCTTCCAAATGCCCTTTGCGAAAACTCAATAACTAAGATGCATTAAGATTACGTTCTAGATGTTTGCTAAAGCATGGGCATTGAGGCATTAAGTCATGCTAACCCAATGATTTCTTTCTTTTATTGTTCTATTAAGCGTTACCCTCTCCCGAGTGGCCTAACCCTTAAAACCGATTCACGCATTCATTCCTTATCCCTAATTAGGCTTTACCCTCTCTCGAGTGGCCTAAAGACTAACAGAAAACAAAGTCCGAGATGCAGAATAGGCAAGAAAGAAAAGCAGATAAAAGAAACTGGAAGGAAAACTCTCTAAAAGATAACCCGATAATTTCCTCCTTTTAGTGTTCTCTTAAGCGTTACCCTCTCCCGAGTGGCCTAACCCTTAAAACAGATTCAAGTATTCATTCCTTATCCCTAATTAGGCTTTACCCTCTCCCGAGTGTACTAAACCCTAACAGAAAGCAAGTTCCGAGATACAGGATGTAAAAAGAAAGAACAGTAAATAAATAAAGAACCTGGAGGGAATTCCTCTTTTTATTGACAACTCTTGAAATGCTCCATACACCATTAACTTTTTAGGCCTGCCAGACCCTAGTTAGGGGATTAGCCACTCATAGTCATGAGGGCTTTACAATGAGAAGAGGGGTGAAAGAAAGATAATAAGAATATAAGAAAAGGGAAGGAAAAGGAGAGAACTGAGTGTCAGAGGTCTGAAAACTAAGCTCTTAGGAAGTGTGTATGTTTTCCTAGGCTAACCCTCTTATTTATAAGTGCAAACTTGGGCTTGGGCCTTCGTAGTCTCGCTGAGCGCGAAGCCTCACGCTTAGCACCACGTCGCGCTCAGCGCGTGTCGTGCGCTTAGCGCCTTGCCTTCTTGTGCGCTGGGTGCGTCCTACGCTTAGCGCCTTTCTGGACTTGGGCTTCTTCTGATTTTCTTCTTTTTTCTTTATTTCTGCTCCTTTTTGCTTGTTGTACCTCCCTTTTTCACATCTGCAATCAAAATTCGAATTTAATTAAATCTTTCCAAATTAAAGCATAAATAACTGCTAAATAATTAATTCTAAGTTAATTTTAGACTGATTTTCCACTATTAATTCACTATTATTTAGCAGTTATCAGTCTCAAACTGAAGCAAATCATAAGGAGAAAGTGAATGTTGTGACTACAAGGAATCGGAGACCCATGACTAAGCTGAAGAAGAAAGTAAAAGTGGTCTCGCCAACTGAGAAGGAAGCTCTTACTGAACAGAGCTCAGAAAAATAAGAGTAAAAAAAAAGTGGTATTGAAACCTCCTTAGGTAAGTGTTCCCTTCCCTTAGAGAATAGCAAACAAAAGTGAAGATAAGACGTTATTTGCAAAGTATATGAAAATGCTGAAAAATTTGCACATCAATATTCCTTTCATTGAGGCAATTGGTCAGATGCTAGTACACCAAATATCGAAAAGAAATCATTTCAAACAAATGAAAGTTGGCGGACTTTGCGAAATTGGCCTCAATGAAGAGTGCTCTATTGTGATTTAAAAGAAGTTGCCTCTTAATCTTAAGGATCTAAGGAGTTTTTCAATCCCTTATGTCATTGGCAAATTGTCCTTTGATAGAGTATTGTGTGATTTAGGTGTTAATATTATTTTGATGCCTTATTCTATTTATAAGAAGTTGGGGTTACAAAAACCTCAACCCACTGACATTTCCATTCAGCTTGCAGATAGGACCCTTACTTACCCAAGGGGAATAGTAGAGAATTTGTTGGTGAAAGTCGGAAAGTTCATCTTTCCTACTGAATTTGTAATCCTGGACATAGAGGAGGACGAAGAAGTCCCAATCATTTTAAGATGACCCTTCCTCAACACTGGAGGGGCCTTGATTGATGTTAGAGAAGGGAAACTAACTTGGAGGTTAGATGATAAAGAGGAAGTGTTTCAAATACTTGGTTCTTTAGAAAGATCTTCCTTCTCCTGCAATTTTCTGTAAGCTAGGCCTCGTCCAAGTGTGGGGTGGACAGACTCTCTGAGAAAGAATCTGAGAAATGGCATGAGAGATAAGAAAGAAGGAGCTAGTACCCCTGTTCCTGCTTTAGGCCACAGGGTAAATGGGCATTCTAAGAGTTTGCTGTAGAAAGGAAACATCACCCTCTTCGAGGGTAGATGACTTGTCCCTTATGATTCATCGAGCTTGAGACATTAAACAAGAGCTTCCCAGGAGGCAACCTATGGATTTAGTGGGTTTCGATGCCAACAAAGTATTTTTTTAAGTTCTACAGTTCCTTCAGCAGGAGCATCCAGTAGTCACAGGACCACTTCTTCATGGATCCACCTTCATCTTAAGAAAGTTTTGTGTTTTTGGTTTCTTTGTTTTTCATATTTCATTTTTCTAAGCTTAGTTTATTTTAGTACTCTTTTCCTTCCCGTCCACTTTTGTTTTTCATCTCTACTTTGATTATGCATTGGGGACATTGCAACTCTTAAGTGTGGTAAGGGGGTTCATGTTATGTCATTTCACCCAAAATTTAATGTTATTGTGGCATTTTTGCTTATGACCTTTATGTGATTTTTCGTTCTTAACTTTGCTTTGTTTTTCTATCAATTTTTAGGAATTCATTTTTTGTAATCCCTCCAGTTTAAAAAAAAAATTGAGTTCACCACTTCACTAATATTTCCCCACAAAGGCAACAAATTAGCAAAAATCCATGGATGAACAATTCCCTTTAAGCTTAGGCACTGAAATAAGTTTTAAGCTTGATATATTGTAATGTATGATGTATGGTCCACTTGAATCGTTGTTAGGCGTTTGGCAAGTGTACCAAATGTCACACATCCGAGCACGATTGTGCTGCTGATAGCATCGCCCATGTTGTTCTAGAGCCAAAAATCAAAATCAACGTCACACATTCAAGCACGGATGTTGTCTTTAGCATGGCATATGCTGACTCAACACTGTCCATGCTGACCTCAATGTTGCTGCTTAATTATTATTAGTACAAAAAGTAAAAGGGATGCATTTTTTGGTGAACTTTAACGTATTTTCAAACAACAAGGATTTCTAAGTGAGAGAATTGTACCCAGAACAACGGGGGTCCTAATATGTAAGAATTTTCTATCTCTTTTATTCTCAATGCTATTTCATATGTTGTTTGACTTTGTTGTGATCATGGTTGGCTAAATCCCTAGAGTTCGGATTATGATGTAGTTGTACTCATGTACTCTAATTCTTTATTTTAATTGAGTTTTTCATTGTTATTCAATTAATTATGTTGTTCTATTGTTTTCCCTTTTACACTGGAATTGATCACTCTAATTAAATACAATTTTAATAAAAAAAATCATTTTGAAAATAAATAATTTTTAAGAACTAGCATTAGTTATTCTCATCTAGTGTCACATAAAAAATTGGAATAAAAATTGCACAAATTATAATACTTGAAAAACTTAATTTGCACAAAACTTGAAAGATCAAAATTACAAAATTGTAATATACATCTAGACGACAAAAAATGTAATTAATTAGCCTTAAATCATTTAATTTAGAAAAAAAAATATGTTTTTAAAGTTTCATTAATAAAACTTTGTGGAAATAAGTAAATAATATAATTAAATAAAACTTTTATATTTTAAAGTATTTATAAAAAAAATTCTTTATATTTGTGGTTAGGATTTTAAATTTTTAATCCCTTTTATCACAATGGCATTCGTGCCAAGTTTTTAATGACTTTGTAAATGATTAATCAAAATATCTATTAAATTATTTTTGGATGATTTATTAAATATTTTTATATAATTTTATGTTATTGAATTTCACTTAAATAAATCATTTTTATTTAAAAAATATGTTGAACAATAATACATTTTTAAACATTTTATCTTTTATAATAAATACTTAAATTTCTTTAAATAATATTATATATGATAAGTTATTTGAAAAACATCTTTAAAATTAATTTTTATTCATTCAAATCATTTTTATAGTTTCATTTTTTATGCATAAGAGTAAAATAATAAATTTAAGTCCGAATTGTATCTTTTTATAGTTTCATTTTTTATGTTAAAAAGTAAATTAATCCAATAAATAAAATCTGATAAAATTGTATATATTTAAAGTATTTTATAATTATATTTAAAACTATTAAGTAGCTAATAATTAAAGTAATATTTTTTTGCTTAAGTTGACTTAATTTAAAGTAACATTCGCTCTTAGGTTTAATCCCAGCCGTCGAAGACATTAAATTTGAGTGCTGTTCATCTCTCATTCCGGAGCTTTATAATTAAAATATAAATAATTCAGACATCTCAGTGTCTTCTCTTAATGATACACAAGAAATAATGCTAGCTCGTGTTTAATGGTTGGGAGGACAAAGAAAAGAGGCCAAAAATGAATTGTTAAAATAATGGAATGAGAGCCTGTAAAAAAATAAAATAGAATGAGAGGCTAATTTCTGTGTAAAATAAATGCATAGGTACCAAAATTCTTATAAATAAACACGATTCACTATTATATATATGATGTTTCAATAACTGATCCATTTTGTATAAACTTATGTCATATAGAAAAGTGGAATCGTGCCAATATGCTGTAAAGAGAAGTAGTGTCTTGGTTTAGTGCTTTCATATGCATATGGATTAATATGACGCACTTTTCAGCAGTTTGTTTATACTAATATATTTGTGTTGTCCGTAATAAATTCACTCACATTTTTTTTGTTTATTCAATATAGAGTGAGGTGTGCATGACGTGAAGCCGATCCATTACCTTTAATGGGGGTCTGAATCTCTTTAAAATTTGTAGGGTTTCATGTTCTTATTTAGTGGTCCAGTTCAATCACTCAGCTCTACTTTAATTATTCTTTGATAGATTAAGCACAATTATGTGGTAGAAAAAGTTTTAATGCGCTTTCAAAGAGAATAAATTGAAGTAACCCGTGCAGAAAATATTTATTTATTTTTCTTTTCATAAAGGGAAATATAATATATATTAATTTTGAACTAAAAGGTCCACTACGATGGTGACTAACTCACTAACATGGGCTAGTAGTAGGATGAACCAAATTTTGAGCACCACTTGGTGTTAACCCGAACGATGGTGTCAAAACTCCATAGATTCCTCTACGAAAAGTGCTGAATTATAGTCAATTTCTTTGTTAATCATTCACATGAAACCCATCTAGAAACCCTTCCAACTTGGATTTAAGCTGGCAATGATCCGCAAATATATCAATACGAACCAACAAATTAACAGCCATTGAATCAAATAAAGTTGATGTTGATGGATTTGTAAATTAATTTTAAATTATTAAATGTAATTAAAACTTAAAAGAGTGTATTAGATTGAGATTTTAAAAAACTCTTGGTATAAAAAAGAAGTCGTGTAGATATTAAGAATATTGTAATGACTTATAAAAAAAATAAAAGACTTTTATAATCAAGATTTGAAGCTTAAATTTTAATAATTTATATTATAAAAATTTGTAAGATTTGAAAAAACTTTATAAATTTATTAAAAAATTATCAAAGTCTATCAAAATTCATCCTACAAAATAATTTCATCTAAATTTTGTATGATTTTGAATATCTGTAAGTTGTAAAAAAGTCTTTATTGAATATCCTCTTTAAGAAATCTCATTAATCTTGATTTAACATCACATGACTTTTTTTGTAGAGAAAAATCTTTTAAAACCTTTTAGAATTCAAATCCAATACACCATATAACACCTTTGTTTCTATATAAATCACGGGCAACTCATACAACGGATTTATGTCATTTTTTTCCATGAATTCAGTATTCTAAATTTTTTCAAGCTAATGGGTATCTGAGAAAATCTAATAGGATTAAACTATTCAAACAGGTTGATTAATTGGAGGCCACCGAGTTGTAATTGGATTAAATGCAAGTATGCAACACAGATGGTTTTTTCCCAAGGAAACATAGGCAGAGTTTGATGTGGTGATAATTTTACTAACAATAATTTGGATTGCATGGGGCGTTTCTCAACTAATTTAAAGAATTGCAATGCTTTCCTGCAGGCAGAACTGCTAGGAGCTATGACAACAGTAGAGTTTGCTTACAGTAGAGGGTGGAGGAATTAGGTCAAACATATCTCACAATTTTGAAGCTATTGTCTCATTTTATTTTGTTTATCATTTTTCTAATTAATATATCTCACATTTTCTAATATAATTAAAAGGTGAAATTTTTTATTTGAAAAGAAATAAGATATTTTTAAAAATTTATCCAAACACTTTCATAAGCACTTATAGGAGAAGATAAGTTCAAATAAGCTTTTCATAAGCTATTTCAAACGGAAAAAAATGCTTTTATTTTGACGCAACACAGAAAACTATTTTTGCACTTCACTTTAATGAAGTGTACAACAATTACGCTTTACACAAAATAATTCATCCCTCTTAAGTCTATCTTAACCAATAACAGTGCAGAAATGATGTAAAAAATGAGGATAAAGTTAAGACCGCAAAAAATGCATTAAACCTACAATGGCGCATCATATACTTAACCAAATAAAAGTTGTATTTAGAAATATCATAAATTGTCAGATATTAACATAATTATTTTGCTCCAAATATTACAGATATATATATTCTAGTTTCAACAAGACTAACAATAAAAATAAAAATAAAAAATTGGCACACTACTGGGTCAAAAGGGTGGTCAGCTTCCAGTCTGTTTTAAGTTCCTAACTGCATGAAAGGCAACCAAAGTTAATAAAAAAAAAGTTAACTAAAACACGAAATTTAATTAGTCACATAATTGTACTGGAATGTCTTTAAATCAAATAACAAATCAAGTTAATCAGTGTAAGTTGTTCAAATTATATAGAGACACGAACTTTGAGGGGGCAAGAGTTACAGATTCGATCCCCTTTTTAGCCATTGAATTTTCATGACTTTACCATATATTTAACTCATTTACATAAATATAACTAAATAAGGTGGAAATCCCAAAGAATGTAAAACATCCATTTTCCTTCGTAAGGGACAAGGACTAGGCTATTTACTAGCGTCGCAAATATCACCAAGATATGTAAAATGCATACATATAGCATCACAACACATGCATGCTCCATATGGACTCGGAATATTTGGTACATCACTATAGTCATTAAATTGAAACTTGAATAATACCCGGATGAATTTGATCAATAGTCTAATTTTTATTCTATTGCTCCAATTTAGTGACTGGGATTTCAACACTTGAGAAGCTCAAATTTTTTTCAACATGAGAAAATCTCTTCCCGCACTAATTAACTACATCAAATCCAGATCTTAAAACCATGGGCTTTGTACTTCTTTCCAAACGCCCTCTGTTTGATAAGTTTGTTGTCTTGTAGTTCATTTGTTACTTTCACTAGGACAAATTTTACCTTTAGTGGCAATTATCTAGTGTTAAAAAATCTTCTTTAATAATAAATTAATAATGAAAAAAATAATAATATTCAAATATGTGAAAACATAGAGAATTCTAATTGTTACTCTCCTCGGCCTAATTTCCTAAAGTGGATATAACTGCAAAAGTACTAGACGACACACCAACGAGGAAACGTGAAATTTTGTTATTTGCAAATCGATCAATATATAGATATAGCATCCTTATATTTTTATTATAAAAAAGAAAGCTAAATAGAATTCGTTGGATGTCTATTTTTTCCAATTAATGAAGGTTACATAATAACAACTGCAGCACTGGTTAACAAAGTTCATTTTATTGTTGAGAGGGAAAGATAATATAAGAAAGTAGTTATGTTGTCAAGAAAATAAGGTCAACGTCATCAGTACAAGGTACTCTAATTGAGTCTGAAACAATTATATTTTAGGAGGCAGGATCACCACATATTTATAATCTCAATTAATTTTTATATGACATGTAATCAAAATTTTTTAATTTACAAGAAAAAATTAATAACATTTAATTATGTGTATATCATATAGAGATTAGCAGAAACAAGATGCCAAATCACTTAATAATTTCATGGATAACTAGAGGTCCGACTAAGCTTTTTTATGCTTAACCCCTTAGATTTCCTATTCTCCAAACTTCTTTTGGCTATTTCCCTCATAGAAAGAGTTATCGAGAGTTGGGGGTTAAGCCTAGTGGTGGCGTTATATTCCTGGCAGAAATCCCTGTGAGAGTTCAAAGCATCTTGCATGGCAACCTTAGGACTTCGCCCTACTCTTTCCTTAACAGCTTCAGAACAAAGCCCACAAACCCACTTCCCACAATAACATTCTTGAACCTCTGTGATATAAACCGTGGTGCAGTCCTCCTTTATCCCACAACATTGGCATTCAGCTTGTTCCACCTCTTCAATAGCACCAAGTTGTCTCTCCAACTCCAAGTCATTATAGTATCTTCCAATTTCCTTCGACACGTCCGAGACAGCCTTTCGAAGCTTTTGCTGATTCTGTTCCTGTGTAGGAAACAAACACATACAAAGTGTCAAACTATATGTATGTTAATTGAGAAGAAGACAAGAACAAATAAATGTAAAGTAGTTAAGAGAGTATTATTGACTAGAGAACATACCATGTAAGAAAAATCAACTATAGCTAGCTTGCTCTTAATTTGTCTTTGGTGCCATTTTGTGCGAGCATGTGCTTATTTATACATAAGATGTGGTTGAGAGTAACAATATAAAGTGAAGTTAGATAAGATTTTTAAGTGGCGATGCACTTGATTGACAAGTGACAACTCGAATGCCTTTACAGACTAACTGTATTTGTACATGCAATGTCCGTTATTCAATACTTATTAATTAGTCCACTAGCCCTGCAACAAGCTTGCTACATTGATATGGTTTAGCTAAGATGTAATAAAGAAATGTTACATCTACATGTTGAGTAATAAATCTAATGCACTTCATCACACACTTATAGCTAGCTAGCTATTCCCTGTTTGCAAAGACATTTGGAAGTTGGAACTAGTTCTAACCTTTTTTATCTCTGCCTTTAACTCGTGAAGGTTCAGAAAATGTTGCATGTATGCAGAGCAAGTGGCCGCTACTATACCATATATACCGAACTTTACGCATACGTGGACTGCTCTCTATGGCTGGAATTTAAATAAAGAAGTAGTCTATTTAAGGAAATAGAAAAACAGCTCTATCACGGTTATGTAGTTATTAAAACAAAACCGTGGCACACAGCATAACCAGAGCAAACAAATGTAAATTAACAAAGACACAAACCAAGATGAATTATTCAGTGGTCACCTGTTTATAATGATAAACAATTTCTATATAACATTTATTCAAATTTTATAATTTATAAGAAAAAATTGTTAACAATTATGTGTCGTATAAAGATTAGTCGAGCCAGACATTATGGCAGACTATCTAATAATTTTTTCCTAACTAAAAGCTTGTAATTACTTATAAGCCAAGACTTATAAAATTACATTTATCATAACCCGCTCCCTCACGTCCATGCCCGAGACAAGACATTAGAGTGAGAACAAATATTGACAACCTAGTGGCAACCCTTATGCATGAAAAATAGGCAATCCACTAATAGATTTAGCGTAAGCTCTGATATGATTTTTGAATTTAGGTATAAGAACTAATTCAACATCATAAAACCAATTTGTACCGTGAGAACTGTGCAAACGTTATAAGAACTACATTTGATTTATTTCTAGTCCATGTGAAATCTCAATTACCATTTATTCCTTATCCTGCCTACATATCTTTTTTGGTATGTAATGCTTCCTCCAGCTTTGGTGTCTGCAGGAGTTGAATCTAGCAAAGCCAAAGAAAGTTAACTTGTTCCTGATTTTTCTTGCAGCATGCACTTTCATAGATAATTAGATATATGTGCTAAATTTTTTTCGTTCACGTTGAGAAAACTCCTTACAACACATGATGCATCTATAGGAGATTTCATATTAACTAGTATATGACAACTCTCTACTCTTCAGCTAGCACCTCCTGAAGTTTCCTGTTTTAATACCTGTATGGGAGTGTATAAATAATAATTTTATAACTTGTGAAACTAAAAAAGCAGCTTGTGTTATATCTATGATCTATGTGAATTATCTTTGAACTAGCTAGTGAGAGACAAAAACTAAGTGTTGCTTTCAGGTTAATTTGTGAACTGTGATAAACAGAAGACATGGATGGTGTTAAACAAGGACGGTGTTAACCAACTACATGTTGGATAACGACAAATTTTAAAGGTGATTAGTTTACTGCACGTAATCATCAAGGAGAAGAGAAACTTGGTTCAATACATTATCCCTATCTTGAATACGACTTGGAGACCTATCGAAGGGATAAGGATCACTTAGAGCCAGTAGCTACGTATCAGCCATATTGTGGAGGGGAGAAATGATTTTTGAACACCACTTTTTTTATACCTTTCGTAATATCAAAAATTATTAAGAACGGTAAACTAGAAGCTAGAGACTTATTTTTTAAGCGAATAAATTCCTTCTTTATATATAAATAGACAGGTGTATAGATAACTAACAGCGTTGAGTACAGTGAACATAACAAGGTTTGAATCTCCTTTGAAAGAAGATATACCTGTAAAATAGATATAAAGATAAGATAAAAGAGAGAGAACTTTTTTTCTCTTAAATATTATATTATTATTAAGAAAGAAAGAATATAAAAACTGTGGTGGGTGAGGCTCAAACACAATGAAATCTTGTGAAGTGGGTTCGGGGACCGCAACATGCAAACCATGCACTGGAAATCTCTTTTGGCATTGACCATTTTGGTGTATGAGAAGTAATAGATAAAACAAATTATCGTTTGAGAAGATTCTGATCAATTAAACTCCAGCGATAAATTCAGAATCTTCTCAACCACACACACACACACACACATATATATAATCTGTTTTATCTTTTATTTGGTATACGTGTTTCCGGGACTCCCTTCAAAGTTCAAATCCAGTTCGTGTTGCACACCATATATATCACCACTCACCAGGAACTTGTGGAGATGGAGTTTGTGCGTAATATTGGCAGGTGCTATGCTCTGACAGAACTCTGAGAAAAATAATCAAACTGAATCCTTTTAAAACCCAACCATAAAAAATTCAACCGTAAACCTAACCATTTCTTTAAAAGAAGTGTTTCTGTCTAGCCAACTATTTTACAAAGCAATTTAATTAGTGCATTGAACCGATCCGTTTGAGAAAAATATTAAGGAAATTCAATCCCTTAAAAATTATATATTTAAATTTAACTTATATATTTCAAAAAAATTTACAAGTTACCACATTGAATTTTCTTACAAAAGTTACCTTAGTCCTTTAATTTATATGCGCAATCGATGCTGACATATTAATTAAGTCCTCTCTTAGCTTCATAAAGTTCTTACCGGTGATAAATGATGTGTTTTTTTACGATGTGTATGCATATATATTTATTTAGAGAAGAGATATATTGTGCAGAAGAGATATGCTCTTGTAAAATGATAACGGTTAAATATAAGTTATTTTTTATACAAAAAATATAATAAAAATATCTTTAAAAATATTTATTTAACAGTTATTTATGTTTAATGTTAAGAATTGATTTTTTTTTTCTATTCATGACTTACAAATATGAAAAAAGGGATTAAAAGTTAAAAAGATGTAGAAAATAGGAAATATTTAAAAAAGGCTCAGCCCAAGACGCACTAAGCGCATAGCACGCGCCCATCGCGAAAACAAGTACCCCCTTATGCGAGAAGAGACGAGCTTAGCACGAAAACACGCACTGACGCTAAGCGAAAGAAAACGTGCTAAGCGTGAATACAAGTACCCATGCTAAGTGAGTAGCACAGACTTAACGCGAGTACACAGGCCCAAGTCAACAACTATAAAAAGAGAGTCAAGCCAAAGACAAAAGATACACTGAGTCTCATCATTTTCTATTCCCTTTTTTCATCAATTCTCCTTCATCAGTTTCTAAATTCCTTTTCAAGTGTGAGGCCCTTATGACTATAAGAGGCTAAACCCTTAGTTAGGGTCTGACAGACCTAAAAAGTCAAAAGATGTATTATATGATTCATATCTATCAATGCAAACAGATGTTTTCTTTCCTATTATCATTTCTTATTTTAATTTCATGTATCATTTATCTTTGCATTATCTTTGGGGGTTAGGTGTTCGACAGAGGGTAATTCTTAATAGAAATACAAGGAAGGTCTAACATGCATCAGTTTTAGGGATTAGTCGTTCGAAAGAGGATAATTTTTAATAGAACTAAAAGGAAGGGACATCTTAATAAAATCATTGCTAGACATAGAATGATTGCATTATGTCCATGCATCAAAGCAAACATCTAGAAATATAACTTCATGCATTTTATCTATTGAATCTTTGCAAAGACATTTGGGAGATAGATAGATAAAATAGGTTTGTCATCGTGAGACATCAGGGTAAATATTCTAATAGATGTGGGTAGGAAAAAATTCACCTAATTGATAGAGAAAAATCTAAAATGATACATATTAAGAAAATAAGATATGCTAGGTCCTAACATTCTCATCTCATTGAATTTCCTATTATATCTTTTATCTCTTATTAATATCTATTGTTTTAGTTATTGTTTCTTTTAGCTCGTCTTTTACTTTATCTCATTTTTTTCTCTTATAAATTGAAAATTATCCAACACAGGTGCAAAACAAAATTCGTATAAAAATTGACACTTAAACTTCCGAGTCTTTATTACTTAGACATTTTGATACACTTTTCAAATAATTAACATAAAAAGACTTCATAAATATTTCTATTTATATTCATTACAAGTTTTTATGAAAAACTTACAAACTCAGACATAATCTTCATCACAAGTTTTTAAGAAAAACTTGCAAACCCATCTTCGTTATAAGTTTTTGTGTAACTTGTAAATCCGTTTTTTTCAAGTGACATTGGATCAGATGAGGTAATTTTTTCTTGTATCAAGAAGTTTTGTTATAGATCTAACAACCTAATATTAAAATGGAAAATAAATTCATAATATTTTTAAATTTAAATAATATCATAAAGATAAAATTTAAAACAAATAATAAATTTTTAAAAGATAAATAAAATTATTCTTTTCTAAAAAAAAAAGATATATATCATACATATTCTCAACAATAAAAGCAAAACCAGATGTTACGTACTGGTTTGACGGACTGAGCAAAAAGAAGTTCTATTGGAGGAAGGTTATAAGCACGTTTGGCCTACCTGTTAATATATTAATCTTCTTTTGAAGAGAAAAAAAAAAGTACCAATAATCATCATATGTGTTAATGGAACTCAGTTTGCTAGTCCTACTATTAGTGATTTTCTATAGAAAAATGAGAGAATCAAACAAGTATTTACGGCAGTCAAACATCCACATAGCAATGGACAGATAGAAGCAACCAACAAAATTATTCTAAATAGACTCTAGATGCAGGTTATATCATACAACTCCTCACTTATATATATATATATATATATATATATATATATATATATATATATATATATATATATATATATATGCGCGCACATGTGGCTCTTGGAGAAATGGGAGAATCCAGTCCTAGGACAACATTTATAGATCCTAGGAATATAATAGGTAAGGGAAAACGATTCTATCATTACTCCTAATTTTACAACTAAAAGATATAAAGATAATATTTTTATTATTTATTCATATTCTTTCATGGTAGTTACATAGTATATATAAAGATACTCACAATTTCCTTTAAGAGAATTATAACAAACTCATTCTAGAATTCCCCTAAATTATTATTCATATTTACCTATTATTATTAACAGACAAATAAAGGATAATGAATCTAAGAGTCTACAATTTTATTGGCCACGTAATAATATTCGTAACAGAATAATAGTCAAGAGTTGAATGTCAACCTAGCTAGATCTGACAGAACAAGACGGGGAAATTACGTATATCAAGAAACATGAAACAAAGTAAAGTGTGAGAAGCAAGTACAACTCCAATGTGTTACCAAGATAAAATCATATGAATGCATATTTAGTTGATATTTGTCAAATTGTTGCAATCATGATCGGATAGCAATTCGATCCCTCAGTGGAAAAAAGATCGTAAGAAGTTTACAATGAAAACCTGGACGAGGTGATTGACCAATCAGCACTCTTTTAAAATCTAATTATTACTAAAATGAGGTTGTTTGAAACTACTAAAGATCCTTTTTTTGGAAGTCTCAAAAAATTATACAGAGAATTGCTTTGTAATGCTTTTTGTGACTGTCATAAAATAACCACCAGTAGCTTCAAAGCAATCTCATATTGATAATTAGTTTTAAAACAGTCAAATTTTAACAATTATTCCTTCCTTTCTATAATAAGTATCGTAAGAAAAAATAAGTCACCAAATAAGTGTTATTTTAGTTTTTGATTCTGGCACTAAAACTGGAGTTCTTATATATTGAGCCAACGGATGCTTATGAGTTATGAAAAAAAACTATATAAAAGAACAGTAAGAAAACTATATAAAAGACGAGGAAGAAGAACAGTAAGAAAAAAACATCATTACCGAACTAATTAAGTAAATTGAAAGTTATATACACTGAAAACCTTCAATTCATAGTGATTTCGATCAGGAAAATTAGTTTGCTAGCTTCTGTTACAACATCGATGATTAAAAAAATTATATTAATCCTATGTTGAAACTTGAAATGACTATATAAAGTCGACGTAGCCGTCAGTAAATAATACTTAGTAATGGCCAAAGAAACGTGAATTGGAATTTGTTCGGCTAGCTGTTCGGAGCTGAAGTAATTCTAAGACGATATGAATAAATTAACACAAATAATTGTTTGACATATACAAATTTATGTTATTTTAGAAATACAAATACTCATTTTTTTAAATATTTGTAAGAATTTAATTTATACACATTATAATATAAAACATTTTTTACTCAAACATCTAATAATAATTTACCTTGTCGGCACATTTTAAAATGTTCTAAACTCAGTGTATGTATTAGTTAAAATACTTTTTATTGCATGCATGTATATCAAATGAGCTTATAAAATTTATATATTTTAGTGTAAAATATTTCCCAAACATCTAATAAGAATTTAGCTAAAATCGCCACATCTTATTAATAAATAGAAAATTGTGATGACATGATTATAGTCGGATTGCATAATTGTGTAAAAATATTTTCAATAATAACTCATGAATATTTTATATTACAAACATTCTATTAACAATTATTTTTTTCTTCATCTCTTTTTTCACCATATGATATCACTTATACATATATTTCAAATCTATTTACTCTAACTATATATAAATAAACTCTACTTTTATTACTTGCTTGTATCAAATAAATTATCCTTATTTGTCTATGGTGTGGATCAATCTCTATGTGACATGAATGATAACATTTAATTATATGGAGATTGATCGGGACCATGACCTAATAATGGCCTAATAATCTCTCTTAAACATACCTAAAAAAAAAGAAATTAATGCTGCAATAGCAGAAATTAAATCTCAAACCAAAAGTTGATCAAGATCAATCAAGACATCACGATGTACTTAATTTTTTCATCATCCCTGTGCCCCAGACTTGCTTGGACTACCCTTAGAATCATCAGGAGTGTTGGACATGGCCTTTTTCTGAGTCTTCTTCAGGATCTCTTTGACATCTTCAGCTTGGTACAGAGCAGGATATGACCTACCAAGCCTATTGAACCTCACACAATCGCTCATGTGCTCTTTGAGAGCTTTCTCTCGCTTTCCACCATTCTTCTCCATCTCCACATTCACAGCTTCACCACACAACCCGCATATTAACCTCCCCAAGAACATTTCACGCACGCGCCTTATGTACTCGCGGGTGCACTCCTCGAACATTCCACAACACTCGCATTTCGCATTCTCTACCTCGGACACGGTTGGTAATATGTACTCATCATGTGTTTCTTCTATGGCCACTTCTTTGTTGCGTTCAATTAAGGTTATATCAGATACCGTAGTGCTTTGAAAACCATTAGTAAAGTGCTGGTTTGGGGCCATATATCTCTATGAAGATGAGAATTAATATATATATCTATATATCAAAGCTAGAGAACAATAATGTTTTGAATTTTGTTCCAGTAGTTTGTATGTATGTATATGTATTTATAAGAGTAATTAAAGAGATTGGAGTAGCTACTAATACTATTACCCATAGTATAGGATATGGGGGTTTGTGGTAAATAACATATTTAGAAACTTAGCTAAGAGCAGATGTATGTGGACTCCAATTGTTTTTTCCTAATTAATTAACAATGAAAGGGACAAGAAGAGAAGGCCTGAACTTAAACCAGATATTTGACTAACAGGTTGGCATATGCATAGATGATGACTTCAATTTTGTTCAGCATGCCTAATATTCTGAGACGTCACCTTTCTGTTAACTTAATTTGAAACCCAAAAGGACACTTAAAATTTCAACACGCTTTACTGGATCACGTATCCAAGTAAACTATACACTACACAGCATGCATTAATTCCATATAAAGCACCAGGCAATCAACTTGAATAAATATAAGAAATAAGTAACTTTTATTTATTTATTTATACACAAAGATTAATTATTATATTTGTGTACCCAATTTTTTTTTATCTCACTTCAGTCCTTTTTCTGTTAGCTATCATTTATTTCTCATCATATTGTCATCTGTTATATTTATCAATTTTTTTCTCTCTTTTTTATTTATTTTTGTTATAGTTGTCTCTTCCTTTCATGGTTCATATATATACTCCAGATTTAATTAATTAGAAGATATAAAATTGGTTTGATCGGTGATTGAGAAAGAAAGAAAAAATCTATGGGTTTCATTTTTTCTGTTAAAAAAATTAATAATTAATAATTAATATTTGTTAATAAGAAAAACTCCAAATTTAATTAGAATGTGTGTTGAAAGTTTAACTTTTTCCGATATATATATATATATATATATATATATATATATATATATATATATATATATAATTGCAAAAGAAATGTCATACAACACACACTGGATTAGTATTAATTTGATAGTATTGTATGTGATTTGTCTAATAAAAATAAATTGATAGTATTAATTCACCTTATTATATGTTTGCATAGCGAAAAGCCGGCAATGGATACGAAAAAAAAAAAGTATTAATTCACCTTATTAGGCTTTTCTTCGATACGTTGTCTTTCTTTAATTTCTCTCTTGTGTTGTGGATAGGCTGAGAGCGAGTGAGAGTAGTAAACAACTAAGACCCGGAAGGGAAACCAAACCAAACCTCTGTACTGGACACTCTGGGTACTCAATGCTCCACAACAACACCAATACCTCAAAAGTGATAAAAAAATATATATAAAAAATAAATAAATAAATAGTACAATTGTAGAAAATGACTTATTGCAGAACAAACAGAAAATATTATATCATGTCGCCGGAAAGATATAACTAACGAAATCCGAAATCATGTGATGAGAGAGGGAGTTAAATTTATGGAAGGGAAGAAAAGAAAAGGTAGTAATTAACGTTCACGAGTTTCTTGAAGGTTTGAATAAAGAAACCATTTAAAACGTTTTCAGTTTTGATATCTATAACTTTGTCTTTAGGATGAAAAATACAATACCTTCTCTTTTTCTTAAAATAAAAATGATCACGAGGTGTTCTTATAATGATAAAATTCTCAACCCTATAATAATAATTAACATGCTTCCATAAATTTTAAGCATCTGCATATATATTGCTGGTAAATCGATCAAACAGAAAGGCTCTAATAATTGAGTGCATCGATCAAGTTGAACATTGGAGATAATATTCGATCATATTTTTTGTAGAATTGGCTGCTAGATGACGTTCATTAGAGAAGAAGCTAAACTAATCCTAATGTATGGCATTAAGTTGAAAAATGTAGAATTAATGGGTAATTTGATCGTATTTGGTTTTTTAGGCATATGATCACAATGAGTGTTTTGATTGTTCACCGAGACTAATCTTTTTTTATCTCTAGGCATTTATTGGTGGATTGTCCACTTTCAACCAAATTTCCTTACTACACAAGAGTTAAAATATATCGAATAACCTTTTTTTTTTTTCAAATCTTTTTCTCCCTCCCTCGGATATTCCTTCTTTTCCAAGATTCTGTGGAAATTAATATATTATAAAGTGTGATATATAAAATCTTTCAAAAAATTATAATGAGGGCGTTAATGTAGATACTTTATTTCCTTTTCTGAAGATAGGAGAAAAAACAAAGCTTAAAAAAAGATAAAATTCTTTATTAGTCAAAATTAAGTTTGAAACTTATGTAAGTAACTTCTTTGCAACAACACATCCTTCCTCTCTTTTATCACACTTTTTCCTCTCTTTCACTTCTTTCATCTCCATTTGATCTCTTACCCTATTCTTCCTTTATTCCTCTCTTGCTTGGTCTCTTGTTCTAGTGTTAGGATTTTTTCATCCTCTAAACTCTAATGTAGTATGTTTATGCTCACAATCACTTTTCTTATTTTATTTTTGTCCACTCACACAAGATTATTAATGTGTCTCATTTTATATATGAAGCAATGTATGGCTAGATCTTAAATTTGTTCAAGTTGTTGCAATGGAGTGCCTCTTAGAGTCATCTAGATTAAACAATGTATGTTTTTTCCCCTTCAATTGCTTCACTATTGTAAATTTTTTCCTTTCCGTAAGGATTTAAATGGTTCTAGTGTTCTGCTTGAATTTTTTAAATTTTTTTAACATTCTGAAAAGTATTTTCTAAAACACAAAATAGTATTTCAAAAAGTACTTTCTAGAATACTAAAAACAAAATATTTTTCTGAAAAGTATATTCTAAAATAATGATCATATATCAAGGTTGTGGGTATAAAAGGTATATATGATAAAACAAAATAGAAAGAACAAAAAAAAAACAAATGAGTGCACTTAGCAAGAAAGCTAATTGTTGTTCTTTCATTCAATAAACTAGCCCATAAAAATTTGGATCACAAAATATTTTAATGACAAAAAAGAAATTGGACAACTTTTCTTATTTAGATGACAATTGCTATTCTCAACCTACAATTGCTATTCTCACTCTCATATTTAAAAATCTTTTTTCTTTTTGAAATATCCTTTTGATAGAAATATGATTCTATTGTATAAATATGCAATGGAATCAATTTTTTGTTGTAATATAAGGGGGTGAAAAAAATATATGAAAATATGATTTTTTTTGTATTACAGAATTATATTTGTGTTATATTTCTTTTACCATCTTGTATTACAATGAAAATATGATTCCATTTTATAATAGACAAGGAAATCATATTTATGTTGTATATTATAAAATAAGATCATAGTTTCGTTGTATTGTTTTAATAATATAAAATTTTGAAAATTTTCTAATAGATTAATTTATTTATTTTGGTTTTGAAAGTTATTTTTATTAAATATGAATATTAAAAGTTATTAAATCTTAAATAGTGATATTTATATATATATATATATAACTTGAAAATTTAAATTTAAAAAATAAATTATTTTTTTGTAAACATTAACTAAAGATTTTATATTAATAAAAAATCAGCAAATATAAAAAAAATGAATTAACAAGAGAAAACATTATTAGCAATTAAGGGGAGGAAAATGAAGTAGGAGGTGGGGGTGTGAAGAAATAACAGTGAAGGAGAGAGAGAAGGCAGCGGAGGTGGTTGGAAAGAGAAGGAGGAGGGGAAGTGGCTGTGTGGGGGAAATGATGCCAAGGGTACATAGGGTTTTTCAGAAGTTTTTGAAAAAGTGGGAATGAGAATAACAATTAAGGGGGTGAGAATAGAAATTTCCAAATTTGATGATCTTTAATCATACTCTAATTAATGGAGAGTTAAGCCCTTGCAAATGTGTTGAACAAGAATTATTGACTCACTGTATCTAAGTCAATGACGTAAAATGTTTAATTCACTAATATTCTTTTATCAGTTAATAATAAAAAATCATTAAAATATGATTCACTAAAAAAAATAGCACATTAGGAAGGGAATAATTCCTCACGCAAACATATGTTTGTGAGAGATTGTTCTCTCACTAAAATCAAGTTGCTAATTTGCGACAAAAGAATTCTTGGTTATTCCACTACTTTGTAGTCATTTCTCACGAATCTCTTGCTAATCGTATGGTTCAATTTAGACAATTTCCTCGCTAATCAACAACCAGCTTTACTAATTCCTCGTAAATTATATTTCGCTAATCTATCACAAAATGTCCTTCGCTAATCCCTTGCAAGTCCCATACTAAATCATTAATTTGGAATTAGTATGGTAAATCAATTAGAATGGAGGAAAAAAAAACATTCGAATGATTTACATATTGCATAACATTGGTGTGCCGTCGAGAGAACAAACAAAAATTACCAAACTACCAATTAACATTGGAAAATAATGTTGATGTGAGTTAAAGGTGTTGCATCTCTATCAAACATCGTTTCTTTACTTGAATAATATGGGATGTGGCTGCTTTGTTCTGTAACTGTGACTCTGTGAGCAACACTTAGACCTCTAAAGTACTATGTCCATGACATGATGACTTGCAGAAAAGGTGACTTTGAGAAAATATTAATTCAAGTTTAGTAGATAAAACAGATTAACTTATTACTTATATTAAATTGGATTCTTCACTATCCTTCCAAATCATCAAGAATCATTTAGCCTTCACGAAAACTTTAATTTCTCTCTTTCATCCTATCACGCAAAGAAACATGTTCACCGTTATAAAAATGCCACGGAAAAAAGAATTAAAAAAATAGCATTTCAAGCAAAATTCGTTACAAATTAAATATAAAATGACAAATAAATAAAAAGGATAACATATAGGATCCGTGAATGATAGGAAAAAAGGTGTTCAAAAACATACATTGCGAAATAAAAAGATATATTTTGCATCTAAATTATATTATAAACAAATGACATAAAAAGTGTATCTATTGATGAGTTCTTGAAACAAAAAAAAATTCTTCAATAGTGTGAAGAGATTCTACGCGCATATCCACATTTGAGACTCACCTCTATTGGTCAACAACTTTGACAAGTGGAAAAACAAGAATAGAGAAGTGATATTAGGAGGATTTTAACGTGCAGCCCAAGACTCTATTTATAGCACGCTAAGGATATCTTATTGATAATATCTTTTTTAAGTTATATTATTTCTTGTTACCTTTTATTGCTAATCATTTAACAATTAAAATTGAAATAATAATTGACCAAGTCAAACTTGTATCTAGTCGTCTTTTCAACCCAAATTCCAAATACAAAATCATACGTGTTTGTTTCTCTTTTTTCACCAAATTTTTCATAATAATAATTGACCAAGTCAAACTTGTATCTAGTCGTCTTTTCAACCCAAATTCCAAATACAAAATCATACATGTTTGTTTATCTTTTTTCACCAAATTTTTCATATTATTTATACTTTCAGTCCTAGCAAAAATATAATAATATTCCACCTTTTTGAAATCAATTAATCATTTAATCATATTAAATTCTCTAATTTAATTAATCATTAAATATTAAAATAATTTTCTTAACAAAGATTAAAACACTCGTTTGTGTGTGATCCCGTAGGTTCGATATTAAGCCGGTAATATATTAATCAATTTAATATACTAATCAAGGTATGCGTCTAGCAACACTCCTTAACGTCCATATAGCATGAAGTAACATTTTACTTTCAAGAACCATTAGAAGAGTAGTGAAATAATTTCTTCCATCTTTATAGTTCTGGGTTAACTCTAGAGTATTGTATTACTGTCAAACCCTTTTGAGTTAACTCATAATGACTTAAGAAACTCATTTCTTCTTTCATTTAATTTTCCTGATCAGGATATAATTTTATTCATAGAGCTCAAACTCATTATCAAAAGTTGATGGATTTCTTATTAATTAATCATTAATTCTAAAGGTATTTAATCATATTCAATATTCATTCAACAAGTGCTCTAAAGCATTAGGTGTCTGAAATCAAAATACAATAAATAACATGTTAATTACTATGACAATCTTAGGCCAAAGAAAGCTATTATACCTCTTCTTGAGAATTTTCTATTGACAGTTTATGGTAAATTTTAACCATTAGAAAATTTCAATTGAGTCAGTTCAATTATCACATCAACATGTGACTCATCTATATATGCAAATTAATAAATGAAATTTATTAATATTTATCCAATAAATATTATCACATATATATTAATCTATCTGGATTATTGATATCCTATTTACAATAATCCTGTAATCAAGAATGGCTTAGATTAAAATTCGAACAAACTTGTTTCTCATTATCATAATCTTTGTTATAATAACAAGTCTTTAATTTTAATCAAGGACATTGTTAAATGGACCATTTAATCAAATAGTGAAATATGACAATGAAAATAAAATAATACTTTATTATTAAAATTAGAATTAATTACATGATGCCTTGGATCGTGGGCATACAAATTTATTCCCAACAACCTCCCACTCGCCTAGAGTCAATCATTCATGAACTTCATTCCTAATTCCCATTTGTGTTTGTGAAATTCTTTTATGCCAAGTGCCTTGGTGAATGAATCTGTTGCATTCTCCTTTCCATCTACCTTTTCAATCTTAATGTCACCACGTTCTATTATCTCTCTAATCAAGTGATACCTTCGCAAAATATGTTTGAACTTCTGGTGTGATCTTGGTTCCTTTGCTTGAGCAATAACCCCATTATTGTCGCACAATAATGGGACCGACTCTTCTATTGAAGGAACCACACCAAGTTTAAATATGAACTTTTTCATCCAAATAGCTTCTTTAGCGGTTTCACTTGCCACTATATATTCTGCTTCAGTAGTTGAATCTGCTACCGTAGCTTGTTTGGAACTTTTCCAACTTACTGCACCACCATTTAAAGTGAAAACATATCCTTTAATGGATTTGCTATCATTTTTGTCTGATGCAAAGCTTGCATCAGTATAACCCTTCAGTTTCAATTCAGAGTCTCCATAAATGAGGAATTGGTCTTTAGTTCTTCTTAAGTACTTAAGTATGGTCTTAACCATTTTCCAATGTTCTTCACCAGGGTTTGCTTGATATTGACTAGTTACACCTAATGCATAAGCGACATCAAGATGTGTACAAGTCCTGGTGTACATGATAGCTCCCACTACACTAGCATATGGTACTCTACTTATGCGTTCTCTTTCTTCAGGAGTTGTTGGACAATTCTCCCTACTAAGAGTAATTCCAACACCTACAAGCAAATAGCCTCGTTTGGAATTATCCATGTTATATCTCTTTAAGATAGTATCAATGTACATAGATTGGAAGAGTCCAAGCAACCTTTTAGATCTATCTCTATAAATCTTTATACCTAGAATATAAATTGTTTCTCCCAAATCCTTCATGGAGAATTGTTCTGATAGCCAAATCTTTGTGCCTTGCAATGTTGGTATGTCATTTCCAATTAGTAATATGTCATCTACATATAACACTAAGAAAATAATTGCACTCCCACTGACCTTTTTGTAAACACATGGTTCTTCCTCACATTTAACAAACTCAAACTTTTTTATTGTCTTATTAAAATGAATGTTCCAACTTCTAGAAGTTTGTTTCAATCCATATATAGATCATTGCAACTTGCAAACTTCATTACAACCAGCCAATGATGTGAATCTTTCAGGTTGTGTCATGTACACTTCCTCTTTCAACTCACCATTAAGGAAAGATGTTTTCATATCCATTTTCCATATCTCATAATCATAGTATGCTGCTATGGCAAGTAGAATCCGAATTGATTTGAGCATTGCCATAGGAGAAAATGTTTCGTCATAATCTATTCTTTCATGTTGACGATATCCTTTAGCAACAAGGCGAGCTTTATAGGTTTCGACCTTTCCATCTGCTCCAATCTTTTTCTTGTAAACCCATTTACAACCAATTGGTTTTATATCCTTTGAAGCATCAACTAAAGTCCATACTTTGTTGATCTTCATTGATTCTATTTCAGATTTCATGGCTTTTTGCCATTTGTTGCAATCTGAGCTTCTCATGGCCTCTTCATAGCTTTTAGGGTCATCATCATTATGATAAACCTCATTTGACATGTCATCTTGCACCATTAAGTTTAATTTATCAGGTGCACGATGCATTTGAGTAGATCTTCTAAGAAGTTCTTGTGTTGGGTTCAAAGGTTGCTGCAATTGTTCTAAGATTGGTTCATTAACTTTTTCTTGAACAACGACTTGTTCTTGAACAATAGCTGGTTCTTGAGCCATAATCGTTTGAGTTGAAGAGCTTTGTCCTAATTTCAAAACATCAAAGAAAGACCTCTCAGTTTCCATCTCATGTTCTTGAGTTATGTTATCATTGGTGACTTGAGTCTCATCAAGTTCAATTTCTTTACCATAGTTTCCTTCTACAAGAAACTCTCTTTCCAAAAAGGTTGCTCCTCTTGCCACAAACACTTTATGGTTAGAAGGTTAGTAGAAATAATATCCCATTATTTCTTTAGGATAACCAATGAATCTACACTTATCATACCTTGTCTCAAGTTTATCTGTTTGCAATCTTTTAACACAAGCAGGGCAACCCCAGACCTTGATGTGTTTAAGACTTGGTTTCTTTCCTTTCCATATCTCATATGGAGTTGTAGAGACTACTTTTGTAGAAACTTTATTTAGCAAGTAGGCTGCTGCTTTTAAAGCATATCCCCATAAGTTTAATGGAAGATCGGTGAACCCCATCATGGATCTAACCATATCTAGTAAGGTTCGATCTCTTCTTTCAGATACACCATTGTGTTGTAGTGTTCCCGAAGGTGTCCACTGAGAGAGAATCCCATTCTCCTTTAGATAGTCAATAAAGTTATCACTAAGATATTCTCCTCCTTTATTAGATCTAAGCATTTTGATATTCTTACCAGTTTGCTTTTCAATTTCACTACGAAATCTTTTAAACATTTCAAATGATTCAGATTTATGTTTCATAAGATACAAAAATCCATGTCTAGACATATCATCAGTGAAGGTGATAAAATAAGAATATCCTCCTTTGGCTTGAATCTTCATGGGCCCACAAACATCTATATGAATTAGTCCCAATAACTCAGAAGCTCTTTCTCCACTTCCAATAAATGGAGATTTAGTCATTTTTCCTTTGAGACAAGATTCACAAGTTTCATATGATTCGTAATCATAATTATCAAGGTAACCTTCCTTGTGCAACTTGTTAATTCTTTTCTCGCCAATGTGACCTAGCCTACAATGCCAAAGATATGTTTTATTTACTTGATTATCTCTTTTTCTTTTGAAACTAGAAGAAACATGCATAATCGAGTTATGATTCACATCAAGTAAGACATAAATGCCACGTTGGAGATAATCATTCACGTATAAATCATCATCATGATAAATTGAGCAAATGTTATTATTAAAGATAATGCGAAAACCTCGCTTGTCCAACATGGAAATTGAAATAATGATTGAAACAAATTTCGGAACATAATAACAATCTTCCAATATTAGTATTTCGCCAGTAGGCATTATTAAATAAATTGATCCTAAAGGTAAGGCGGCAACATTTGCTTCATTCCCTACTTGTAGATTTATTTCTTCTTTCTTCAACCATCTAGTTATTTGTAGTCCCTTGTTTTTTGTTTTTCAAAGAATCAAGATACTTCTTGCAATTTCTCGTCCAGTGACCTTTCTCCTTACAAAAGAAACATTTAGCATCAGTTTGGTCAATCTTGTTCCTTTTGTTCTTGGGTTTGGTCATACCACCCTTAGGTCCAAGATGCTTCCTTTTTGGTACTTTTCCTTTCTTCTTGGAGTTCTTGCCAACTACCTTGACAGTTCCTTTCTTCTTCTCAGAAGCAATTTGATTCTCATAATCAATTAGCAGATTAAGCATCTCATGCAAGTCACAACTCATCTTATGTTGAAATTCACAATAAATTGTGAAAATGAATCAAAAAGTGATTGCATAATCAAATCTTGAGAAAGCTCTTTCCCAAGAGTGCACCCGAACTTCTTAAGTTGTTCTATGAGATCAATCATCTTAAGAACATGGGGTCCAACCTTTTCATTTGCAGCAAGTGAGGATCTAAACAGGGCCTTAGATAACTGAAATCTAGTCGTTCTGCTTTGACCACCGTACATCTTCGTAAGATGTTCGACAATCTCATAAAGCCTCTTAAAAAATTGTGAGCGAGTCACTTGGTTATCAAGTCATTTCTCATAGACATTCTAAGATAGTGTATCATATACATTTTCAAATCAAAATAAGAAATATCATATCACATAAGTTTCTGGTTCTTAGGCCAATTATATTGATATCAATAAATTAATTTTAATACTTCCCTAGGTTGTCTAGGCACTTAGTATATAATTAATTTTAAAAACATGCATCTTATGTGAGAAAAAAAATTGCACAAAAAAATAATTATTAATTATAAGTCTCCTATTCATCAGGTTGTTCCTTATGATTAAACAATTTAATATGTAAGATATATCAAATGACAAACATATTTATCATTTATATATATAACAATTATATAATTACGCACATAGCATAAAAAAAATTTCTCTCAAATAATTGAACGAGATACAGTGCTTGAAACACATACCTCTTTGATATCACATATCCTAATGCAACGTCTTTCCATTAAATTAATATCCAGCCATTTGAAAATAAAAGAATTAATAACAAATTGCTCAAAATTGAAGGAAAGGTATAATCTTTTAAAAGGAATCCAAATAAAAAAAAATTGTATTCTCCTTTATATAAAAATACCAACGTATATGATATGGAACACCTCCAGCAAATCAAGCATTGTATTAACAACCAATTGCAAACATTCCACTAATTCAAAACAAAATCCAAGTAACAAGATTACAAATTGCACAAAAAAATAATAATTTGATTTGACAATATAATCATGCAATCATAACAGGCAACATTACATGTAAGTAAATAAAAATTGAAACTTTTTCAAATTTTTGTTAAATATAATTTAAATACAAAAGAATCTGGCTCTCCTACCAATTGTAGGAAAAAAGGTGTTCAAAAACATATATTGTGGAATAAAAGGATCTATTTTACATTTAAAATATATTATAAACAAATGACATATTAAAAAATGTACTTATTGATGAGCTCTTGAAGCAAAAAAAGTTCTTCAATAGTGTGAAGACTCTACACGTATCCACACCAAGACTGACCTCTATTCGTCAACAACCTTGACAAGTGGAAAAATAAAAATAGAGAAGTGATATTAGGAGGATTTTAATGTGCAACCCAAGGCTCTATTTATAGCACGCTAAGGATACCAAATTTCTTATCAAATCAAAATCATTATTGATAGTATTCTTTTTTAAGCTATATTATTTCTTGTTACCTTTTATTGTTAACCATTTAGGAATTAAAATTGAAATAATAATTAACCAAGTCAAATTTATATCTAGTCGTCTTTTCAACCCAAATTCCAAATACAAAATCATAAATGTTTATTTCTCTTCTTTCACCAAATCTTTTATATTATTTATATTTTCAGTGCTAGTAAAAATATAATAATATTCCACCTTTTTGAAATCAATTAATCATTTGTTCATATTAAATTTTCTAATTTAATTAATCATCAAATATTAAAATAATTTCTTTAACAGATATTAGAACACTTGTTTGTGTGTGACCTCATAGGTTCAATACTAAGCCGATAATATATTAATCAAATTAATATACTAATCAAGGTAGGCGTCTAGCAACACTCCTTAACGTCCGTATAGCATGAAGTAACATTTTACTTTCAAGAACCATTAGAAGAGTAGTGTAATAATTTATTTCATCTTTATAGTTCTGGGTTAACTTTAGAGTATGGTATTATTGTCAAACCCTTTTGAGTTAACTCATAATGACTTAAAAAACTCATTTCTTCTTTCATTTAATTTTACTAATCAGGATATAATTTTATTCATAGAGCTCAAACTCATTACCAAAAGTAAATGGATTCATTTTTTATTAATCATTAATTCTACAGGTATTCAATCATATCCAATATCCATTCAACAAGTGTTCTAAAACATTAGGTGTCCGAAATCAAAATACAACAAATAACTTGTTAATTACTATGACAATCTCAGACCAAAAAAAACTATTATACCTCTTCTTGAGAATTTTCTATTGACAGTTTATGGTAAATTTTAACCATTAGAAAATTTCAATTGAGTCAGTTCAATGATCACATCAACATGTGACTCATCTATATATGTAAATTAATAAATGAAATCTATTAATATTTATTCAATAAATATTATCACATATATATTAATCTATCTGGATTATTGATATCTTATTTACAATAATCATATGATCAAGAACAGTTTAGATTAAAATTAGAACAAATTTATTTTTCATTATTATAATCTCTATTATAATTTTAATCAAAGACATTATCAAATGAATTATTTAATCAAATAATGAAATATGACAATGAAAATAAAATAATATTTTATTATTAAAATTAGAATTAATTACTTGATGACTTAGATTGTGGGTATACAAATTTATTCCCAACATGAATAATGAAGGATGGGTAGAATCTGCACTTTTTTACTTTTAATTTTGGAATCACGCAAGCTAGATATCTCCATGCTTTTGATGCCAACTCTCTACAAAAGAATTATTTATTTATTTTTTATTTTTAGAGTAAGGCGGAACCTATCTCTCCCACCTCGTTCTCTCTGGATCGGACAAACAAATTAAAGAAAAATATACTATGAAAAAAATGCGAAATGTTACTTGTATAATAAACAGAGAGAAAAATAGACAATTGTAACAAAACAAAAAAACAAAGAGAAATTTAAAATGTAATAGAACCTCTGAGTTGGGATGATCCATTGGTCAAAACCCAATTTAATAGATCTGACTATTGACAGTTGTAATATAGTTCAGCAGATGTTTGGATTTAATTACATTTTGTTCTCAAAATTCTTTATTTTTACTTAAAAGTTATTTTCCATGTAAAATAAATTAACTTAACTATACAACTATTTTCTGTTGAGCAAGACTTTAAATTTAGTTCTTGTGTACATAAAAATTATCGTTTGGGAAATTAATTTCATCATACTTTAAATACTATTCTAGAGTCGAATAAGATTATTGTTTCTCATAAAAATAAATTATGATCCTGGTTATTATCATTATAACTTTTTTTTGCAGAACTATTATTATACGTTATTAGCTGCATTATTGGAGATGTATATTTTGTGCATGATTTTTTTTGCTAAATATATATATATATATATATATATATATATATATATATATATATATATATAATGTTAAGTAGATCATCTATATATATATGAAAATCAAAGAAAGTATAACAGGATTTATAATCACTCATTCACTCATCTTATTCAATCAACTACATTAGATTTTTTTAAAAAATTTGAGTTAAAAGTTGGAAGGAAAGACTATTTCTAAATTTTAAATTAAAAGAATATTTTTTTATTAAATAACTTAGATAAGGTAGAAGAGCTTTAGAGATTTTATTTTTGTTTTCATATAAAGAAGATTTCAGAATTTTTCTTGTATCTAAACGGGCTCTAAGTGGATGGTACAATCTATTTCTAGTTTTATCATGAGTTGTTTCCATGACAATCTCTTTGCTCCTAAATTGAAAGTCTATCTACAAAGCTTTTTTCTGGGGAGTATAGGAGACATGGATAGCATGTATTAAAGTTATACTGGTTTGAGTTGGAGGAAATTTGCAAAGCCAGCCAAGAAAGGATGGTGGATTGGACTTAGAATTGTAGTTTATCCTTATAAATACAGACACACACACTGGAGAAAGGATCCAATTATATTATTACGAGTTATATAAATTATTACACTCTTTGATAATTTATAAGATATTTTTATCATAAAACCTATCATTAAATTGAAACTTCTCATTATATAAATTATGTGCACAAATTAATATAAAATTGCTTAATATTCTATTAAATTATATCAAAATTGATCAAAATATATTTTTAAAATATATAAACGAGAACTCTTCAATTATATAATTGTCCAACTTTGATAAAAAAAAAAATTGAAACAACTAACTAATCAATAGGTTATGTTGGGCTTAGTTTGGCACACCTTGTGTTGTTACTAAGTGTTCTAACATTGTATAAATTGCCTTTAAAAAAACAAAAAATATGTCATGTAATTATAATTTAATAATTAGATCAATAAAATTATATTTTATATAAATTGTAAATAATATAACCTGAATCTTGTACCTTGGAAGTTTTCCACTAAATGGAACAATTGTGTTTATAGATCCAGTCTTATTAGTTTAAAGCTACACATGTCTATAGAGAAGGAGACCACTCTGCAGATCAGTTGGCTAATTTTGCAGTTCTCAGTCGTAATTCTTTTTGCTGGGATTCTGTTCCCCCTTTTTGCTCTCACTGTTATGCCCGTAATTTTAATGTAAAATCTCCTAATTAGTCATATTAACAAAATTTATAATATGATATTTTATTCTAATTAGTCAGATCAAATTTATAATAAAACTATTAAATTATGTTTTTTTTAATTCTTGTGGGTAAATTAAGAAATATAATATGATATTTTATCCTAATTAATCAGACGAATTTAATAAAATTCTCCGGGGTGGATTATATTAATTATATCACATATGATTAATCACAACTAATGTTTTAAATGTGATTTTAACACTTAATATATATAAATTATGTTCTTTTTTTCTTAATTCATGTGGATAAATTAAAAAATATAACTTCATATTTTATCCTAATTAGTCATACAAATATAATAAAATTCTCGTAGTTAGATTATATTACATTACATATGATTAATCACAACTAATATTTTAAATATGATTTTAACACTTAATATATATAAACCTAATCAATTAAAAATATTATGACTATACTCTAATCAATTAATTTATATTAATCATTTAATATTAATTTATTCTTAATAAAGAGCTAAATATTTGCATAATATTCTCAATAATGTAATTAATTGAATAAAATTGCACAAAAAAATTATTTAACATAATTTTGCATTACAATAATCATAAAATCATACATACAAAATTAAGAAAATAAATAAATAATATATGCATATCATTATTCAATAAAAGAAACCACACAAGCTCTTTAATCATTAATTTTAACGTGCATACATTATTTAACTTAATATTACATGCTTAAATAAATATCAAATTTAAACATACAATTAAAATAAGTAAACAAATAATTTTAAACACATTAAAATGCACTTATATGTGTTAAACCATTCAATTTAATTATTTATCATATGTATAATTATCAATAAAATTATACATGCAAACTCATATAATTAAATTAATCTCCAGCGCATAAATAATAAATTTATTATGAGTAGCATTAAATAATGATATTATTAATTATTAATTCAAGATGTTACACACTTACAAAGAGTTTAAATTACTTACGTGCAAATGGATCACGTGTTACGGCGAATTATGATAAATTATTATGAGTCGTGACTTGTGACTTGTAACTCAATTGATGTGGTCCAAAAGAAAGACATGGCCAGGGGGTGGGGGAATTAAGATGGTGACGTCTCTTCTTTTTTTTTTTTCTGCACCTAAAAAATTAGTAAATTGCAGAGTGGAGGAATAAAAACGAGAAGCACCCCTTTGTCTTTTTCTAACATGTTGTATTTTGCGTTTATTTGTAGGGGCCCCTCCAAGTTCAACCATTTTGAAAACTATGATATTGTTGAAATCTGTTGGCCTAAATTGTAACCAATTTCAGTAATAATGTTTACTTTGCTTTGTTTCCTAAAGAACAATCAACCTAATAATGATCTCTTAAATAAATGATTGTGGTTTTCTCATTTACACTAGTCAATCATTTTTCTTAAAAACAAAAAATTGGTCACGGTCCCTACGTGGATTCTTATTTTTGCTTTTTGCATGAGATGTTACATACAAAAATTAAATGTGTGAAAATAAGCTTCAGCACATAGACCAATTTGATCCAACTCAATCTATAGGTTAAACATGTTTTTGTATATGTTAGTTGTGTCTTTGTGTGTTATCTCCTTCCCTTATTGTTGAATTTGGGTCGTTCTTCGTGGTCATTGCACAATGAAAATTTTATTTATCTTTGCCTTTGAGTAATTTAATAACCACTTACAATTTTGCCTGCAAATACTTTTCAATAATGTTAAATACAAATAAATACATTTAGTTTTTAAAAACTTAAAAACATTCATTACTTTCTATATAAAGTAAGTAAGAGGTTTGACAAGAAGATTTCACTTAAGAATTTGGAATTATCCTTTCCTTTTTTATGTTCTATTATTTCTTTCTTTTTAATTTTGATAATGTGTTGTTAGTATTACTATTCATCTTAATTATACTTTGAATAAACACTCATGTTGACGTGGTTGGGGTTGGGCGTGTTTATTCATCTTAAGTAAGAGGTTTGACGTTTATTTATTAAGAATTTGGAATTATCCTTTCCTTTTTTATGTTCTATTAAAAACATTCATTACTTTCTATGAATTTCTTGATCTCCTAAAAACTTGGATTGGAATTCTAAATTATTGGTGGAATTGAATCAGTAACAAATCGCCGTAATCGGTCCATGAATTGAGTATTTAAAAGCATAAGATCCAAACAGAAATTGTCAACATATGATGCCCGAAATCTACAAGAATTTTCAAAGGTGGAGATAGGAAAGTGAAGAGAAAATCAGGCCACACACGAAATCGTCAAGTCGCAATTTCGTGTAACAGTAAACTACTAATCAAATTGTTTATTTAGACAAATAAATAAATTCAAAGGATTCCAACTCACGAGAATCCAGATGATTTTGTTTTTAGATGCAATTATAACTGACTGCATAATACACCAATATAAGAGAATATACTAGTAGTATGTATACCTTGCACAACAATTTTTTTCATTAATTTCTCATATATATCTGAATTAAATGTGAATATTAAATACTAACCATAATATGTAGTAAATACTTCAGACATAATAAGTACTACTACTAAAAAATTTATTTAAATATTATTTCTTTAATCAAATAGTAGTAAGACTTTAGATAAGAAAATCATTATAATTTGGTTTTAATATAACATCAATTTCTGAGTAATGCGGTAAAAAAGAAAAAGAATGCGACTGTGAAGCACGCGCGCTTTTTTACAACTGCTAGCAAAAAAACCAACCACAGTGGCCACAACTACGCGTTTTTTCCCCTGCCAAGTTTAACAAATGCAAATTCGCCACGTGTCGAAATCTAAGCAAGCATCTCATCAAGCTCAACGAGTATTGGCTGTACTATAGCAATCACCGTTTATTTATTATTCCGATGCGAACAACGTTTCATCAGCTTTTTCTTCTTCCAAATCAGACAGCAACTCGATTATGAAATCTGAGCCGTTGGATCTCGGGGCCCACAAAACAAACGGATCCGAAACAAGTATAAATAAACACGCCCAACCCCAACCACGTCAAAAAACCAGATTACGTTTGCATTGAGTTGCGCTGTTCCTTCCTCCTGTTGTTCGTATTTATTTCATTTACGCCGCCGTCGTCTCCGCCGCAGAGAGCGATGTCTTCCGTCGAAACGGAGATGGAGCCACTCACGTCGGGGGCCAGCAACCGCATAATTCCGCTCCTCAAGGCCCTCAGAGCCTCCCTCATCTTCGTCTACACCTTCTTCCTCTCCTTCCTCCTCTTCGTCCTCCCCCGCCGCCGCCGCCTCTCCCCCGCGGCGGGGACGCCCTCTCCGAAGAAGCATTTGAGGCGGCGCTGGCTCGTGCGCGAGGAGGAGGACACGTGCCGCAGAAGGGCGCTGGCGCAGGACGTGGGAATGGGTCGCGACGAAGGGTGGTACCGCTGGAGCACTTCCATCTTCTACGGGGTTCGGAACAACGCTCTGTTTTGCCGGTCGTGGTTCCCGGTTGCCGGTGATGTTAAGTAAGGTTTTTCTTTTTTCTTTCTTCTTTCGCTTTACGTTTCGAAATTTCAACACGTCTCTTCCGTTTATTTTGACGGACTTTTGCTAATTTTGTTGCTAAACGAACTTGTGCTTGCGTTTGTGTTTTTGGCTTTTTAAGCGTCGTGTGTATATATGTAGAGAATTCTAGAGATGGAGATTATGCTCAATACAATGAAATTCTGAAGAGCCTTAGATGACTAAATACAAGTAAACGAGTTTAAAAACAAAATTTTTGTGCACTGCAGCTTGATTGAAGTAATTGGTGCCGTGAAAGTGGAAAGTTTACAAGCAAATTTCGTGGTTTGATTTTGGGGGGTTTTACTTTTTCGGTGGTTTGTGTTGGTGTGCTTTATTATTGACTGGTGGGTTTACTATTGAACTGTTTACAAACAGCAAAGTGTTAAGGTTCACAAAATTGTAATAGTTGTTTTCACGGGATTCAGTTGTTTTATGTCCTTTTCCGAGATGATTGATGAGACAGTCTAATTAATGGATAGTTAGAAAGCTACTGCTTATTGCCTGTGCTTTCTTTTCTTGGTTTTAATTCCCTGCCTTTTTTTCTTGTTAGCATGTATAGCTAACTTTCTGTTTGCTTTCTGTAATATTTGGCTCAAGTTTTTTTCTCTTTTGTTCTTTCAGGGGCATTCTAATCATCATTCACGGGCTTAATGAACACAGGTAATCTTGCTTAAGTGCTTTGTCTACTTCTTTGAACAATTGCTTTCTCTTAGGGATTAATGGAACTATTCTAGTCTGCTTTTTGTTTTCCGACATTAGATTTTTTTTCAAGTGATTATCAATAGATTTAAATCTTTCTTTTGATTGTTTTTAATGTAAGATAATAAGATTTATCCCCCATCCCCACTTCTCAGACTTGGTTCTTATTTTTCAGTGGAAGATATGCGGACTTTGCAAGGCAATTAACATCATGCAACTTTGGTGTCTATGCAATGGACTGGATAGGTAGTTTAAATTTCTTATTCCATTCTGTCCTTACTATTTTGTGATGGATCTGGAGTGATTTGTTTTATCTTTACAGGTCATGGAGGTAGTGATGGATTGCATGGTTATGTTCCATCTCTTGATCATGTGGTTGTAGATACGGTATGCATATTTATACT
The DNA here is from genome assembly GCF_004193775.1 of Glycine soja. NCBI lineage: Eukaryota > Viridiplantae > Streptophyta > Magnoliopsida > Fabales > Fabaceae > Glycine > Glycine soja. Next base: position 7,237,167 of record NC_041005.1, read on the forward strand.
TTCTTCAGTTAATGAATATAGAAATGTGGCATATGTTCTTGTTTGTGATATTCTTATAATGGAAAAACGCTTTAGGTGACAATATTTTTCCTACCATTTTAAACATTGGGATGGGACTTGGAAATAGCGAAATAAGCTTATTGTGTAAAGTTAAAATGCATGATAACCTTTTATTCTTTGAGCATTAGGCAGCCATGGTGTCTCAGTTAACTTGCTAGTGTTTTTCTTGCTTTGCCTTAAATATTATTTGATCATGCTCTTTAGAGCAATATGTTTGTATCCATTGTTCAATTTCATCTTAATTGTTATTTCTAGTCACTTTCATGGCCATTTGAAAATTTATTACCACAATTTCAAATATCTATGCTGTTCTTGGCTTGTTTTTCTTTAGAGATATATTGCAATATTACAACATTTCAAATGTCAGTCAGTGTTTTTGACAGTGTACTTTGCATACTGATGGTAATGTTATGAACAGGGGGCTTTCCTGGAAAAGATTAGATCGGAGAATCCTGGGATACCATGCTTTCTCTTTGGTCACTCCACTGGGGGAGCTGTGGTCTTGAAAGTAAGGGTGGAAATTTTCTGCATATCTTCTGCAATTAAATTTGTCTTTGTTCAATTTTGAAATTTATTTTTTACAAATTTTGTGTAGGCGGCTTCCCATCCTCATATTGAAGTAATGGTGGAAGGAATTATATTAACCTCACCAGCTTTACGTGTGAAGCCAGCTCATCCTATTGTTGGTGTAAGTTTTGCATTTGTTAGTTGTGCATAATGTTTGAAATTAATGTGTTTCTGATTTGTTACTACAGTCCTAGCCATGCTCGGTACACTTGTACTTATATCTTAAGCTTGCCGTAAAAACAACCTCCGTTTCCAATTGTTATGTCAATTCTCTGTAATATACAAAGTTATCATTGGTTCATTTGATGTTGGTGAATTGGAAGCAGAATAAACACAACTACAGATGTTATTTTACTTTGTAATTATTTATACTAGATTTTCAAGACATTCAGGCTTTCAATGCTTCCATTTCCTCTGCACCTACTCCATCGATTTCACAACAGTGTCAGCAGAAATGATGCTAAGCCCGGCTCGTATTTCCTTTCCTTATGATCTTTTGCCCCAACAATCCATTCTCATACTGAGACTCATACCTCTCTCCTTTATATTTTATCAACCATGGTTTTCAAAACTACAGATCAAGAGAGTATATTAGCAATAGCTATTATTTTCTCAAGATTTTAATGCCTCATTGCATTATGTTTGTAATTATAGACCCTTCTTTGAGTGTGTTTGATGCTTTTTGTCTCTATTCATGTGTTGATGCAGGCTGTAGCTCCAATTTTTTCTCTGGTAGCTCCTAGGTTCCAATTCAAAGGAGCAAACAAAAGGGGCATTCCAGTTTCGAGGGATCCAGCGGCTTTGTTGGCGAAGTACTCTGATCCTTTGGTCTACACAGGACCTATAAGGGTACGAACTGGCCACGAAATATTGCGGATATCCTCGTACTTAATGCGAAACTTCAACTCTGTGACTGTGCCATTCTTTGTCCTGCACGGAACTGCTGATAAGGTGACTGATCCACTGGCCTCACAAGATCTATATGATAAGGCAGCTTCAAAGTTCAAAGACATAAAGCTTTACGACGGCTTCTTGCACGACCTTCTGTTTGAGCCTGAGCGTGAAGAGATAGCTCAGGACATTATCAACTGGATGGAAAAGAGATTATTTACTATTTGAAAATGTTAGTATATATATATATATATATATATATATATATATATATGGGGGGGTTAATAGGAAAGGGAAGACACAAGGGAAGAAAAAGGGATGCCATGTTTGTAAGTGTAGAAAATTGAAGTCGCCCTGGGAAATGGGGGGAGGCGGATGCAGATAGGTTTATTCATCTTTTCATTTTAGTGTTTTGAATATATGTATTGTGTGAAGATCTTTGTTTTATCAAGAAACTTGTACATTTTATAGACTTAAATATTTCAGTAGTGTTTCCATTTCTCCAGATCCAGCATTCTTTCAATTTGTGATCTGTGTAGGCTCGTATACATATTTGCCATTTTTGTATGTTGCTTTTGCAATTTGCATAACTTTGATTCGTGCATTTTCATCAGAAAGCTTAAAGGAAATTGCATATTGGTACCGATTCGAGTCGCCTGAAACACTGCACATAGCTGATCACCCATGATTTCCGTTAATCATCATTTTTAAAAAAAAATTACAATTGAATTAATTACAATAAAACATTTGTTCGTAAAGCTTTAGCATGCAACTCTCAATGTGCTGATGCAGTATGAATAGTAAAAAGAGTTATTTTACTTCATTGTGTTGATGCAGCATGAATAGCATGTAACTCGAATCATATTTGTGGATAGATAAGAGATTACTCACCATTCAGTATAAACTATAAAGATTGTGTTGAGAGGTTGACATGTTGCGGAAAAACAAAGTTCGAAATATTAGTTATAGATAGGTAGGTGTTTGATGCTTCAACGACATGGAGACGTGATGTGAAATATGAATTATGGAAGATTGGCATGATAGGAATAGTAAAAGAAAAAACCTAATTTTTCGTATAAAATATTTTTTTTTAGTTAAATTAGTTATGTATAGTTTCACGATTTTGATTTGTATATTTTAGTTCTTATATTTTAAAAGTAATTTTTTTAGTTTTATAGTTTATATTTTAATTCTTTTATAGTCTCTATAATTTAGAAGTGATTTTTTAAGTTTTTATAATTTATATTTTAATTTTTTTTAGTCCGTATAGTTTGAAAGTTATTTTTTTAATATCTATAATTTGTATTTTAATTATCTTTTAGTCCTTATTATAAAAAAATATAAAAATAATTAATTATAAATTAATTATAAATTATTAATTATTTTTTATTATAAATTATCTTGCGATAAATTAGTTATGAATTACTTAATGATATTTTTGTAATTAATTATAATTGTTAACATTACTCATATGCTAAGAACTAAAAGAGAATTAAAATATAAAATATAGGGACTAAAAAGATCACTTTCAAACTATACAGACTAAAAAAAAATTAAAATACAAATTATAAGGACTAAAAAATTACTTTCAAACTAGAGAGACTAAAAGAGAATTAAAATGTAAACTATAAAGATTAAAAAATCACTTTCAAAAGAGACTAAAAGAGAATTAAAATATAAACTATAAGGACTAAAAAATCATTTTAAAACTATAGGGATTAAAAAGTACAAATGGTGAAACTATATAGATCAAATGAGTAATTAAACTTTTTTTTATTATCAAATAAGAAATTCATAGTGTTAAACTTGTAATTAATAGAGATATATGTTAGTCAACACTAATAATTTTTTATTTTTAATTTGAATTGCTTTTTATAGATACAAGTTAGAGAATTTGGATTGCTTATTTGCTTTTAGCTTCCTTTTTCTCATTAGAAATTATTTTTAATTTGGTCATTTAGTTTTTTGGTTTAATATTATCATCTAATTTTTAAAAATTATTCAATTTAATTCTACCTATAAATTAAATAATCGATAATAAAAAATCATATTTTATGACGATTTAAAATTATTATTAAGTAGATTTAAACTATCACAAAACATATTTTTTAATCCTAATTTAAATGAAATGATCAAATTAAATCATAACTTCAAATCTTGTAAACTCCACCCTTCAACTGGATCACAGATAAACCCCCACTCTATCATGGATCCATCTCCATTCATTGGCAGCACTTTGAGTGTTGCCACATTTGACTTAAATCCGACGTTGTTGTCAACAATTTCATATGACAAACAACATTGGACGGGATCGATTGCAAGCAGCTTCTCTTTGGCCCACATGATGGTTCCTTCTTCGACGGTGGAAGCACAGTAGTAGCGGATTAGGCCCGGTTGACCTGGAACACCCTCGAGTTGATGGTAACATGTTTCTATGGGCATCCACTTGTGTAGGTTTCAGAAATCCTCTAACGCAGACCACATTAGTTCTGCATCCGTGCCTGGTAGTTCAGCCACGGCTTTGCCTTCCCATTGAAGCTTAGATTCCTCTGCCATGATTCTCTAAGTGAGGAAACTGTATAATTATTGGAATTGTAGAGACTTGAGGTACATAACTATACATATAGTCAAGTAATAAGCAAATATTCTAAGCGTCAGTAAGAGAAAGAGAAAGATGCAAAAACGAATGGAAGATTCTGTCCAGCCCAAATCTGTTTTTCATTAGGCACCTTTGGTCCTTGCTTTCTCGATCAAACTCTTTGACGTCGAAGAAAGACTTTGAGGAGCAGGGATGATTTGAAATCCTGTATTTTTTTGACACTGAACACCAAGCCAAGTTAGCTCATCTTAGGGTTTTATTTTCTTATTAAGAAAGGCTTAAGTTAAGTTCTTCCTTTAATTATTAAGGTAAGGTACGAGAGTAAGATGGGTATCTTTTCAGCTCTTCTGACTATGCTTTCAGTGGTAGCTAGGCTTATATCAAACCAGACTAGTTCCTGGTGGTTTAGTAATTTATAAAGGGCTTTAGCTAAAGACGTATTAGATGGGAAAGATATGTCACTGTGGTCAGGTCAGAGTCCTCTATTGAAGGAGATTAATTGGACTTTATATCCTACCTTACTTAATGGGGAAGTGTGCATACCCTTGTAACCACACATTAAATTAAACAATAAATATAGGCTAAACAGATAAATTTGTCTTAAAAGTATAAGACACCTATAAATTCTTCCTAGACAAAAAAATAAAATTTAATCTTTAAATATATAAAAATTACGATAAAATAATTTTACAATAATTTAATCATAAATTAATTCTTAAATTTTATAATTTTATATCAAATTGATCCTAAAAAATATAATTTATTATTAAATTGATTTTTAAATATTTCAATTTAATAATAAAATAATTTCAAAAAAATGAAACCAATTTATTATTTTATATATTCAGAAACTAAATCTATATTTTATATCTTTTAAGAACCAATTTATCATTGTAGCACACATTTAAAGATAAATTTAATTATTTACTCATAAATATAAGTCCTCTACAAAATAAGAAAAAAAATATGAAAAAAAGTAAAAGTATGATTATAATTTTTTCCAAAAGAAATAGACAAACAACATCCAATTAGTGGTGCAACCGATTAGAATATTCATAATCACTCATGATTGAATTCGAATAGGAATCGATTATTAAAATTGCTCCACGTATCTAAGTTATTTATTTCCCCTCCCCCCATGTGTTACTATTTTTTAATTTAAGAACTTTTTGACAATAACAATTTTTTAAATAAAAACATGAAAATTTTAGAACAAAGCCCAAGACTTAATATATTAAGAAATATTTCTCTTGTTCAAAAAAAAGATTTTAAATAATTTTATTTGATCCCTAAATAAATAATAATAATAATGTTACGGTTACGTTATTTTTCCAACCCAATTCTAACTTTTACAAAATTAAATTTTCAAACAAAATTTTAATTCGTAAACATACTTTAAAGGTTACCAAACATGTAAAAAAAACTAAATTTATTCTTCAAATGTATGTTAAGCATGTACCTAAAAGTACTTTTTGAACGGTTATCAAACATTTCCCAAGTCTTTTCTATAAAATTGGAGACATGTTTTAATCATTCAAAAAGTATTTTTGGGTATTAACCATATTTTTGGAGAATAAACTCAATTTTTGACATACTTAATTACCCTCAAAAGTATTTTTGCAAATTAAAATTTTGTTTGAAAACTCAATTTTATAAAAACAAGATTTGGTTGCTTTTGCAAACTTAAGTTTAACCTAAACTTAAATTTAAAAACTTTAATTGAAACATGCAATGCGATGAGTTTTGAAGCAAAATTTTAATGTATAAATATACTTTTGAGAGTAATCAAACATATCATAAGACTAAGTTTATTCCCCTAAACTCGGTTAGAGCACCCTAAACAAAAAACCAAACATAACATAAACATTTATGTTATATTTTAATTCAAAGAAAAATTAAAGTACTTTCAATTTTAAAAGAATAAAATAACAACAATAAAAAAAAATTAAAAAGCAAGATAGAGAAATACAATAAATAAACTTACCTCAAGATGGCAATACTGATCAGTGGGCAAAATGCATGAAGCACGCTTCACCACTAAGTCTGTATTTTTAGATTTCTCTCTTGACTGGTGTACATGAGTTGGTCGTCTAGATCTTCTCTTTATAGGAGAGTTTGTATGAGAGTATATTATTCAAAATGGGATTTTTCCAGTAAAGGAAAGGAGAGAGAGAATGTGGGACTTAGTTTTTATCATATGATTAAATGACCTAATTTGGGTTGATTTTTGTCAATATGAAAGCCGAATTTGATTTTTGAGATATAGGCACGACTTGTAGATTTTCGCCAAGCTTTCTAATGACTCTAAAAACACCTCAAATAGATAAGTATAATACAACATTATCTATGTAATTGGGTAAATTAACATTTAGTATGCCCGTATTTTGGGCATATGCTTTAGGTTAACCCTAGGAAAACTTTATAAATAAATCTCTTTTACGACCATAGTCGCTGTTAATTTGGGGGTTTTCTTGCTAGGGTTTCCCTTTCTTTTATCATTATTGTTTTAGTCTCTCTTTTTTTTTTTTCCTTTAAGGATTTTGCATGAAGCCTTCATGGAAGCCTAAACTGCTTTGAATCAATTCACTAGTTTAAGGTTTCTTTTATGGATCTTGAGCTCTGGTTTTAAATTGTTTTTCAATTCTTGGTTTACTTTCTTTCTAAATGAATCTTAATTTTTCTCTCTTGAATATTGATTATGAATTCTATTAATTAGGTTGGTGCATTATCATTCAAATGTGAATTTCACTATTGATGAATATGGTAAGCGCTTGAATTGGCATATTCTATTTTTAGATACATTAATATTGATTTGGCATATCCAAGTTGGGATTAATAGGGTGGTATGTGATGCTTAATCATTAGTTTGATAAATAGTCATTTTAAAAATTAGTTTAGAAACTTAGAAGATGCTTGATCATCAAACCCAATTACTTAAATATCGGATGCTCAATTCGATAGAATTCTCTTTAAATTGATTAATTCGGTTAATTTTGAAGTCAAACAATAATCGAATTAAGAATAGGAAGTTACAATGTTTTTTTGTCGGCAAAGATAATATATGTATAAATAAAAATAAAGAATTGGAAGTTAGATGTATTAAGAAATTGATGATAAGTCTAGTTAGATAACTTAACTGATTGGTAGTTTTATTGAATTGAATTATTTATTAATTGCAATTTATTTTCAATCTTGAAAATCTCATGAAGCCAAGGAAAAAAAAATGTTTTGATCTTTTGGACAATTTGGCGGAGGAGAAATGAATATGCAGGTATGGGAAAACTTACAAAAGCCAATTATCTCATAGCGTCACAGACAGTCAGACATTACGGGAATGCCATTTGGCTAAATAACATATTATTAAGGTTAAATTACTTTATGAATCCACTAATTAATTTTTTATGTTTAATTTGATTTTTAAAATTTTTAGGATTCAATTTGATATTTTAATATTTAAAATTAATTTAATTTAATCATACTGTCTAAATTAGGTCAATAGTATTAAAAAATGATTATTTAAAATCATTTAATGATAATTTTAAATTATCACACAATATAGGATCAAATTTAAACAGCAAGGATCACTTAAATTAATCTAGTCAACTGAATTAAATTAAATTAATTTTAAAAATTAGACGACTAAATTGAACTCCAAATAATTAGAGAATTAAATCAAATTAATTTTAAAAATTAGAGGATTTAATTAAAATAAAAAAATAAAAAATCAAATCAAACATTAAAAATAAATTGTAGGAAAAAACTAATTTATGCTATTATTAATTTCGAGCATCATCATTCAATATCAAATGACGCTACTTGCAGGTGGAAGAAGCCCTCAATGGGTTTTTTTCAAGTGCAATTTGGACGCTGCCTTGCTCCAAGATGCAGGAAAATGTGGTCAAGCTGGATGCATTCCTAACCATCATGAAGTTTCATGTCTGCCAAATCGTTTTGCTCCATGGGCATTATTTTCACCAATGGAGGTTGAAGCACTTGCTTTGTACGCTACAATTAAATGGGTCATTGACTTGAATTTAACTCATGTTATTTTTTAGTGTGACTGCAAGGATATTGTGGATGGTAATAATCGAAATAGCCTTGCAAATAATGAGGTGGACTCTATCCTGAAGAAGTGTAAAGATGAAATATATATTTCAATTTCAAGACTTTTTTGTAAAGTTTGTTTGTTAGTAAGCTATAATCAAATCGTTCATATTTTTATATAACTAAAGTGTTTAGATTTTATGTTAATCCAACATAAGTTTTTTATATCATTCCGACTTGTATTCACTTTCTTATTATGAATGAAATTATATGAGTTTGAAAAAAAAAGCTTAACCTTTTTTCTAACATCACTAATTGATAATAATTAAAAATTAATTCTTGAGAGACAATCAAGCTTGTTTGTCTTGCATTGCAAAATTTGCTTGTTATTTGACTCACAAAGAACCACAAATATAATTGAGAGAACAAATTCTTGGAAATAGTGCAAAAAATTAATCATCCTAATCTTGTATGTCTAGCTAGAATCAATCTAAATATGACTTGAAGTTATTTTCTTAAACATATACTTAATTTCCTAAATATCTGTACATAGTGCATAATTCCATGAAATTCTCATAATAGGAAGTGGCATATGTAGTTGCACGTGTAGAGAGTAAAAATAGTAACTTGGCAATTGATGACTGAAAGAATCAGCAGGACGAAATCATGATCACGACCAATTGAAAATGACTTAGAATCAACGGAACGAAATCATGAATGATCACAACCAACTGAAAATGCCAAGCTAGCTGGGGCTTTACTACTATAGAGATAAGTAGTTGCATGTGGGAGAGTAAAAATTGGAACCATTAAATTGATGACACATGAAAGAATCAGCTGAAAGAAGTGATGATCACGACCCACTGAAAATGGCATCGTTGTTAATCTGATTATCTGTGAGGGTCATACATACGTGGTCTGAAAGTAGAATTGAAACAACCTCCGGCTCCCCTCACTACTCTTAATTATACCAACCTACACACCCACACTCTTATTTATATACTTTTATAATCATTATGATCTCTTTTTTTTCTTTTCACATCACTAACAATTATATTATTACATATTTCTCCTCTAATCATGTACATTTTTTTAAAACTGAAATTACATAATATAAATTTTGACTATTTTAATACCGTGCTAATTAATATATTTCATTTACTAAAATCATTTAAAGTATTATGTACGACAACAAAAATACTTCATTAATTCTAGCCTTAAGTTCATGGGATATATTAGTGTGCCGTTTGAAGTGGGATGACCCAGAAATTTCCTATACTCAAACAACATATTCACGATAGGTGAACATCCTCGATCATCGCTGAAAGAAAGGCTAGAAAAGATAATTCGAAATGTTAAAATACAAACATTAAGTACAAAGTTGTGGAATATCTCAACAATTTTTTTTTATATATATATGACTACTTTCGATAAGAACAAATAGAGGATTTTTAGCTTAAATAATTGAATTGTCAGATACCTATATAATACACAATTCGATCACCGACTAAACAAAAGCTCTATAGGATTCCTGATAATTGATACTATCATCATGACGGTAGGCCATATGAGGAAATAAAATAAACAAAGTCTGCAATATATATAGGCTTTACATGTAAGTTGGAAATTAAATATGGATACTGTAGGGCTAAAGGAAAACTTACGCCTAAACAAAAGTTGTCATTTGGAGACCCCTCCATATTCATAATTCAAATCAAGTGCGTAATCCATGAGTCAGTACTATTGCTTTTCCACGGTTTATAATTATATATCCATTACTATAATAAAATACAAAAAAGAAAAATCTCACTCAAGTATTCTACTATATATATCCTACTGCACTAAAGGTGCGTATCAACACACGCCAATGGGTCCACAACACAAAGACAATGGTCACTCAAAGGTCTCAAAGTCGCCACCAGTTTAGGGACTTTGGGTTGTTCCACTTATAATCAATTCCCATCTAACCATGAGGCTTTCTCTTATTTGATGCTCGAGTTCTCTGGGTCGCAAGAGACTTGTTTTATTTAATTGTATAAAACTTAATTAATAAAATAAAAGTGTTTACAAAAACTTTAAGATTAATATATTAATGTAAGATCTCATTACATCAATTTGTGAAAAATTATCTACTTAATTAGAAGAAAAAAAACTCATTTTTTATTTCCATCGTCGATAAATCTTCTTAGATTAACAAGAATTATACACCACAAATAAGATTAAAATGTGATTCAATAGATTTTCACACATTAAAAACAAGAGTGCAAAAAGGAAAAGGGATATAGTTAAAGAGTTATAATAATAACACAATAATTGCATAAGAACATCCAATAACAAGAGAAGAAAGGGGGAAAAAAGGATATGCACAATAAAACTGTAATGATTAGGGTTCACTATCCGTAACAGCAACGTTAAACCAACCAACTTCGTTTTCTCTCTGCCCTTATTGATCTCCCACCTTTTTTTCATTACTATAAATTCGACTCTCTCCCCCACAAACCAACCCCTCCTTCACCATTTCCATCACTTTGTCTCTCTATATTAGGACCACTCACTCTATAGTTTTTCGTACACTTTGCCGTTACATGACATGATGAAACAAAGCAGAGACACGCACTTCCCTCTGCCACAACATGTGACAGACATAACGTGCATGGACCCGAACCGGCCACCACTCGTGGCGGAGAAGGTCTTCAAAACGGTGCGTTTCATAGGCTTCTTCCTACAAAACGGCGTTTCGAAGAGCAAGGTGTTTCATGATGTGCAGGACGTGATGAAGCGTGGGAAGAACATAGGGAAGGCGCTGAACGACATCGTGGCTCGCCACCACCAGGCGCTGACGTGTCGCCCACGCGACGCGCACGTGGCCTTCGTGTCGCCGCTGGAGTACCAGTTCAGCTGCAGCGGGAGTCCGCCGCGCACTTCGCATGCCGGCCGGAGGAAGCTCTCTCCGGCCTCCGCCGCTGTTCGCCGATCTCCGGGGCACCGTGCAGTGAGGATGTGCCGTGGCGGTGGTGCCGCCGACGGCACGATAGAGAGGCGCGTGAAGATCACGGACTCCGTTGCTTCCATGTTCAACGACACCGCGGAGAAGGATTTTCACGTGGACGAGGCCGCGGAGGAGTTCATAGCGAGGTTTTACAGAGATTTGAGGTTGCAGAAATGGCTGGATCACTATTGCTGACGTGTAAAAAATGTAGTTAATTAATTAATTAATAGTCTTCTATGTATGTTACTGTTAATGTTAATTACTGCAATGGATGTTCTTAGTATGTTACGAACAAATTAAACCGTGGCTAGCTTCTTTACGTTTGCTTCTTCAACTTTATTTACGTTAATTATAAGCTGAAGTGTTCTTGGGCTGCATCACGTTTTGTGTAAAAAATTCTATGCATTGGTGTGTTTCTCTCAGAAGTAATTATAGTGTGGACAAGCACAACGTGTCTCTCCTCCCCAATTAATAACACGAGATGCGTTAGAAATCTATAGGCTACTGCAGGCTCGAATGTTTAAAAGCTCTTATCGTTTTGTACGCGAATCATTGTCCGAAATCATATATCCACCTTCATTAAATGAATTACCAGTCAATTGGATATTCGCTAGCTGTCTATTAGTTGAGTCGTGTATATATATAAACCTAATCTATATGGAAGAATTTGTGATGAAATTCTTACCACACATGATGACATGCATTAATTGTTCTTTTTGTAAGAGTAGTTCACCATGTACAAAGTGGCAGACCACTTCAATGCTTTTGATGAACTCAGAGAGAACAAGATTAGCATCAATGTGGAGAGCAGTCTAATTATCACGATAGAGCCTCATGATCACTTCAAGGTCTTTCATATGAAAACACAGTATTCTTATGCATCCTCAAAAATCAACATATGAAGTTGCACATATTAGAATAAAATACATATTAAGCTTAATATTGGTTTAAAAAATACTACAACCAAAAGAATCTTAGAGTAAAATGGGCAAAGCTTAAACTTATTTAATGCCCAAACTTCAAGCTAGCCCAACATACTTTGAACAACTGCAAAAAAACTCTTGTTAAGTTATTCATCCAAGATGGAACAAAGCTCAACTTTTTACAATTGAAACCCAAAGAACATTATATAGAACCATTAAGTCCAAGATGCTTTGAACAAACACAAAGGATTGTTTATATAGAATAGCTAAGCAATCTATTGGCTAAGTTATTCAATATGGGACTAAAGCTCAACTTTTATTTTCCCAGCAATACAAAAGGTTATCACTAAACATAATTACTTGTTGAACTATTCAATGTGAGACTAAACTCAACTTATACACAAAGTGTACTGTATAGAATTACCAAGCATAATTATTTGCTAAATTGTTCAATGTGCGACTAAACATAGCTACTCACTAGAAGTTATTTTATGGGACTACAATTCGACTTTTATACTATGTGGGACTATACTCAACTTTTACACAGAGTTCACTATGTAGAATCACTAAACAATTATTTGCTAAACTATTTAATGTGTAAATAAAAGCATAGCTACTTACTAAAAGCTATTTTATGGGACTACAATTTGACTTTTATACTCCCAATAGTTGTAAAGAGCCCAAGATGCTTTGAACAACTAAAAGAGTTTCTTTATCTAGAATCGCTAATCAAGCTACTCGATGTAGGACTAAAGCTTAGCTTATATACTCCCAGACATTCAAAAGGATCAAAAACTATTCAATGCAGGACTACAGCTTGTGACTTTTGTACTTTCAACAGGTGCAAAAAAGAAACTGATCTTTTATACTTCTAATAGCTACAAAATGTTCAATTCTATAGAACCACTAAGCACAATGGCTTGTTAACTTATTCAATATACAATTAAAGCTTAACTTTTATACTCTCAATATAATTCTATGCATAGGTCTAAGCTATTTGATGTGGGACTATAACTCATCTTTTATACACTCTAAATAGGTGCAAAGAGTACTAGTTCATTATATAGTACCACTAAACAAGTTACTTGTTAAGCTATTTAATAATATGGAACTACAACTCATATTTTAAACAAGTGGAAATGATTCATCATATAAAAACACTAAGCATTGTTGTTTGCTAAGCTATTCGGTGTGGGACTATGCTTAGTGGTTCTATATAATGAACTCTTTATATTAGGAGTTGGGAGTATAAAAAATTATCTTTTAGTCCTACATTGAATAACTTAGTAAGGAATTATGTTTAGTGGTTCAATTATAATAAACACTTTATATCTATAGGGAATATAAGAGTTCAACTTTAATCCTACACCGAATAACTAATTAACAAGTAACTTGTTTAGTAGTTTTATACAAAGAATACTTTGAAATTGTTCAAAGCATGTTGGACTTAAATTTGGTCACTAATAAGGTTCAAACTTTGCCTATTCAAGTCAGGGATTTTCTTTTACTCTAACAAACCATGCATAATAATTAGTTACATCCCCATAAACTCGTGATTGTCAATTCTTTGATGATGTCACATGTAAATGCAGTATAACTTTTTTTGGAGCATATTTATTAGTTTGATTAACAAGTCCAATGTGACATGCCACAGTTACAGTCTAATCTTAAAAAAATAAACAATATTAAAAATGCTAATGTAGCATATAGTCTAATTTTCAAAATAAACAATAGTATTAAAGATGCTTATGTAGCACTAATCTCGTTTATTTGACTAGCAAATTGATTTAATCAACAGTCAAAATAGTCCTATATGTTGATAATACATAGACCCATGCCCTGAAGGATAAATATTCATGAATATTGTTATAAAATATATTAAATATATAAATATTTTATTAGTTTTATGTTAGAAACTATTTATAATAAAAATATTTTTATTTATTTTATTATAAATTATAAACTATAATATTTTTAATTATTAATTATCCATTATAGATATATAGTTGATTGTATATCTAATGGACTATGGTTTTTAAAATATAATAAATGAGAAAAATTAAAATTAATTATGTGTTAGTTAAGAAAGTAATTTAAAGAATTATTTTGAAATTATTCAATCAATCTAAAGTGAGATTTAATTGAAAATGTTATAGTTTAACATTCGCGTGGCTTCAATTATATGACCCACTATTACGATATATTTATAAATTGATTTAATTGTAACATCGATTTTAGTGAAAATATTCTAAATTATTTGAAAAAAGCAGACAATTATTAAAAATTTGATTTCTATCAATCAATTATAAATATCAATAGAAATATTATCATTTCAAAACCAAATTAATGATTATAATCTTATTTATTTATTGGTTTTGGCAGGAAATTTATTTATTAAATAAATCATCATTGAATTTATATATAAGGATGTAAGGATCATTAATTTTGTGATAATGTTATATTACTTAAATCACCTATATAACAATAAGTTGTTTGAATTAAAATAAATGATTGTTGTCTCATAAGTAAAATATTTTGTCGAATTATGAAAAGGTTTAATGGAATAATGAATGAGAAATGAAATATATTTTATGTGTAGCTTTTCATATTTATTTTAAATGAAATTATTGTGTAGAACTCATGAGGAAGTCACATATAATTTTTTTTTTAAAAAAAATTGTTTTCGTATGTATATAGTATAAATAATCTTATTTTGGTATTTATTTTTGAAAAAATGCTCCAATTAATCAATCAGCTGCCACAAGTCCTCAAAGGTGATACAGCCAAACTTTATGGAAGAGACAAAAAGCAAGGAAAGGTCGCGTATATGGTAGAACTAGAAACATGAATGGCACACACTTAATAAAGTTGATATGATGAAGTTACATTTTTCAGTAATAATAATATAAATAAAATTTTGTAATCATTGTTCTTTTTCACATCCAAGATTATAATCTTGACTTCATTGCAACTTGGCAACGTTATGCACTGGAGAACAGTTTAATTAGCCTTTTTAATAAGGACCAAAGTTGGGTTAGTCACTTAGTCGGGTAGTATTAGGTTGGGTTGAGCAGCGAATGCAAAACCTTGCACGGGTGGCACATAATATCTGGACAGTTGCAAAATGAATTATAACTTTATGTATATATTTAATGGCCGACATATTTATACCATTTTTTTATTTTTATTAAAAAAATAATAATTTTGATGATTGGGATTCCCTAAGTTGGATCTACACTGGCTTCCATGGTCTTAATCTTGGTGTTGAAGTACGTGCTTCCGAGAATTTTGGCAAGTTATCTAAAGAAGTGATATTTAATTTGAGGGTGAGACTCACTTTCATCCAAAGGTTAAAAAAAATTAAAATCTCACATTCATATCACATGTATGTATTACTACCTATATGCTGTAACTGTGCTAGAGTGTAAATTGTTTGAACATCGTAATATTTTTTTACAGGTATGATATCCCACCGAACTCTGTCACAAAGAAGTAGCAGTGTAGCACCATAATATTAGTTAATTATTAATTAAAATAATTAATTTTTAAAAAAATGAAAAGTAAGAATGAATAGTAACTTGTTTAGAATATATATATATATATATAAAGAGAGAAAGAATGTCATGCGGAATGGTGACTAATGTCTTGTTTAGTATTAAAGAGAAATAAAGTACATGAAAATAAAAAAGGATGAGTTAGAATATGTGAGAAAAAAAAAAGTAAAGCTTAAATGTGTTTGATTGGAAAAAAATAGAGAATAGATGAGGATAGAGATGAATGAGTAAAAATAATGAAAATAATATAGTGGATCAAACTATTTTTAAATTAAAATGATTTTTTCTCTAAATATTCTTTACCAAACAACCCCGTTTCATCCCTTCTCCCCCCAATTTATTCTCCACCTAACAAACAATATCCTATTTGATAGAGATGAGAAAAATAAAGTGAATTGAAAAAAATGGATGAGTGAAAATAGATGAGAAGTAAAATAAAAATAAAAATTATTTGATTGAAGAAAAATAAGAAGAGACAAGAAAAAAGACAGAAAAACAAGTGAAAATAGATGATAAATAGTACAATAATTCCTATAAATTTATTATAGATAAGTGAAAATAGATAAAAAGAAATAGTAACAATAATGGTGATTGTATGTACTATCCTTACTAGTAGCATAAACAACTAAAAAATGGAAACTACATCGAATGAATGTTTATAATGCTTTCTTGTATGGTGATCGAGACAAGAAAATGTATAAGAAGGTGCATTCAGGGATTTCATTTTCGCATGAAAAACTTTGTTGTCTCCAAAAGTCATTACATTAAAACGAGCACCCTAATGTTAGTATACAATGTTGGTTTGTGCTTTGAAACAATATGGTTTCAAGCAATCATAATCTAACTAATGTCTTTTTGATATGCAACTTAATGTATTGGTTCATGTTGGTTATCTCAATATTTTGGGTAGTAATGGTGATGCCATTAAGGCCTTCAAAACCTATTTTTGTGCATGTTTTCATATGAAGGATCTTAGAACTCTAAAATATTTTTGGGAGATTGAGATAGCTTGAATTCCAACTAGCATTTTTTTGTGCCAGTGAAAAATATGCATTGGATATCATTACTGAAGTAGTTTGTTGGGGGTCAAACTCATTGGTTTTCTTTTAAATCCAAACCACCATTTTCTTGCCCTATGCATATGGTTGCACAATTCATGCAAAGACCACATTAAGATCATTGGAACCTGCTCTATGAGCTCGAAGTTTCCTTCATAACTCGTAAAACTTTTCCATGGTGATTCCTTTCATGCCTCATTTCATAGGGGACCCAAAAATGACTCTATTTCATTATATTACATTCATATACTAATTTCATTTATTTAATATCCCTATCTTTGGTGTTACTGAGACAAGAGATGTTGTTTCTAGTCTATCTATTTCTATAAATCAAAAATTCTGAAAAATGGAAAGTTGAAAAATCATTATATAATAATCCAAAAATTGTAATAGAAATATAATCCAGAAATTACAATAGAAAAGAAAAAGAGAGGTTAGAGATGATTTTTCAATCTTTTATACTGGATAATCTAGTATTCTTATGCATGAAAATAATTAATTCGATAGTTATAGTCGGGTTCTATTATGAATTTCTTACCACATTTTCTATATGACCTTTCTTATCTCTTGCTTTTTCGAGCTAAGCTTGTGAGAGAAGGGACTGAAAAGAAAATATCAGCAATAACTAAATTTATGTATTATGTATTATTTGAAAGATAATTCAAGCCAATGGATTTTATTATGTGTTGACGGTAAAGTGTTACATACCTTTAAAGTTTTACATCGAAAATAAATAACATAAAAAAAAATATATTTCACTATTATATCCAAAGTTTCATAATAAAAAATTAATTCTCTTTTAGTTCTTTTTGATCTTATATATACAATAATTTATTAAATATGGAGACATAGAGAAAATTTCAAAGTTAGTATGATTTTTTTTGTCTTTTTATTTTTTAATTTTTAACTTTAGATTGTTAGAATATTTGTGTGTTAATTTTTTTTAAGTTAGGAATTTTTTTTAATTAAAAACGAAATTATTTGATTTGGTTTGATAATTTTTTTAAAAAAATATACTCACAATTATTTTCTATAAGACTACGCATCTTTAGAGTTTCTAATGCTTTAAGAACCACATCAAAATAAAATATTGTTAGTTTTTTACCTTATCTTTTCTTTTCTCTTATTTATCAACTAAAAATGCTAGTAAAATAAATATTCGCACGATTAATTTGGGGCGATTATTTATAACATATGTTGTAGGGGTATTGTGATATTTGACTTTAACCTTTCCCCGTGCAAAAGCCATTCTCGAACCTAACAAACATTTTGAAATTTTAGCGTTATCTGATTTTCCAAATTTTAATAAAATTTGTGACGGCTTTTAAAATAAGCATTTTACACTAATAATAATAATAATAATAATTACAGTAAAAAAAGATGAAATAATAACAGCAATATTAATGCCGTCTAAAAAGATAATATTAAATAAAAATATTATTATTACTATTATTTTTTTAGTCACTAATATTGTTATTATTATTGTTTTATCTATTATTGTCAACGTAATAATAATATAAGTCAAAATAATAATAAATATTATATATATGAATATAAAAACAAATAAAAGTTGGAGTTTCGTAGTAAAAAAGGAAGGATCGATAGAGGAAATTGTGAGTTCTAATTTCTCCATTAATAAAAATTAATAATTAATATTTATTGATAAAAATATTTATATATAATAATAATAAAAAAATAATTATTAATACCAGAATTAAAATAGTATTAATTTAGTAAAAAAATAATAATATTATTATTTTTTACCTCATTAATATTATTTTTATTCATTTATCTGTTATTATTGTTTATTATTGTTAGTATTATTGTGAAAATAACAATAATAATGAGTCAAATATTAGTAATAACAATGATTATTTTACAATAATAAATTGTAACCAATCTAATGTTTTCCTTTAAAAAAAAAATCTAATGCAATGCGTATAAAATTCTTATTTTTAAAAATTAGGAAAAATGAAATAACAAAGCTCTCTTTCTCTCCCATTCTAATCTCTGTTTATCTTTCTGTGTATGTACTGGAAATCTAGAACTACAAAGAATCCCTCTCTTTTTCGTTTCCCTCCGCAGGTCCCTAAAATTCCCTCTCATCAAACCCTAATTCCTGGTTGATCCTATCGGCCTCGTTTTTTATCCATCGCCGAAGCAAATTTTTTTCTCCAATTTCTGTTGTTAATAATGTTTATTCAAACTCCATAATCTGTACTCATCGATGATTCTGGAACCTTCACGAGTCTCCCTCTTCTTCATGGGCCAATGCCGCCCTTACGATGCCTGAGCTGCGTTCCCGGCCACGCAGAAACCGCCTTGTAGATAACGCAAACGCCGATGAAATCGTGAGCGTTCGTGGAACCAGAGCGAGGAAGCTGAAAGACGATCAAGGAGTGAAGGAGAATATTAATAAGAAGAAGGTTTCTGGTAGGGTTTTGGAAGTGGAAGGCATGAATGAGTACGATAGTGGTGGCCGCAGTGCTGATAAGGCTCCCGAAGCTGAAGACGAAGGCACCACACCTCCTATTCCAGAGAAGGTGCATTCTGTTTCACATTTCGCCACTTTCTCATTCTTGCATTTTCTCTGTCTGGTTTGATTATGTGAAATGATTTTTGTGAATATTAATCTATTGTTTGTTTTCTTTACGGACAGGTTCAAGTTGGTGGTTCCCCATTGTACAGAGTTGAGAGAAAACTTGGGAAAGGAGGATTTGGGCAGGTTTATGTTGGTCGGCGGCTAGGAGCTGCGAATTCTAATGAACGAGCTGGTGCCGGTGCTGTTGAGGTATGGTGTTAGTTAGGGTGTTGATTGATATTTGGTTAAAGAGTGTGTTTGACTGATGCATATTGGATATGTCATTGGTACGTATTGTTCTATTGATTGTAGATAGCCTTAAAATTTGAGCATAGAAGCAGCAAAGGGTGCAATTATGGACCCCCACATGAGTGGCAGGTTTACAAGTGAGTTCACTATTTTTTCTTCCCGCAGGACGGAGTTGCTCTGCAGGGGTTGTTTTACTTTATTGTGGATATTAAGTTCTAACTTTGCGATGATTATATCTTGTAGTGCATTAGGTGGTAGTCATGGTGTTCCGCGAGTTCATTATAAGGGACGGCAAGGTGACTACTATATTATGGTATGTGCTCGTGAAATTTTTAATAGATGGACAGAGGCTCGTGGTTGTCTCTGAATGTTTTTCTAATGAAATGTTGCATACAGGTCATGGATATACTTGGCCCTAGTCTGTGGGACGTTTGGAATAACAACAATCCTCACATGTGAGTATCTATCTGAAATGATATTGAAATGTAATGCATCTTATTTTTCTTAATGTTATAGAGAATATTGAATAGCTAACTTTTATTTCTTTTTCCTTTTGGGTTTCAGGATGTCTACTGAAATGGTTGCATGTATTGCAATCGAGGCTATCTCCATATTAGAGAAGATGCATTCTAGAGGGTGATGCCCATTTTCCTGATTATGTTTATGATTTATTTCTGGATTTTATTTTCCTTGACAGATTGGTTACAGTTCAGAATGCTTCCCGACTAATAACCGTTGATTAGAAAATTATTAGTGGAGACTGTAACTAATTTAAGAGCTTATTATACATGTGCTTAATTTTCTCACATTCCTCAATAGCAATGCATAGCAGTTATTGCTTCATCATACCATGCTAAATTAGAATGGTGTCATTAGAATATATATATATATATATATAGGACATATCATATGGAAATGATATGTGAGAATGAGAATGATCATTCTCATTCGTTAAATTAAAATGAAAGGTCAAGATTAAAACATTTTAAATTCAAATTAAAACCTCATTTAACCATAAAATCTCTATAAGATTTACCAAACAAAAAATCAAATATTTTAAAGATTACGTCAAGATCATCACCTCATCGCAACCACCACCACCACCATCATCGCAGCCATCACCACCATCATTGCTACCAACATGATCGTCATTGCCGCCATTGCTGCTGCTGCCACCACCTCCATGATCGCTGCCATAACCACCGTCATCGCCACCAACATAACCGTCGCTGCCACCACCGCCATGATCGCTGCTATGATCGCCATTGCCGCAGCGATGGTGGTGGTTGTGGTGACGATTTTGACGTAAATTAAATCTTTAAAATATTTAATTTTCTATTTGGTAAATCTTATAGAGATTTTATGATTAAATAAGACTTTAATTTGAATTTAAAATGTTTTAATTTTGACCTTTCATTCTAATCTGACGGATAAGAATGACCGTTCTCATTCTCTCATAAGAGGGTGATTCTCATATGATACGTCCTCTATATATATATATATATTTCAAATTATTTAATACTTGAGTAGCAACTAGTGCTTTTAAATGCTTTATCATTCCGCACCAATGTAAGAGTTAGCATGGTATCAGCAGCAGCTACATGGATTGTTCATTTTTGGTATGATCACATTTCGTTGCAAGAACATTTCATCTTTATGCTGTCATTATTACAGATATGTGCACGGTGATGTAAAACCTGAGAACTTTTTGCTTGGACCCCCTGGAACTCCTAATGAAAAGAAGTTGTTTCTGGTTGATCTTGGATTAGGTAAGTACATTAGCCTTGAAACTTTGATATGTCCATTGTCAATGAACATATGCCTAATTTATTGTAATCTGGCTACTTATTGCACTCCCAATTTATCTATCCAGCAACTCGGTGGCGTGATAGTTCAACTGGCCTTCATGTTGAATATGATCAACGTCCAGATGTTTTTAGGTAAATTATTTGCTTAATATCTATAAACTGTAGTAAACGTCCAGGTTTTGAATGATTTTGTAAACTATATACTTGCCACAGGGGCACAGTTCGTTATGCTAGCGTGCATGCTCATCTTGGTAGAACAGGTAGTAGGAGAGATGACTTAGAATCTCTTGCTTACACTCTTGTCTTTCTTCTTCGGGGTAGGCTACCTTGGCAAGGATATCAGGTTATTATTGTCTCAAATAGTCATTTGAGTACTAATGGTAAGTCAAAAATATGATTCTTATGAGATTTTTTGTTACAGGGAGAAAATAAAGGATTTCTTGTCTGCAAGAAAAAGATGGCCACTTCTCCTGAAACTTTGTGTTGCTTGTGTCCTCAACCATTTCGGCAATTTGTTGAATATGTAGTGAATTTGAAGTTTGATGAAGAACCAAATTATGCAAGATATATATCCCTTTTCGATGGAATTGTGGGCCCAAATCCAGATATCAGGCCAATAAACACTGAAGGTGCTCAGAAGGTACTTAATTCTATTATTATTTTAAAATTTGCTTTTATTGCTTACATATTTAAAGTCTGACTGTTACTGCCCTTTTTTTGGGTTATTATTCTGTAGCTTATATGTCAGGTTGGACATAAGAGGGGGCGATTGACCATAGAAGAAGATGATGATGAACAACCAAATAAGAAGGTTCGAATGGGAATGCCTGCTACACAATGGATTAGTGTTTACAATGCTCGTCGACCAATGAAGCAAAGGTTTTCTTCTGATATTAAATAAGTTTTTGCAAGAGATTTTAAAATGTCAGAGCCTAAAGGTATTATCATTTTGTGTAGGTATCATTATAATGTTGCTGATGTGCGGCTGGCCCAACACATTGATAAAGGAAATGAAGATGGTTTATTTATCGGCAGTGTGGCTTCTTGTTCTAATCTTTGGGCACTCATTATGGATGCTGGCACTGGTTTCACCGCACAAGTTTATGAACTCTCTCCCCACTTCCTTCACAAGGTTGGCTAGTTTATGTTTTAGCGGTGGCATTATGCGTGTGGTGTTGGTGATATCCTATTATCATCTTTGTAACTATTATCGTTTTATCTGTACTGTATTTTACTAATTTTGTTTTTAACTTAACGTAGGCTAACAAACTCACGTTTCTGTTTAATAGGAATGGATTATGGAACAGTGGGAGAAGAATTATTACATTAGTGCCATAGCCGGGGCTAATAATGGATCCTCATTGGTTGTAATGTCTAAAGGTTAATACCCCTGAAGTTTTTATTCTTCATGTATTGTGTATTTGGGGTGGCAATAATATACATATTTTGACTGGTTATGTTTAAATTGTCTTCTTACTTGTATTTGGATTGATCCTTTTAGGTACCCAGTACTTACAGCAATCCTATAAAGTCAGTGATTCGTTTCCATTTAAGTGGATCAACAAAAAATGGAGAGAAGGATTTTATGTCACTGCTATGGCCACTGCCGGCTCAAGATGGGCAATTGTTATGTCCCGTGGGGCTGGTTTTTCGGACCAGGTCTTGTATTTTAAAAAATTAATTGTGATTAAATATCCTTGTGGCACTGAAAAATCCATCTGATTTATGTATTCTCTCCAAACTTAATGCCAGGTTGTGGAACTTGATTTCTTGTATCCCAGTGAAGGTATTCATCGAAGGTGGGATAGTGGTTATCGCATCACCTCAACTGCTGCAACATGGGACCAAGCTGCTTTTGTTCTTAGTGTCCCAAGAAGAAAACCAGCTGATGAAACTCAGGAGACACTCCGCACATCTGCTTTTCCTGGTACTCATGTCAAGGTAAACATTGCATCTGATTTTCCTTTATTCATTGCCATTCCTTGATCACACATGCTAACATTTGATTTTTTTTTCTCTTGCAGGAAAAATGGGCAAAGAACCTCTATATTGCATCTATTTGTTATGGGAGAACAGTGTCTTAAACTGATCAAATTGAGATTTCTGGCTGACATCATTTTGACCGCTGACACTATCCTGCTTGCTCTTACATAGTTGGGAACTGAAGATCCTCTTTGACAATTTTCTGAACAATGCAGTTCAGCATTAATGTATGCTAAAACCTGTGCACTGTATTTCAACTTTGTCAAAAATACTTGAGTTGAGTAAAATTAGGGATTGTGTCAATTGGGAAGATTCTTTGATGTTAATTTTGTACATATCTGAACAGTAATTACTATGTTGAATGCATGTGGACAGGTTATGCTTTTGTTTATTGATGGTATTTTGCAAATATGAAACTAATATTTTCCAGTAGGAACTGGACAATTTAAGCTGTGCACCCTTGTACTTGGGCCTCTTTATCGTTGTCACTTTTGACTTAAAGCTATTTCTGGGCTTCTTGATGTCTGAATTTGACCAACAGAAAGTGGTAAATTCTGGCAGCTGTTTGTAATTGTCTAATCATTTTTATCTCTTACTATTATTTCTGTTGCTCTCCTTTTCTGATAATTTACGATCAACTCTGTTTGATGAGTGAACACATCTCATGAAATTTAAATGGGGTTATTCTAACTGAAATGAAGGATGAGGATGCTTTTATTTCATTTTTTTTTTCAAAAGTTATGCTCACCCTTTTTTGTTTTACTTTTGAAGATTGTTTTTGCACTGTCAGCATGATGTTTTTGAATACTTTATCTTGACTATTTCAATTCATAAGGTTGTGGTTTCTACATTTTCAATTTATTTGATTGCTTTTGAATGGGAGCTATGTAAGCATCAGCTCAGTTTACTAGTTGTTGCAAATATTTGCCATTATTTGTGTAGGTAATGATGACTTTGAAGTTTTAAATGTACACCTCTATTATTCTAACGACTTCTTACTTCCGGTTTTCGAAGTCTACATGATGGGGTTCTCCTGGTCAGTCGTTCTACATGACTGGATGCTCATTGTATTTATTCCTTACACCAAATATTGCAAGGTGCACGTTTGATTCTTTTGAGAATTTTGGCGTTGGAAGCTCTTCTTGGGAGATAACTAGTGTACCTCTTCATTAGTGATTTGTGTATTTCCTGAGAGTTACTAGGACATACAAAGCAGGTATTTAATTCTGCAGCTATTGTTATTCAACTTATCTTGTGCAGCCAGCTGAAATATTCATGTAATTTAATCTAGATATGCTATATATGGATGAAACGTTTCATGTTCATTTGGCATGATTGCATGTTCATTTGGCATGATTGCATTCGCTGTTACTTCACATTTTTCTTGCTCTCAATAGAAATTCTGGTTGTTTGGGATGATACATTTAACTTCTGTGCTTGCAGAGTTTGGTTGGTCCTGGCAACTATTATGTTGCTGGAGCAACCCATATGTCATG
Source organism: Glycine soja (assembly GCF_004193775.1). Classification (NCBI taxonomy): domain Eukaryota; kingdom Viridiplantae; phylum Streptophyta; class Magnoliopsida; order Fabales; family Fabaceae; genus Glycine; species Glycine soja. The sequence continues at coordinate 7,261,969 of NC_041005.1, forward strand.
GAAATCAGAAGCTGTTCAAGGAACTGGTATTTTTGGAACTATTTGCCCAAGTGAATCTCCTTTTTTCTCATATTTGGAATTTTCTTGGCAAACGTAGGGGGATGGCTTCATTTTATGTTCTATTGTCAAATTGCCGTACTTTCAATGTCAAGTTACTACAATTATTGGAGATCTACTCTCTATTTTTTTTTTCCAAATGCAATATTTTAAAGACGCAATAAGTGACTAAAACAGAATGAAACATTTTCAAGTTTTATTACATTTTTTTTTTTTGTATGTTTGGAAATCTAGATTTCGAATCATTGTTGTCGGTGATGCAATGATAACATGCTTAAGAGATGTCCTTGATTTAAGAGAAGCTTTTAACAGAGTTTATAAGGGAAGTTATTCGGGGTGATGCAATGATACCCACTTAACCGTCAGCATCCTTGCCTTGGGTTACGATGGCGACTAATGGAATATATTGATGGGGGTCCTGCGGGAAAGAAAATCCTTAGTTTAATGACAATATGTTAATTATACGCGATGTTTGTGTCAACAAGTGTATGGACTAAAGGCATTTTATGCTCTTTATTTGGTCAAGTCATTTTATGTTTTTGAGTTATCTGTTTGGTTAGGTGACCCGCGGCTATTCAACAATCTGAAGGGCAAAAGTCCAGATTGATATGTGTAAGTTTATGCTACTATTCAATACTTTGATTCAGACATTGGAAAAGCGGGTGAATTATTTTTAGTGAGGCATGGAGGGTGTACTAATAGTTAAGATTGTGATAATGATATAAATAGGGTATAATAAATTAAAGTTAGTTACAATTATTATTATTATTATTATTATTATTATTATTATTATTATTTTTAATTGAGTAATGGTGTGTGTTGTTTTGTTATAGTGTAGTTTCAATTTTAGCAAAGTTGAAGCTTGTATGTAATGGACGATGTCATGGTTTCAGCCAAAATAAAGTAGGTAATTCATCGCCTTTAATAGCGAGCCAGCTAATAGCTATACTAGCTTCCTGTTGAGTATTGACTTGCTCATGTCAAGAATTTAAGAAGCATCTTCCACATGATTAAAAAGAAAAGGTGTTTAATTTTGTTTAATGTGCTAATACCTGTAGGTTCTTTTGGGATAAATAACACCTATGATTTTTTTGAAAGTCAGAAATAAAATTCCAAATTGTGTCTAAGGTAACTTGTAGTTTTTGCTTAAATTTTCAATAAATATATAGATGGAGAAAAAATACAATAATTTTTCAAGTTTCTCCGTTTTCAATTCTTTTCCATAAATTGAGGTGTATAAATTAATTTTAACCTGGAAGAGAAATTTGATTTATTTTATTTTCTTATATAAGTGTTGAGTAGTTCCTCCAAATTTACTCTACCAATGGTTAAATATCTGACAATAGAAATAGCATCTGAAACAATCCTGCTAGTTAATTATTTATATATATAATTTTCTTTTGATTGTGATATTATATGAAACTAAAACTAATTCAACTTGTACAGCACTCCCAACCAAAACTTAAGTGGACACTGGACAGGGAAAGGGCTTTACATGTTTCAGCTATGAAATGTGGATGAACGAGCACGATTCTCAATGTCAAGTGCTAGTTGCTTGCACCCAGGTCGTTTGCTGACTGTTTGAAAGCTCACCTTGAATGTCAAGAAGAATTGATCCCAAATACGCCTAAGATTGATCTGTGGCAAAGTCTCCTCAAGCGAACTCTTTCCTGGAAACGGTAAACATAACATTAAAAACTTGTAAATTACGCATGAAATGGGAAACGCAAGCAGATGCAGAAGTAATATGCACCTCACTGTTGTCGTGACCATAACGAATTAAGATGTTTTCTGCAACCTCTAATATCTTGCATTATCCTTTGTGTCTCTAGAATGTGAGCATCATAGTAAATTGCTTGGTCTCTCCTATCCTAAAATCCAATTGAAATTGTTGATACTGTGATGTACTGTGACAAAACTTCAGCGAGGAAATTCAGCCTTAATAGACCTGGAAGCACAGGACTGGGCCTCCAATTTTCAGGTTGGAGTACTGACGTTTTGGTATTGATCCACTCATCTTCCTCAACTCTAAATTCAACAAATATGACATGGACTTCCTGATTGTATGCACATACTATCCTTACTAGTAGTATTTCAGCAACTAAAAAAATGTGAACTACATCATATGGATGTTCATAATGCTTTCTTATATGATGATCTAGATGAGGAAATGTATAAGATGTCTTCGGGATTTCATTCTCACATGGAAAAGTTTGTCGCCCACAAAAGTCATTACATGATTTAAAACAAGCATCCCAGTATTAGTTAGCAAAGTTGGTCCGTGCTTTGAAACAATATGGTTTCAAGCAATCATACTCTAACTACTATCTTTTTGCTATGCAACATGACAATCTGCAACTTAATGTATTGGTCCACGTTGGTTATCTCATTATTTTGGGCAGTAATGGTGATGCCATTAAGGCCTTCAAAACCTATTTTTGTGTATATTTTCATATGAAGGATCTTAGACGTATAAAATATTTTTGGGAGATTGAGGTAGCTCAAAGTCTAACTAGCATTTTCTTGTAACAACGGAAATATGCATTAGATATCATTTCTGAAGTGGGTTTGTCGGGAGCCAAACTCGTTGGTTTTCCTTTAATTTGAACCATCATCTTGATTCCCTTCGCAAGTTGGTTGATCGATTAATTTATCTCTCAGTCACTAGACCTAAACTTTTTTTGTCATATATGCACATAAGCTTGCACAATTCATGCAAAGACCACAACAATATCATTGGAACGTTTTTCTATGTATTGTGCATTATTTGAAAGGTAAACTAGATCAAGGAATTCTACTCTGTGTTGGCTATGAAGTACTACATGTCTCTGATGTTTCAAATCGAAAAGGAATAAACATAAAAGTAAAACTTTTATTTCACTATTATATCCAATGTTCCACATGAGTTTTTTTTTTTTTTTTTAAACTCTTAATATTATATATGCAGTGATTTACTAAATGTTGAGATATGGAGAAAAGGGATTTACTCATGACATTAAGAGATGTCATCGTTGAGAGTTATCACCATCGATAGTTATTGCCTTCAAGGTTAACATAACTCTTTTTTTTTTTTTATAGTTTTGAAGTTTAGATTGTTAGAATATTTGTGTTTTTTTTTTCTTTTTAAGTTAGGAAATTGTTTTATTTATAAACAAAATTGTTTGACAATTTTTTTTAAAAAAAATATTAATCAACTCACAATTATTTTCTATAATACTACATGACTTTAGAGTTTTTAATGCATTGAGAAATGCATACGAGCATGTTTCACTCACCACGTCAAAATAAAATATTCTTATTTTTTTTTCTTTTCTTTTCTTTTCTTTTCCCTTATTTATCATCGAAAGATGCTAGTAAAATAAATTATTTGCACAATCAATTTGGGGCGATTATTTTATAACATGCGTTTTAGGATTGTTGTGGGATTTGACTTTAACCTTTTCCCATGCACAAGTCATTCCCGAACCTAAGAAACATTTTGAAATTTTAGGATTATCTGATTTTCCTAATAATCCATATCAGCTTCATTATATATCTGATCTAATAGGATATACAAGAAGAAGAAACCATATATTTGCTTACACTAATTAAAGCAAATAAAGTGAGCATGAGAAGAGAGAGAGAGCTTGGGCTTTGAACTTCTTAAGAAGAAAAGACCACGGTGCAATATTACCAAGGCATACTAAGATTTTCTCAACAAATACTGCAAGCATTAATAAATTCCGATTGATTTTGATGTAATTTATTTTGACATTATAATATACCAGTGGAGTGTGCCTCTTTACCTATTTTAATTAAAAATAAGAAATTAGAAGTTAAAAAAATATCAATAATATGAGAGTAGTGGGTTGTTATTAGGAGAGAAATAATAAAAATTTAAAAATTAACAAAAGGTAAAATAGTCTAGTGAAATATGTACATCAAATGAAGGTTTTTTTTATTACCAGCATATATATATATATATAAGTATGAAAGTAAAAAAATTGTAATATTATAATATATGAAAATAAAAGTGTAATGGTTGTGAATCAATAAGGATAATCATGAATTACATCAAAATACAATTTTCTTGCAATGATTCTTTTGATGTTTTAAAAATAATTTGATATTTTTTTATATCAAATAAATTCATTTCCTTTTATTCATACCTTGTTGGACAAAATTTAAAATATGATGGAGGAGTTGTGTATTCATTCTTTTCACTCATTAAAACTAACAACTAATTTTTATTGATAAAATAATTATATATGTATATAATAATAATAACAATAAAAAGAATAATCCTAAAAAAAACAATAGATAAAAGATACAAATAATATCAATGCAGGCAAAACAATAATAATATTATTATTTTTTAATGCATTAATATTATGTTTATTATTTTGTCTTTTATTATTATTATAATAAATTGTAACCTATCTAATGCTTTCCTACACCTTAATAAAAAAAAAAACTAATGCAATGCAATGTGTATAAAATGCTTATTTTTAAAAAAATAGGAAAAATGAAAAAACAAAGCTCTCTCTATCTCTCTCGTTCTAATCTCTGTCTATCTTTCTCTGTGTCTGTCTCTTTTTTCGTTTCCCTCCACAGATCTCTGAAATTCCATCCCATCAAACCCTAAGTCCGGGTTGATCCTATCGGCTTCGTTAACTATCCATCTCCGAAGCCATTTTTTTTTTCCCAATTTCTGTTGTTTATTCAAACTCCATAATCTTCACTCATTGATGATCCTGGAACCTTCGCGAGTCTCCCTCTTCTTCATGGGCCTGCGCCACCCTTACGATGCCTGAGCTGCGTTCCCGGCCACACATAAGCCGCCTTGTAGACAGCGCAAACGCCAATCCGACCACTCAGCCAGCCTCGCCGCCGGCCGCCGGAGCCTGTCGAAGGAAGCCAGCCGTCGCCGCCGCTCCGACCGGGAGGAATCGCAGGCTGAACAACGCGATTGCCGTCGCCGCCGATCAAATCCTGAACGCCGAAGACGAAGGTGGTGCCGTTCGTGGAACCAGAGCGAGGAAGCTGAAACAAGATCAAGGAGTGAAGGAGAATATTAAAAATAAGAAGGTTTCAGTTAGGGTTTTGGAAGTGGAAGGCATGGATGAGTACGATAGTGGTAGCCGCAGTGCCGATAAGGCTCCCGGAGCTGAAGACGAAGGCACCACACCTCCTATTCCAGAGAAGGTGCATTCTGTTTCACAAGTCGCCACTTTCTCATTCTTGCATTTTCTCTGTCTGGTTTGATTATGTGAAATGATTTTTGTGAATATTAATCTATTGTTTGTTTTTTTTACGGACAGGTTCAGGTTGGTGGTTCCCCATTGTACAGAGTTGAGAGAAAACTTGGGAAAGGAGGATTTGGGCAGGTTTATGTTGGTCGGCTGCTCGGAGCTGCGAATTCTAGTGAACGAACTGGTGCTGGGGCTGTTGAGGTATGGTGTTAGCGTGTTGATATTTGGTTAAAGAGTGTGTTTGATTGATGCATATTGGATTTGTCATTATTGACGTATTGCTCTATTGATTGTAGGTAGCCTTAAAATTTGAGCATAGAAGCAGCAAAGGGTGCAATTATGGACCTCCATATGAGTGGCAGGTTTACAAGTGAGTTCACTATTTTTTCTTCCCGTTGCTCTGCTGGGGTTTTACTTTATCATGGATATTAACTATTAAGTGTTAACTTTGCGATGATTATATCTTGTAGTGCACTAGGTGGTAGTCATGGTGTTCCGCAAGCTCATTATAAGGGACGGCAAGGTGACTACTATATTATGGTATGTGCTCGTGAAATTTTTAATAGATGGACAGAGGCTCGTGGTTGTCTCTGAATGTTTTTCTAATGAAATGTTGCATACAGGTCATGGATATACTTGGCCCTAGTCTGTGGGACGTTTGGAATAACAACAATCCTCACATGTGAGTATCTATCTGAAATGATATTGAAATGTAATGCATCTTATTTTTCTTAATGTTATAGAGAATATTGAATAGCTAACTTTTATTTCTTTTTCCTTTTGGGTTTCAGGATGTCTACTGAAATGGTTGCATGTATTGCAATCGAGGCTATCTCCATATTAGAGAAGATGCATTCTAGAGGGTGATGCCCATTTTCCTGATTATGCTTATGATTTATTTCTGGATTTTATTTTCTTTGACAGATTGGTTACAGTTCAGAATGCTTCCTAACTAATAACTGTTGATTAGAAGATTAACAGGGGAGACTGTAACTAATTTCAGAGTTTGTACTTAATTTTCTCACATTCCTCAATTGTAATACATAGCAGTTATTGCTTTATCATACCATGTCATGTTAGAATGGTGTCATTAGAATATATATATATATATATATATATATAAGTTAGGATGGATTGTTGGTATATTGATCGCACACACACACACACACACACACACATATATATATATATATATATTTCAAGTTAGAATGGTGTCATTATTGCAGATATGTACACGGTGATGTAAAACCTGAGAACTTTTTGCTTGGACTCCCTGGAACTCTTGATGAAAAGAAGTTGTTTCTGGTTGATCTTGGATTAGGTAGGTACATTACATTACACTTGAATCTTTGATATTGCCATGGTCAATGAACATAAGCCTAATTTCTCGTAATCTGGCTATTCATCGCACTCCCAATTTATCTATCCAGCAACTCGGTGGCGTGATAGTTCGACTGGCCTTCATGTTGACTATGATCAACGTCCAGATGTTTTTAGGTAAATTATTTGCTAAATATCTATAAACTGTAGTCAATGTCCAGGTTATGAGTGATTTTATAAACTATATTCTTGCCACAGGGGCACAGTTCGTTATGCTAGCGTGCATGCCCATCTTGGTAGAACAGGTAGCAGGAGAGATGACTTGGAATCTCTTGCTTACACTCTTGTCTTTCTTCTTCGTGGTCGGCTACCTTGGCAAGGATACCAGGTTATTATTCCTTCAAATAGTCATTTTAGTACTAATGGTAAATGAAAATATGATTCTTATGATTTTTTTTGTTACAGGGAGAAAATAAAGGGTTTCTTGTCTGCAAGAAAAAGATGGCCACTTCTCCAGAAACTTTGTGTTGCTTTTGTCCTCAACCATTTCGACAATTTGTTGAATATGTGGTGAATTTGAAGTTTGATGAAGAACCAAATTATGCAAAATATATATCCCTTTTCGATGGAATTGTGGGCCCAAATCCAGATATCAGGCCAATAAACACTGAAGGTGCTCAGAAGGTACTTAATTCTATTATTATTTTAAAATTTGCTTTTATTGCTTACATATTTAAAGTCTGACTGTGACTGCCCTTTTTTTGGGTTATTATTCTGTAGCTTATATGTCAGGTTGGACATAAGAGGGGGCGATTGACCATAGAAGAAGATGATGATGAACAACCAAATAAGAAGGTTCGAATGGGAATGCCTGCTACACAATGGATTAGTGTTTACAATGCTCGTCGACCAATGAAGCAAAGGTTTTCTTCTGATATTAAATAAGTTTTTGCAAGAGATTTTAAAATGTCAGAGCCTAAAGGTATTATCATTTTGTGTAGGTATCATTATAATGTTGCTGATGTGCGGCTGGCCCAACACATTGATAAAGGAAATGAAGATGGTTTATTTATCAGCAGTGTGGCTTCTTGTTCTAATCTTTGGGCACTCATTATGGATGCTGGCACTGGTTTCACCGCACAAGTTTATGAACTGTCTCCCCACTTCCTTCACAAGGTTTGCTAGTTTATGTTTTAGTGGTGGCATTATGCATGTGGTGTTGGTGATATCATATTATCATCTTTGGAACTATTATCGTTTTATCTGTACTGTATTTTACTAATTTTGTTTTTAACTTAACGTAGGCTAACAAACTCACGTTTCTGTTTAATAGGAATGGATTATGGAACAGTGGGAGAAGAATTATTACATTAGTGCCATAGCTGGGGTTAATAATGGATCCTCATTGGTTGTAATGTCTAAAGGTTAATACCCCTGAAGTTTTTATTCTTCATGTATTGTATTTGGGGTGGCAATAATATACGTATTTTGACTGGTTATGTTTAAATTGTCTTCTTACTTGTATTTGGATTGATCCTTTTAGGTACCCAGTACTTACAGCAATCCTATAAAGTCAGTGATTCGTTTCCATTTAAATGGATCAACAAAAAGTGGAGAGAAGGATTTTATGTCACTGCTATGGCCACTGCCGGCTCTAGATGGGCAATTGTTATGTCCCGTGGGGCTGGTTTTTCAGACCAGGTCTTGTATTTCAAAAATTAATTGTGATTAATTATCCTTGTGGCACTGAAAAATCCATCTGATTTATGTATTCTCTCCAAACTTAATGCCAGGTTGTGGAACTTGATTTCTTGTATCCCAGTGAAGGCATTCATCGAAGGTGGGATAGTGGTTATCGCATCACCTCAACTGCTGCAACATGGGACCAAGCTGCTTTTGTTCTTAGTGTCCCAAGAAGAAAACCAGCTGATGAAACTCAGGAGACACTCCGCACATCTGCTTTTCCTGGTACTCATGTCAAGGTAAACATTGCATCTGATTTTCCTTTATTCATTGTCATTCCATGATCGCACATGCTAACATTTGATTTTTTTTTTCTCTTGCAGGAAAAATGGGCTAAGAACCTCTATATCGCATCTATTTGTTATGGGAGAACAGTGTCATAAACTGCTCAAATTGAGATTTCTGGTTGACAACATTTTAACCACTGGCACAATCCTGCTTGCTCTTACATAGTTGGGAACGGAAGATCCTCTCTGACAATTTTCTGAACAATTCAGTTCAGCATTAATGTATGCTAAACTTTCTTTATGGTCACCATCACATATCATGAAGCAGAACCTGTGCACTGTATTTCAACTTTGTCAAAAATACTTGAGTTATGAGTAAAATTAGATTGTGTCAATTGGGAAGAGTCTTTTAATGTTAAGTTTGTACATATCTGAACAGTAATTACTATGTTGAAGGCATATGCACAGGTTATGCTTTTGTTTGTTGATGTTATTTTGCAAATATGAAAACTAATATTTTCCAGTAGGAACTGGACAATTTAAGCTGTGCACCCTTGTACTTGGCGCACTTTATCCTTATCACTTTTGACTTAAAGCTATTTCTGGGCTTCTTGTTGTCTGTATTTGACCAACAGAAAGTTGTATATATTCTGCCAGCTGTTTGTAGTTGTTTAATCATTGTTATATCGTATTATTATTGTTTCTGCTTTCCTTTTCTGATGATTTACTCCCAACTCTGCTTGATTGGTGGGCACATGTCATGAAATTTAAATGGGATTATTCTAATTGAAATGAAGGATGAGGATCCTTTAGTTTTTTTTTTTTCAAAAATTATTCTCACCCTTTTTTTGTGTTTTTTTTAAGATTGTTTTTGCACTGTCAGCATGATGTTTTTGAATACTTTACCATGACAGTTTCAATTCATAAGGTTGTGGTCTCTACATTTTCAATTTTGAATGCCAGCTATGTAAGCATCAGCTCAGTTACTAGAAGTTGCAAATATTTGTCATCTATTTGTGTAGGTAATGATGACTTTGAAGTTTGAAATGTCCACCTCTATTATTCTAACGACTTCTTCCTGTTTTCAAAGTCTACATGATGGGGTTCTCCTTGTCTGTCGTTCTATATGACTGGGTGCTCATTGTATTTATTCCTGTTCTAACACCAAACATTGCAAGGTGCACGTTTGATTCTTTTAAGAATTTTGCTGTCATGGAAGCTCTTCTTGGGTTCATTAGTGATTTGTGTATTTCCTGAGTTACTTGGACATACAAAGCAGGTATTGAATTCTGCAGCTATTATTATTCAACTTATCTTGTGCAGTCTGCTGAAATATTCATGTAACTTAATCTAGATATACTATATATGGGTGATACATTTCTTGTTCGTTTGGCATGATTGCATTGGCTGTTACTTAACATTTTTCTTGCTCTCAATAGAAATTCAGGTTGTTGGGAGGGTACATTTAACTTTTGTGTCTGTGGCAACTTGCAGAGTTTGGTTGGTCCTGACAATTATTTTGCTGGAGCAACCCATATGTCAAGGAAATCAGAAGCTGTTCAAGAAACTGGTATTTTTGGAACTATTTGCCCAAGTGATTCTCCTTTTTTCACATATTTGGAATTTTCTTGGGAAATGTAGGGGGATGGCTTCGTTTATGTTCTAATAATTTGTCAAAATTGCCCCGTATTTTGAATGTCTAATTTCTACTATTTTTGGAGATCTACTCTTTTTTTCTCTTTCCAAATGCAATATTTTAAAGCCTAATAAGTGACTATAAAGCATAATGAAACATTTTAAAGTTTTATTACATTTTTTTGTATGTTTGGAAATCTAGATTTCGAATCATTGTTGTCGGTTGGCAACATAAATAACATGCTTAAGAGATAGTCCTTGATTTGAGAGAAGCTTTTAACAGATAGTTTATAAGGAAGTTATTCGGGGTGATGCAATGATACCCAGTAAACCGAGTCAGCATCCTTGCCTTGGGTTACGATGGTGACTAATGGAATATATTGATGGATGTCTTGTGGGAAAAGAAATCCTTAGTTTATTGACAATATATCATTACTCTATACACGATGTTTGTGTCAACAAGTGTATGGATTAGGCATAGGTCCCTTTTATGCTTTTTATTTGGTCTAGTCATTTTATGTTTTGGAGTTATCTATTTGGTTAGGTGCCCCGCGGCTATTCAACAATCTGTAAGGCAAAAATCCAGATTGATTTGTCTAAGTTTGTGCTACTGTTCAATAGTTTGATTCAGATATTGGAAAAGCTGGTGAATTATATTGAGGCATGGAGGGTGTGAAGTTGGGGGGTTCTATCGCCTGTTATCTATTATTTTATTGCTTTCAAAGTGAAGCATTGGAATTTGGCTGTTTTGTTTATTTATAGTGTAGTTTCCATTTTAGCAAAGTTGAATCTTGTATGTAATGGACGATGTCATGGTCTCCAGCCAAAATAAAGTAGGTGATTCATCACCTTTAAGAACGAGCCAGCAAATAGCTATACTATATTCCTGTTGAGTATTGACTTGCTCATGTCAAGAATTTAAGAAGCATCTTCCACATGATTAAAAAGAAAAGGTAAAATGACCATTTAATTTTGTTTAATGTGCTAATTCCTGTAGGTTCTTTTGGGATAAATAACACCGATGATTTGTTTGAAAAAGTCAAAAATAAATTTCCAAATTGTGTCTGAGGTAACAGGTAGTTTTTGGTTAAATTTTCAATAAATATTTACATGGAGAAAAATACAATAAATCAATCTAAAGTTATATTCTTTTTTGGTGAATATAAATCAATCTAAAGTTAAAAGTATTTTATGTATTTTTTTTCTCTTATTTAAAAGTTTCTCCATTTTCAATTTGTTTCTATAAATTGAGGTGTATATATTAATTTTAACCTGGAAGAATGATTTATTTTATTTTCTTATATGAAAGTCATTAAGCATTTTTTGAGTAAAGCTTAAAGGATACGACACCAAATTGGGTTTGAGGTACATTGTTCTATTTTTTTTTTATTAACCCTAAAAGGTGAATTACATTCCTGTCAAAAGAAAAAGGTGAATTACACTGCATGCATAACTCGTTTATATTTTCAGTTGGGCTGACAGTCTTATTCTGACTTGGGAATTCCTCTTGGCCCCTCCATAAATTCCTCTTGGCCCCTACTTCTCAAATGAAATTATCCTTTTACCTGCAACTTCAAAATGTCCCAACCCTTCCTCTTCCCTCTTCCCTTTCCGGGCACCCCCTTCCCCTTCATTCTCCTTCCTCCTCCCCAACCCAAACGAACCCTTTTGTTTTGTTAGGGAAGTTGTCGCAAAATATAATAACGGAATTATGATTTTGTTGTTATGTTTGGGGTTAGAAAATATTGAATGGAATCACAATTTTATTATGTAAGGGAGGCGAAAACTGATTTGTAACGTAATCACGATTTTATTATGTGTTTTTATATAGCAGAATCATAATTCGGTGGGAAAGATATTTTTGGAACAAAAAAAAGTCTTGCGTATGTTAAATAGACAGCTCTTGTCCTAATCGAAGTTGTATCCACCCAATTACATGTCAGGTATCGTTTTCAAAGCAGAATTAGATTGCTAGTGGATAAGGAATATTTAAATCTTTCGGCTGTACTGACCGAACCTTCAAGATCAAACTATTAAAGTAATCACCTCACATTTGTACATTTTTACCCTTGTTAAATTCTATTCCTTTTTTCAGATTATATTATGATGCAATCATACACTTGATGTGTAAGATGTTCTTCAGAATAAGTAACACTTATTTTAAAAATCATGATAAAAATTAAAAATCGATTCACAAATTCACTTGTTTGTTATAGACATACAACGCAACATTTATTCATTTAAACTGAGACTATAAATTAGAGGAATATACAAATATGATAATTTAAGTTTAATAATTTTTGCATATATTAAATCACCTTTATTAAAATCTATAGAATTAACACAATGATGTAAAATATATTAATTTAAGTTTAATAATTCTTGCATATATTAAATCAATTTTATTAAAATCCATAGAGTTAACACAATAGTATAAAATCTCATTACATAAGAATAATTTATTTAATTAGAAAATTCATGTTTAATTTCTCTATTACAAAATTTTCTTGGGACGGTAACAGTCACACAGTAAATGAGATTAATTTATGATCCAGGTAAAAAAAACAATAAACTTTACTAAAATCATACTTTAATTTATTTACCCGCCATAGAACCATAAAACTTTATATTTTCCTTCGATTCAGTTCCGGAAACATACGAATGATGAGGGGAGGTATCCATATCAGGTACCATTGCCTTTGATGAAAAACATTTTATAAAATGAGGTCTTTTCCCCCTAGTGTATTAACAATTCCATAGTTGAAGCTTACTCATCTTTTACCATCTACTTCCCTTATCTACCAATGATGACAAAAAAAGGGCCACGAGTTTCATAATTCTTCTTCTACAGCACTCCCAGCCAAAACTTAAGTGGACGGGGAAAAGGCTTTACATGTTTTAGCTATGAAATTTGCATGAACGAGCACGATACTCAATGTCAAGTGCTAGTTGCTTCCTGCTGCACCCAGGTCCTTTGCTGACTGTTTGAAAGCTCACCTTGAATGTCAAAAAGAATTGATCCCACATGTGCTTAAGATCTTGATCTGCGGCAAAGTCTCCTCAAGCGAACTCTTTCCTTCAAGGAGTAAACACAACATTAAAAACTTGTAAATTACGCATCAAATGGTTAATGCAACCAAATGCAAAGTTGATATGCACCTCACTGTTGTCATGATCATAACGAATTAAGATGAGACATCTGCAACCTCTAATATCATGCATTCTCCTTTGGATCTCTACAATGTGAGCATCATAGTAAATTGCTTGATCTCTCCTCTCCTAAAATCCGATTGAAATTGTTAAGTTAAATACTGTAATGCCCAGTAACAACACTTCAGCAAGGAAATTCAGCCTTAATTCACCTGGAAGCACAGGACTGGGTCTCCCATTTTCAGGTTGGAACACTCTGTGCTTTCCAAAGGAATGGAGCGTTGGCGTACTGAAGTTTTGATATTGATCCACTCATCTTCATCAGCTCCAAATCCAACAAATCTGACATGGACTTCCTTTAACAAAAGGCAAAAGAATGTCTCAGATGGCAAAATCTTGTACCTTCTTTATAGGGGGAAATCAATCTATCTACAAGTCTTGCATCACTAAGCTATGAATATCAGGATTGTGAAAACTTACAGCTTCCCCTGTGCTAAGAAATCTATGAGCTAGAAATGCCTCAACATCATACCTGCAATTACATAATATTTGAAGATTACATAATTGATCAGGACAGTAATGTTGAATATAATATGTCTAAGTATGCAATTAGAACATACTGCAAATTGTACAAAATTTAAGTATAGCAGATCTGTAAAATTTATGAAAATCAGACATTATTGTTTCAAAAATAGAAAGTGCAAGAGCAGGAAAAATGCAGTTCAAACCAGAAGGCAAAAATAAACTACCCAGAATTTTTCAGCAGGAAAGAAAGAATATTATAGTATTACCATATAGATGGCCTAAACTTTTTTAAATATATTTTTCCTAAAAGCAATAAAAAAGCAGTGAGCTTAGTTTTTTCAAGATAGAAATTAAATTGATTAAAGACAGGACTGTCCAGGTACCAGAACCAACAACACCATTTTTGTGTGTGTGAAAGAGCACCATTTAAATAATCCATCTGCATCGATCCACAAGGAAAAAGAAAATATTGTCTCTTTTTAAAAAGAGGAAAATCAATCATATTAGGAGAAGGCAAATTGCTTAACAATGAGAAAAGAAAAAAGAAAAAAGAAAAATAATGGTATTATATAGATACAAAAGCCTCCTGAGGTTTTGGAATATCTATTACAGGAACTCCTATGCAAGTTCCATCTTCAGCATACCATAGAATGGAACAAATGCACAAAGCACAATTATACAGTACTATAGATGAGAATTGTGAACAAGTTTAGCAACTTATGAACACAATTCATGCCATACAAAATGTGCCTTTCCATGTTAATAATAATGGCAATAATTAATTAATAGTAAGATAGCCAGAAATGACATTGGTACATCCATATTTAAATTACTTTTCCCATTCCAATATGAATGGGATGCGAGTCTGATCTTACATTAACTGGAGCAAGAGGTGTAATCCATGATTTAAGACTTCAAGCAACCTTGCTACCAACATGGAATGCATGTCAAGGGGACACATATATGATGAAGCTATCAACAATTGAAGTACCTCCAAGGTAACCGTGTCAATAAGGATAAACAAAATCGTTTTATAATATTGGAAAAGTGTACATGAGAATGTTTTCCTTTCATACTTTGGAAAGGTATTTGTGAAAACTTTTTAGTGACAGTAAAATTTAAAATACTTCATAAGCATTGAATACTGATGATTAGTTGATTACTAAGAGAATTTACACTAACTGCAATACTCTGTATGTGCTTACCATGCTCCATCTTTTGATGATCTTGCTTCAAATTCCAACTCTGATGGGTGTTGCATAGTTTCTCCTGCAAAGCAATCAGTTCAGGCACAATCCCACAAGATAAACTCAGTTGATTAGGAGTTCAGACCCCAGACACATCAAGCATAAAATAGGCGACCTACCATAACTCAGCAATGATAGATGTCGCAATTATATTAAATAATCTAATGTTGACCATTTGAATACTTGAAGACAGCATAAGTAGTGACTATGCTAAGAACCTTAAGGCACGCAAGAAGTCTCACCTTCCTTGCATTTAGGAACCATCAACTCACTGCTAGGGACTTGTGGTGAGTCTTGGAGCCTAGTCTGAAACCAACTCTCAATCTAAAATTTCCCCCAAAATAAAAGAATAAATTAAAAACTACTTAAAATTAAGGCACAAAGACAAACAAGCTCTCCAATATCAGAAAAAAGAAAGCATCAGTTTTTGAAGGATAGTGTACTGAAAATTAAGAAAATAGAATACATGAGTTAGTAAGAAGAACATCAACCTCTGTCCATTTTATGATAGGCTTGCCAGCACGGCCAGAGGAATAGCTGCAGAAACATAACATTCCAACACTCCTCAATGACAATACAGCATTTATTACTAGAAAATAAACCAACAACCATTCAAAAGCAAAACTCACTTGAAACTTCGAGCCAGTTTTTGGTAAAATTCCTTGCCCAATGACCCCCCCGTAGGTTCCCTCAACAATTTCTCCATTTTCTCAATCTGTTTTCCAGAGCACAGCAAGTTCAAATCATTAACAGGACATGCTAAAGCACACCCTCTATATTCTATAACCAAGGTTTTAAAAAACAGTCCACAACCGTGTAAATCACCTATTTCATCCCTAAAAGTGTTAGGTGCTATCACCTTAGTCCCTGAAACTAAGGAAATAGAACTACAATCTGTCAAGCACATTAGTTCAACCGCTACATGAAAGATGTGACTTAAGTGATAATGTTAACATAGGGACTAAAATGACAATAAGTGGTTAAGTTTAGGGACTTAGCTAAAGACAATTTCAGGGATTTATTGGGCATTTCCTTAGTTTTAGGAATGCATATGATAGCTCTTAACACTTTCAGTGACCAAAAAAGTGATTTACCCGTTTTGGGGATGTCTATGACTGTAACACAACTGCAATAATTATGGCCAACTCAGTCGCATTGGTCTGCAATTTCCAGCAATATCACGGAATGCGATGAATCAGAGACCATACCCGCTATTTAAAACCTTATCCATAACCTTCACAAAATTATCAGTCACTACTACTCACTACCTTCTTACAAACACCATGACCAACAATGAACAATCAAAGTTGGAATCATCGAAGTAACATCAAATACTAAATACATGACGTGAAACATTGTTGAACCAGTAAAACGTTATTAAACTTAGAAACTTATAATTTGTAGCCCAAGGCTTCTAATTCCAAACACAAAGAACATATCCCAATTGTATAGCTGATAACGATGATACTAGAGGAACGGCATAGAAAAAGTTGAAGAATCAAAATTGAAAACCCAGACCGGTGGCACAGCAATTGTAATTAAAATACCTCGGCATTTGTAAATCCAGAAAAGACCGCTCGATTCCTAGGACGCAAGCGGTCCATGAACTTAAAGTTCGTCGCTTTCGTTCAAAAATCTAATTTCTTTACACTGAATTTGAATTTCTCTCCTCTACGAACCTCAAGTGCAGTGAAAACCCTAGCAACTTTTTTCTTTTTCTTTTCTTTTCCGCTTAAATTCACTTTTGGTCGTGTAGTTTTATAACTTGCAAATTTGGTTCCTATTTTTTTTTATTACACATAATTTTTCATGTTTTAAAAATTGAGTAATTTTAATTCACCGGTAGTCTGCCATCAGTTTTTAGGTTGTATTTGGTTCAGATGAGAAAAATAAAATAGATAAAAATTAAAAATAAAAGGTCAAAATAAGTGAAAAATAAAATGATAAGTAGATATATTTGATTGAAGAAAAATGAAAAAGAAATTAGGAAAGAGATAAGAAATAAAAATAAGTAAGAAGAGAGCTTATATGTTAATTAATAAAAAGTCATTAGTTTGAATTTATATTTTTTTTAAAAGTAAAATCTCAACTTCAATGTTTATAGATTTAAATAATATGGTAAAAAAAAAACTCAATTAAAAGTGATGAAACAAGTTCTCTCGGAGGGTTAACAAAAATCAATAAAAAATTTACATAAATAATATAATTAAAAATAAATAAATTATCACATGCCATCCTCATCGGAACTGACGGTAAAAATTCAATGCAGAAGGATTTTATTTAAGGCGTTTGGAAGGAACCTCATGTGCGGGTCCCGTGCGGAGCAGGCAATTAGTAATTCTTTAATATATATTATTTTTAAAATTAAGAGAAATTAAATTATATATCAGTAATTATTATATTATTTTATAATTTTCAACTACACTATATTTATTTAAAATTTATTATTGAATTCAAAACTCCTTTTATATAAATTATATATACAAACATTTATATTAATTTAAAATTATTTATTACCTCATTTATATAAATTAAAATCAATAAAATATAAATATTTTAAAATATATTAAAATATAAATAATTTTATTATTTTTTTGTTATAGTTTAATTTTAATAAAATTTAACATAACACTTTTATTTTAATAATATGTAGATATAATTTAACGTTTTGATTAATAAAAATTACATTTTATATTAAATTATAAAAATAATAAAATAATTATGAAAGTTATAATAATATAATTTGATATCACCTCTTTCAAAATAATTATTTACTGACAAGTATTGTTACAAATTTGCAGTTCTTTAAATAAAGACACAAAGTACATGTTTGTTTGTTTTTCCCCGTTTAAAAGCAATATTTTTTGCTTCTCGGTATCAAAGGAAGTGAGCATTGGAACCTAAGTTTGATAAATTAACGTGTATCTCATAGTTTACGTGGAAATGTGTTGATAAAATTGATTTGGAATAGAATTTGTCAATTTGTTGTGGATAAAAAAGATCAACTTTGTTTTTGAGAAGTGAAGTGTTTTTAGTTTAGTTTCTGAAAATAATATGACAAAAAGATCACTAAAAAAATCCTATGTTATCACTTTAATCTCTAACTTTAATTATTTATTATATAATATTTTAGTATCTAAAAGTATATTAATATAATCACTTAATTTAAATTTAATTATTTATTATATAATATTTTAGTATTTGAAAATATATTAATATTGCCAATTAAGTTATGCGATTTTTTGAATTTTGACAGAGTGACAAATTACGTTTTCAATGACCTTTGGTCATTTTATTTTTATTTTTAGAGACTAAAATAACGTCTTCCACTTTTAAGAATAAAATTAATTACATATCCAATTTATTATATAATTTTTTTTATTAAATAAGTTTTGAAATAATGTAATTTATGTTAAAATGTTTTTATTTTAAAGTTAATAATAAAACTTAATATAATTTTTTTATCAAATACAAAAAAATATTTAAATTTAATTCAATTTAAAATCAATTTTAGACTTGATTAATTTCTTAATGTGGAATAAAACATGTGATGTTAACGTGATTGTATCTTTAACCTGAATCTGAACACGTTATAACATGTTAAAATTTGGATCCAAATTAGTTAAACAACTAATGTGGTACATGTTTAAACATAAGTGGTATTAAAAAATTATAAGTTAACAGATCATTAATAAACACTAAAATAACGTGTAAAATATTATTTATAGAAAATACAGTACGTAATTATTCAAGTACGATAACTTAATTATTTAGGTTATTTGCAACCCACGCGTCTTTTTGTTTATTCCTCCAATTGAAAACGTAACCTCACAGTCACAACATTTAAAATAACAATTTTAACAAAAAAGTGAAAATAAAATAAACAAGTAGTATAAAATTTCATGGGATATCATGTATGACTCCCGGGAATGCTAGAATTCATGGGAATCAGTATTTATTTTTTTAAGAATTGAAGACATTGTCATGAAGGCTATAATAACTCAGGTATTCATATTTAACCAACTGAGTCCATTCATTAAGGGAATCGAATGAAACCCACATCCGGTTATTTTTTACTTTTGCTACAAATAAATCCGTCAGAGAGGTTCTCACAGTGATAAAGATGGAAATAAAATGTCTTACTAGGTTCAAATAAAATCGTCTTCCATAAAAAAATATTTATGGTCTCCATTAAAAAAACAGATATGAAAATCAAATATAAGTTTTTGTTTTTCACCTCACATTCTAAGAGTCTGATTTTTACACATAGACTATTAATTCTCTTAAAAATATCATCTTATAGTGTATAATGTGAAAGATCTAACTTAACCTCTAATATTCTTGAACTTGATGTGTGAACAAGATCAGAGTCTGCCTTAATATTATCTTAGATTTCATTTTAAAACCAATTAATATTAAGTGAGTTAACAAATTCTTAATTTACCTATAGTGCCAATGGGGATGTGAAGTGTAAAGGTGTAGGATGTAGAAATTAATAATATAGCATATAGTAAGGTTACTTTTTTGTTTCTAGTTTCTAGAAAAGAAAAGGTCTCACTTGGAAATTTCTTCAGTTTGGAACTTTTGATTTCAATGCCGTGTTACCAGTTTTTCTTGTCTAAAGGTTAATTTAAAGTTTTCACACTATCCACCTTGTTTATGTACCAATTCAGAAAAAAGGTCAAAGTAGGAAATCTCCTACAGTTAGAGATTAAAGTCGCCTACGATTATAAATTAATTTTACATGTTTATGATTATGACACAATCCCAGTATATCACAAACTCAAGAAATTTAGAAAAGGTATATCTAAATAAGAGCTTCAATCCATTTTTTTTCCCTCGATTAAACACAAATAATGAAATAATGGAGGAACAATCTATATGCCAATTGACGCTTCCTACAATATTGTTCGTACAAAACCGTTTAATAGAATAATAACTTTATAATTTGCATATATGAAAGCAGAGACTCTTCGTTTAAATATTAATTGAAAGCTTGATACATTATAAACTTATTCCCAACATATTCTTCCCTAAATTATCCTTTTGAATGTATGGCTGATGGTGTTATAATGACATATGTATCAACAGATCCCTCTCGTCAACATATAGTTTTTTTTATTATTGGAAAAAAATGGATAAATGAAGGTCAACTATAGCACAACGTCAACATATAGTAGTAAAATACAATAGTATGTTTGAAGCTAAATTTGGTACTTTTTAAAATTTATATATGAAAATAACTATTTAGAAATTTATAATTTTTTAAATTATTATTTATTTATCTTAGTTGTGTACATGTAAATTTTACTTAAATTTAATTTATTTGGTTTTATTTTAATTGTTAAAATGGATAGTTTTCCCTTACAATTTTGAGTTTTCCCCCATTGTAACTAATTAAAGAAAATGAAGTAAAATATGAAAATAAATCTCTACTGTACGTCAAACTAATGTGAAGGTTAACTCTAGTGAAATTGTTTTTTTTTTTTTTTAGAATCTCTGGTGAACTTGTTAAAAAAATACCTGTATCTGTTACCTCTAATCCACTTATAATAGATTTATTCGATTGTTTTTTTAAATGTTCGTAGTTTAGATAAGAGTTTAAAATGAAAACACTCGTTATTTTATAACTTTTATAATCGAAGGTTTTAGAAAAATTACATGGTCTGTTTTTTAAATTTTATGATTCCAAGCAATACACTTTATAATTCCCAACACAATCCAGCAGTGCACAGTATAATGCTCACGATCATGAAGGCATGTTAAATTGAGTTGTGTTATTCATATAACAACTCGTATAATATTGTGTACAATAACATTTGCTGTGTTTTTTTTTTATTGTATCATTTATTACATTTTATGCTTTTTATAATAGTATAATATATATATATATATATATATATATATATATATATATATATAGAGAGAGAGAGAGAGAGAGAGAGAGAGAGAGAGAGAGAGAGAGAGAGAGAGAGAGAGAGAGAGAGAGAGAGAGAGAGAGAATGAAATTACATTTCTCTATTAAAATATATATCCATTATTATATTTGGGCTAATTAAGTATGTGATATGAAATTGAATGGCATGCGGTGCCGGTGCGGCTGCGGAAGAGAACATAAGAAAACCAAAGAATTGTAAAAGCCAGAACGTCAAAAATGTCTGATTCTTGAATAAGGACTACAAAGTTGAAAACCAAAAACTGTTTGAAAAATCCTCCAATTCCGACCAGTTTGAATACAAGATAAGATAGTAGGAGTATAATCGAATACATCATGTATACATGGTAACATGGGGACAGAGAGGTTTCAACTATTAACTGAATAATATCGACATTAATGTACTTTTTCATTGTCGAGAAAAGTATTTTTAAAATTTCATGTAAAAGTTATTGATTTTTTTAAAAGTATTTTAAATTTACAAAATACAATTTAATTTCCCATCTCATGTTTTTAAATTTATCATTTCACTATTTACCTTAAAAAAATTACAAGTATTAATTAATATATTAAACTATTCTATTTTTACTTAAAACTATTGGTATCTTAACATCACGTTTGACATCCAACTAACTTGAATTAAGTTAGGTGAAGTCGTTAAAGCAACAAAATTATCCCTCCAAATACACAAAGTGATAAAGAAATTAGTACTTAAGACTTCTTATTAAAGAAAATCGTATTCTTTCAATTGATTGATTTACATCCTAAATGGTATGATAAATTATTTAATTATATATTAAATACTCATTTTTTTGGTACAAATATTAAATGACCCTTACTTAATATCTCAAAACATTTACTAGCAAAACCTATAATAAATATTTTTTATTTTCGTTAACTGCATATTTCAAATATCATTATCAAATAAAATCAATTTTGTAAAAGAAAATACAAATCACTATTCTATTTTGGGAGAAAGCTAGATGGGATGTGTGGACTAGAATATAGAATATACATGAATGAAGAATGAGCCTTTGTTTCTCTTCCTTAAACTATTTTGGTTTTGGTTCTGTCCTGGCAGCAGTTAGAATAGCAGGGAAATATTGACTCTTCAACAAAACGCGGAGAATCTGCAAAGCTTCTTTTTCAAAACCTTCACTTACATCTTCCGCCAAGTCAATATGATGTGGCTCAATAGGCACAGGCACAACATTAATATTCTGCTACCACCTACAAAAGTAATTCCCATTATTATTATTATTCTTAATTTCTTATAGTATTTTTTAATATGGCACGGTGTGAAATGAAATATTCAAATGTGCATTCAAATGCTGGTTAGTACAACGAGACAACCAAGGACTACAAATATATTTCCTATATTTGATTATTACGCGTGCTACTAGTCCACCGTGTTCCCTAGCCACGTTGAAATCTGACTCCATTTTGATCACATATGTAACCAAACCAAAGCAAAAAAAAAAAAAAGAAGCATTTCTTACCTCTTAAGAGCTTATATATATAGGTAGATAGCAAAGTTGTTTCGGACACATACCAAACTCGCATTCTGTTTTCCGCTGCTTGTTTGTGCCTGCGTAGCTACAAAGTAAAAGAGGTGAAAATCATTGCTTGCTGTTGTTGTTGCATTCATTGTATGTATTAATGTAGCCACATGCATGATTCCATGAACATGTCTTTAATTCTCATTGTTAATTAATGAGTTGCATTAGCAGGGACTAGTACAAAAGTTGTTGGCAGTGACCATGTCGAGCACTTCGTTGAAGGAGATGAGGAACGGTGGTGAGGATTATAGCAATGGTCATGGTGGTGGTGTAAGGGACTTGTATGGAGAGGATTGTGCCACAGAGGACCAGCTTATCACCCCATGGACTTTCTCTGTGGCCAGGTATCACTACATGCCAAAAAAGACAATAAGAAACTTGTCTTTTTGTATTCATTTCCATGTTTGGATCTGTGTTTCATTTGTCTTTATGATCTTGTTCATGTGGGAGTTTTAAGTTTTGGCTATGCTAGACTTGTTTTCTGATCTTTTGTAACTTTTTTTTGGAGAAAAAAAAATCTTTTATTTCATGGCATTCTTGGGTTTTATGTGGTTTGGAGTACTGGGTTTGGTAGATCACCAGATAGTGGAGTTATTTGAAGCTAATATGCTTTAGAGGCTATTCTATTGACTTGTTATGATGCGATCTGCATAAGGAGTGGTTTGTGTGTTGTAATGATATGTTTGAATTACTTGCTTGGAGTTTGTGTGGTAATCAAGCATTTTTGTGTTACAGTGGATGCAGTTTGCTGAGAGATCCACGCTACAACAAAGGACTGGCCTTTACTGAGGGAGAGAGAGATGCCCATTACTTGCGTGGCCTTTTGCCTCCAGCTGTCTTCAATCAAGAACTTCAGGTTACTTACTGTCACATTCGATTACTTATTTAACATAAGGACAAAACTTGGACTCAAATTCTTAAGTGTTTTAGTATTGCTCTATAATTAGAATGAGATTTTCATCTTGATAATCTATGTAATAAGAAATTTATTATCAAGGTGAAACTCCTATTTTGATTAGAGAGCAACACCAAAACACTTGAAATTGCATTTAACTTTTATCCTTTATATAAATGATATGTTAGATGCAGTGCAGTCTGAGGATTTTTGGCTAAACTTCCTTGTTATTTTGGTTTTCAGGAAAAGAGGTTGATGCACAATCTTCGCCAGTATGAGGTTCCTCTACATAGGTACATGGCCATGATGGATCTTCAGGTACTTTCTCACTCACTTACAATTTTCCCTTGTAAAGTGCATATATCATGTAGCAAACTCTTTTGAGAAAATGAATTTTGCTACTACATATATGTGTACAATATGCTGGTGTAAAGATAATATAACCAAGAACTACTGCTATGGAGTTTCTCACTGTCTGTGACATTTCTCTATTGTTAGGAGAGGAATGAAAGGCTGTTTTACAAGCTTCTGATCGATAATGTTGAGGAACTGCTTCCTGTTGTTTACACTCCAACTGTTGGAGAAGCATGCCAGAAATACGGAAGTATTTTTAGGCGTCCTCAGGGTCTATATATCAGTTTGAAGGAGAAGTAAGCTTTTTTCATGGCATTGCTCTTTTTGTTTTTTCTCTTGGCTTTGAGAAAATACTAAGTATTTGAATTCTTCAGAGGCAAGATCCTTGAAGTACTGAAAAACTGGCCAGAAAAGAGTATTCAAGTTATTGTTGTGACTGATGGTGAGCGTATATTAGGACTTGGAGATCTTGGTTGCCAGGTAAAATATATTGTTAGTCTCTTAAATCTGCATTACACATAAAGACAATTATAGTAACATAATTTTTCTAAAATTTTGTTAGGGTATGGGAATTCCTGTTGGGAAACTTTCTCTCTATACGGCTTTAGGAGGTGTCCGCCCTTCATCTGTAAGAACTACTAAATGCTGTTTTCTCTATTCCTTTTCCCTTCCCTCCCTCATAGTTTATCAAATAATAAATTGCTATCTGGATCTTCTCTGATTTCAGTGCTTGCCAATAACCATTGATGTTGGCACAAACAATGAGAAGTTGCTGAATGATGAGTTTTACATTGGACTTAAACAAAAGCGGGCAGCTGGGCAGGTCTGATCATCCTTGGCCCTCACAGACATACAAATTAATGCACATTTTTTTAAGAAAATAATTTGAGTGTGATGTTTCTATTCCGTTAATGTGATAATTGTTTGTTGCGGTTCAGGAATATGCGGAGCTTCTAGAGGAGTTCATGCGCGCAGTTAAGCAGAATTATGGGGAGAAAGTTCTCGTACAGGTTATATATCAGATTCAACACCTACAGTGGCTTTGGCATGCTTGAAATTATTGTTTTCCTAAATTCCGTTATTCCTTTTCAGTTTGAGGATTTTGCCAATCATAATGCATTTGATCTGCTGGAAAAATACAGCTCATCTCATCTTGTTTTCAACGATGATATACAGGTAGCATGCTTTAAAGCTTTTTGACTTGTGCACAGTTCCTTATTTTTATTTCAGGTTACTGATTCTGCCCTTCTTTGGTTTAATGCAGGGTACAGCATCTGTGGTATTAGCAGGATTGCTTGCATCCCTGAAATTAGTTGGGGGGACCTTAGCTGACCATACCTTCTTATTCCTGGGTGCTGGAGAGGTACGAGTCTGAGGGAGACTGGTTTGCATTCGCCATTAAGTCTAGATGTGCTATTGCCTTAGTCTTTATTATGCTTTAGTATCTTCTCTGTAGGCCTATATTCTTTTTTCCTTTTAGTAATACATGATTTATGAGAATCATGAATATACATATGAAGTGAACTTATATCTGTTTTTTCATTGAGAGGAATTTTCTTAATTGTATATTTTGGTTGTTGAAGGCTGGAACTGGTATAGCTGAGCTGATAGCTCTTGAGATTTCAAAGCAGGTATAACTTGTTATTTGTATGCTTCTTTATTTGATAACATTCATTTTATGAAGTATCTAATTACTCTTTCGTTGACCAGACTAAAGCTCCAGTGGAAAAGACCCGCAAGAAGATATGGCTCGTGGACTCAAAGGTAAAAATGCCGCAGGTTATTGGAAAATAGGAAAGAGAATAATCTTCTTTACCTTTTACTGTTTCTTCTTCCCTAACCTCTTATAACAAACTTGTTCTGTTCCAGGGACTTATTGTTAGCTCTCGATTGGAATCACTTCAGCACTTCAAAAAGCCTTGGGCCCATGAGCATGAACCTGTTAAGACTCTTCTAGATGCCGTCAAGGTAAAGAAAGTGTCTCAGATTTTGTCTTAGTTTGTAAAATATTTAATATTTATTATCCTTGATTCTTGTACACAATATCTTACAATTCGCTCCATCAGGCAATCAAGCCAACCGTTTTGATTGGATCATCTGGAGCAGGGAAGACATTTACCAAGGAGGTGGTTGAAACCATGGCATCCCTGAATGAGGTTCTTTCTTGTTTTCTCTAATAATACTTTTGCTACCTCATGAAAATTGAGAAGATTCTGTCTCTAACATTTGTGATATTTCTTGGCATGTAGAAACCACTCATTCTTGCTCTCTCCAACCCAACTTCACAATCTGAGTGCACGGCTGAAGAAGCTTATACATGGAGCAAGGTAAATTTTCATTATATCATAATGCTTAGCACCAGAAACATCATATCGCGAGGTAAATGTTAAAGCAGATAAACAATCAAAACTCCTGTATTTGCAGGGTAAAGCAATCTTTGCTAGTGGAAGCCCATTTGATCCTGTTGAATATGAAGGAAAAGTTTTTGTTCCTGGACAGGTTAAATTTAATACTTGCTAAGTATTTTCTTATTCAGCAGACTCACATTCCCAAAGTATAGGCTGACTTTTTTTATATTGTTTTCCTACTATGCAATTCAGGCCAACAATGCTTACATATTTCCTGGTTTTGGCTTGGGTTTGATCATTTCTGGTGCAATCCGCGTGCGTGATGAGATGCTCTTGGCAGCCTGTGAGTACATGCAAACTAGAGAGATTAGATCATTCGAGCATGATAATAGATATTGCACGAAAGAATTGCTTGAATTGATATTAATGCTTGTTAGTAGTGAAGGAAGCACAAACTTGGGACTAAATTACGTGCGTGCAAAAATGTATAAGAAAAAAATGATGAAAAAATTGCATGTCCATTTGATAAAACCCCAACAAGACAACACATACTAGTGACTTCTAAGGGTAGCATATATGGATAGATTGACTGACCCTTTCATCTTTTGCAACAGCTGAAGCTTTGGCTGCACAAGTATCACAGGAGAACTATGATAAGGGGCTGATTTACCCTCCATTCTCAAACATCAGAAAGATATCAGCCCACATTGCTGCTAAAGTCGCAACTAAGGCATATGATCTAGGTGAGTTTTTTGAAAATGTGTTCATTTCAAGCAACACTGTTTTAGTCATTTTATTTTTTTACATACTTAATCCTGACTTCTATGTTTGGTGGACAGGTCTGGCTTCTCATCTGCCTCGACCTAAGGATCTTGTCAAATATGCAGAAAGTTGCATGTACAGCCCAGGCTACCGTAGCTACCGTTGAGTTTTTTGAACATTATGAGGTCTACACCCTACAGTGATACACAAAGAGCTTCTTCTTAGGAACAGATTTATTTTATTGCATGTTAGCTTTGTGGTATAAGGCATTGCCATATAAACTTTGAAAAGTTGCTATTCTTTCAAGGTTTTTATTTGTATTTAGGAGGAATATTATTATTACTATTCCAATTCCAATTTATTCCGAACGAAATGATTTTTGTAGTAGCATGAGCTTGTCATTGAGGGCCCTTTGCACCGAATATCTCATAACTGCAGTAGGAAGAAAACAGATTTATAATAAAATATGATGAAAAAAAAAGCAAAAGATAATTTCTAATGGTTCATTGTCCCTTTCCCTCTCTGTGAATATATATATATATATATATATATATATATATATATATATATATATATATATATATAAAGTTAATATAATATATTCTTAAAAAATATGTAATCTGTTGATCTAAATAAAGAGTTTGAATTTTGAAGTTTCAGGTTCCAAAATTCAAATGTTGTAAATAAAAATACAGATCCAATTAGAACATATTGATAGTAGAACATATTGATAGTGTAAATTTTACACAATCATCCAATAATAAATGATTATGTATAGTATAACTATTAACTTCTGTAATAATCACTTAAAACATCCAATGTAAAACTTGGCTTTTTACCAAACATGGATAATAATCAGTTAAAATAATGTAAAGGTAATTTTTAATTAATAGTGTAAAAATATTTGTAATAGCAGTAGTTTAGGCAGACCAAAAAAATATAAAAAATATAATAGTTTAGTTAATTCGTACATTTACATTATTCCCCCAAACCAATTTTAGCTAGCGGTGTAGGCAGACCAGACCAGACCAAAAAACTCTTAACAAGGCATCTAGCTCTTTTAAACGAAATAGGCAGCTTCTTCATCGAACTGTGAAAACAACACCGCTACAAGAGTTCGCAAAAATTCGCATCTAAAAATATCTTCAGGTGTGACTTTATTTCTTCCAAGCTGTTGCAACATATTTTACTAATATAAGTATACCAACATGCGAAGTGCTACAAGAAAGTTGCATTATATACATAACCATGCAGTGTTACTTGAACATGGCTTTCACTAAGCTTTGGATAGATGACTGCATACATATCAAACTAAAGGTTTTGGCGTATTTCCTCTGCAAGTTGACAGCTCCGAATCCCCCAGAAATAGCTGGGTTTCAGTTGTTTGTTCCTGGCTGTAAAAAGCCATCCCATTTGTGTTTTACATGTTGCACAAGTTGCGATTGTCCATGCATACCTGCCAAAAGTAGCACATTGGCACATAAGCTTCTCAGATCTCTGTTCTCATTAAACAACCAAATACAAGTCAGACATTATGTAGCATTCACAGCACAAATCTCACGAAAAAGATGAGTTGTACTGTAGGTCCACATTATAGGGCACTAGCTCATCCTTCCATTTTTATTGCTGGGGTATAACATACACGTTAAACAATACTTGGCTCAGGAACCAAAACATCACTTTAAGGGTGGAAAGCCATTGAGACAAGGGTCGGCAAAAAAGTTGCCAAGACAATTATTTCTGAATGGTTTATAATAGAACTTTCCATAGAGCACAAGGAAAATACAAGAAAAAGAAGGCTAATGGAGACTTTTTCACTCTCTCTCCATATCAGCAAAGACACTCTTTTAAGCTCAATGGCTGACATGTTTGCTAAATCTATACAAATGTGCTTTATTTACCGATTGAGAAGTACATGGGTAGAAGGGTCTAGAGTCTCAGCAATAAAACACTGTCTAGACCAAAAACTATAAAAAAATAAGAAAAATTTACACGGATAAATCAAAAGCATATCAATTATAACTATAAATTTATATTTATGATAATATAAATCAAAAGGGCATCTGGTTAAGTAAATACAAGCCAAGTGAAAAACCTCAACATAATGAAACAAAAGGTTGATTAAATATCTCCACGCATATATATACTCAGTTCATTATAAAAGGCATTAAAATAGACAAGGACAAGATATTTTTTATTATTCTATTACTCTAGCAATTATCTAAACTACAAAACAACTTTTCTAGTAAGAAAAATTAATTAAAGAGAAATATAGAATAGGTATCTTCCCAAAAGCGCAGCAAACAAATTGTAGAAAGGATTTACTGATTGTTGTGTTGTACCCACAGACATGCTTTCTATAATAATCAAACCAAATCAAATAAGGAAACAATTGAGGTTGCAAAAGAATCAATGAAATCACTAATTTGTAGTGATGGAATGTTTTCATCTTTCCTTACATACTTTCATCTTTCTATATAATAAATGCACACATCTAACACAAACAAGTGAAATTAAAAAGTTAACTGAAAAGAACCAGAGCTCTCCAATTCCTCTGTATATATCTAACAAAAGCCCCCTTCAAAACAACCGCGTGCACAAGTAACAAAATGGACTGCATGCCCAAAAAGAGTGCATAACTGACAGCACTTTCACCTATTTTCTTCTCTCAAAACCCAGATAACAGGTAGAGAATGTCTCTGAAAAATACCTCGAAAATCTTAATGCCATAATGATTTTCAAATCCTCCTAGCTATTATCCTACTGCAATAATTCTTGCTAAGAAGAATGCCCATGTTGTGGCTGAGAGGACAAGTCCAATGCCACAATGGAAAATAGAATCCAGCCAAACCACATTCAAATGGCAGCAAACTAAGTGAGAAGAAATGTAAATGTACATGGGTCATCAGTCATCACCATCACATGAAGCATCATACAAATTCATAGCATACAATAATTTGATCTTTGACATACCTTATTCATCTAAACTCTAAAGAAAAATAAATAACTTGTTATGTTCAATTGTTCATAACATCACAGAATTTGGAAATGGACTGACACTTACCCAGGAAACCAACTGTAATCTGTTGCTGCTGATCCAACGAGAGCTAAACCATTTGCCTTGTAAAGAGTCATTATCTCATGCACATAACCACCTGGATTCACATATGCACTAAGAGGACCCTCACTTGACATCACCAACATATCACTTCTTTTTGCAATTATAGTCTGCAAATTTTAAGATGTTAAAAAAAGAGAAGAACATTACTTTCTGCATATGATGAAAGTTGAAACAGAATTGTACATCCCAAATTGTCTCTATATTTATTCACAAGCAATATGAAGGGCAAAACTGTGGAGCTTTGGTTAGACAATGATTACCTCGCAGCTTTTACACCGGATAAGATCAATGCTCTCTAGTAATTCAATTTCCCTGCGCAGCCTATATGCAATGCCATCAATATCCAAAAGCTCCTGCCTTGTAGACTCAGACACAGGTATTTTACTGGCTATGTGAAATGATAAAATATCAGGCTTCTTAATGAGACTATCCATGTCAGGCATCCCAACTATTCGCTTCCACATATCTACAGATTATCAACACAACCTTCAATCATTATTCTAAGAATAGCATATTTATTTCACAATAAATAGCAAAAATTCAGAGACTAATAATTTTTCATTAAAAAAAAGTAAATGAAGACTTGTATCATCTAAATTTCAGTCAATTACAAATATAATAATAATAAATAAAGACTTAAATATGTTTTTGGTCCTTATAAGTTAGCATTTTTTCATTTTTGATCCCTGTAAGTTCATTTATCTAATTTTAGTTCCTGTAAGTTAGTGCTTTTGCAATTTTGATCCTTGTAAGATATTTTGCTCATTTTTAGTCCCTGTAAGTTTGCATTTTTCCAATTTTGATCCTTGTAAGCGCAAACTTATGGGGACTATAATGGAAAAAATTGGAATCTTAAAGGGACTAAAATTGAAAAGGCACAAACTTATAAGAACTAAAAATGAACAAAAAAACTTACAGTAACCAAAATTGGAAAAATGCCAACTTACAGAGACTAAAATTAGAAAAATGAACTTACAGGGACCAAAAATGAAAAGGCGCTAACTTATAGGGACCAAAAACATATTTAAACCATAAATAAATGGACAAAAGCATAGATCAATATAGTATTGTACATTGCAAAACCATTTCTGAACATTCTAGAAATATACATAACTTGCTCATGAATTTTCCGTTGAAGTCCTTTTTTGAATTTTAAAATCAATACTAACAGACCAGCAAGTAGAAAAGCTAAACAAAATTTTTATTTAGCCAATAATAGTTATGCCATAACAATGAATGGGGAAATATGAAAGAAATATCTAATCAAGAGTCAGAAGAAGCAAAGCAAAGCTACCTGCAGCCCTTTGTGCAAGCGAATAAGAGTCAAACATCTGATACGCCCAGTGGGGCCAGAATGCTTTGGAAATCTTATAAGACGGGTAGGCACAGATATTTTTACATCTACTAAGCTCTTCTTTTGATGACTGCTTTCCAGAAGTGGAACATTTCCCAGTTCTTGAATCCAAATTGGATCTAATTTCCTGATCTGAGTTATGCATAAATTTAACATCATTATCATTTGCTGATTCATCCATAGTATCATGCACATAACTGGAGCCAACAACTGATAGATGGATTTTCCTTTCCATCAGTGAGAGCTCACTCTCAAAACTCTCTTCTGAATTTGGTTCTGAATCATTTTCCTCATTTTTTGACCTTTGCATGTTAACATGGGAATACTTTGGAGACAAATTATGTGAGACACCTTGGCTACAGGGCATATTACTCAATGGTGCTGATTTGCCAAAAGCATCCCTTGGAATTCTGAGTGGCAGATCTTCCTCAATAACTTGAATCTCTCCATAAGGCTAAAAAGCGGCACCAGAACCAAACAAAGAACAAGGGATTCATCAGCCTTTAGTTACATAGCTATGCCCAAGTAGATAAAAATAACAAGCAGGTAAGAAAATATTTTTTTGCTAACCACTCCTTCCACATCAGTCCAGGACCGTCTTAGGCGAAATCGTTGTTGTCCACGGGTAACCACATTCAGAGAACCATCCCCCAGGCGCCCAAATTGTCGAATCTGTAGATATGAGTTTAGAAAGTAATATTAACCAACATACATATTGACAGTGATGTCTAACTGTAGTAAGAACTAAGAAGACTATAACTTGTAACTAGAGATGGTCTCTTTTTCCTCCTTTAAGAGATATGGGATTGATGACTGCCACATTGAAAAATCAGGTTTTGTATTGATGAACAGGATGTTATGTAAGTAATTCAGTTCTGCTTCTCCCAACATCCATAGTTGCATCAGAATGGTTTTTGCACAAATACACATGAAGAGTGATATATACCCATGCGGCTGTGCCAACATTAAATTTATGAAGCAAAGTGATTTGCTTCTGCTTTATCATGTCTCTTAAGGACACATTCGCAGGCACCAGGAAGGTGCTATTCATAAATTTCGTATATTAAAAAGATGGAATGTGTTTTATATTTAAAAGGTAACTGCAGGCACAGATATGTATCAATGTAAATTATTCATCATGTATAAATAGTACATCGGTTGAGATGTAATACCTCTGCAGTTGTCCCAATGCTAGCTGATTTCGTCCTCCGAGTTGCAGTATCCCTGTGAATTCGAATCTGAAAGGCGAATGCATGTCCACACCGCATTCATGTTGTATAGAAAAATTAAAACAGAATTCCAAGCATGAATAAACCACAAAGAGTTAACCTACCACACCAATGGTACAAGGAATATCATCTTGAGTTAAAGCTCTCTCAACAGCAGCCACCAAATGAGGTTCAATAACTCTAAGGGGAAGAGTAGCCCCAGGAAAAAGTACAACTCCTGAATATTGCAAAGAGTAGTTAAACTCATAAGTTAAAAATAATAAATTGAACCTAAGAAGGATAAGAAGGCAAGCCATATGAGAAAACAACACTTCGCCACCTTCTAAGACAGGAAGAAATAACTTATACACCACTTTTCAAGAACATATTCCACATAAGTTTCATACAATAAAGGGAAAATATGAAATTGCCAAAAACACCATGAGACAGTGCAGATGGATGAAAAGGCTCAGTGAAGCTCAAATCCCATCCAGTCCAGACGCATAAGCAACCCTTAAAAAGCAAAAACTAGAATGAAACATATTCTAAAAATGAAAATTCTGTTTCTCAAAGAGAGTAGAACGCAAATATGGTCCTGAAAATACAATGCCTATTTGTCTACCCGTTTTCCATCCTGTAGGAGCACGAGTTTCCCAAAATTGTTCACTATTACTTCATTGTTTGTCTCATCCACGAACAAAGCGCCGTCCAAGAAAGCAGAAGCTATAATACATTTTGGATATCATAGAACTATCCAAAATCACATTGAAATACCACTACCAGCTAACAAGCTAACATGATTCTAGGTCAATGTTCGCATGTTTGGTAAGTACAGTTGCTTTTGTGCTTAATAAAAAAGATTATATCAAGATTTAGTACTAACTTACATAAATCACTTCACTTCAAAATTAAAATGATTGAAAATCAATTTTACAAGCATTCACCCAAACACACATTTAAATACCTCCGAGACAAAAGAGGGGAAGGTTCAATATGGCGCCACCGTCCAAGAACGCAGTCCTGTGGCGCGTGTCTTCGACATCTGCGAGCAAACAACGAAGCAATAGCAATGCGTCGTTGAAGGAAAAGGCGTCACGTACATAAAATAACATAACATAGGAATATTACAATAGAAAACGCGATTGCGTACCACCGAGATAGGTATGCAAAGGCGCGATATAGGTATCGAAATTGAATTCGGCAGATGAGGGAGGAGGAAGAGAAGCATCCAAATGGTATTGCGAAAGGAAAAGCGCATACTCCTCGTCGGGATCGCCGTCGATGTCTTCTTCGTCGGAGTGGTCGACTTCTTCGACTACGAGGTCCTCGAGATCGAGCTGGCGAATGACCTGGATTTGCAATCTCTCCCTCTCCAGAAGCCTCTCTCTCTCCTCGTCATCCATTTTCCACTGCTACTGCTATGCTAGGGTTTAGTCTGCTATTGGATATTTGTAGAGGAAGAAGAAGGGGAAAGGGAAGATTGTGCCCCAGGTTGGCACTGTATCGCATCAGAAGGGTACTACTAATAGTAGTTTATATTCCTCTCTCTATCGTTGCACTTGCTCACTTCAACTTACACTCTGTTTGGTTGCAAGTCCTCAAAATTAGACGCGCGTCATGCTCTCACGCAATATTAACCAGCCTTTACGTTTTTTTGGGCATTTGACACACCCTTGGTGGTTTGGTCCGACAAGACTGCTTTCACCATTTGGCTCGTTCTGCCGGGTTGCTTCTATCCATTTGCAACTATACTTTTATTAGTATGACTTTAAAGGTAAATACTATAAAACTCAATAAATTTATAATACAAGATTATTTTTAATTTAGTTCTCGAAAATATAAAAAATATATCTAAACGTTAATTTAATGGTTGTTAATATGACCATCTCCAATTATTAATATAGAGATAAATTTATCATATAATATTTTATTGGATTTTCGTTTCTTTACCTAAAAATAGGAATAAGATAAATACTTATTTTTAATCTTTAATTCGCTGATAAATACATTCCTAAAATATGAAAATACAAAATTTAGCACCATTAATAAAATAATCAATATTTAAAGAAGTAAAATATGTGATATATTTATCTTTTATTTATAATAGATTGTGACTAATTATTATAATTTGGAAAAATATGTAATGATTAATACATAATTACAATGTTTATTTTAGATAATTTATATTGTGATAGACGATAATCAATAATTTAATATTATCGTTATTATTATGTTTGCTTTAAGTTATGTTTGTTAATATATTTTTTTAAGTGATTATTATAATATTATATTTGTAATATAAAAATGACAAAAGTTTATCCTAAAATTATATTTTATCTTTAGATAAAACAAAACTTTGGGTCTAATAAATTAGTCAACATTTTTATAGTTAGGTTCAATAAAAAATGACTGATATTTTTGTCCAATAATAATAACTTATTAACATTTTAGTCTAATTAAATGTATTAATATTTAGATAAAAAGAATTACGGATATTTTTCTCTAATAAAAAAAATATTAAAATTTTTATTCAACAAAAAATAGATGACATATTTATCTCTAAAAATAATATCTTACTAACATTTTTTGGTTTGATTAGTCATTAATTTTTACAAAATAGAATAGGAATTTGGGTTTAGCATTTTGATTCTTGGAATGACAGCCGTTGATGTTGTTTTAGTTCACACACAACGAAGATACAAAGCTGCACCCGCCTTAAACCACGAGCGCGTAGTTGACACTTGACAGATAAAGCTAAAAGGTAAGGAACGGCGTTGTTGAGCAGAGGAAGATGAGCGTTTCACATTTCGCGGTTCTATCGTCGTGTTGTCGTCCACGCTTCGCCCCTTCTTTGTACTCCACTTTCTCTCTCCTTGTTTTTGTTCTTCACATTTAGGTTTTAATTAATTACAAGTTGAATCCAGCAGGTCGCGTGCTTCAGCCCTCCGTTCTCGCATCCGGTGTTGTACTACTCTCACTTCTACTTCTTCAGAGACTCCCACTCCTACCTCCGTGAAGTAATACTAATCATCGCATTTCTTAATTTTCGCGTAAATTAAGTAGTAGCATTTGATGTCGCTTAATTCAGCTTCTTCTTCTCCCCAGGAAACGAGTAGTGTCGGGAGTTCAGCCCACGGGTTCAATTCACCTCGGAAACTATTTTGGCGCCATCAAGAATTGGGTTGCCCTTCAGGTTTATTATTCACTTGTGCTTCTTTCTTTTTCTTCCATACATTTTATGTTTGCATTTAAATTGGGATTTTGAACCAGTGTGGTGTTTTGGATTGCACAACTAATTTAATTGGCATTGGGTGCGGCATAATGTGAATTGGAAAAATGAGTGTAGTTTGCTTATATACTTGAGTTAATTGGATTCAACATACGAAATACTTGATTGTCTTGGTGCACGAATTTGCTTGATTTTTTAAGACACGATATTTTCGTTTTGCAGAATGTGTATGATACACTTTTCTTCATTGTGGACCTGCA
Organism: Glycine soja; assembly: GCF_004193775.1. Lineage (NCBI taxonomy): Eukaryota > Viridiplantae > Streptophyta > Magnoliopsida > Fabales > Fabaceae > Glycine > Glycine soja. Next base: position 7,298,129 of record NC_041005.1, read on the forward strand.
CGCGGTATGTCTGTGTTCCTTCTACTACCTAGATTCATGATGTGCCCAATTATGCTTCTTTTTTTTCTTTTTCTTTTTCTTTTGAGCTACAGGTCTGAGTTCATATGACTATTTTTTTTTTTTTTTGTATATGTTATCATGTGAAAAAGAAAGGATCTTCAAATTCATGATTTTCCTTTTATTTGTTCTGCTTTTGATCTGTAGTGAGTTTACTATTAGGCTCAAGTGTGGACTTTAGTTTATTGTACCATTTACTATTTCTGCGACCAATTCACAAATAGTTCAATTCATTTGAGGCTTCTTATCAATGAGGCTGAACAGCTCTGTCCAAGAAAATTCGCACATTTACTTAAAACCAAGGATAAAGATCCAAATTTTTAGGATATTTTAACTTGACCTTTCAGATAGTTTAGGTGTTCATTTTTATTTAGAGTTGAGATTTCAACTGGAATCCTCACAAATTATCCTTTTTGATAGTATAAGGACTGGCCAGATTTTCTAGGTCAAAGATGTACAGGCTATGAAGCATGGACATTGGAAATCACATGGACACAGACAATATAACACTTTTCTGTTTTCTTGATGTTGAATGATACTGTCCCATTTTTCATCCCTTCAGATTTTATCTTACAGATCACATTACCATATGACACCCAACAGTTATCTAAGGCTACAAGGTCAACTGCTGCTATTTACCTAGCATGTGGAGTGGATCCTTCAAAGGTTCTTTGCAAATTTTGCTCCAAACCTTTTTGGGAAAATAGTATTTGTGGTGGAAATGTCAAGATCACCGTGGATAAATGACATTTGTTTTGTGCATACAGGCTTCAGTATTTGTACAGTCTCATGTTCGGGCACATGTAGAATTGATGTGGCTGCTAAGTTCCACAACACCAATTGGTTGGCTGAACAAAATGATACAGTTTAAAGAGAAATCTCGCAAGGCGGTGCGTTCATTGCTGTATGAATTCCTAATTTCTATTTTATAAAATTATTTATTATTTTTCTGGTTTTATGGATATAATTTGATTTCTTAAGTTTTATTTTATTATTTCTTAATTTCATAATTCCTATCTGTACGTTTCCTTCTTGACAGTGGTCTTCTCGAAGTAAGATAGTTTAATTTGATTCTTTAATTAAACAAACATTGAGAATAGGATTCAAACGGAAGATTTACTTTGGACTGACTTTATCTTTTTATATTTTGAATTCAAACAGTGATCACTGAATTGAATTCTAAGTTGGTTGAATTCTTTAATTTTAGGAACAATTGGAAAATAAAAAGGATCTCTTTCTCTCTCACATTTCAAGTTGCGGATGACAGCAGTTATTCATGAATAAATACACAAAAATGGAAAGAAGAATTTGTTTAGAATGTCAAGAACTTTAGTGCACAACACACCATTTTTGAGCTTTGGTTGTGCTTCAATTCTCAGTAATACAAACTATTACCCATTTGGTTACTGCTCTTTAAATAATGGAAGGTAGAAGCTTTGGTTCAGATATTTAGGCCTTGATAATCAGTAAAGCCTATTGTAAATTAATATGTTAATAACATTTAAGTTCAATGTTATAAAAAATTGAGATTTTACGTAAGATTGGGATTCGGGAGGTAAAAGGTAGTGACTAAAAATGCAAAATTACACTTTAGTTTTTCATAAGCATAACATCCATTACAACTCATAAGTATATAATTATTCACATAAGTTTTTCATAACATATCACAAGTCACAACTAAAACAAAAGAAAATAGTCCAAGTGTGCAATTATAGAATCTAGAATTCTTGATATTTAGACTAGCACCAAATCGCTAATTTTTTCCAGATAAAAAACAAAGGCAGAAATAGGCCAAAGTGCAAGGGTGAAACTGGAGAGAACAAAAGTTACAGAGCAATGGGTATATTGGGATCTTTGAGGAAGAAAAGAGAGTCAAAAGAGATAGCAGAGACCTGTGTCTGTTTTGGGATGGGGTTTGTACATGATTATATTAGGTTTAGAAAGCTGATTTTTTTCCATTATGGGTTGAGAAACCCAAACTGGTATCCACTTTCTGGTGGAATTGTGTAAGTTGCTCTGAGCTCACGATTCCACACTCAAACTTGATGATTTCACCACGATTCCACCAGAGTATGATTCTGCTTGCATTTTTGGATTGCAAGGCCTTAGGAAAATTTTAAAATCCTTTGATTCCATGGTTTAACATGCAGTTTTAACAACACTGTATATGCTATTAATGTCTGTCCCTTCCTGTTGGATTGTACTATGTAGCTTGTCTTTGGCCAATGTAGGTTTGCTAAATCAGGCCCATGTTTTTCTTCAGTGCTCCTCATGCTGGCTTGTATGTTTTCATTTATCCAAATAATAGATTCTTTTGGAATTGGATCTGTAGGGAGATGAAGAAGTTGGGGTTGCCCTTTTGACTTATCCTGTTCTGATGGCTTCTGATATACTTCTATATCAGGTGATTTTTGACACACTACCTTGTGAAAATTTTATAAGTCCTTGTATGTAGTAGTGAAAGTAAAAAAAACCTAATGAATAAGCTAATGTTACTTAATATGATTGTGGCTTTACTTGATTAGTTTTGCAACCTCAATTTTTTTGGAAAAATTTATTTGAAATGCATTCTGATGTTATAATAAATTTACCTTGAATAAAAACGATTCTTATAAATTGCAGCATGCTTCTGCAGTCTGATTTTGTCCCCGTTGGTGAAGATCAAAAGCAGCATTTGGAGTTGACCCGTGACTTGGCTGAACGGGTTAATAATTTATATGGAGGAAGAAAGTGGAAGAAATTAGGCGGGTGAGTAATTGTTTGTAAACTGGACGTAAAAACCATCCATAAGATGTGGTTGGAATATTTAGCTTCTTTTATAGATTTTTCATTGGGCTTGACACTTTTTTCTTTTATTTTGTACATTTATGACAGCCGAGGCGGTACCATATTTAAGGCAAGTTATATTTCATCCCATTAAAAAGAGATAACAAATCATAATGCAATGGAAATGCATTTTTTCTTACAGCGCTTTCTGGGATGTAGGTTCCAGAGCCCCTTATACCTCCAGCCGGAGCCCGGATAATGTCCTTAACTGATGGCCTGTCCAAGGTTCTCTATTTTTTCCTGTTTATATGTACATACATTACACACAAACACAACACTTCTGTATCTGATTCTTTAGTAAATACTATCTGTGATAGCAACACTACAATGCAAGCATCACCAGAAGCAAGGCCCAAAAGGAAAATAACTGCCCCTGCTTACCTCAAGGATTTCGTTAACTAATTGTGGCTGAGCTGGCACCTTTTGTCGGGTCCACCGTGACCTTGTCTGCCATTTCCTTGTTGCTTTTCCATTTCGTTAGGATTTGGTAGCACAGAATTACAAATTCTGTTATTCCAAATATCAGTATAAATGTAGGCATGTTGTAATAAGGCAGAGGAATGAGAAATTACCTATTACAGTTCTTCTTCCTCTTAATTTCTTCTGGAGGTACTGGCCCTCGAAGCCAGAAATTATTCTTAAGTGTTAACAATCTGCCTGTTATTTTGCTCTATAAATCATCAACTCTTGAAAATTCAGCTGGTATGTTAGTGTTTTACCATCAAAGAATGCAGAATGTTAGATGATAGAAATTAAAGGAGGTTATCTGCAATCAGTGGCATTTTTTAGGAACTGGACTGAAGAACAGTATTTATTGGTTTGAACTTATAAATTTATTTTTACATTTATTATGGATTCAATTTTGTAGATGTCAAAGTCTGCACCTTCTGATCAATCCAGAATCAATATTCTTGATCCTAAAGATGTAAGTAAAAAGAATTCATTTTTTGTAGGCCTTACTGCATAGTGCATATGTATGGTTGTTTTCTGAACTGTTTACATGCAATCTATGATTCTATGTGGGAATTTCATGTGGATGATGTTAGAGGCAGCAATTGTATGTGCATCATTTGAAGAAATTACAAAGTCTAACAACATAATTTGCATTGTGCATCATTTGAAGAAATTTGAACTGCTAGTCTGCATAACAAGATGTTGTTACTCCCTTTTTTTTTTTTTTGTCCTTTTAGTAGAACTTTTTTGTTCTTATTTATCTGTTCATTTAAAAGTTCAAAATAACATTAATTACTATCCTATCTATTGTGCCTTTGTTTTCACCTAATTTTTAAATATTTTACGTATTTATCATATATGAGAGAATAAATGGAGGTAGTGTTAGAGAAATAAATGATAGAGGAATTAATTAATTACAGAGATAGCAATAGAAAAGATTAAGCATAATAGGAAAAATTAATTTTAATATGAACGTGGTCACTTGTAAGACAGATAAAAAGAAATGGAGATAGTGACATATTTTTAGCACACTAGCATATGTTGGGATTTGGGAAGAATCGAGAGGTTTATCATACTTGAAGTTACACTTACAGACATGACTTCCATTTTATATGATTACACATTTAATTTGTGAGGATGAACCTTGGCGTGATAATGAAGTTGTTGCTTTGTGACCTAGAGGACATGCATTCAAATCCTGTAACTTGTGGGGGAAAAGTCTGTATCTATCCTCCTCATATCCCACTGGATGTGAATACTACTGTAGTCCCTAATTCTTTGACAATTATTACTCTAATTTTACAATTTCCTCTCATTTTTGTTTTATAAATAAATAAATAAATTGGGAAAAGATAACCATATATACTAGAGGACTGAAAATGTGATCCACTAGTCTGCTCTACTACGTGTGGTTAATTTGCAATGCTTTTGTGATCGTTTTCCTTTGCTTGCTCTTGCTGAGTTTGCTTATTTTGTTTTGTAGCTTATAGCAAACAAGATCAAACGATGCAAAACTGATTCATTTCCAGGGTTAGTATTTGTGATATTACTGTATGATTGATGATCTTAGTCCTCAGAGGTTTAGTCTATAAATGCTTCCATTTTTCATAATTTTCTTGTTTTCTATAAATCTTTCTTTTTGGTGTTTGGTAAGTTCTCAAATTACTTGTGCACTTTATGACAAATCTTACAGTTTGGAATTTGACAACTCTGAGAGGCCTGAATGTAACAATCTTCTTTCCATATACCAGCTTATTTCAGGAAAGACAAAAGAGGTCAGAAATGCTATATTATATGTGTGTGTGTGTGTATTGCAATTATGATTCTACTTGATACCCATTTTTATATGCAGGAAGTTGTGCAGGAATGCCAAAACATGAATTGGGGCGCTTTCAAACCTCTTTTAACAGATGCCTTGATTGATCATTTGCATCCCATTCAGGTTTCACCCACTAAATGTTACCTTCTGTAAGATTTTATGACTCAGCAATAATGACTGTCTAGTCTGTATAGATTTACATTTTCCTCCTTGTTTACTGCTGGAATCCATCTTATATCCTAGGCTTCTAAATAGATATTTTTGTTTGTCTCTTATAAAGGTTGGTCCTTGATATTTTTTTCTTAGTGAGCATGGGATCTTCATTATCACTCTATTTTCTTCCCAACTTTGGCAGGTTCGCTACGAGGAAATCATGTCCGATTCAGGTTATTTAGATGGAGTTTTGGCACAAGGTGCTAGAAATGCAGCAGATATAGCAGATTCTACACTTAATAATGTTTACCAAGCAATGGGATTTTTGAAGAGACTGATAATTGATGCCAAATAAATTAAGATTGGCGAGACCGCAACTTAAATGCTAACTTTTGGATGATTCATGATCGGCCTCAAAATTTTGGAGTAATCTTATGGACATTTATACTTGACTACTGGAAATGGAAAGATTATTTGATGCAAAGCCTAAAGGTCTCATTAGTTCTTGATGCAATGGGCTATCTCCTTCATATTTCTCCGAGTATGGTTGTTTGCCTTCATTTTTTATTTTATTTTTCAATCTCTTTCATTTTTTACTTGTATTTTAAAATGAATTCAGTATATTGATAAATTGTTCCGCCATTGTATTCGATGGAGACACATGACCTAGTCATCTTAATTCTGTCCCCACCACGTTCTCTTGATGATGACACAACCCATTGTTTTAGCTCATCAATTGGAACTTCATTGGTAATTCTTCATTTCGCTAATAATCTGGAATAACTTAATGTGTGCCTGTTTCCCCCCTAAAGCAAATGCCAGTAAGAAAAGTAATATTCTTAATAAAAACAATGATATGAGAAAGCTAACAGCATCATTATCTTGTAACTTTTGTTAACCATATCCCATTTTGAAGGTGTAACATTTGATAGAAGGTTTAATGACGCCATGGTGGCATTCTTATCAACATCGAATACTTACTGCAAGGCAGAATTAATTCCTCCAATCAGTTATACATAGCAGGTGCATTCCTCATCCAGGAGATTTTGGTTTGTTTGTTTGATATACAGCAAGGAGTCTTTTGACGCACCACAGAATTAGTTAGATGAATAGATGTGAATGTGATAGGGGCATAGGGCATCTGCAGCAACCATTAGAGAGAAATGGCATTGCAAAATGTATGCTTGCTTTCGTTCTCTTTTCTTTATGGGCACCAAAAGAATAAATGATGTGTCTCATATCAGAAACAGTGCTGACTTGGTGTAGGTAGGGGTGAACTGGAAAAAGACACACCAGGGTCCACCATTGGTTTATTTCAGTTGTTATGTGGGGATGGGTATATCTTGCCTATAAAGATCAGCAAGTATGCGACTCTTGTATACGAAATAGATAAATTTTGGTGTGCAATTAGACTCATACTAATTCATAGCTTATTTTCAAAACTGAAATTAATAGACCATCTTTTGGATTTACAATGACAGATATTTATTGTATCTGAACTACTCATCTTGTTTCCCTATCTGACTAGATCTATTCTGGGAATAGAACAGAGCAAGAACCTTTAGGGAAAAAGCAGCAAAGTGAAAATGAAAATGTTGTTGTACGTTCGATATATGAGATTACAATAAAGAAACGAAACTATACTTTCTTTTTAACAGCAAAATGAATTATATATTGAGTGATTTTGTTTTGGCAACAAAAAATTTTCAACACTCATTTAACAATTCTCTTTTCTCTTTTATCTTTTTTTCTTATCACATTACATAATCAATTACTTATCTTTTCTCTCTTCCTTTCTATCTCAAGTTCTAAACAACTCAAGGTTGTCTAAGAAATATTTTTCTTATATATTAATCAAGTGAATTGGAACTACCACAAGGAGTGCTAGGCACCATCCATAGCATTACATGATTGTTAACTCACTTTGTTGGTAGTAAAATCTAACCTGCCGATGAGTTTCCCAACTTAGGCTTCCTACATATACAGTTTACAAAACCAAATTGAATCACGCCTGATTTTCTTTATCGATAAATATTAATCTGTTAATTTTATTAGAAATATCAATTGGATGAATTTAAAAATGCGATCTCTCCCTTTTTCCTTCATCCTTCATCAACTATTAAATTAACCTTATATCTCCGAACCACCCCTGGAACTAATTACCTCCACATATAAGCATCACCACCCTCACTATAGCAACAACACGAGAATATAGTTTCAGCGGCATCTACCTTAGTTTACAAACCAAAGTGTTATTGTCATCAATATTCTATAATTAATAGACAGATAAGATGCAGTGGGCGCCTTCTTCATCCTTTCTTTTGTATATTCTTGCTTAACTTTTATTTTTTTATCAAATGAAAGGATGAATTAAAATATCTCATTTTATATTCTGGACCTATATCCCCTTTTTTGCTCTTAACACTTTCATATTATTCTACTTTACTGATTTTTACAATCATATGGAATTGTTGTGATACATTATTTTCGTCTTAATATGTCACTAAAAATAAGTGATTATAATACTTATATAATGAATAATCGCTCGATAATCACAATCTTTGTAATGAGCTACTGACAAGAACCAAATTCAAAGTATAAACGGATTGTTAGTTCAGGAAATATATATTTGATTTTTCTTAAACGAAATCTTGACTTTGAAATTTATAATATAAATGACTTCTCTCTCTCTCAACACACTCAAATACTTATTTGGATAATAATAAAGGAAAATGGAAAATGGGGAACTCTCCCTCCCGATCACCACATAACGATTGTCCCTAAATAATAAAAGAATGAAAATGATTTGATCGCTGAAATTAACCAAACTACCAAAGTAACTTCATGTAAATCTTTAAGTAGTTGTTGATTGCGTTGCCCCCTCCGACTTTGATTTTAACTACGTAACTCAGAAAAAGAAAAACTGTTAATACAAAATTTAAATAGATTTTTGTTGTTGTTTATGTCTATTGATAATTAACATTTTTGAAGATACATTGCCTTGGAACTCAATATTTCTTCCACTAAGATAACTATAATATTATAATAGATAATAATAACTAATAATGGTAATAAAAGCCTTAGGAGTATAAAAAATATTTAATATGCTTTTTATCTAATAACTAAGAAGATTATTAGAATATTATTAACTATAAAATTTAAAAGTACATTATTTTAATACACTATTAATACAAAAAAAAAAACTCTTACATTTAATGATATGTGTTAGTATATTATTTAATCAAACATAATTAAAACCATTAAATTAAATAATATGTCAACAAAAGATTGAATTAATGGTTTTACATTTACTGTGCATCACTTGTCAAAATTCTTTTTTACAGTGCATCAAAATTGAAATATGATATTTCATTGTGTAGAAATAAAATAAAATAAAAATAACATTGTTATTAAACATAATAAAAGACATTGAATAATATGTAAACATAAGATTGAATTAATTATTTTGTATTTACAGTACATCAAAATTGAAATATGTCATTTCATCGTATATCAAAATTGGGTTTAAATTTCAATAGAAATTTGTGTTCAAAATATTGGTCTAATGATAATATGACTAAAAAATATCATTTGTTTTTTCTTTTTGATGGAAAAAAATATGATTTGTTAACTGATAAAAGTATTAAGCATTAGGATTGAATTTATTGGTATAGTTATTGTAAATTTACATTATGTTTATCATAATACCATTTAATGTGTTCATAATATATTGTTTGGAGGAAATCTGATACCTCCGAGCATGGTGGACAACCGAGGCGATCAAGCGATCTCCGGCGAGGATGAGACTTGTAAATACTAACACAAACACTCAAATATGTATGAGATGAGTAATAAAACATATATGTTTATGCCAAAACTATACAATTAAAATAATGAAATGATCAAATATAATAGCACAAACATATATGTTTATGCCAAAACTATACAATTAAAATAATGAAATGATCAAATATACTAGCACAAACACTCAAATACTAGCACAAACATTTATGTTTATGCCAATAAATGTGTGAGATGAGTAATAAAACTTAAATATGTACCTGTAGACATAAAAATGTCTTATACAGAGGTACTGTGGTAGAATGGCGAGAAAAGCAATTTTTTTTATCAGCCAGCCAGAAAAGCAATTTGGTAGTTACTGTGAGCCAGTCACTAATGAACATTCACACATAATTTGAGTATTTTAAATTTTTTTCATGATATTATTTATTTTATGAAAGTTTATAATATTTATCTTTTATAAAAATATTATAAATTTTTTGGAAATTTTTTGGATCACTGCATGATAGGTCCAAAAAAATCCAAAATAATATTAAATTATATGTATACCAGCAAAACTAACATAATTTACTACACTGTGCTAATATATATATATATATATATATATATATATACACATTTTTTTGTGTCATAATATATATATATATATATATATATATATATATATATAATATTTATATTAATAGTTTAAGTTTTGCTAGCTAAAGATTATAATAAGAGAAATTATATTAGTTCAATGCCAAAGCAACAGTATATATGGAATATTTGTATATTATATAACTACACATATTTTTCTTAATATGAGATTAATCTTTAGCTTTTTAGTGAATAATATTCTCTGATTTTTTTTTCTCCTTCCAATCATCACATTAGATGTAGTGTACTGATACTATATATCTCATCCCAATGTTATAAATATTACTTGCCACATCCTCCTAGTTAGCCATCAGAACAAGTGAACAAACCCATACCCTTATTACTTGACCCTTCTTTTTCTTTGTTGGCACTTTGATTTTGATTTTGTCTAAAACTTTGACCCCTCTCAAGAAAAGGAGACATGGACAAGACTAAGTTGAGACAACAGGCCGTCTTCATACGAAGTTCACTCTTTGATGAGGTCTTTAATTTGCACTTTTTTTTTTGTTTACATTTATTCTTTCTATTTATCTTTTTCTTCTTTATTTTATTAAATTTGGATTATGCGAAAACTTTTTTATTGGCAAATCCCGCTGCTATTTTTTTTAGTGAAATACTGTCGTTTCACTCTTTATTATTGAAGTGATAAAAAAACACAAAATTTTGAGTCTCATACCTTAACTAAATAAATATATTTGTAATTTTTAATATATTTAAACTGATAAGTATGTGTTAGAATGAATGTGTTATCGTCACTTGTTTTTTTTATTGACTGAGAGCTAGAGCGAATTTGATAGCACTATTTTTAATTTAATCTTCTCACTATTTTAATTGCATATTTTTAGCATATTTGTTAGTTTGGCATCCAATATTTGAAAGAAACACAGATGTGGCAGTAAAATGATGAAGTACTTATATGTATACTAGAGTGATACGTTAGCATTTTCATTATATTAGTATATGTCTAGTTAATTAACAGACGAACTAAAATTGAACAATTAAAAGAATGACCGATAAAATTTGCCAAGAAAATGAGAAAATCAAATTCAATAAGTGAGTGATGATCATAGAGAGAAAAAAATACAATTAAATCTTTTTTTTTTCATTTGGCTTAGTTATATTTTAAATTCTTAATTTTGCAAATTTTGTCCCTTCTTTTTGGAATTTGGTCTCTCAATATTTTAATTGTACAATTTTAATTCAGCTTAACATTCATTCGATATTCAATTGAAATGCAGACATGACAATGCAGTAGAATGTCATGTTAATGTGCTGACATAATAGTGCAGTAGAGTATTATGTTGATATTTCTATTAAATATTATGTTAAGTTAATAAATAGACCAAAACTATGCAATTAAAATAATGAAATGATCAAATTCATAAAAAAAACAATTAATAATAATTAAATAAATAATAAAATGACCAAAAATACAATTAAATGTTTTTCATCTAAACTCTATATTGTCTAATTTAAGAATGCAATAAATCTACCTGTATTAACTTTTTTTTAACCATCATAATTATGATTTTTGAATTTCTAACCCCAAAGTATACTGTCCACAAGTTTCAATCTTTTTTTTCAAGTTGATTATAATATTAATTTTCAAACTGAGATGAGATACATTCTAAGTTTCTCATCTCATTCTAAAGATGTATTTAATCTTTTACCTTAGATTTGATTGTAATAGCAAATTCGAATTATAAGTCATTCAATTCAATTTGATAATCTCTGCATTGTTTTAGGACTCGTTGAAGTCATATCCACCAGAATGCAAACAGATGAAAATTAAAGGCCAATGTGTTAGGAATCACAACAATGAAAATACTTTTCCTGCTATGTGGTAGCCTTGGCTATGCTGCTTTCGGAGATGACATGCACACCTGGAAACATCCTCACTGGTTTTGGATTTTACGAGCCATTCTGGTTGGTTGCCCTTGGGAATGTGTGCATTGTAACCCACATGGTGGGAGCATATCGGGTTCCATCCTCTTTTTTATGAATTTTAATGTTGAGCCTCCACTTTCTTATGATACAATATATATGAGCTAATGTGAGTATATGAAAGGAAAAAAAATATTAATTTTAAGAGAAAATAAATTATATATTAACGTTAAATGGGATAAAATTTGTTGATTTTTATATTGTTATCTAATTATAAATTGTGTAAATAATAAATTTGTTAATTTTTATAATTATTATTTTAAAAATTATATATACCAATGATGACTTCTAATTGACTGACAGTATAAAAGTTTTTACATTAAACTTTGATTTCAATAGTATCATTAGACAAAAATATTTTCAACTCTCTTACATGCTACATTTCTTGTGTACGTATTTGTTAAATTATATATGATGTCTAATGTGAGATATCATTAATTATTATGGGACAGGTGCTTGGCCAAGCACTATTTCGTATAATTGAGATGGGTGCGAACATGGCGTGGCCACGTTCAGATTTCATAAACAAGGAATGCCTAACCAAAATAACATGCAGTTTCAACTTGTTTAGGCTAATTTGGAGGACAATATACATGGCATTTGGCCTCTCATCGTCTTTTTCCCTATACAAATGCACGTTGCACAGAAACAAATCACAAGATTATCGTTGAAATGGTGTGTGCTCCAGCTATTGAGCTTTGTGTGCTTCCTTGTTTCGGTATTCGCCGGAGTTGGTTCCATTCGTGGAATTAGCAAGAATATCAAAAAATACAAACTTTTCACGTATAAACAATAGGCCATTTTGCGAATTACTTACTATCTTTCGTGTACGTTTAAGATATATGTGAATGTAGATGGACAGAAAATGACATGTAACCCGTTAAAATTGAGCAGATAATTATGCAGATGTAATACTCTTCAACTAATTAATAATTTAATATAATAGGTTAGATAGTACTCATGTGAAAATTGTTTTTTCAACCCATACACTCACAGTAATTAAATTATTTTATACACTGTTAGTTTGAATACTACTTTTCAGTAACTACAATTAATTAATAATTAATAAAGGAATTGCATTACTAATAACTATTCTCAAAGTAATTCTAAGTAACTATTTCCTACCAATATCTAACGTTTTGATATCAACTTCAAGGACAAGGTTGGTAGCAAGAGAGAAACAAATCAAGGCATCCATGATAGAATTGCAAAAGAAATATGCAAAACAAATACTAATAATAGGATGAACAACTTTTCCTAGTGATTAGTCCAAAGGCCAATTAATATTGTGTCCAAGGTTTGGCCTAATCCATTGATCTGATTTAAGCTTTTGTTATGGATTTTTTGGCCCAATTTATCCCATCATAAGCCATTTGGAAAATCAGAAGCTAATGTAGCTAAGGAGTGGACTGCCCGATTTGTTCTATACGGCTTGATTACAAGAAATCTAGAAAAATGAAATGATTGAAAATTGAGTTATTCCATATTTATGTTCCTAAAAGTGAATAGGTTCCTCCCCATGTCTATAATTTCAACTCCTTTTCTCGTCTTACACAGATATATGATAGTCAATTTCAGCACACGTGCGTTGAAAGAACCTGTGGCCCACAAATTAGCTCCCCAACAAGAGTGTATGAAATAGGCTTCTTCACGTCTTCGACATCTTCCGCTGAACACTGATCCAAAGTAGCAGCAGTGTTCTTGATAATATTTTTATTTTTAGAATAGAAAGTGATAGTGACATAGTATTAAAAGATATATAGTTGAATGAAAAAGCTAGTTAAAAAGAGAATTTTGGTAAAAGGCCTGATGTTGGTAGCTCTTGTTTTTCGGATTTCTCTCTCACATACAAAGCTGTGAGCCTGTGCAATAGCACAGCCCCACCACCAAATAAAATGTCTGTTTCAATTTTTTTCATAACTTCTACATTTTTTTAAAACTTTCATTGTAGAGTAATCATGCCATATTTAAGACTTTCTTTTCCTCTCTTGAAATATGTATCCCATTCTTCCTTAACGCAATTTTCTGAAACTCCAAAAATAGTTTGCAATTGCTTTTGTAAATATGTTTATAATTTGGTCTTCTATCCTGCAGAACATAAGTGGGATTCGTTTAGTCGTCAGTGCTTCTATGATAAAATGGTATTTAATAGTTGTATGCATGTGTTGTTTGTTGATGATGGAATAAATCTATTGTTGATTTGTTGTCACAGTAAATTATGGTAGATTCATCTTGTTGTTCCCTCATTTTTGCAAGTATAATCTGAATTTATATATCTTAACTTGTAGCTTCAGCTGCTGCCAGCCTGCCACGTACTCTGTTGTGCAATTGTTGTTTGTTTTTTATGTCATAGCCCGATGTCATCCACCAAACTAATTAATTAATTTAGTTATTAATATTAATTTGTCTATAATTATAATATTTTTTAAAATTTATTCTTAATTTTATTAGAAATCTATTTATTTTTTTCAATCTCCTTAGGAGAGAGGAAAAGATAATTTAAGATATTTTAGTAAAATAATAATTAATACATAAGAAAGATAAAATGAAATCATACAATAAAGAATAAGAAAAATTGGTAACTATGTCTTATAAATAACAACAAAGACATTACCATTTTTTCTTTAAATTATTTGAGTTGCACGAAAGGAATTTAACTTGTTTTCTACGTGAACCTTGATAGAAGACTTTAGTGTACATGAAATTTGGCTGTGTGGGTGTTAGATACAATAGGCTTACAATAGTGCTCCATCATCTTTTATAGTAGCTTCTCATTTGTCACAGATGGAGTAGCAACTGGCTTGCAACCAACCCTACATCTTGAACTTCTTTAATGTATAAATCTTCATTATATTTCTTGTGAGAGATAAACATTTCTTCTTTTGTTGTCTCACCTCTATGGCGAGGAATTAAATCCTCATAGTATATAAGATCATCTTCATATTGTTTCCTGTACCTCTATATGAGATCATCTATACATAGGGATCAATGAGAGTGTATCATGCTCACCTGTGCACATAAGATCATCTTCATATTCTTAATTTTTTTTCTCTCTAATTTTAGAATGCACCTCGTTTATCCTTAATATAGTTTAGATGACGATAAAACGAAAAATGATTTAGATAGTATTTAAGAAAAAAAATAATTTAAATAGTGATGTATTTTAAAAGACTTAAATATGTTTTTAGTTTTTTAAATGTAAGTGACTTTCATTTTAATCCTTTAAATTTGAAATTGTTTTTTTAGTTCCTCAAATATGTAAAATAAAATAGAAAATAAGAAATTCATAATTTTTGACATTTTTTATTGTCGTAATATGATTTTCTATTTTATATTTAAAAATAAGATTTCTTTCCTTATGGTTTGAAACTTCTAAAATTAAGTCAATAAAAAAAATTAAAGTAATTTTTAAAGTGATTAATGAATTTTTAATTTTTTTATTAACTTGATTATAACAATTTTTAACTCACCAGAAATGTATTTTAAAATATAAAATACAAAATCAAACTTTGGAGGTCAACAATGATAACAAATTGCGATTTTCTTATTCTATGTTTGTCTCGTGCTATGCAAAAGTACTACAAAATATATTTTATTATTTCAAGTACTTAAAAAAAATATTTTGAATTTAGAGGACTAAAAAGAAATTAATTCAATTTTAAAGGACTAAAAATATATTTAAGTCAAATCAAAATTTAGAGTGACAATTTTAGAGAACTAAAACCAAAATTAAAAAATTTGAGAAAAAATAAAATTATACTTTATCCTAATAATAATAATATATTAAATTATTATTATTATTATATATTTGTTGCCACATTTAAAATTTTGGATTTAGGACCGTTAACTAATTTATTTAAAAGTAGGTTTATCGGTTTATTTAATTATGTATTTATTTTAAAATTAGGTCAAAATTTAAAAATATTAATCCATTCATTAGAAAAATAAGTGTCAAGTAAATAAGTCAAATTTATACTTCAAATTTAAGAAAGGTTCTATCTATTTAAAGTCAAGTCTGGCCTTTCAATATTTAAAAGTCACTTAATGTCTGATTAATTTAAGTTAAACGTACTGAATGAACTCAATTAAATGTATAAAATTCTTTCAGCATTTAGTTTTATCGTATGCACTGTAAAATTCTTTCAACATTTATCTTCAGCTAATTAATGTTGAAGAGACCTCACTTGTTAGTGCTTCTCTAATCACTTTTAAATTTAGCACATTAACTATATAAAAATTTATTCATGTTATTGAACGTTTTCACGTGGACAAGCAAAAACCTAAAAATATTGAAACATTAAGGTCACGTTCGGTTTGAATGTTTATTTTTTGTTTTTGTTTTAAAATTTTTAAGATTTATAAAACATATATTAAGAAGAAAATATCCGAAAATGTCACCATGTTTTTACTTGTTTAGAAAAAACTCAAAAATTTGATTTGTTGTTTTTAGTTTTTGGTATGTTTTTAAAAATATATTTAAAGAATATGTTTTCTATAAATTTGAATCAAACTATTTTTATTCTTATTCTCTGATTTCTTTGAAAATAAAAACAGAAATCAATCAAATCAAACATCATTTAAAACATCTTTAACTATTGATAATGGAAATTTATTTAGAACTTTTCTGCGTTTTGATTTAAGTCAAATGTATCCAAAACATATTTTTTCACATTTGATTTTAATAAATATATTTTATATGGGATATTTATAATTAAATAATTAATTGTGAGTAGTTTTTTGTCTGACTAGCCGTGTTTGAATGGCTTTCAACAAAATCATTAAAATGGCATAAAGTTGAGTCAAAATCTAGATTTAATAAATTCTATTAAGACCTTATATGTGTGAATAAATTTTAAGGATTTACTAACATGTGCCCTTAAATTATTAGTTAAGAAATTAAAAGATAAAAATATTCATTATAAAAAATTATAGGAAAGTGTAAAAAAGATTACAAACAGTATTCCAATTAATAAAATTATTTTTTCAATTCTTTAACCAATATCCAAAAATACTAATTAGCATTTGCCTAAGTTTTGTAATATGATTTGCTAGAATTGAATTTAGCTATAATCTTGTTCAAGATCACAAAATTAAGATTATTTAAAACTATAAATGTATGAAAAGCATTTGATTTCTCTCCACATTGAATGTAAATCCAATTGTAATTTCGATATTTGAAGGTTTTTGAAGTTATGAATATGACGCCATTACAATAAAAAAAAAAAAAAAGGTAGCTGTTTTACTGGCGGTTAAGGTTGTCGTTTACCAATGGTTTAAACCGCCGCTAGTCCTCTTGAATAATCGAAAATTTAGCCAATTTCTAAATTATGCTTCCACCACGTAACTAACAATACCACTAGGAACATCATCATAAGCAACTATGAGTAAGTTTTGTTAGTAGTAGCAAACAATTGGTTATTTACTTATTTTGTCAAATAATAATTATGAAAGTAAGAAAAGGTATTTCACTGTACCATACCTTTCTCTACCTTTTGGCTAAGTTCAAGGTATTCCACTGTACCCAAAACATATTAAGGAAAGACACTGAAATGTTGGAGCCATTCTCCACTCTACTTTAATTAGTTCTTGTTGTTTTATTCGAATCTCCCTCCCACTAATGCAGTTTATAAAATTATATCTATGTCAATCACAAGCATTTCATTATGACCGTTCAAATAGCACGACCAATTTGCTTCTTCTTCTTCTACTACTGAATAATGTTCCTCTGTTCATGCATGCACCATGTGTGGTCAACGGATTTTCTGTAATTGAAAATTTCACGCATTGATGTAGTCACTTAATCGAACTTATTGGATGAAGATTAAATGGTTTAGATTTTAAAGGTGTGCTTTAAATTTATCTTTTAATTGAAATATATGTGTCCAATTATAATCTAACGACTTCAGTTCATGTGGTCTGTGTGAATGAATATATGAACTAGGGAGAACAGCGAATCCAGATTCCCATTATGTAATGCCACCACCTGCCTATAAATATAACCACTGTATCGCTCCACTATATATGTAACTTTTAATGTTTTAAATTATAAGCATACATATCTAGCTATATAATATTAAATATTGATAATTGAATCACTTTTCAATAAATTCTTCTTAATATTAAGCAGATTTTTCAATTTAATATTTATAATATTAGGTTGTGATTATATTTAATAAAGAAATATTTCCCTACATACTTCAAATAACAGCTTAAAAATTATAATAAAATATTCACAGGGAAATATTTAATTAAATAAATCAATACAAACTTGCTATAATATAATAAAATATTCATCCTTAAAATATTATAATAATTTTGTTTTTTAATAATGTTTTAGTTTTTTTACCTTATATGCATATAAATCACTATATTACATGTTAAGTGTGAATATTTTTAGAGATAGGAAATATTTATAATTATTACTCTTTATTTTTAATAGCATAATTTTATAACTTTTAATAACTGTTGGGATTATTCCCTTCTCCCTTTAAGTATTACTTTGGTCAATCGCTAATATAAAAAAAATACTTGGTCGACCAATAACTTTTTTCATTCACTATCACAAAAGTGTCTTTTCACGTTGTCTTATCTACATCAGTTATAAAAAAACCGATGTAGTAAATGATACTGTGACATTTTTGACATTTTTGAAGTCATTGTTTTCATTCTTCCATTGCCTTATTTTTTTTTTATTGTAGTTTGGTATAAATATCAATTTTGAGATGGTATGATGTAGTATGTTTCTATATATCAATGAAATTACTTAATGAAGCACATTCTAAGACTGTTTTTATGAAAGAACTGTTTTAGAAGAGATACATTTTAAGATCGTTCTTATTAAAAGATTGTCTTAAAAGATGCATATTCTAAGACGAGTTTTATATAAGAACCATCTTAAAAAGATATATATTTTTTAAGATGATTTATTCTATAACCATCGTGATACATCAATCACTTTTAATGTCGTTAGTTTCAAAAACGATTTCACAACCATATTTAAATGTATATTAAAATTGTCGTTAAAAGTTAATTTTCTAGTAGTGATTGCCCATCATTTATGTTGTGTTTCATTATCTTCATCAAACTTTGGAGTTTTATGATAAAAAGTGTATTTTTACTTTTTAGTACTCTTCTATAATATTTAAGGAATATTGAGAAAGATATTGGTTTCCCTTTCACAAATGATGTTTTATACCATAAGTGGATCTTTATTGTGAGATTGATGTGCTTTCCTTAAAAAATAGGATTAATTAAATTTTTACTTAAAAAATTGATTTAAAATCTATCGAAGAATCTAGTCAATTACTTGAGATGATGTATAAGTTGTAAATTTTTTTATAAAAAATATTTTCTATTAAATGTCTTATTGATCAATATAAATTATTAAATAATAAAATAACCAAAAATTCTCCTTAACAAGAAAAAAATGTCAAAACCTCCTTATCTAATACTTCTTTTAGTTCAAAATGACATATATTTAAGATTTTTGAAGATAACAAAAGATAAATATAAAATAGATATTTTAGTTCAAAATGACATATATTTAACCAATAACCATGACAATATTTGATGGTTATAAATTTATATTTAAAAATGTGATTTAAGTTTTAAAATAGGTAGTATAAATGATTTAAGTTTAAAAGGGTGCCAGAGATGAGCATTTGCATACACAAGGACACTCGGATAAGGGGGAAGTGAACTCCCTTTTCGTTTGTGTTGGTTTTGTGGAGGAAAGTATAAAAAACAGAGGAGAGAAGAGAGACAATGGATATGTGGAGGATATAGAATTATTCTATTCTAATTCAAATTGTTTTCAGCGATAAAATAAATAGCAACAGATAAACTAATTAGATAACAAGATATTAGTAAAACAAAACTAACTTGTTCCTTAAAGATAAGAGGAACCACTTATTGATTAGTCTAATCCATTAAAACTGACTCACTGCTAAAATATAGGAAATCAACTTATTTACTAAATCCTATTTTAAAAACTGAAAAATAAAATATTATGCAGTTACAAAAATATATCTGCAACAGTTTGAAACCGGTTTATATAAACTCAGTGGGTGCTCGTAACTTTTCCCCATATTCCTTTTTCGACATTTTTCTTTATTCTCTCTCATTTTCCCACGACTCTGCTCTCTCATATATTAGGTGCTCCCGCTTCTGAGATAACAAATTCCTTCATCATTAATCAATGGACATTGAAGCAGGTAAGGATATTCCTTCAAGAGACCCAGCGGAACTCGACGACGATGGTAGAGTCAAAAGAACCGGTTAGTATGCTTTCTCTATCAATGCATTTATGATATTATTGGAAAAAATTTAAGTTAAAAATAAAATTAAATTTGAATATATAATTGTATCCAATTCCTCTATTCTCCTGTTTTTATTTCATATTTCAGATTATTAGTATTATGCATGTATTTTATGTGGCTAAGATACTCAAAACATGATGCCAAAAATCTACATATTAATTTGTTCATGTGCCATTTGAAAGGGATCGGGTAAATTAAACTAAACTTGCGAAATAATACTTTTGAAGAAGACAGAAACCTAAATTAACTAAAAACTGCGTGTTTTACGTTGTAGATCTACTGTATTATTAATATTGATGATTACGAGTTTTTCTGTTATATTATATTGGAAAAAAACAACGTTTTGAAAAAGTTTTCATGGACATATCTTGAAGGGTGATTTGGGGTCAGAAGATTCCACGTGAATGGTATCTACCGATGACAAACACTAACACGTTATTTGAGATATTCCCTTAATGCGCGTCCATTTAAGGGTTAGGATTCTTAAAATTGAAGATGATGCATGAGTTTGGACTCACTCGGAACATACCGATTCAAAAAAAAGCTTTGATAATATGTAAGATAATCCTACTTTTATAGTATTAATTCTGAAGAAGAGTGAAGAAGGAGTACTAGTATAACATAGTTGCATCACAAGAAACGGAGAGTAAGAAAGCAGAATCATAGACACGGAGAGTAAGAAAGCAGAATCATCAAGAGATAATGGAATTATGATCTAATAACTTAACACACTTTTTCCCTTACTCTTAATAAAAGTCTCACATCAAGTAATTCATGAACATGATAAGTGTTTATATAGTTGGATAGACCATCCTCTTATGAACTTTTGTCCAATGGATATCGCTAGTCCTCGCTTTGTGGTATATGGTTAGTGATTAGTGTAACTAACTTTTCTCCTTCATTGCATTCCTCTTTTTGCTCAACTTTTTTATGGTTTCTTGATTTGCCTACTCTAATGGCATAACATATTGTCCGAACTAATTCATGTTACTTTTTTTTGTCTCCTGAATCAAAGAATATGAATGTCTTCTAACCCATAGATCATATCAATTCTACCCGTAGTGTGTATTTGTTATTAGCTCAAGAAAGATTTTCATAACGCTGGATAGATAGTATGACGTTACATATTTTTATAAAAAAATTATATTAGACTAATTAAAAACTGAAAGCATAACCTAAAATTTTGGAATCAAATTTGTTGTCTCTCCTTTTTATGTCCATCCATTTAATTAAATAGCGACAACATAGCAAAAACAATTAATAGCTAAGGTGAAATATTATATAAAAAAGGATTTTCATTCAATTATCCAATTGAAGAAAACAATACATGACAGCCAATTTGAATCTTTAGATTTTGGGCTGTGGAGCAATTGCGTATTCGTACTTGGATGCCGACATCCCCGTTCAGCAAAAATCTCTTTTATTTTACCGATAACTTAATTTAATACAAATACCCTTCTTAAGAACAATGCTTACAGGCTTACAGCTAAAAAGAACTACACAAGTTCTCAAATTCATCTGAAATAAAATACACCTAGAACAGACAAATAAAAAATACTACTACCATATATGCATGGGATTGGGATTTTACTTTTACAAAACTGGTCCAAGGAATCAACTCTTTTTGGAAAACTGGGCCAAGGAGGCAACTAAGTTTCCAACCAACCATGTGCAATGTGTTTTATCTTTTAGTTTTAGACAAAGCAAATGGTGAAAATAACGAAGCTGATCCACTCTCAGCAAAAGGAAGAAAAATATTGTGGCCATGAAACTCCCTTTGACACCTACCGTACGGAAACAGACGCGTATTCTTTTGTGTTTCACATGCCATTCCATTTCCAAAAGTGAATCGCTAAGCCCAACTAGACAGATCTCAGTTAGTCATAGTCACATGGGCCGCGAAATGGTCTGCCTAACTCACAGCTCTTAGGGTTTCTATTAGATGAAATTGAGGTGCATTATGCGAGTTCATTTATAAAATTGGTATTGATACGTAAATTTATAGTCTAACAACTCACTAAAGTCGCTCAAGTAGTAGGAGTTAAGTAGATATATGAAAAATTTATGTTCGATTTTCATAATCTTCATTGTACATAATAAAAACTAAAAATTATAGACCAACTCATTTGAGCTTTTTTTACTATTCAAAAGTAAAAAAGGAAATCATAAATAGTTTGGATTGTTCTACGAAACATTTGGGTTAAATCATAAATTAAGTATTTTATGTTTTTTTTTTAAATAAATTAAGTAATTTTTAAGGATTGAATCAAGGTTTTTTTTTTTTTTTCACACACGTGATCTAGCAAACCTTTAAGCTAAGATTAAAAAAGAATGGAGTTAAGTTTTCGATTTGACCAAAAGTTGGTAAACTCATCGTCAAGTGTTCATTTAACACAAAAAAGTTGATTGCATAAATATATTTGGAATAATAATATAAAAATATCTTATCATTTTAAATATTCTTTCAGCACTTCTCATTTCTCCATGTTTTTATCTTCCTATCACATAATAAATTTTATCATATCATACCCATCTTTTTTTCAAAACAAAAACTAAAGCATATAAAAAATGGTATTATTTTGCATTTTTAAAGAAACTTTAGTTTATTTTTATAATTAATAAAAATACATCATTTTTTTTTGTTTTTTTTTTTCAACAATTGCAATTTTTTACCCTCTCCCTCAAAATTTGATTTGACACCAAAAACAGGTGTGGAGTGTGCACTTCGGACAAACAGATATAAACTACTACTACTATTTAACTTTTCTTATTAAAGTAATCAATCATATTCTTTTATGGTTTAACTTGCGGCAGAATAAGCTAAACACTAAACAGTTTATGTGGATTGGGATGGTTACTTTGCATTGCAGGGAACGTGTTCATTGCTACCACGCACATAGTAACGGTGGTGGTGGGTGCAGGAGTGTTGGCTCTGGCATGGGCCATGGCTCAGCTTGGATGGATAGCTGGCATAGCCGTGATGGTCCTCTTTGCATGCATTTCCGTTTACACTTACAATCTTATAGCTGATTGCTATAGATATCCTGACCCAGTCAGTGGCAAGAGGAACTACACTTACATGCAGGCTGTTGATGCCTACCTTGGTATCATAATCTTACTTAATCTACTTTCCCTACCTATATATTCTTATGCATGCATAAGGATAGATTAATTAATTTTCTATCAATCAAAATTAAATCATGTAAATATATAAATTCATTGCCTATTTTAAATGTTTGATTACTTCCATATAACAAATTAGGTGGAAAAATGCACGTGTTTTGCGGATCTGTCCTATATGGGAAGCTCGCTGGGGTTACAGTGGGCTACACTATAACTAGTTCTATAAGCTTGGTGTACGTTATTTTATTTTATTACATTCATAAACTAATTAATCATTTGTGTTGCTGATTGTGCATAATACTAATAATTAATTAGATGAGGGGCTCTGAAATTCATCTTCTTTTGTATAATAATAATGACTCTGATTGTGGCAGGGCTATAAAGAAAGCCATTTGCTTTCACAAAAAAGGCCATGCTGCTTATTGCAAGTTTTCAAATAATCCCTATATGATTGGTTTTGGGATTTTCCAAATTTTATTGTCTCAAATCCCAAATTTCCACAAGTTAACGTGGCTTTCAACCATTGCTGCTGCTACCTCTTTCGGTTATGCATTCATTGGAAGTGGGCTTTCTCTGGCAGTGGTGGTCTCAGGTATGAATTTTACCTATATTTTTTCAAAATCTTTCCAATAATTCCGAAGTTTTAATACAATATAGTATTTATAAAGAATGTCTCTACACCAATTTCTTTTTTGGAGGTTTCCCCTGTATAGAAGGGTGTTTTATGAGTAGATTCGTTGACAGTTTTATTCCAATCATGTATTACTTACTATGGGAGGCATTTGGGGTGTGAACAGGTAAAGGAGAAGCAACCAGTATATTTGGAAACAAAGTAGGACCTGATTTATCTGAAGCGGATAAAGTTTGGAAGGTTTTCAGTGCTTTGGGAAACATTGCACTTGCTTGCTCTTTTGCTACTGTTATTTATGACATAATGGTAAGTAATAACACATTATTAAAGTAATTATACTATCACACTATACTAAGAAAATAGATAGAAATAAGTCATTCTGTGAAATTTGATTGTTATGGATGTGAGTGGATTATTTAGGACACATTGAAGTCATATCCACCAGAAAACAAACAGATGAAAAAGGCGAATGTGTTAGGAATCACAGCAATGACAATACTTTTCCTGCTATGCGGTGGCCTTGGCTATGCTGCTTTCGGACATGACACACCGGGGAACATCCTCACCGGCTTTGGATTTTACGAGCCATTCTGGTTGGTCGCCCTTGGCAATGTTTTCATCGTAATCCACATGGTTGGAGCATATCAGGTTCGATCCTTTTATTTATGAAATTCAATCTCTCCTTCCTTCTCCCTCTCTATATAAATATATTAGAAGAGAATTTCTTTTAAGAGAAGATAAGATATTTCTAAATCTTCCAATACCATCCTCCTACTCATTTTCTTACTTTCTTACATGGTAAGTATATAATAATAAGTACATGACTTAAATATGTTTTTAATCCATGTAATGTTATTTGACAGGTGATGGCTCAACCATTGTTTCGTGTAATTGAGATGGGTGCTAACATGGCATGGCCGCGTTCAGATTTCATTAACAAGGGCTACCCCATCAAAATGGGCTCCTTAACATTTAACATCAACTTGTTTAGGCTAATTTGGAGGTCAATGTATGTGGTAGTGGCTACAGTTATTGCCATGGCCATGCCATTTTTCAATGAGTTTCTTGCCTTGCTTGGAGCAATTGGGTTTTGGCCTCTCATTGTCTTCTTCCCTGTACAAATGCACATTGCACAGAAACAGGTAAAAAGACTATCATTGAAGTGGTGTTGTCTTCAAATATTGAGCTTCTCATGCTTCCTAGTTACAGTTTCCGCGGCAGTTGGTTCCATTCGTGGAATTAGCAAGAATATAAAAAAATACAAACTTTTCATGTATAAACAATAGGGCATTTGGTTGCACATTCTTGTGTCTCACATTTGAGATATGTGAATATAGCTATAGCTAGGCAGAAAAATAAGTGAGACAAGTTAATTTCAACAAGGCAGTGAAAATTATCTGAAAGTAAAATTATTTGTCAGCTACATTATTCCAACTTACAGTGTGAGCAAACATTATTTCAACTAGTCAAAACATTTCTGCCTCAGTTATATCAAATTACTCTCATTTATGTTTATGTATATGCTTAATCTTCTTAATCATCCATCTCTTTCATTTATCCCTATTTCTAAGTTGAATTTAAATAGTTTTTTTTAAAAAAAAATTGTTAATAGTTAAAAATAACATTATATCTCTATTTATTTCCTCTTTAAATAGATCTAGAATCAAACAAGAAAACAAATCCATCCCTTGTTATTAGGTATGACTAACAATATCATATCTGATAAAAAAAACAATCAACGAAAAGTCTAGGTGATTAAATGGAAAAAAAAACTCCTAGAAATCGATGTATTTGTTTTTGGTGGTCTATTCTGCTGTTTCTATAGTGGATTTGTTAATTGAATCATTGTCAAACAGAAGATAAGAAAAGGAACACTTGGATAGTTGGAGGTTTGGACTTCAAA
Organism: Glycine soja; assembly: GCF_004193775.1. NCBI lineage: Eukaryota > Viridiplantae > Streptophyta > Magnoliopsida > Fabales > Fabaceae > Glycine > Glycine soja. The sequence continues at coordinate 7,323,793 of NC_041005.1, forward strand.
CGTTGAGCTTTTTGTGCTTGCTTGTGTCGTTGGCTGCATCATCCATTCATAGATTGGGCCATGCTCTTGGTAAATACAAGGCCAAGTCCAAGGAATAGTATACTTTATTGTCCTGTGTCTGTTTATAAACTAAATTTGTATAAGATTAATGGTGATTTTGCTCCTTAAAAAATGGGTGTCCTATTTGGTTTTAGTCCGTGAATTTAAAATCTTAAGTTTTCATTTTTATATTTTTGAAATACCCAAACTTTAGTTCTTAAAATCAAATGGTTTCGTCCCTTGCAGTGTTAACTTTAAGGATTAAAGTTGGGTATTTCAAAACGCATAGAGATACCTGTGGTTAACCTAATTTTTTAAATAAAAATGATACGCATAAGAATAATTTACTAACCTCTTATAAATTATGTTCTCTATTCAGTCCTAAGCCGTCATTACACAATTCTAGATTGTTTTGCTGAAAATGAGCAATGAGATTCCTTTCAAATGTAGCTGGTGAATTCAACTTGTAAATTGTAAGTAAATCTTGGATGAAGAAAGTATCAGAATTATTATCACATTCATTTGAAACCTAATATACAAAAATTTAAATCATGTAGTGGACACCAAACTATACTTTTCAAATACTTCCTTTGTCTATGATTATAGTAACATTGCAAAGTATGTTTCACAGAGTATGGTATGGGCCACTTTCAGTGAAATGTTTTCAAGACTAATCATCTTGGTGACAAATCAGCGAACAAATACTCTGTCCTGGTCTAAGTAATGATATTTCCTAATTTTGATTTTTGACGTCTATCTTCTTTTCACATATTTAACATTGCATACTACTCAGCCACACAAATCGATTGCTGAAATTGTTTTTAGTCGTGTGTATTCCCATTGTATTGTTTCATGTCTAAGCATGTGCTTAGTTGAGTCTTTGCAAAATTGATATTAAATTGAAGTATTTTATGTTTTTGGATGTCTTATTTTGAAAGCAAGTTTGGTGTAAAATTTTCAACTCAGCACAAAAACTAACCTTTATCACTTCTATTGTGTGTTTGGGACAGTTATAAGGTGATAAAAATCAATTAACTTTTCACATTAAACGTAAAGCAACAAATTATTGTTTCTTGTTTTTCATAGTATCACCATAACTTTGTGGGTTAAATAGATTTTCATAGGTTATTCAAACACACTACTAGTCAAGTCGAGGTTTGAAAGTAAAATTAATTTTATCTAACAATAACTAAACATTGGCATTTTCTTAATAAAATCAAATTTGAAAGGAAACAAAGTCAATTCAAAATGTTTTACACCACAAAATCAAACAAACACTAAGTCAAACTTTAGTTGGTTGATTACAGTCATGAGGGTATATATTCTCTGCAAGAGAGATGGAAAATAGAATAAGTTGCCAAGAGGACTCAACAAAGGAAATACAAGTTCACTGGGGCTTTCTTTGGCTTTAGCTGCTTTTGGAAATGTGTGTTACTCTCCATTAAACATTAGAACTTGGGTGTGTTTCTATGCATTGCTCTTGAATATAAAATATCTACAACTTGCACGAATTCCTGGGTTCATTTTCCTTGTCGAATGTCGATTGGTGAGCACTTATTCTAGTCTGTAACAAGTTGCAACTAAACAAATCAAGCAAATTAGCATCTTCTAAGAACTACGAACATTATTCTAAGACACTAATAATGAAGTGGGGTTGGTTGGTATTATCAAACCGATTTGTCAAAATATCTACCAGTTGTGGGGTTGGTATGGTAAGATCAAACCAAATTGTTTATAGAGTCTGACTAGTTGTTATTCAAAAGATAGGTAAATTTAAAATGCAAACCCTCATTGACTTATTACTATTATCTGTGTGAGACTAAGACCGAAAATAAACTCATATTTAGTACATCCAATTTCAATTTTGTTTTCTTTTGGCTATAGTAAATGTCACAAGTTGTAGTGTTCAAATGTAAATTCAAGGAATATAAATATAAGCTCCAATCTCAAAGGAGTAATAGACAGAGTAGAGTATTACACCAGAAGGTAGGTTGAAGTCACTTTAGAATTATGTTATTTTGATTAATTTTTGTTCTTCAAGACTTTCCAGAAAAAAAAAAAAAAAAAAAAAAACTGAATATGCAAGAGCACTGAGCACAAGTATTTTACCACTTTAAAATGAATAGTGTTGGAGGAGGATTGAATCCGAAAGGGAGACCATTGTAGTTAAACTGAAGGAAGCTTTTGAAAGTTTGACTAAGCACCACTGTAGTTAACTTCTGCTAAGAAAAACGCCCAACACTTAGAAATTAGAATATACTAATGAAATGGGAACTTTCCTAACCACTAGTACTTCTTGACATTTACATTGCAACTAATCTAAATTAGTTTCATGGTTGCCTATTGAGAATTGACCACCTGGGAGAGTCATGGGAACATTCTGTGGGCGAAATTAAAGTCACAAAGTTTGAGTTTGAGCAAATTATGCAATCTCCTATTCGGTGAAAAGTTTTTTTAAGTGGTTACATTTGTTTGAACGTGTGCATCAGTAGTATTGATTTTTTTATTTTTTTTGGTCTCATATTTAATTTATTTACCAAATTTTAAGGAGTTTGTTGTTAGGTTGTTTGACTGTTATGTATCCGTCATTTCATGGCTTAAGCTTAGTTGCTGAAGTTTTGCTAGTTAATTTTTATTTTCTTTGTCTTTCAATTTTAACTCAATCTATTTAAGATGCAATCAATAAATGTGCATTTTGTTGTTTAAGAATATTCAGCTCTCCTCTTCTTTAATATTTCTCCAATAAACTGGTATCAAGAGCTATTTTCTCAAGGGATTTGTGAGTAATCCAATAGCAAATCTTACCTTCCTTGATTCAATCCATAACATGGATTCTGAAACACCCTTTACAGCATTAGCGCCACTAGTGTTTAAGGGTAAAAATTATAAATTATGGGCAGCCAGGATGAAAGCCCACCTCGAAGCGAATGATCTCTAGGAAGCTGTTGAGGAAGACTATGAAGTTCTTCCCTTAACATATAATCTGACCATGGCTCGGCTGAAGAGTCATACTTTAAAGAAATCAAGGAAGTCAAAGGAAAAAGCTACATTATTTGTTGTTGTTTCAGAAGATATTTTTACTAGAATCATGCACCAAAACTTGGCATTTGAAGTTTGGAATTTCCTTAAAACTGAATATGAAGGAGATGACAAAGATAAAGGTATGCAAGTGCTCAATCTAATTTGTGCGTTCGAGATACAGAGTGAATGAAGGAGTCAGAGACAATCAATGAGTACATAGATAAGCTTCTTAGCATTGCTAACCAAATAAGGCTGCTTGGTTCTGAATTTTCTGATTCAAGAATCGTTCAGAAAATACTTGTAACCCTTCTTGAAAGATTTGATGCTATTGTATCTTCCATGGAGAATAGCAAAGATCTATCAAAAATCACCTTGGCATAACTAAACAATGCTTTACAAGCTCAAGAACAAAGAAGATTGATGAGGAGTGAAGATTCTGTGGAAGGAGCATTTCAAGCTAAGTTACAAAGCAATCAAGGAGAGAAAGACAAAAGGAGAAGTTTTAAGAAGAATTTCAACCCAAGTGTTACAGCTGGCAAAAAGAAGAGGGACTTTCCACCTTGCAAACATTGTAACAAGAAGGGGTATCCTCCTTTCAAGTGTTGGAGAAGACCTAATGTAAAGTGCAGGAAGTGCAATAAACTTGGCCACCATGAAAGAATATGCAAAAGCAATGGACGATGCCCAAGTAGTAAGCGAACAAGAGGAAGAGCAGCAATTGTTCGTAGCATCTTGTTTTACAAGCAGCAGTTCAAGCTCTAGTGACTGTTGGCTTGTAGACAGTGGTTGTACTAATCACATGACTAGTAATGAAGAACTCTTTAAAGATTTGGATAAGTCACAAGCATCCAAAGTCAGAATTGGCAATGGCGATTACATTACTGTCAAGGGAAAATGAAGTGTTTTTACAGAGAGTAGCGCATGTACAAAACAAATTTATGATGTTTTGTATGTACTTGAATTGATCAGAATTTATTGAGTGTTAGGCAGCTACTTGATAAGGGATTCAAAGTCTTCTTTGAGAACAAGCAGTGCACGATCAAGAATCCATATGACAATGAGGTCATAATAATTAAAATAAGAAGCAAGAGTTTCTCACTTGACCCAATGGAGGAGGAGCAAGCAACTTATACTACTGCTATGACCAACACAGAGACTTGGCATAAGAGGCTAGGTCATTTTCATCACACAACAATTTTTAATATGCAAAAGGAGTTAGTTCGTGGCTTGCCCCATATTGAGTTCAATCTACCAAGCTACAAGGCATGTCATTTTGGTAAACAAGCAAAGCTTCCTTTCCAAAAAGGAGCTTAGAGAGCTAACATGAACTTGCAACTCATTCATATAGACATTGTCGGACCTCATAAAACTCCTTCACTCAATGGGAGTAAATATTACATTGTTTTAATTGATGATTATACAAGGATGTGTTGGATTTATTTTCTCAGGTTCAAGTCAGAGGTTGCAGGTGTGTTCTTCAAATTCAAGAACTGGATTGAGAACCAAAGTGACTTTAGAATTCAAGTTTTAAGGTCAGATAACGAGAATACACCTCAAATGAATTTGATAAATTCCGTGAGGAGGCTGGAATTAAGCATCAACTTACAGCCCCATACACTCCACAACAAAATGGGGTCAGTGAACGGAAAAATAGAACCATTGTGACACCCTCTACCCCATACATACACACACACACACACACACATATATATAATAAAAGGATAAGAATGCGGAATTAATTGAAAATTTTAAAACACATTTAAATAAAAACATTTCAAAAGAGTAAAAGGTTCACATTCGCATAGTGAAATCATAATAGAACTTGTTCAAATACTAATAAAATCATCTCGACTCAAAACAAGATCACTCATTCTGAATGAAAAGAAGACACACTAAAGCGAAAAACATAAAATAACTATATTATTCTTGGAATTATAAATTTGAAATAAAATCCTATGCCCCGATGTCACATTTATCAAAGCATTTTCCTGGAATAGACTAAACCTCTCCATTCCAGCATGGAACTCATCATATGTTGGTTCACCTGAAACAAAATGGCATTCAGCCCAAACACAAACACACACCGGGAATGAGTTATCACATTCGTATATAATAAAACACTAGAGCATGTGAAACATATAATACTTAGAGCTGAATTTATATAAACATCACTTCACAAAATCACACTCACTCAAGTTCACACACTCCAGAAAATAACATCAAATCGTAATTGTTAACTCAATGAAATTCAAACACAAGTGTTATGCAACAAATACACTAGACTCAAGCCTACATGCAATGTGGTACCATTTTTCAATAAAAAAACCTCGTCAGGCGCCTAGGAGTACATGACGGGACATGCCTCACAATGGGTAAGTCAGGGGACTCTCATTAAGTGAAATCATAGGGAGACCAATCAGGGTCACTCTGTTTTGTAAGAATGCTCCAACCATATGGGATCAGCACATGCTTAAAGGAGCACTCAAATCGGGTGTATTTACCCCCAATGCCTAGACTCCGAGAAGTCTGTCTGACCCTCTACCTCCTGATTCAGGTCCAACCAGAAAATATTTTAACACACAGACTCTACCTATGAACTATGCAATGTACACAACTACTCAATTGTTTTCAAAATCTCAATTATTTTCCAAAATTATCTTAACTCGTCGCGTCTCAAGTGATTAAGTTCGTCGGGTTCCCACCGTGGAACTCATCACAACTCATCGCGCATTAACTCGTCGCCCTTAAAGGGTCTTTCAGTTGTATAATTACATAATTCATAGTTCACAACTCAATACATACAACATCTCAACACCCGTGTAATTCACAATTCATACATACCAAATGGTTATCACTTACACACAATCTCAATCACAATTTCATAATCCCAATAAAACAATTTATCACATCTCATGAATCATACACATATCACTCAGTAGTAATATTTACATGGCACAAAACACGTATAAATTAAACCGAACTATATTGTTTTCAATTAAAAAGAATTTCTACAACAATTAATTTAAAATGTAGCAAAAATAATCACTATTAAGCAATAATTTCTATAACTTTATTTTATTTAATATTATTTTTATATGTTTTTAGAATATATATATATATATATATATATATATATATATATATATATATATGAAAGAATAGGTACAATGGTACTTAAGATTCAAATTTCAAGCCACAAGAAAAGATTGCAGGATATAGGATCACTTTCACAAAAGCATGATATCTATTTTATACATATATATATGCTAAAGAACCGTACGTGGTCAACATCATAAGCGAGATACATATTATATTTCAACAAACTAGTATAGTATGTACGTGTAATACATAAATTTCAATTGCAAGCCAAGGGAATACAATTGTTTGGGCCAAACCTTTAATTCGAGTGATAGTAATTTAGTGACAATTCAAAAACAGTGGTAAATGCACAAATGTAAAACAAAAAAAATCTTAAATGTTAATATACACAAAAATCAAGTGATAACAATTTGACAATTCACCCGCTTCAATAAAAATATTATGTCAATATACATTAAACAAACAAAATCACAGAAGTTTATGATCATAGATATCACACTCAATTTAGCAAATGAAATATTCAATTGGAAAGGGTTCATGAATTAAAAATTTATAAAAATAACCCAAAATTGATCCTCTAGAGATCTCTATATATGTTCATTCTAATCCACAAGTGTGAGTAACTGTTCGTAGCTCTAGTACGGCTGTGAAATCTTATCGGCAAGCGTACTGAGTCAATCAAGTAATATAAAATGGTAAGAAACCGAGTATCGAACTCAGGGAATTTGTTTCATTTAGTGAAGTTATCATTCAATTGGTAGACATTGTATAATAAAAGCATGGATTGAAATTAAACAAAAGATATATTAGCAAATCTAGAGATAACTACAGAATTAACTATCTAAAAACGAAAGATAAACCAATGATAAAAACGTTGAGTCCCTCTACTAAGTTACTTGATGCAATTAAGGGTTTTTCTCTATCTAATGTTGTTTTTGTGTTCCATACTGAGGACAATTGTCCCAAGCATCGATGTCTCATGTGAATGGGCTAATTCTAATTCAACTTCGTTCTCGGATCTCTCGTCGAACTTAGCCTAACCGAACAACATTAAGGTCATAGCATAATAAAAACTAGAGTCCTTGCACTCCGTGTCCAGATAATACAGTTTTCTAGCCCTGCTCTATCCAGTTCTAAGGATTCAAAACATTTTTCAATGCTAAAAATCTTAACTTTACACACAAATGGGTGATTAGACCAAAAGCATGCTAGAATTAAATTCAGATAGAAGTAGTGAACACATCAAAGCAACATTAAATAGATAGTAAAGAATATTTACATCAAGACTTGGTAGAATTTCCCAACAAAAGCTTTAGCCTTTCATGGTAAGGTACCACCTTTCAGCTACAATAGGGGTTTTTTGAAGCAAAATACAGATTACACAGTGGTGGGGATGTTTCCTCCACCTCTAGGAACCTACAAATTACTCTAAAACCTAGAATCCTCTTGAAAGCTGGGGTTTTGGGTGCTCCTTTGCCCTATTGTGTTTCTCATGTAATAGTTCTATGTGTTTTCTACCAAAGCTCTCCCAACAAACCTCCTTTTTCGCCAACTTCAGCTTTTAAGGGCTTTCTGACCTCGAAGGCTCGCTTAGCGCCATTCTCGCACTAAGCACGAGTAAGTGACTTTTGGCTTAGCAAGCCAGGCGCGCTAAGCGCAGGAAGAGACAAATGACTTGCGTGGCAGATTCTCTTCCAGATTCCCTTGACTCGCTAAGCGAGCTAATGCCTCGCTTAGCGGATGATACTCGCTAAGCGCATTAGCCTCACTTAGCGAGACACCAGCTGCAGCAACCTTCTATTTCTTCATCTTTTTCACCTGAAACTGAAGTTGAAAACTCATTAATGCTCATTGAAGGGTGTATCTACTGCATAAAAACTAAACTAAGCTAAAAATATGTACAAACCTACAAAAAGAACCATAATTTGGGGGAAAAGATATAAATTTTATAAAACTTTTTTATACAAATGTTAGTCATAAAAGACGACTAACAATAACTCATCATTTACCTCGAGGTAGTCGCTCAAGCGTTCTTCGTTAGTAATGATGGCGTTTCTGGTGTTCTCTAGAGTTTCTCCTCTGGTTGCTCTGTTAAGGCTCTTGTGCGTCAGAAGAAGAGAAAAAAGAACAGAATGTGTTTTTGTAAAAGTTGCTCTAGGTTAAAAGTTAATTTAAATAATGAGTGAATTGATGACCTAATCTTATTTTCTTTATTTATTTAAAGGAAGTTAAGAAATGATTGTTACAACCATAATGGAAATGACTAGATGTCTGCTTCATGTGAAGGAACTTCCCAAAGAACATTGGGCAGAGGTAGCAAATACTATTGTATTTTTGTTGAACAGACTTCCCACAAAAACAGTTGATGGGAAAACTCCTTTTGAGGCCTGGTATGGCTTTAAGCCACAATTAAAAAATCTGAAAGTTTTCAGTTGTTTGTGTTTTACTAATGTACCATAGGTTAAGTGAGGCAAGTTGGGCAAAAGAGCGAAGTCTGACATATTTATCGGGTATAGCCTAACATCTAAAGCTTATAGAATTTTTCAACCTGACACAAGAAAAATTCTAATAAGTAGGAATGTAAGCTTCATGGAGAATGAGAAGTGGAGATGGAACGATGCAAAAAATCAGTAAATTGATTATTTGAATCAAGAAGAGTTAGTTGATCATCCTCCTGTTCGCGACACTAGATTACTTGCCGACATATATCAGAGGTGCAGTGTTGTTGTGCTTGAACCAACAGGATATCAGGAAGCAGAAAAAGATCCTAAATGGAGGGTTACTATGCAGAAAGAGCTCGCTATGATAAAATGAAAAAATCAGACCTGAGAATTAGTTGAAAAACCTCAACATCAGAAGGTGATTGGAGTAAAGTGGGTGTTCAGAAAAAAGGAGAATGTAGATGGCTCAATTAACAAATATAAAGCAAGGTTAGTGGTAAAAAGGTATGCTCAAGTTTTTGGAGTAGATTATTTTGATACCTTTTCTCCAGTTGCAAGGCTAGATACAGTTAGAATGTTACTAGCTATTATAGCACAAAAGCAATGGAAGATTTGTCAGCTTGATGTCAAGTCAGCCTTCTTAAATGGCTTCCTAAAGGAATAAATTTATGTTGAGCAACCCGAAGGCTTTGCTCCAAAAGGAGATGAAGACAAGGTGTATTTATTAAAGAAGGCGTTGTACGGCTTGAAGTAGGCTCCAAGAGCCTGGTATAGCAGAATTGACGAATACCTGCTGAAACTAGGCTTTGTTAAAAGCTTTAGTGAGTCTACTTTATATGTTAAAGGTGACGGTGATAGGTTTTTTGTGGTATCCTTATATGTGGATGATCTCTTAGTCGCTGGCAGCAACATTGAGCTTATTCAACAATTCAAAGAAGACATGATGCGAGTCTTTGAGATGACTGGTCTTGGAAAAATGTCTTATTTCCTTGGAATAGAAATCAAGCAGAGACAAAATGAAATATTCATTTGTCAACAAAAGTATGCAGATGAGATTCTAAAGAAGTTCTGCATGGATAACTGTAAGAGTATGAGCACTCCTATGTGTCACAAAGGGAAATTGTGCAAGGATAATGGAACAACTAAAGTGAATGAGTCCGAATATAGAAGCTTGGTTGGCTGCTTGATGTATCTAACAACAACAAGGCCAGATATTATGTATGTTGTAAGTGTTCTTTCAAGATTTATAAATTGTGCTAATGAGTCTCATCTTAGAGCTGCAAAAAGAGTTCTCAGATATGTCAAGGGAACTGTAAGCTTTGGTGTTAAGTTTTGTTTGGCACCAAGCTTTGAGTTGCAAGGTTATTCTGATAGTGGCTGGGTCGGGTCTTTAAATGACATGAAAAGCACTTCCGGTTTTTGTTTCAACTTCATAGGAATATTTACTTGGAGTTCAAAGAAGCAAGAAATTGTGGCTCAATAAACATTCAAAGCAGAGTTCATCGCTGCAACAACATCTGTTAATCATGCTTTATGGCTGAGAAAAATTTAAAATGATATACACTTAGAGCAAAAAATGAATACCAAATTCATGGTTGATAATCAAGCGACTATAGTTATCTCAAACAATCCAGTTTTTCATGGCAAGACCAAAGATTTCAACATCAAATTACTCTTCGTCGGAGATGTTTAGAAAGATGGTGTAGTTAGACTGAAGTATTGCAACACTGAAGAACTGTCACACATATTCACAAAGTCTCTTGCAAAAAACAAGTTTGAAGATTTAAGAGAGACTTGGAATTCGCGCAAGAAAGAGTGTTTGAACGTGTGCATCAGTAGCTTTGATTTATTTTTTTGTCTCATGTTTAATTTATTTATCAAGTTTTAAGGAGCTTTAATTTATTTTTTTGTCTCATGTTTAATTTATTTATCAAGTTTTAAGGAGTTTGTTGTTAGGTTATTTGACTGTTATGCACCGGTTATTTAGTGGCTTAAGCTTAGTTGCTGAAGTTTAGCTAATTTAGTTGTTATTTTCTCTGTTTTTGAGTTTTAACTCAATCTATTTAAGCAATATCCTATGCAATCAATAAATATGCATTTTGTCATTTAAGAATATTCAGCTCTCATTTTCTTTAATATATCTCCAACAACATTAATAACTACTCAAACTCAAGTTTGGGACATCAGCGTCACTTGTTGACATGCTATGGTCCTAATTTTCTTCTTTTTTTCCTCTATATTACATTTCAAATTTAAATTTCTCACTCTTTTTTTCTCTCTCTAAGTTGTATATATTGTTGTATAACTATCATTTCTCTAAAAACAATGTAAGCCCACGGGAATTCACCGCAGCAATTTGTTTTGATCACAGCTCCTGATTTTCACAACGACAAGGAAAACCACATGCAAACCTATGTAGATTTTCTTTTTTATTAAAGAAGGTATTTCTCTGGTCATACATGTAAGACTAAGTGCATGCTTAGTTTCTTTTTGGTACATTCTTCTTTTTTTTTATACGTGTATAGTTGAAACTAAATCTTAAAAGATAACTGTTTATTTTTTTTATAAAATTATCTAAAGAGGCCAATAAAAATAAGTGATTATTTCTTTGAAATAACATGAATTTAACCTCCAAATACACATTTTCTAAAATTCTGTTTTTTCTTTTATTTTTGTCAAAACTCTGTTCATCATCAACACAAACAAACTATAGTTAATAATTATGGAGAAATAAGTGATAAATGCTTTTTTGATCGAGATTAATTTTGGAAAAACAATGCTTATTTCTCAAAAGTTCTTTGATGATGTTTCTAAAAAATAAGCGATTATTTCTTAGAAACAAATTCAACTAAACACACTAATTTTTCAAGTTGAATGTATCTTGTGCTTTCTTTTTTGGGTAAATGTAATTACCCAAATTTTTATAACTCCAGTTTCTTATTTCAATTTTTTTTTTTGCCATAACTCTATTTTATCACCAATACAAAAAAAAAAATAGTTAAGAAATGCATTCTCTTAAGTAGAGAAACATTTAAAAATAAAAAATTATTTTCGACATTATAAATAAAATTTTCTTAAAGATATAATCTATTTTTAATGAGACTATCGAGCAATTAAGTAAATTATATTTGAATAAAAAATTTAAGTAAAACATCACGAGTGTCTCCATATATTTTTAATCAAAATTGAAGTTGATTTCAATAAATAATATAATTTTTAACAATGACATTTTTATTATATGAGCTAGAAAGATAAAACTCTATTATTAATACGTCAAAAATATATAACGTATAAGATTTGTCCCATCATGAATCTATATTCTTTAAAAAAAAAAAACGTTTGTCTGTGCTAGAAAGTAGAAACTACAAAGTGTCAAGGTAGCGTGCTTCAGTCTAGTAACAAAAAGATATTCTCTCGTGTACTGTTGACTAACTTTCAACTTTCCTTCATCCTTTGTGGCTCATTCTACTTTGATGGAGATATCGATTGTATGGAAAGAAAGAGAGAAAAGAGAAGAAAATTTTAAAATTTGGTATGAATTTTATAATTTTATATTTTATTTTAAGTAAAAAAATTCTTTTCAATTCTATTTTCTTTTTCATTCTATCGAAGGATACATTAGACCTGGCAAGGAAACCAATGAAATCATTCAAACAAGATTATTTTTTTTAGAGAATCAATATTGATGGTAATGAATGGAACCAAAATAAAAAAAAAAAAAAACAATGATGGCAAGTCCTTTCAATCGTGTAGTTTTAACTAACCAAAGACATCCCCTGGAAAAATCCAGCAAAGGCCATCATAATATCCTCATCAGTCGTGTTTGAATGAAACTCTTATAAGTTTAATCAAGCAATAGATTTTTTGTCTTGCTTCCATCATTTTCAGCATCACCCCGTGTAATTAAAAGTTCATTGTTAGTGCGTATAATATTTTTCCCGTGATAATACTCAATATATAAACTCATTTCACATCTCAGAAACATGAAAGTGAAACATCTCATATAGAAAACACACACACACCCATGTTGGAATTTTGAGGGTCACGTTTTCCCGGCAAAATCCCTAACTGAAAGTACGAAATGTCGAAAATACACCTCTTCATGCTGAAGTTTCCTTTTCATTTGCTTTTGTTGCTCAGCGTCATAGTACCCTTTCAAGTAATTTCACAATCAGAAAATACCGAACAAACAATCCTACTCACCCTCAAACATGAACTGGGGGATCCACCGTCGCTCCGGTCATGGATACCGTCACCGTCGGCGCCGTGCGACTGGGCGGAGATTCGCTGCGCCGGCGGCTCCGTCACCAGGCTCCTCCTCTCCGGCAAAAACATCACCACCACCACCAAGAACCTCTCTTCCACAATCTGCAACCTCAAACACCTCTTCAAGCTCGACTTCTCCGGCAACTTCATCTCCGACGAGTTCCCAACAACGTTGTACAACTGCACCAACCTCCGGCACCTCGACCTGTCGGACAACAACCTCGCCGGACCAATCCCTGCCGACGTCGACCGCCTCGAAACGCTCGCTTATCTCAACCTCGGCAGCAACTACTTCTCCGGCGAGATACCGCCGGCCATCGGAAACCTACCGGAGCTGCAAACACTTCTCCTTTACAAAAACAACTTCAACGGAACCATCCCCAGGGAAATTGGAAACTTGTCCAATCTCGAAATCTTGGGTTTGGCTTATAACCCTAAGCTCAAACGCGCGAAAATCCCGTTGGAGTTTTCCAGGTTAAGAAAATTAAGGATCATGTGGATGACGCAGTGTAACTTGATGGGAGAGATTCCAGATTATTTCGGGAATATTCTCACGAATCTGGAACGGTTGGATTTGTCGCGGAACAACCTAACAGGGAGCATTCCTCGGAGTTTATTTTCGCTGAGGAAGTTGAAGTTCTTGTACCTCTACTATAACAGGTTGTCGGGTGTAATACCTAGTCCTACGATGCAGGGTTTGAATTTAACCGAACTTGATTTCGGTAACAACATTTTGACGGGTTCCATACCCCGAGAGATTGGAAACTTGAAGAGTTTGGTTACCTTGCACTTGTATTCGAATCATTTGTATGGTGAGATTCCCACAAGTTTAAGCCTACTTCCTAGTCTCGAGTATTTCAGGGTTTTCAACAATAGCTTGAGTGGAACACTCCCTCCAGAGCTAGGCTTGCATTCGAGGCTTGTTGTGATTGAGGTTTCAGAGAATCATCTCAGTGGTGAGTTGCCGCAGCATTTGTGTGTAGGTGGTGCTCTCATTGGTGTGGTGGCTTTTTCCAACAATTTTAGCGGCCTTTTGCCTCAATGGATTGGGAATTGTCCTTCCCTCGCCACGGTTCAGGTTTTTAATAATAATTTTTCCGGGGAGGTTCCTTTGGGTTTGTGGACTTCGAGGAACCTTTCTTCATTGGTTTTGAGCAACAACTCATTTTCCGGTCCTCTTCCTAGTAAAGTGTTTTTGAATACAACGAGGATTGAGATCGCCAACAACAAGTTCTCCGGTCCGGTATCTGTTGGGATTACTTCGGCGACAAATTTGGTGTATTTTGATGCGAGAAACAACATGCTTTCAGGTGAAATTCCGAGGGAATTGACGTGTCTTTCTCGGCTTAGTACTCTCATGCTTGATGGTAACCAACTTTCTGGTGCACTTCCATCTGAGATTATTTCATGGAAATCACTGAGTACCATCACACTCTCAGGAAACAAACTTTCTGGCAAGATCCCTATTGCTATGACTGCTCTTCCTAGCTTGGCTTACTTGGACTTGTCTCAAAATGACATATCAGGTGAAATCCCACCTCAGTTTGATAGGATGAGGTTTGTTTTTCTCAACTTGTCCTCGAACCAGCTATCTGGGAAAATCCCTGATGAGTTTAATAATCTCGCATTTGAAAACAGCTTCTTGAACAATCCTCATCTGTGTGCTTACAATCCAAACGTCAACCTTCCTAACTGCTTGACCAAAACCATGCCACACTTTAGCAATTCATCTTCAAAATCACTTGCCCTGATTCTGGCCGCCATTGTCGTTGTGTTGCTGGCCATAGCCTCCTTGGTCTTCTATACATTAAAAACACAATGGGGCAAAAGACACTGTGGGCATAATAAGGTTGCAACGTGGAAGGTCACATCATTTCAGAGGCTTAATCTCACGGAAATAAACTTCCTCTCAAGTTTGACAGACAATAACCTCATAGGAAGTGGAGGGTTTGGGAAAGTTTACCGGATTGCTACAAATCGTCTGGGTGAGTATGTTGCGGTGAAGAAGATATGGAATCGCAAGGATGTGGATGACAAGTTGGAGAAAGAGTTTTTGGCTGAGGTTGAGATCCTGGGTAATATTCGGCACTCAAATATAGTGAAGCTTTTGTGTTGTTATGCTAGTGAGGACTCCAAACTTCTTGTTTATGAATACATGGAAAATCAGAGCCTGGACAAATGGCTCCATGGAAAGAAGAAAACATCACCTTCCGGGTTAAGTTGGCCAACGAGGTTGAATATTGCCATTGGGGTTGCACAAGGTCTGTATTACATGCACCATGAATGCTCACCCCCAGTCATCCACCGAGATGTTAAGTCTAGCAATATATTGTTGGACTCAGAGTTCAAAGCTAAAATAGCAGATTTTGGTCTTGCCAAGATGTTGGCAAACCTCGGTGAACCACACACCATGTCTGCTCTAGCAGGCTCTTTTGGCTACATTCCACCAGGTAAGCGATGCCAAATGGCCACTTACAATACTTTTTATATTGATAATGAACTAAGCTGGTTTTTATATGCTTCACTTGCATTGCAGAATATGCCTACTCGACAAAGATTAACGAGAAGGTCGATGTATATAGCTTTGGGGTTGTGCTCTTAGAGCTTGTGACAGGAAGAAAGCCTAATAAAGGAGGTGAGCATGCATGCAGCCTAGTTGAATGGGCGTGGGATCATTTTAGTGAAGGGAAGAGCCTTACCGATGCATTCGATGAGGATATCAAAGATGAATGTTATGCGGTACAAATGACGAGTGTCTTCAAATTAGCTCTCCTTTGCACTAGTTCTTTACCCTCAACTAGGCCTTCCGCGAAGGATATTTTGCTAGTTCTTCGCCAATGTTGTCATTCAGGTTCTACATGTAGAAGAGCGGGAAACGAGTTTGATATCGCTCCTCTTCTTGGTGATACAAGGTACATCTATAGTTACAAGGAGTAACGCTGCAAGCAATAACTCATCTTGGTGATACAAGGTACATTTCTAGTTGCAAGGAGTGTAATGTATGTAAAAATGAAGAAAGAAGCTTGTACTGGGTGTAAATCATGCGTGATGAATAATTCAATGAGTACTACAAAAATTTGAATTACAAATGAAAGTATGCTGTAGAAATTTGTTGTGTTCCATCATTCAACCCTTTCATTGGAGAAGGCATGCAAGTTTTGGATATGATTAACTCAATTTAATAACTTATATTGGGGATTTGTTTAATCAATACGATTGTCCAAGTGATCAGCATAATCCAGAACAATTCCCTGCTTCATTATGTTTATTACCCATACTCTGAACCAAACTAAACACCAAACAAATTAATTACGCAAACATAAAAGAAAACCGTGTGAGAACACTAATGAAAGAAACCATTTTCACAAGGCAACTGTTCACTAAATTGAAAGACCAACGAATCCCCCCATTGACAGAATAACCCTCCACACCGTAACTTCCAAAGCAAGGATAGATAAGATTCTGCCGCCAAAATAATTTTTGTTTTACCGTTTTCTCTTCCAAATAACCTAGCCGAAATAGCTATTTGTTACATTTACATAACTTATCGATCACATCCACATCACAAGCAAACAACAAAGGTCCCACTCTTTTGAAATCCAGATAAGTAAATATCTTAAGGTTTATGAGACAATTCATAGCTCTGAAAATGACATGAGCCCATGTTTCACACACAACAGGATGTGACCACATTTTTAAGCGTCTCCATCATGCGGTTTATCTATGTACACATACGACCATCCATCGCAATGCCATACCCCAAACTCAAATCTTTCACAGCCATCATTTGTATCAGCTCCTCACTGTTCAATTATAACCTTAGTCCCCTTCACATCAGAGGATCTCAGCACAGCAACAACCACAGCATAGCACAGGGTAGCAGCATGAGCAGCAATTTCAGCCATTCACCTCCCAAATATCAGGTGATTCACTCCAAACTCATCATCCTACAAAACCAAAACCAAAGAGCACGGTATGAAAACATGATTCACGCCAAGAGTTGAAAAGCATGCTTTTCACAAAATCCACAAAGATTCTGACCTAGCCCCTTCTTCAATTTATACAGCACTACCGAGTCTGACATCTGGCTATATACACAATATAGAAAATAGAAAGAATAATAACAATTAGGGAAAAAAGTATCAAACAAAAAACTTATAAAATGAAAAAAAGGAAGGTCTGGTCTTTGAGCCCCTCTATACACAAAACAAGTTAGGTTCTTAAGCACAGTTACTGGAAACATAGCACGTATAGTGGTGCAAGACCTGCGACCACATATTCACCGGTCAGAAAACTCACTAAGAAATTCACTTACCACGGAAATTGATAGTTAAATTATCTTGAAAGAAACAGGAATATACAAGATAAAAACAGTTGTTTATAGTAAGAAGACCCAACAAGATGGGAAGAGAAAAGGGACAGAATGCAATCTGAAATGTCTATAATATGCTAGCAAAGCTATATAACAAAAGTAAGAAGAAGAAAAAATCAAATCAAAGAAGTCCAAAGGAACAAGATTAGACTCTATTTATACTGAAAACCCAGGAAATATGGTAACTTCCATAAAGGCATAATGCAAAGAAGGATGAGGTGAAAAGTATTATTATAAGATCAGATAGTCTTTATTACCGATAAAACAAAGAGATTAGAAAATTCAAAACCTTATATTCTTGAGCCCCAATATTTTGAAATACTCTATTTCCAAGAAAACACCCACTCTTCAGAACTGATCTGGATCAGCCACACAAACATCACCCTGCAAAGATCCCTGACTCACTATCTCCCAGACTTCCAGTTTTTTCACTGCCATCCACAACGTTCCTAATCCAAAAAAGTCCTCAAATGAAATAACTCACCTCGCAATTGAGGTTCTGGGAACTGGCATTTGGTACATAATCTGAACATTCAGCCCTTGGGATGAAATTACATTCTTTGTCTAGTCGCTGATCCGTATCATTGTCTCCCTCTTTATAGTTTGACAAGCTGTTAGTAGATTCAGTTTCTGCACTTTCCAAGCAATCTAAAGCTAGATCCTGAGCTTTGTCCCCATTGAGAACTCCATTCTGAAACGCATCACCAACTTCTAATTAAGGAACTTCATATGAACCAAACAACTTCCAAAGGTTCCTCCACTGGTTCAGCAGCTTACCTCATTTGGAATTTCAACACTCCTTGATTTCAACATATCATGTGTGGTGTCAACAAAGCCCGGTTCACTAATCTGCATGTCAGCTACCTCAGTGCTTAGTCCACTTCCTGGGAGTGCATCAGATGACTTAACTTCACAATTGTCGTTAGCATCCTTGGTTGTTGAACCAGCTAACCTAACCACTTCGATACACTCAATACTCATTTGAGTTGTACCACCTGATTTACTAGTACAACTTTCAGGAGAAACACATTCTAACCTTTGTGGGCTAATAGATGCCCGCTTATCTGGTTTGCCTGGCTTCTTATCCACCATTTCAGGGCAACTTTTCCTCTTGATGCATCTTTCAGACGACCCAGACCCAGACCCAGAGTAGCACTTAGTGGCATCATCACCTGTTTTTTCAGCTTGATGGCTAATATGCCTTGGCATTCGAGTGCGTTTGTAACCACCAGGAAAAACAAATGCAGGGAGTTGCTTTCGACGAACATGAGAAACAAAAATATCCATCCCTGGCTTCCAGTACATGTACATATTTATTTCTTGTCTGAATTCATCAACTGTTCCACGTATATCAAATTGCTGCCCCTCTTGACCTCTTACTCCCTCTTTTCTTTGCAAGCCCATGAAAAATGCAGAATGTGCACACAGCTTGGATGTGTCTACATACTCATTTGGGTAAGGATGGCACTGCAGCATCCCATTTGTATCTCGTTCTATCTACTCAAAGATAATTGAAAAGCATGTGTCAATACTTAATACATAGAGGAAAAAAAGAATTTACCAAACTGTTCAGAGATTGGATATTTTTAGTGAATAAAAACTGAACTGGATTAAACTCAGTACAACAAAGTCTTATGCCTAACTACGACAAGATTGTACCTTCAGGGAAAAATGACTTTACCAAAATGTTCAGAAATTAAATATTTTCAATGAATAAAAAACAGAATTGGGTTAAACCCAATAAAGGGAAGTCTTATACCGAACTATGACAAGACAGTACCTTCAGGGTAAGCAGTCTCAACCGAGATTCTACCCAGCCCCTCCATGCTAGTAAATCATCCGCGTCTGATGCAATTATGTCCACTTGTAAATAGTTTTTGTATGCCTCAAAAAAAATATAAGGCTGAAAAAGTGCGCTCCACTGGGCCTTATTAAGCTCAATTTCCTAACAGTGGAAGTATCAATCAAATAAAGATAGTCACAAAAATAATAAAAACTAAGGAAAAATTGACTTCTCTTACATCACAAATCTTATTGCCATAGCGGAACTGTTCCATCATAACACGAAGAGTGCTTGCCGAAACATTGTAGCTTGAATTCATGCAAGGGTATGCGGGAGTAATTATTGGCATAGTGTGAAATCTGTCTCGGGGGTTTCTACGAGGATCCCATATAGGGAATCCCAGTTCATTCTCTTCTATAGAGCATAGCATTACAGGGTTTGGCCACCGCCACTGTGTATAGACCCTGAAGAATCGAGAAACCAACATACTGGGGATTGCATTAGGGTAGAGCTGGCAAATTCGAGCAACTAAAATAGCCCAATTTACACCACCAAGGAATCCAGTAACCTAAGCACACCAAAAACAGTAATTAAGATTATTATAAAAGCTACTGCCATTGGTATTAAAAAAAATGTAGGTGCTGCTCTTACATTTGAATAAACACCACGCCTTTTAGCCCAAAACTTTAAACATCTCAATGCAGTTCGGAAGTGCTATCATTATCAAGGGTTAACGTACTATCAAATTAATGAGATGAACAACCATTAAATCTAATATAACATTTAATCAAACCAAAGAACATATATATTAACCTCAACATTTGGAACAAGTTTAAGAATTTGATCTGCCACACGGCAGCCATTAAGACTTCGAACAGTTGGTTCATCAACATCATACAGCACTGAACCATGCGAAATATCTAGGTCCTGTCGATAAGTATGTTAGAAAATTATATCAAATTAAAGGCAAGTTTAAATAAAACTAGATTCCAAGGTAGAAGTGTGAGAAAGTACAAGGGGAAGAAAAATGAAGGAACACTAGAATGCAAAAGGCAACAGGAATTGGATACATGATATCAAATATAATACTGATTAACAACCTTTTTGAACAAATATAATGTATCAAAATCAATAAACTGCATAAATAAATTTAGATCAACAATAAAAATGTACATTTAGCAAAACTTAAGTGTGCTACATAAAGGTCAGAATCAGCGTACTAATTTAATATCCTACACTTCAAATTGAACAACAAAAAGCATCTACTCAATTGCTATACTGTTAAGGGGCTGAAAAGATAAGATCCTACAATTCAAGTCGAACATGATAAAAAGAGAAAAGAAAGATAAATAACAAAATGATAGCACTACTTATGTAGGACACATGATGAAGGAGATGTAATTGGATTAAATTCTAAAAGCAATAAGGAACTCGGTTTGTGAAGGAAAGTGTGCTTATGCAAGGAAAGCCTTCAAACTCTCAATCTAAGACAAATGCAATTTTAATAAAATTGTCCCCCACAAAAATGTGCTCTCAGAACATATAAAGTCCCTGCTGAATGAATAACCAAACTTACTTCTGGCACAACCAAAAGTGATATACTTGCATACAGCAAATCTATAGATATTCCCTGGAATTTGAATTTCATTACTGGAACATGTGCATCAGGAACTGGTTGAAGTTCAGAAACCTCTTCCATTTCGGCCAGGATGTTATGCAAAATGACAAAAAAATCTTCCTGCAAAAGAGAGATATTGGCTAAAATATAACCAAAGTCAAGGACTTTACTAAATTGAGGAAGAGTAACCAGCAGCAGAGTATCACCTCTCGGTTCACATAAGAAGGACCAATGCACAAAGTGTCTATGTCAACTCCAGGTCCATGAACCTGCAAATGATTGAATTATTTATAGCTAGATATCCAAACATTTATGTAACAGACTAACAGACACTTACAATACAGACATGGTAATATATAAACAACAACATTGGGACGCATTTGCTGTCTGCAACTAATTTCTTAACAGAACATCTCTTTTTGCTACAAGAATAAGATTTAAGACATTTATGTAAAGATTGGAAATGATATTCAATCGAAGTCATCACCCATCAGTCATTTGTCAACAGTGATTGAAACATGACTACTGTTACAAACAAAAGGCTGATATAATTAAGCTTCAACACTCTCCAGTCCAGTAGAATTAAATGCACTCATTAATGTGATCCATCAGCAAACACTTAAAAAAGCATCAGAGGTCTCTTTCTTGAGCCAGCTATAAATTATATTGACAGTGTTAAGCATAAACAATCAACCAGACTAAGTATTCTCAGACTCTGAGCTATTACCAATAACAAATGCACTTTTATAATGTCTCATAAATATTTCTCCTTCAAATCTTTCCAACATCTGGATTTAAGTTCCTTCCGCTACTGTCAATTCATGCCATTATTAATTTCTACAATGAATCAAAACAAGACGAGCACACTCAGAAGAAATTAGCATACTACAACTCTGGCAATGCAAGCCTTGAATTTAAATTTAAAATCCCCCATACTCCAAACAATCAAGAGAAATTAGCAATTGGCCATGTCATGAGTCAGGAAAAGGTAACAACGGCATACTCACCCCTAGTCGGTAAGAGCCAAAAGTAAAAATGACAGCATTTGCATCCTCAACCATCTGATCTGTGTAGCCACGTTGGCGCGTCAACTGCTTCACCCAGTTTTTCACAATCTACATCGCAAACTAACTTTGTCATTACAAAACATAAACCCAAAGGACAGTGAAACACAACAATCACAACAATAAAGGGCGCCATAATGAACCCTGAACAATATACAGGCATCAATCTAGCAAGGTTCCAATCCAAAATCCTCAATATGAAGAAAATAATATGAAGCACGAAACAGCACCGCAGTAATTAAAGCCTAAGTAATAATAGCAACAAAAGCGAGATCGAAGAAGTAGAATACCTGATCAAGGCGGTGAAGAACCTCTTTCCTCGCCGCGGATTCTTCATTGCTCTCGTAGAGCCCCGAATCGAGCAAGAACTGAAGCAAAACAAAACAAAACGACTTTAGGTTTTCGTTTCACGCGAAGGCGCGGGGTTAGTTAAACAAATTGTATATGAGATGAGATGAGACGAATCGGAAATAAATAAACCAATAACCTAACCTTGTCCAATTCGTTGTTACGCTGGAGATCGGCGTGGGTGGGACCCGCGAGAGAGAGGGGCTTGGTGAAAGCGTACTTGTTGGGTTGTTGTTCCTGTTGAGGTGGCGTGGAGCCGCCGCTGGGACTGTCGGAAACCGCCATTTGGAAGAACGAAACGCAAACGCACTACGAAGCTTCTTCTTCTTCTTCTTCTTCTTCTTCTTCTTCTTCCTCTTCTTCTTCAGTGTGCATCGCTCAAATCGCTGGCATCTGGTTGATCCAGTTCAGAGATGCCCCTAATTCGAACGAGGAATAGGACGGTTTTCGCCTTTTCGGATTTTGGGGTTTGGGTGGGTTAAGGGAGCGTTTGGGGGTAACTTTAAGAACTGATTTTTATTTCGCGGAGCGGACTTGTGTAAACGTCGCTTGCTGTGTCCACTCGGTACGTCCTACCTGTACTTCTTTTTCATTTTTTTTTAATTAAATTAACTTCTTCTTACTATAATTTTGTCTTTTTTTGGACTAGAACTTTCAGTTTCGGATCTCTTATCCATTGTGTTGCTTTCTATATCCCGTTCTTTTCTCGTATATTTATATTCAAAAAACATATGTTAAAAATTATGATTAACATAAAATTTTAAACGTTATATATATTATAAAAAATTATATATAATTAATTCATATAAAATATTATTATATATATATATATATATATATATTAAAATAAAAAAATGTGAGTTATATTGTGAAAAAACAATTTAAAAGTTAAATAAAGAATGGTGTGTTATCTTTAGTTTGAATTACAATAAAACTGTCAAGGAAAATAATAAGTGTCTGGCATGTGGTAACTTTTTTTTTTTTCTCTAAATGATATTTTGGATATTTTTATGTAACTGGTGGGCATCTTCTTTTTTTTTTTTAATGGAGAATGGTGAACTTCTTTAAATTAATAGGACATGGATCTTTTACCGTAGAGAGCATTGATTTATTGTTATAATTTTTTCAATAAGAGAACATAATAAGAGATTAAAGCAATGTCACTCTCAAAAACTGCAGATGATTTAATATATAAATATGAATTTAAATAATTGATTAGAAAATATATAAAAAAGTTATTTTTTGTAACAATAATCGTGACTATTATGAAAAACAAAAATAACGTAATGTCAACAATTTATTGGTAAAGAATCGCAATCAAAGATAAAAAGGAAACACTAACATTATGTTAGTATAAATGAAATTAAAATTAAAAACATAAATATGAATTAAAATAATATTTTACAACAGAAAAAAACTCTTTTCCATCTTATAAGAAAAATTATACTCACAATATATTTAACAGTTGGATCGCTGATTCTAAGTTTTATCTTTTTAATAACAAATATTATTTCAAGAGTAATATGGCTAACGAAGCATGAGATTTCTTTTTACAATGAGAATCATATTGAAATTGGGATCAAAAAATAAATTTGGGCTTTTATTACTTTGACCTTATTTGTGATTTATTTACACACTAGAAAAAAAAATTAAAAAATGGAAGATGTAAATAGTGGCCTCTAGTTTGAGGTGTAAAAAAACATATTATCAAACAATTAGAAAAGTTCTTTAATATTACTTTTAGCGTAGATTAAAAGTTAATAAATTTATTAGATACGACTGTTTATAATTAAATAATAATGTAAAAGATGTTTACCATACAAATACGTGCATTATTTACTCTATGTGAAAATCACTTTTCATTTAAAAAGGAAATATAACAAAATATTAATTAATTAACTAATTAATTTTGAGAATTTTTTTCATTTTAATGAAATTGAAGCACTATACACGTTTTAATGTCATAAGTCATAGTGGATCTTGTAAAATGTTTTTGACATTATGTATTTTCTCTTTTCATCTTCTAACTCGCTTTAGCAAATTCAGTATTTCTAAAGTTTAATTGTTGTATATTATTGGTATAAAAAAATTATATTGTTACTCAATTAAAATTCACTTTTAAAATGGTTTTAACAAAATTATTACGATAATCAAAAAAAATTATCATACATCTAATTTAATTTAGGATTATATCATTTAGTAAAATATTTCAAGTGATTTGACTAAGTATGAGACTAATAGTAAACTAGAATCATGATTAGGGTTGTGGTGTCAACATTGAAGTTAGGGACTTAGTTATACCCAAGTTAGTAGAACCAGGTGTGGACCATGTCTAGAATAATGTATTACGAAACAAGTAAAATGGATAAAGGCGTTTTATTTCTCCGTTTAGCTAGAGTAGACAATACCATCATCCTGGTCATCGACTAGCTTAAAGGAATAAATATTTTTTTAATGAATAGCCTAAATGAACAAACATCATTTATGATGTTATAATTATTATTTACATAAAGACAAGCTCTCCTTCAAAAAAAATTGATTTCAGACTTGGACCTTGCCATCAAGAAATTAAATAAGGTCACATGAATACTTTTCATTTTGTTGGTCCTCATTTTAAATGGCATTAGGATAACATGAGATTGTAGTTGTGGAGCCATGAAAACATGAAAAGTGAAACTACAAACGCAATTAAAATCAGACTTATATAAATCACATAATTTTTTAATCAATATACAAATTACATATGAAATAAAGCTTGCTTTTGTATAATCATCTAACAATAAAAAAAAATATAAACGGTATAAAAAAGGTATCGCAATAATTAATTTGAGATACTACTTTTGAAGTCAGATTAAGGATGATAGTTTCACATGTTTTTCTAAGGTAACAATTTTAGATGTTACTAACATCTATTTTATCATGAGCCATAATTGTTTGCCAATCATAATGAAATTGAATTATAGTTATATAAATTACAACACTAAAATATAATGAGAAGAGTAGAAACCCTTCGATGTAATTGTCTTCGAGTTTATCTAATTTTGTTTGAAGGTTCTTGAGTGCTTTTTGATTTATTTTATTTGTAAATTATATTTTTGAAGAAATTTTATTTGTAGGATGAGATTTTCATTTTCTTTATTTTCAAATGTAATGGAAAAAATGTAATAAAGACAACAAAAATCATTGCCATATATGTCAAGACATATATTTATGGAAACGTATAATGTAGACTCATTTTTTAATGAAGTGCTAAAATGATTTATTAATGTCCCATAATGAAAAGCCATTTTATTCAATTTTTTATATGAAGAGCTGCGTTAACTCCACCCATACATGATTAACGTATTAACTAATAAATAATTAATTTGAATGATACTAGACTCACTTTTCTTATATAATAGACTTAATTTTCTTATATAATATCATGAATTTAAATTTTATAGATAAAAAAATATAATTAGAAGTAGATTTTACTAAAAATAATCATTCATATTTTTTAGCTAAAATTAATTTTCAACAAAATTAATACATACTTTATACTAATATCATGGTAAAAAAAATATTAGTATATTAATTTTAAGAATGAATGATGTTTTAAAATTTTGAGTCTATATTTAATAAATCCACACTATAACATGTTATGGCGGATGAGAAATACTAATAATAAATTTCCTTTTTCATGTAATTAAGATGAAGAACAAGAAAAATAAATTAAGAGAGTAAAAGAAAAAGAACACACAAAAAAAATTTAACATTAAAACCTCCCTCAATGTGAAAAGAAAAAATCACAAGATTAAATCCTGAAAAATATCATCACCATGAAGTAGAATTACAATGATTTCAATCTCCGTATTTTTCAAATACTCATTAAGTATGATGAAAATGTAATTCTCTTTTCTTAAAGAAGATTACAGAAAGACTCGCACGCTCTGTTACTTTTAAAGGATCTCACTTATTTCTTACAATTCCTCACAAGTTTTCATTTATACACTAAAAGGATATAACTTTTCCTAAGAATAATAAATGGATGTAAATTAATTTTCATATTTTCAATAATCCTTGAAAATATTATCTTTATTTTTCTAAGATGAATATAATATCATCAATACTAAAAAAAAACTTGAAATCTCCACCTTTTATTTTTTTATACATTAATGTTATTAAGATTTATTGAATATGATGTTTCATAGTTATGAGGAATTTCCAACAATATCATGGTTCATGTCTTATGGGGTTATTTCGTTTCATGTTTTTTGTCATAACTTTTCTCGAGTCATAACATTTTTATTTATTTCTAGTCTAATTTATCTTTGTATAAGAGATTGATGATTATGTTAAAATTTACAAGAAATAGTGAATTTATAATATAGAAAACTTAAAGAACACTAAGTGCTCGCCCTAAGATTTACAATGCCCACAGAGTCAGCCATCAAAATGTGATGCAGACCATGAGAGGTGAATTTCCAAATGCCCCTTAACTAAACTATAAGCAACAAAGTTTCCTTTCCCGTGAATTATGAATATATTTAAATTAAATAAAAAAATATCACATAAAAATAACGTATCGGCAATATTTGATAATTACTTAAAATTTAATTAAAAAAATATAAAAACTAATTATAATTTCAATAAACCATGAAAATGTACAAAATTAATTTAACTTATAAAAATAATACATCAAAATTATATTTATAAATATAAATTGTTCAAAAGAAACTCAATCCTCTTAAATAATTCGTTTTTTTTTTCATACTCGTGTAAAGGAAGTAAAAAGTTTAAGTCCAAAACAGCGGTGGTGTCAACACTTTAGATCGAACAGTATCCGGTAAAACCGCGCCCACCGGTTTTGTGTGACCACCGCATCCTGGTAAAACCGAGTCCTTTGATTCCAGAAGCACTTTTCGCGAACACACAACTCAATCTACAAAGAGATTCAATCTCGACCGTCCATCTCCACGAGAACGTATACACACGGACGGTCCAGATCCATCGTGACATGTCAGCACTAAGATTCTCATTGAAACTAAACTAATCGGCGCACAACTAGCGATAAGCGTTCTTTCCATTTTCATACTCATTCCACTCATTTTCTTTCTGCTTCGTCGTTCACTTCAGAATCCAAAAACAGTCTAAAAAAGAATAATAATAAACAGCGAAGTTACCAAGATTCTGTTGAGAAGAAGAGCAATGCCGTCCAACGATTCCGATTCGCCGATGAAGATCGTACATGGCGACGCTGGTTACATACTCGAAGACGTTCCTCACTTCACCGACTACATTCCAAATCTTCCTGTATTTTTTTCTCTCTCTCTTTAGGAATTCTTCGATTACTTATGCGAACTGCATCGCATTGACGCATTCACTTGCGGATTGTTTGTGTAATACTTTTTTTTTTTTGCAGACGTATCCGAATCCGCTTCGATCCAATCCTGCTTACTCGGTTGTTAAGTAAGTGAATCGGTTTATTTTGCGTTGTGATTTGAAATGGAATGTGTTCTGTTCGAAACGTTGATATTTTTGTTTTTTTGGCACCATCAGGCAGTATTTCGTGCACATGGACGACACTGTTCCTCAGAAGGTTCTATCTGTTTCTACTTATGCTAGCGACCTGTTTGTGTATTTAATTCTCCATTTCATCTATCTTAAACGCTTTTGCTTTGTATTCTTTTTCGTTACCCGGTCTATTAAGTGTCAACAACGACTTTGCTATTGAATTACTGTATTATATCGCTTTGTTCGATTTGCGGGGGAACAGGAAACACTTTTGTATGATTTCTGATACTTAATTGATTCTCGGTGATGGAAACAATAAACTGAGATATTATTTACTGTCCTAAAAAATAGTTCTCTGTTTCCTAAAATTTGTTTGTCCCTTAAATACATTTGAAAGTATTTGTGTGTCTGGACACATTTCCGATTTCTAAATATTTGTTCCCTGAGCACTTGAATAGAGCACTTGAAGAAAACAGAAGAGTATGAGAAAACATCTACCGGCTGTTCCTGTTTTAGTTTTTAAGACACTTGTTTGGAAACAATTTACAAAACTTAATAGATTTTGGATTAAAAATAAAAATTGATAGTGGAGCGGTGTAAATTTGTCTCACAAAACAGTTTTTAAAAACAAAAAAGTGAGAAGATAATCATTCGTGACCTGAATCTTTCTCTCTTTCTCTTTTTCCAATGTAGAAGGAAAGACAATACAAATGAAAACCGTGCATTGATTTCTTATACATCAGCAATTCAGCATTAACAAGGTTTATTGGTGTTTATACTTTTGTTTGGCCTTTCAATAGGTTGTTGTTCACAAGGATAGTCCAAGAGGTATACATTTTCGACGTGCAGGGCCTCGGCAAAAGGTCATTTCCCTTGTTTGTCTGTGCATATATATTATATATTATTAAGAACTAAGAATATTAAAAAATGTATAATTAATTTTGTTTCCACTCACCAACACCTAATCATATGCTGTTCAGGTATACTTTAAATCGGATGAAGTGCATGCATGCATTGTCACGTGTGGTGGACTCTGCCCTGGCCTCAACACTGTCATAAGGGAAATTGTCTGTGGTCTTTCCTACATGTACGGTGTTAACAAAGTCCTTGGCATAGATGTGAGTGGGTAAATTCTCTTTTGTTGTATGTTCATTGCATTATCTGTTTATCTGGATTATATAACCTTTGATTTGTATTAGCCTATTAGGATTTAGGAAAGAAAGCTGACATTGCTCTGATGTGCTTCTCTATCCCTGACTTCTTTGTGTGTATGTCTTATTTTATTCTCCTAAATCAAATTGTATGGTAGTCCACCAGGCAATCAGTCAAACGGACTCCAATTTTGTATGCACCCTTGGATAATCACTGGATACTGGAATTATACTCGATTTGGATTTATTCCATATTTCCTTTTTTTGAGAGGCATTGCAGAATACACTTAAATGTTGTGTAAGTTGCCCAATTTGGATTAGCTTCTAGCTATGGGATCTTTTGTTAAGACTTTTCTAAGGCATTGCAGAATACACTTAATGATGTTGTGTTTACATGAAACATGCACATTATATTGTTTTGTGAATTCTAGCAAGAAAATGCTGGTGTTTAAAGAGATCTTCCTATCAATACCTGTTAAACTGAACAAACTTTTGGGTTTCATGAAGACAATTTACTTTTCATTTTATTTGTTTTTTCCTGTTGGTCTTTCAACCTGAGTTGCACGTATTTATCCATTGTCTTCACCAGTATATTGTATCCAATATTACACAGGGTGGTTATAGAGGCTTTTATTCCAAAAACACCATTACTTTAACACCTAAGGTGGTCAATGACATCCATAAGCGTGGGGGTACAATTCTTGGGACATCCCGAGGGGGGCATGATACTGGCAAGATAGTTGACAGCATCCAGGATCGAGGAATTAATCAGGTTTACCATGTGTCAACTGTATTATAATGAAGTTTCTAATGATGATGAATGCTGGAATCATAAATTTAGAGTTTTGTTATATCCATGTACTTAAAACCTAAGTAGGTTATTGTCATCGCATGGGTTTTCATTGTTTGGGTTATGGTTACAGGTTTATATTATTGGAGGAGATGGAACACAGAGAGGAGCGACTGTGATTTACGAGGTATAGCAATTCAAAGTTTTTAATAATGTAATGTTTCTCACTTTGGTCTACAATAAGAAAAATAAGAATACCATTTCATTCAAGAAGAAATATATACCTTTTTAAGATTACAAATCCACATATTTGTGTAGTTTATTTTTGTTTTTTGTTGAATTTCTTGATTATGTTTTAATAACTAATCAGGTGCTCCAAATTTAATTTGCCTTCTGCATCTCAGTTAACAATTCATAAACTTCCACATGTTCACTCTAATTGCTAACCCATGCAAAGAGATAGTGCAGATAAAATCATTTCAAATGATATATAGATTATTAATAATTACTGAGAAGTCTCACATTCATGCCTTCTATTTTTCCAAGTTTGAGCAAAGTTGTTAATCAGTATCTTTTGGGAACTGTATTTTTTTAATTATGTATGCATATTTCTGCTCTTACATGTGGGCCCTTTTCTTTTCTTCTTTCCAAAAACAGCACAAAGGATGATAGTTTATATGTCACGTGTAAATGTGGTTTCAGTGGCAAAGTTGACTCATGTCTTCAAGTGCAAATTCAATGGAATCTTAATACCTAAAACTATGTTGATTTCAAAATGTAGTTTGTATGGTGCAGTACTACCTTTTACAGTTAGGTCAAGCTTGGTAGCATACAGGTAGTTTCAAGGGATGGCTAGGACCACATGATTTTACTAAAAGAAACTTGGTAGCATAAATTTTATAACTGCCTGATCAACCTGTTATCATTCTTGGCATCTTTTGATATATGAAGTAAGCATTCTGAACAGATTTTGGTTATCATATAGGAAGTTAGACGGCGGGGTCTGAAAGTAGCAATTGCTGGAATTCCTAAAACCATAGACAATGACATCCCGGTATGCTTGTTCACAATGTCATATTTTTGTTTCTCCCTGGAACTCTAATCTTATCATTAAAATATATCTGAAGTGTTAGTTCTCTATGAGGAAACTTCATCATGTTCGGATTGTCTTCTTTTTCTTTAGGTTATTGACAAATCTTTTGGTTTTGATACTGCGGTTGAGGAGGCTCAACGTGCCATTAATGCAGCTCATGTTGAAGCTGAAAGTATTGAGAATGGTATTGGTGTTGTAAAGCTAATGGGGCGTTATAGTGGTATGTATACTTCACATTTGTTTGATATCTTTTAGGCATCTAATTCACTTTTAGCTCTCTTCAATCAGGCTTCTGTCTTTTGGAGTTGGTTTCTCTAAAGTGAGGGAAGTTCAATTTGGAGGATTAAGTGCACTAATAACCTTTGATTAGAAAATCAATTACTAAGATTGTAACTACAGAGTTTTTTTATACATTTATTTGATTTTATCATAATACTCAACTGTTGATTTTTTTAATTAACAATTGTAAGTGTATTTTATCCTCTAAGTGCACCAGTTGCTTTTGAGGATCTGGATCTTTTTCTTTTCTTTCTGTGTTATGATGAATACTATGACTGCAGGTTTTATTGCAATGTATGCCACTCTTGCTAGCAGAGACGTGGACTGTTGCTTGATTCCAGAGTCGCCCTTCTACCTTGAAGGAAAGGGTGGACTTTTTGAATTTATTCAGAAAAGGCTGAAAGAAAATGGACATATGGTCATAGTCATAGCTGAGGGAGCAGGACAAGATCTTCTTACAGAAAGCATGCAAGCCATGGATCAGAAGGATGCTTCTGGAAACAAACTACTTCAAGATGTTGGTTTATGGATATCTCATAAGATCAAGGTATTGTTGTACATGAGATGGTTCTTAAAACATAATTCTTCTTTTCCTCAGAAATTTTGTAGTATAATTCTACTTGCATATTTATACATCTTGATGAGGAATACAACACTTGGGGAGCTGTTAACTTATTGGCAAATGTGTCAATTTTATCACAAGTAATAAAGATTAAAATGGAAGTCCAAGTGTTGAATCCACATGGATTTTGGTTGTACTTAAGTGATGCAAACTCAATTATTAAGCAATGAGAAGAAGTAGAAGAGAAAAAAAAGAGTAAGTGTGAAAATTGGGGGTAAAAGAAAAAGAAAAAGATAACAAGAAAAAATAAATAATAATTTAAATACAAAAAGATGAAGTAAGAATGTGATGATGTTGGGGCCTAACATGTCAAAACTACTTATAATGTAATGTAAAAGATTTTCTCCATTTAATGTAATCCCTGTTTCCACTCGCATACACTGAATTATCCTGTCTTTGGTTTTCCGCATGAAGGGCCTAGTTTATTTATTCTTTTCTCCCAAATTTCTTTACAGAGACAAAAAATAACAAACCGCATTAAGATAAGAGATGCAAAAATTCTTTAGGGCAAAACAAATGCCTATCTATTTCTTTCTAGCAATGAATTTATTAAGATACCGTTCCTCAGTTCTTTAGAAAATAATCATTTTTCAATGCATTATCCTCTAAACATTATATGGATGATTAGACCATAATAACAAAAAAGCATAGAGAAGAATAATAGAAACAGAATTGCATTAAATAAATAATGGAAAAAAATTGCATTAAGAGTTTGACCTCCAGGCTCTCCCAACAAAAGGGGTTTAGTCTCTCATAGCCATGAGAGGTTTTACACTTTAGGGGATAATAGAAGAAGGGGATGAATGACTAATAGCAAGAAAGAGAGGAATGACCAAAGATAGAGGGTTTCCTCTAAGGGAGAGGTTCAAACTTTGGATTTCTTCACTGGAGAGCTCTGAGACTCCGTGTGTGTTTTCCTTTTGCTTTCTACTCCTTTTATAGGCCTGAGGTAACTTATTTTTCACGCTAACTTCACACTAAGCGCGTCTTGGACTTCCTCGTGGATCTTCTCGCACTAAGCCTGGGTTGTGCACTGAGCGAGGTGCGCGCTAAGCCTAAACTTGCCCGCTAAGCGAGAGTCCACTTCTTCCAACTTTTTCTTTAAGGCTTTTTTTCTTCCACATTTTTCATCAATTTTCCTCTAAAGCACTTGAACTCTTCTTCTTTTGACTTCTGCTAATAAAAAATAATAAAAAATTACAACAATGTTAATTTCTTCGTTATTTCATTAAAAACAATAGTAAAGTGAAGAAATTATTATTATTATTAGCCAAAATTAACTATCAAATTAGCTCAAATTTCGCAGTTATCAGAAGCTCTTGCCAATTATATATTAATTGCTTAGACAATATTTGATAGAAACTAGATCTGAATTATACAAAAATAAATGAATTTGTATGGAATACTCAAGGTATTCAACCTGTTCGTTCCCCATTCTCTAAGAGTACAATCCTTTCTCAAATCTCAAATGACAAGATATCCCTCCCTTTTAG
This sequence comes from Glycine soja, assembly GCF_004193775.1. Classification (NCBI taxonomy): domain Eukaryota; kingdom Viridiplantae; phylum Streptophyta; class Magnoliopsida; order Fabales; family Fabaceae; genus Glycine; species Glycine soja. The sequence goes on from NC_041005.1 coordinate 7,356,765, forward strand.
TTCCCTCTTCTTATTTATAGGCAACTTGTTCAAGCTAACTAACTGGTATATTGTAATTAACTACTAATGTGGGTTACCTAACAAAAGTCTTTTCATTAATTTCAAACTTAATGGGGCCTGTATTCACTCCCTTAAGATAGACACCCATAACATTCTGAACTTCGCCTGTGGCTGAGTGCTAAAAACATTTTTTAACTATTGAACTGTTAGAAAATATGAAAATAGCTTAGAAAAATTTTGTAAGCGTCATTTGATGAAACATTTTGGGGTGAGTTTCTCCAGATTTTGTTTCCTCTGCACACATATCCTTGCCTATCTGTAAAAAACTCACCATTTATCATACTCCTTCCCATCTTAGCCAATTGCTAGCTGGCATACTTGTATATAGTTGTATACTTTATATTGTTTATCCAGTTTTTTTTTTTTTTTTTTTTATATTTACAAGTCCGTGTGTTAGGGTCTTTCTAATTTGAAAAATCAATTTGTGCAATTCTCTTCCTCTCTCCCTTTTAATAAACATTTTTCATGCTGTAATAGGATCACTTTGCAAGGAAGGATAAGATTCCCATCAATCTTAAATATATAGGTCAGTTTCTCTTACAGCATTCTCTTCCTTTTTGACCTATTTATTTCTTGGTCTTTCATTTTTATTTCGGATTTCAAAGGTTTTTTAAAATTTGACAATTATCTAATTTTAACCAAGTTATCTACATCGTGGGATAAGGCTTTGTTGTTGTTGTATCTGCCAGATCCAACTTACATGATCCGGGCAATCCAAAGCAATGCATCAGATAATGTCTACTGTACACTTCTTGCTCAGAGTGCAGTCCATGGTGCAATGGCAGGGTATACTGGATTTACAGTTGGACTGGTCAACGGCAGACATACTTATATTCCATTCAATGTAAGTTTCTACATATCATTATCCAAATTCTGAACTGTTTAAGAAAATATAATGTGTTGCTCTTTTTTTATTTGGGTACAATAATTTTCTATTCTTGTTTAATATCGATGAGTAGTTGGTTTAAGTAGTACATGCTTAATTCCCCCCAAGTAAGATCTTGAATTTGATCTGTATGGAAAAAAAAATATTGGAAGAGCTAGTCCAACCGTACTGTGAATGTTCTGATCTCGAACAAGATTGTCTCATATGGATAATATCTGCTGTCTAGGGAAAAAATGCAGAGATATTTGCTACTTAGCTGCTATCATTTTGACGGAAGAATGATATTTACCATATACATCAAGTTTGTTTTTTGTTTCACCACACCCACGAACATGCCTATTTATTTTTTATTGCTTCTCCAATTTTATATTGGTGGTTTGTATTTTCCCAAGATCAAAATTGTCCTTCACAATTGAGAATTTATCTTCAAATTTTGATACCCAGAGAATCAATGAGAGGCAGAACAAGGTTGTGATTACTGACAGAATGTGGGCAAGACTCCTTTCTTCAACCAACCAGCCTAGCTTTTTGAGCCCCAAAGATTTAGAAGAAGCCAAGAAAGCAGAACAACCTCCGACTGAATTGTTGGAAGGAAACAATTGCAATGATGTTGGTGATGCCGGGAAAGAAGAACAACCTCCCAAAGATGAACAAGAATCAGGAAATCACGCAGACAATGGTATCAAGACAGAAAATTAGATTTAGACTTGTTCATCTACAAGACTACAATTGTATTTGGTGACATGTTTTATCATTTTGACTCAAGCCCTACAACCTTCAAAGCCTGGAGTGTTGGGAGCTGTTCTTTTTGTCCTTTTAATGTTTTGCAAGTTGGTACGTCTTTCTTTATAAAGACCTACCGTCTTGCGTGATTGTTGTTGTACTCAGAAGATTGTTGAATGTTAACCTAGGTCATATTAAGATTGGAACGGAATTATTTGACGTGCTTGAAGGTACTGTATCTGGTTATTGTTGTTCTGTGTTTTGGTAGTGACTTGAGTTTTTATACGCAGTTTTGCTGGAACGAGGTATAAATAAACAATTTTCTAGTAACTTTTTCTTTTCCCTTTAATCTCACTTCTTCAAGAGGTGATTCTCAAATAATCTACATTATCCAGTTTGTGTGATTATTTTCCCAATATATTCGTCTCAATTGAGTTTAGATCCATATTCATATTTTATTTACATTTATTCCCTTCTTTTACGCTTAAATAATTTATGTTTTAAAATAGTAATTCTCATTTATTTATTTTTAAAATAATACTCATTGATGTTATGTGTGTACACGGGCATAAAATATCTCTACGAGTGAGAGGCTTAGGAATCCTTTGGCTGATGTGAGAAGAGTGAATAGAAAGTAGATTAAATTAGTCTGTAGGTCTCGTCCTATTTCAAAAATATTAATTAGGTTCATATATTTTATTTTTTAATTAGATTTTTATATTAATTTTAAATTTGTAAATAGGTTTTTATGTTAATTTGTCGGGAGAAATATGTTAAATTTGATAAAATATTTTATCATATACAAATACTTAGATGTAAACTATAAATTAATATACTTAAGCTGATTATAAAAATATAACTCCTAAATTACGAACTAGTAAAGATAATTAAGGAGGTGAGAGATAAGGAATTCACATTTTAGGGTTGGATATGGTTTAAGAGATAATGGACGGTTGGAAATGAAAAATAAAAAATGTTAGACACGTTAGATAAAACAAATAAAAAATTAAATAATTTGACGTGTAACAGCAACACCACTTGAACTAATATATAGTTAAGATTATCAGATTTTTCCCAACAAATTAATATAAAAGCCTGATTATAAAATTAAAACTAATATAGGAACTCAATTAAAAAAAATAAAGTATAGAGATCTAATTAAAAATTGTAATAGAATAAAAATCTACAAACTAATTTAACCTAGAAAGTAAAGGAAAGAAAACTTATTAATTCTGTTTGTTTCCCTCATTTGGTTCATCTAGTAACAAGGAAGAAAGAAAAATTTAAGTAGCAAAAGTGGAGAGAAAATTGTTTGTTTTCCTCATCTGTATCTCCTCAAATTGGAGAGAGAGAAAAAAGTAGAAAATAAGTTTTTGTAATAAAAAGACTAAAATGGCATTTTATACATATTATGGTTCATTTTGTTTTCAGGGTGTTTATGTCATTTTGGGTACAATATTTTTGTTTTCTTAATTTTTAACACATTAAAATATTTTTCCTTTTATTTTCTCTTATTAAACAATTCAAAAAATCATCTTATTTTCTTATATATTTTTTTCTTTTTTATATATATTTTTTCCTTTCACTTTCTTCTCTAAATCAAACAGAATACTACTAGAGAGAAAAGCTTTAGTGAGAAAAAATCTCATTTTGGGTGTAATGCTTTGGGTTCTAAAAGTAACACTTCATATGCGTAATTTTTCCAACAAATACAAAATGATAAAAAAAATTATGAGGTACACTAGCCCCTGTATACACCAGAGGGCTCCGCATTCTGAACAATCCAAGGGTGTTCAAGGAGTTTGTGCAATGGTAGACGTTGAGAGGAATTCTTAACCAGCATCTGTTAAAAAATAAATAACAGAGGAAAGAGTTTCTCAGTAAAATGTTTGAACACGCATCTCATCAAAGGCTATCCTTGAGAGAGAGAACTTGGCCAAAAAAAAACCATAGTGCTACAAGACGCAAAACCTGACTAATGAATGTTTAGGAGGGAACTTGAGATCCACTTGTACGGTCCTGCAAATTTATATTGAATGTTTACAAATAGTTTTTCGATTATAAAAAAGACACCGAACGCGGAAAGCAGCATTGAAGTACAATAGATTCAGTAGCACTCTATTTGCTTCTTAAAAGATCACTCTTTTTAGAAGCACTTTTTTTTAATTTTAAACAAACCGGCCAATAAAAAACAGAGTTTGTCCATGTTACTAATGCTAATTTATATTCAACTGCTTAGTGCTTACCTCCTGTAAGTATCAGAATGCTCTTTAGCTTCAAAAGGAGGGACTCCATAAAGAAATTCAGCACAGCACACCAAGGCTCCATATATCCACACTCGCATCATGTTCTGCACTAACCGCTATTGAAACCTCAAAAGTGTTTAGAAGAAATATTGGTGCCTCATCTATGGAGAGTAACATAAAAAGTATTTTGAAACAGTGGTTCATGTCACATAAGCATACCCATCTCAGGTGGAAGATAATCCAGTGTGCCACACGTGGTTCGCCTATGATTGAATGTGTGCACCGACCACCCAAAGTCTGTTATTTTCAGTTCACCCTAACAGTGAAAAGATATTGACATGATGATGAGTACAATGAGGACAACAAAAGGATTATATAAGAAACAACAGCCTAGGTATAGTAGATAACCTGTGCACCAGTAAGAAGGTTCTCTAGTTTAATATCTCTATGTATTACATGCTTTCCATGACAATAAATAAGGGTTCAGGTCAATGATGCAACATACTGCCTCAGTCACAAAATAAATAAACATCAGCATGCTAATCTCAGAAGAATGTTCAAGTGGAACATTTAGTGTGTGTTTTGGAAGCAGTTGAATTCAACACAAATGAACGTTCAGATCAAAGCTACCACATAGTTGCTTTGACATTTTTGCTTTGGAAAGTGAGATTTTCTTGTTCAATGTGGACAAAACGCATTCAAACACACTCTTTAAGCATGTAGCCTGGCAAACACAAGACAACTCCCTCAGGCATACACACATGACTAATCAATTGCACATTATATTTTACTAAAGTCAGATGTCGTTTCAGACTTTCAGTATTTACTTGCTGCTTTAATATCTCATTACAATTGTGTAGAAAATGTAGAAGCATATATGATATGAAGTTTTGATGATGCCAAAGATAAGTGTTTCTCAAATTTGATCCAAGTCAAGAATTCAGAAAATAACTCCCAAGAGTCACAACTTTTTAGAAAATACCTCCCAAGAGTCACAACTCTTCAAATAACTCCTAAGAGTCCCAACTCTTTAGAAAATAACTCCCAAGAGTCACAACTCTTCAGAAAATAACTTCCAAGAGTTACAACTCTTCAGAAAATAACTCTCAAGAGTCACATCTGTTCAAGAGATTTTTGAATGGTCATCAAAGACCTATAAATAGGTGACTTGGGACACGAAATTCCTAAGAAAGTTTTTCTGAACTGAAATGTCTTATCCTCTCAAAAATATTCCTTGGTCAAACACTTGTATATTCAATAAGGAATCTTGATTGATCTTTAATTGGAATATCCTTCTCTTAAAGAGAGAAACTTCTTCTTCTTCTTATTCAAGGGAAATTGTTTAAGAGACCGATGGTCTCTTAAGTTGTAAGGATTTATGAACATAAGGAAAATGTTGTTCCTGTGTGGTTCAGACTTTGTAAAAGACATTTTACAAGATAGTGGAAATCTCAAGCGGGTTGCTTGGGGACTGGATGTAGGCACAGGGCGTGGCCAAACCAGTATAAAAACTGAGTTTGCATTCTCTCTTCCCTTAAACTTCTTTTATTTATTGCTATTTATCTTTTGCTTTAAAGAAGTTTATTTTAAATTGTCTTTTGAGTAATTCATATTAAGGGTGCATTGTTAATCCAAAAAAAAAAGAGTGAAACTTTTAATTGGGGAATACTTTTTGTATCTTAATTCAATCCCCCCCCTCCCTCTTTCTTAAGATAACTGAGGTCACTTGTCTAATAGAAAAAAATTACATCAGCCAGCAATGGGTTTTTATAATTCACAAACAATGGTATTTAGGTAAAAGAAATAACCAGAGCTGTTGTATGATATATACTTACAGTAGTTGTATGCCTTTCACTAAAATATTTGCATTTCTGCAACTCCTTGTAAATTTCACCTTTGGGTACATACTCTAAAATCAAATAAACTCGTTTCTGCAGCAAAGTTATTTCACAGAAAATGTAAATAGCAGTGAATTTAACCTTCTTTGGCGATCTCAGCATAAACAAGAAATATATTTGATCATAAAGTATCCATAAAGGTGCAAGATGTGGGGATGTCGGAGATGACTACATTTCAACTTCACGTCGAAGTTGATGCACAAGTTGAGATTGTTGCAAATGGCACTTAAAGAGTACTTTCAAAGCAACAATCTAACTAGTCTGTATGAAGACTAAATTTCAATTTCACAATAAAATGAACACATATGAAAACAAGGTGAAGAAAAACCATCAGTACAAATCAACAACAATGGTCATGTCTCGTGTAATGCAATGGCTCTTATCCTAAACCAACAATACCAAAAACCCATTACGTTAAGACACGTTAAATGCTCTTGTATTGCATCTCTAACACACATACGTAAACAATACAATGTCAGAAACCAACAACCCTAAAAAACTTGAGGTGTTTCACCTCAACAGTTTCTCATTCAAACCATCAATGTGAAATTTATGAGGATAAATAATATTTCATATAAATCTTGCTAATGCAATTGAGAATAGCACAAACTTTTCCCCAAAACAAATTTAAAAAGAAGGGAATGAAATAATCCATAGAAATTAGGAACTATGAATGATGAGAAAATCCTCGAGTAATTGAAAACTCACACTCCTTTCTCTGGCCAAATTTTCCCTTTCTGAGAGGTTTTCCAATATCGAAATCGTTAAGCATCCACCTTCTTTGCTCCGCAGTGGAACCCGAAACCTCTGAAGATGCCTACCAAAACAGACCACAAAACAATGAGAACATATCACCAAATTTTGATGCCGATTAATTCCACACACAAGCAAAAAAAAAAGTTTAATTTCGAGCAACAACTCTCTTCAAATTGAACCTCTGAGGTTTCAGCCAATTTGTTAGGAAAAAAGAAAAGGAAGAAAGCAAATTAAAATTGAAGAATGCAATACAAATAAATTTTAGAGAAGGGGAAATGGAAACCTGTGAATGTATGTATACATGATTTTGATGATGTCAAAGAAGAATCTAACAAGCCTGCTTCAAATGATAAGCATTTGCTTCAAGAATAATTCAAGATTGCTTCAACAAACAAAGCCTTGTTTCAAGATTCACTAAAAACCAAGTCTTGCCTTAAAACAAAGTGCTTTCAAGACATGCAAGACTCTGGTAATCGATTACCAGGAAGTGTAATTGATTACCAGAAGACAGGGTTGAGAAATAGCTGTTGAAAAAGGTTTTGAATTTGAATTTTCAACATGTAATCGATTATCATATGTCTATAATCGATTACTAGAAACGAAACTTTTGAAATTCAAATTCAAAAGTCATGACCCTTCAAATTATAACTGTGTAATCGATTACACAAATATTGTAATCGATTACCAGTGGAGAATTTTCATAAAATCTGCCAACAATCACATCTTTTCATTGGATTTGTGAATGGTCATCAAAGGCCTATAAATAGGTGACTTGGGCATGAATTCAATAGAGAGTTTTGCTTGGCAAAAATGTCTTATCCTCTCAAAAGACAATGAGAGAGATTCCAAAAGAACTTTATTGTCAAATGCTCTCTCAAAAGAAATCCTTGACCAAACACTTGCAAAATCTATAAGGATTCTTACATGATCTTCATTGTAATATTCTTCTCTTGAAGAGAGATTTCTTCTTCCATTCTTCTTATTCAATGAGATTGGCTAGGGGACAGCGAGTCTCTTGTTGTAAAGCATCTGAACACAAGAGATGAGTTGTCCCTGTGTGATTTAGACTTTGTAAAGGATTTTACAAAGATAGTGAAAATTTCAAATGGGTTGTTTGAGTACTGGACGTAGGCACGGGAAGTGGCCGAACCAGTATAAAATTGTGTTTGCATTCTCTCTTTCCTTATCTTATTTATTTTGTTGCAATCAATTGTGTCTTGCTTGTTTAAAGAACATTGTTAAATTGATTATTGTTGTTTTTTATGCATTATAAGTCTATCCCTCTTAAGATTATTGAGGCCACAAGGTCTAACAAAATCGTGTGGTGTTGGAGTTCAGGTTGAGTCTCTATTGCGATGGCCATGATGGATGGAGGGAAAGAAACTTGAAAGGCTGTGTTGTGTTTTGAAATACACAAATTCGCGTTTGTTTAAAGTGATTTCTTTGTTCAGCGGTCGAATAACGGATAATCCCGCTTTCTATGCCCTTTTCAAATTCTTTTTTTCTTTTCTTGCTTTCCAAAAAAAATAATCATGACCGTTATCAATCATTTTCTTTAAATTCTTTCAAATTTGAAATTATTTTTTTTAGTTTTGAAATATGTAAAATGGTCTTTTTTTTAAGTGAGTAAAATAGAAAATAAAAAATTCATAATTTTTTACAGTTTTACTCATAATTTGATTTTTTAATTTATACTTTAAAGTATGATTTTGTGGTGGTTTGAAATTATTAAAATCAAGTCAATAAAAAAATTTAAAAAGTTTTTAGAGCAATTAATGGATTTTTTATTTTATTTTTTGTACTGACTTGATTATAAAAAATCTTAACTACCAAGTGTACTTTAAAATGTAAAATATAAAATCAAATTTTGATAGTAAAAAATTGTCATAAATTATGATTTTTTTTATTCCATACTTAATTCGTGTTATGCAAAATGATTAAAAAAATATTTTGTGAATTTTAAGAATTAAAAAAATAATTTTAAATTTAAAAGACTAAAAAAATAACTCAATTTTAAAGGATTAAAAATATATTTAAACCTAAAAATATTTTTGCTTTATTTTTTAATTAATACCTTAAAGGACATGTTAACATTTGTCTTTTTTCTATACTCGGAGAGATCCTAATGAATACATAGTGTACAGTAAATGATAAAGTAATAAGACTATTAGTCAATATAAGACTTGTAGAATGGGTCTAACCACATTGGATCATTTTTTTAATATCCATAATTATTTCATTTCATTTTTTTTGCTATTATGGCACAATGGATGAGTGTTAGGGACGTAGGGTCACCTCTGCAACGCTATCGAGTGGGTGATGCTAGGTGCACCAGCTTTATTGCTTATGCACCCAACATTTTTTGTTAAATCCAAAATTACCCTATGATTGATCCATATGATTTGTACGAATGAACTTGATCCGTAAGTATAATTTAAACATACGGATAAACTTGATCCGTATGACTCATACGGGTCATATTGATCCGTACAAACCATACAGATCAACTTGATCCGTGCAGTAAACATTAACTATGCATCTTTCACTTTATGGTATTTATTATACCCACTGTTTTAATCATGCATGTTTTTTAGCTGCTAAAAATAAATGTAGCTTCCCGAATAACAGTTCACACTTAAGAGTACACAAAACATAAAGAAAGGGAGATAATTTTCAGCAATGGACAGTTTGTGTTTGTCACGTTAATATTAGTTGGTATCAAATTGTAGTAATTCTAAAGCTTTTCACTGGAACTTAAATAATGGAGTAACCACTATCTGTTCAAATGTTTCGAACTAAATCTTTTCTCGTGACATTAGTAACAGTAAGTACTGTTGTGAACTTTGGTAAAACCTTATGGCTTTGAAATAGGGTAGTTTTCATTCCTTTGATATTTTATAATAATAAATTAATAACAAACAAAAATTTCAAGAATGAAAACCAGAGCCTAGTGTCTGGCTTTACCTGGCGTGATGGGTTTGATTAGATTAGGTGAATCCCACAAAAGTTAAACAAGAAAAAAGAAAAAAAAATGAAATGAAATAATTATGGGTATTAAAAAATGATCTAGTGTGATTAGGTCCAATTGTACAAGTCTTACATTGATAAAAAATCTTATTACTTTACCATTACCAAATACTGCACAGATTTACTTTAGAGGATTTGCACTCCATCTTAATCTTAAGGTTTAATGTCACTTTTCATTCATTTATTTTGTTTTAGTACATTAAATTTAAAAAGTTGATTAAACAAACGTTTACAAATTCTTTACCATGAAATTCTGTGCTTTGGAAAGAAAGAAAGTAAAAACACAGCTCACCCCTTAATAACTAACTATTCTAGTTTCAGGAATTACATAGACATTAGCCATATGTTTGAAGACACTAATCAGCTAGTAACTTAATATAGGATTTTAAAAGGCACCAATAAGCTATTTAAAGAAAATTAAACAAAACCAGTAAAGCATAGGACCCTCATAATTGAAAACAAACACAAAAAAATATTTTAAAGTTTGAACTGTGATTACGCTCGTTCATTCGCATATGCATGCATCAGTGAAGAAAAACAAATATATTCTCATTCTTAAATCAGTAGGTTTGATCAGAGTTTGGAGAAAAAACCAAGGTATACATCCAGAGAACATTCAACTGTAGTGTAGGTCATAACAGCATATCGGCAGATCACTCTCATAGATATTGAATTCCAACAGCCGCATCTTCAACAAGTTACAACAAAATATACAAACGATCAAGCAGCTAGCACACAATTTCAAAAGTGAAAGATTAAGTCCAATTGCCCGTATGTTCGTGCCCAAGTTCGACCTCTGTACCATGCTGTTTATACCCATGAGGCATTCTTGGAAAGGAATACCTTCTTATCACTCAAAACCAATTTGAAATGCTGAAGTCTCTTAGCTTTCTAAGATGTCTCTCCATTTCTTCTCTGCTATTCTCCCACTCTTGTTTTTCTATGACAGTCGTTGGATCCTCTTTTTCACTCTGCAAATAAGATGGCATATCAGAGGTGTAATTGTAATGTAAAGATAAATAAGAAGTGATTCAAGAAAGAAATAGTCACCGCATGTATTATTTTGAAGGAGCTCCCACGATCAGATATAACAAGCAAGTCACTCCTTCTATCTCTTGTTCTCCCTCCAGGAGCTGTTACCTACAGAAGGCAATTGATGATAATTGATTAGTGTAAATATTAACTTTACAGATGACAAGTCAAGAATGCCTGACAATTATCCATATTAATTAATAACACCTGCCTTACAAAAATAAGCCTGGATGGGGTGAGGGTGGGAGGAGAGAAGAAAAAAAAGATTCCCTTGTTTATGAGAAAACCATACTTATGCACTTGTAAGCTACATGTGCAAGAGCCATGCAATGCAAAGAAATTCAATCAGGGTAACAAGTTCTAAGTTCTAAAATATCAACTTGAATTATCTAGTTTTGGATGGATTCTTTTGTTTTCTTTAAGACAGTAAAACGCAAAGCAAGGTCATTTCCAGAAACAATTAATACAGCCATCAGTTTTCAGAGACATTCTTCAAAAATAGTTTAACATAGATGGAAACTTTTTGACATAAAAAATTCTAAATTACATACAATAAATGATGTATAGCCTATAAAATTGGAAAAGCCATCTGAAATCACCCTGCTTAATTGTAGTATGAGAAATCATATAGCAATCAATATAACCAACACACAAAATCTCATGTATAAGCACAATATCCATCTCAACTCTCAATTAACAACTAGAAGTATGCAGAGGTGGGAAAAAACAAGATTTCTGAGCTCACATCAGTAGTTTGGGACCTAACTCACCAAAGATCTAAGATAGGCTTTGATACCATCTTATAACTCAACCCCAAAAAACTTGCTTATAAAGTGAGAACTGCTCAAACTTTATAACAATTACATTGGTCATATTTCTAATCGATATGGGATTTCAACACGTCTATGTATATAGAAAAGAACCATTCAACTCAGAACTTGGCATGAATCCAATAAATTAAACCAGAGCTTTTTGTTTCTTCTGAACATCATGTGGTGGTATTTTCCAGGATTTTAACTAAGATTCTAGAGCTTTATGCAAGAACATTAAGTTTAAGCAAAAGTGCACTTCTATGAATACAATACAATGTCTAGCATTAACAAAGAAATTGCTAAACAGTAAAACAATAAAGATAATCTAAATTCAAGGCCAGTGTTGTTAAATAGCAGCCATGGAGGAATGGCGTGGCAGATTTTTTGCCAACCGCCATAGCCAATTTATGAAGGGAGGTCCGCCATGGCGGTGCCATAAGATGCAATGGCGTGTTTATATGACGGAATTTTGGCCTTCCACCATGTTCTGCCATCTGCCATTGATAACACTGTTGAAGGCTGAGAAAAATGACTATGGAAGACAAGTAGTTGCAACAGCCAGCAGAAAATATTCCAAAAGCAACTAGACTGAGAATTAACAAACAATTTTTTTACCAAAACTTTGGCTCTGGTAATCGACTTGGTTTTGGAATCAATAACATAAATCTCTTCAAAATCAAGAACAAACTCAGGATCACCCTTCCTTCGATTTTTGTAGTGTTTTGTCAAGTACACCTGTAACAGGAAAGAAGTCCAATGAGGGAGACATTTTAGCAAAGACCAAGAGCATCGTAGAATTCCTAATCTAGGAGAATAGAGAGAAAGTAAGAATGAAAGTGAGGAGTGAAAATGATATTCATTAACCCAAGTGTCTGAAGTTTACAAGAAGCTTTTTGTAGACAGTTCTGTTAGAGAGTATAACAGCTGTCATCTAACTGTCACTAACTAAACTAATAGCTGTCAACAGCTGTTAGGTAACTAACTTAACTAAGTGAGTCTGCAGTTGAATAACTGCAGCTCTTTACAATACTCTAATAGAGCATCATTTCAGTAACTATGTTAATTTTTTTTTCCAATGCTTGGACTTATTGCTACAAATTTATTAATAAAATTTCCTCTACTACAATATTTATATGGAAAGATGCAAGAAACAACTACCATCTTCAAGGAGAAGGGGGAAAAAATCCCCACATAGTCAAAGCCAGATCATAAATTTTCACGGCTTGTAGTTGTAGCAGGTATTTATGCATAAAAGTAGGAATCTCCAGAGGAATTAAGACGAATAGAACGATATTTACCAGCCTCATTAATTCATATCTTGTTCAATCATCTAATATTCCTAAAACCTTGCCTTTCAACACAAACTCCAACTAAAATGAAGCAAGGAAGTTATATATATCTGTCAATGTTTTAACTCAACTAGCAATATGGACCGTCATCTCCCGAATTAAACGTGGCATGTCAAGCATACCCGTTGTAGTTATTCAATACAAAGATGCACAAATTGAGTTCCATCCCTTCTTGCCGTATAAGCCCACTAAATCACTCCCTTCAATCATATAATCTGATCCATTGTCCTAATTCCTAAAGCACAACAAAGAAACCAACATATACTTCCAAACACTAGTTATTGATTCCATTTTTTCAGTGAGTAATATTCGTGAAGAAGGACTAGATTCATAAAAACAATTAATCAGTCAGAATGCTCCTAGGCCCAGAGGAAGATACTTCACTAGGTTCACTGGTAATTGATCAATCTCATGCATATGGCAGCACTAACTCCTCCAATCTCAGCCTAATATTACATAGAAGTGTGAAACAACCTTTTTGAGGCAAATAACTCAAGTAAAGCTCATTGTCCGGCTGGATTCCATAAGAGGACTGTTCACTGTTCAGTAATATTTCACAACTCTGGAGACAAACTCTAAAGTGTGCAATCTTTCAAGAAGTCACATTTACTCTTCCTTTAATAAGTATCCATCATCTTAAATCCCCAATTTTCATTAAAATTGTAAGAAGCACATTAACTGTATAATTCACATATTACTTACAACCTCAAACAGATCAAGCTGGCCATACCTTGAGGATCTCCCTCTCAGTTTTATACAGAGGATCTCGAGGCGCATCAATAGGTGGCTCTGTCACATTGTAGCTTCCATAATCACTCTGCGCACATCTAATGTACTACACATTTGGCCAAAAAGACGGTATCCATTAAATACTATAGAGTTTTGTAATAATGAATTACTTATCTAAATGAAGTGAAACTTACCTTCTGCGGCATTGGAGCGAGAACCTTGGGAATTGAATAAACATCTGTATCCGGAGGAGTAACATACATCTACGAACGAACAAAGATTCAAAACTCAACGGTGAAAAGTTGAACAAAGAAAATAAGAGGTATGCATGGATTCGAAGCGTGGTATTATTAGGGTTAGAAACCTCTCTGAAATCGTAGACATCGTTGTCGGGGTCGGGGGGCTTGCGAATGAAGAAGTCGCAATCGACCAGGCAGATCTTGTGGAACTCGTCCTCGTTGATTTTGTAGTCGAGGACTGTGTCGGAGTCCCAGCCCTGCGTGGACACGAAGCTCTTGCTCTCGACGACGGCGATGTTGTCATCGGCGGCGGAGGCGGCGGCGGCGGCGGGGACGAGGGGGTCGTACTCGATGTCAAAGTCCTTCTTGTTGTCGAGCTCCTCCATTTCGTCCTCGTCCATCTCGTAGTGGTCGGGGCCGCCGCCGTCGCCGTCGTCATCGTCGGCGCGGGTTAAGTGTCGAGGAGACCTCAAAGGAGGGCGCAGGAGAAGGGAGGGGTTGTTAAAGAGTGGTTTGTGTCTGAAGAAGGAGCGAGGTGGGTGGGGATTGAGAGAAGAGAGGAGGAAGAAGAAAGTAGAGGTAGTGGGAGCAGTAGTCATCATCGTCGTGGGGTTTTGAAGGGTTTAAGAGAAGAGAAGAGAAGATGGTTTCGTAAGTAGTAACTGAACTAAAGGTGGATAAGATCACTCATTGCTGTCTTTTGAAATTTCAGTATTTACATATTCATCCTGACTGTACACCATCGGGGTTATTGCGTAAATAACGTTAAATTTATATTCCATTAATCCGTCCTGCTCACAATAAGTGGCCAAATTATTTTACACAAATCAATAAAAATTAATAAATAAATAAAATAAAATTATATTTTATAAAATTAATCTTATAAAAAATAATAATATTAATACTAAATTTAAAAATTAAAGTAATATTTATTAGAAATATTAATGGAAAATAACTATTAATGTTACATTAAAAAATTAAATATAACATTTATTTTGGAATAAATTTTTTTAGATGTGATACTTATTTTAGAATGGAGTTGATATTAATTTTGTTTTGACTGGCTCACATGTCAACATTGTATGAAGATTATTGTGTTATTATATATAAAAAATGGCAAATATTAAGGAAGTAAAAGAAAAAAATTTATTGGAACGTGTAAAAATTTGCTCTCTCATAATGTTTAAATGAGTTTTCACATGATCTTTAGTAGAAATTTCCTTTTTAATTCGCAGTAGTAAAAATAATCTATATTTATACTAATATTAATTAAAATCTTGCTCAATCAAAGAAGTTTAGTGTGAGTTATTTCAAATTTTTAGGTATTTATCATGGATTTTTCAGATAAAAAAACATGTTCATGAGTCTTGTGGATGGAAAAGCGATTGGGAGAAAAAATCTTTCTAAAAGTAATTAATCAAATTTTTCGATAATAATGAATTGTTTATCTTCAATTTTGGAAGCACTATATTGACTATAATGCCACAAATTAAGATTTTCACACAAAATTTTACTCAAAGGCTAAAGTTTGCACAGCAAACACTTAACTTTAATCATATTAAATTTTGGAATGAAAAATTATTCTTTTTAGGTAATAATCGATTAAACAACGATTTATATAAACAACTCAATTAAATAATACATTATCAATTCATCAATCCTAATGAAAAAAATTGTTAAACAACTTTGCTTAACTTTAAGCAATTCATTTAAGTATCCTACAAAACTACAATGCCACATAAATTTATGAATTTTACATAAAAATTTACTCCAATACTGATTTCAAGTAAGTACTCAACTTTAGTCACATTAAATTTTGAATTGATTTTTTTTCTTTTTTAGAATAATCAATTAAGTAATACATATAAGCAACTAATTTAAATAACACATCATCAAGTCATCAATTCCAATAAAAAAGTTTGTTAAACAATTTATTTAAATACTCACATTAGAGATGCTCTCAACAAAACTAATGAATATTTGGGATAAATAAAAAAAATCATGCTCAAAGGATCACTATGCCAACAAACTTTCCTTTTAAGCATTAAATGTAATACATACAGAATCAAACAAACTCGAAACAACGGATTAAGCTTAAGTTGCAACAACTCCATTCCTCCATGCACTTGATAGTATTCAATAAGTTTTAATATAATCTTCAGTGTATAACTTACAGATCTTTTTAGCTTTAGATATAAGCCCTATGCAAAAAGCACCATAACATGTCAATATTTTCTGTGCAATACGCTCCACAACATATAAAATATTAATTTGTCCTATAAAAAATCAGTATTTTCTGTGTAGTCGCGAGAACAGGGATTTAATACCGCGAATAAAAAATCAGTTCCTTTTGGAGTATACCGGATTACAATCAACAAGTGACATCAGTTATTCTTTATATAGCCCTTGAAGGAGTAGGGTTTACAATCAAATAACAAGTGACATCAGTTATTCTTTATATAGCCCTTGAAGGAGTAGGGTTTACAATCAACAAGTGATTTCTCTTAACCTAGCAACCTACTTCAAATAGTTGCATCATCTCAAAACCAAAATGTTGTCAAATACTTAGAAGCAGCTGCTATTTTGATGATTTCCACGATTAAGAAAATACAATATAAGAATGATAAGGTGCAGCACTAGCTCCTATATACACCGGAGGGCTCGGCATTCTGAACAATCCAAGGGTGTTCGAGGAGTTTGTGCAATGGTAGACGTTGAGAGGAATCCTTGACCAGCATCTGCTAATAATAAAAAAGAATAGAGGAAAAAGAGTTTACTCGGGCAATCCTTGAGAGAGAGAACTTGACAAAAGAAAACCATAGTGCCTACACACAAGACGCAATACCTGACTAATGAGATCCTTTGCAGCTGAAGACACAATTGGTTTAGGAGGGAACTTCAGATCCACTTGTATTATCCTGCAAAATCGAAGGGTTTACATATGTTCTTGCATGATGCTAATGCTAACTTATATTCAACTGCTTGGTGCTTACCTCCTGTAAGTATCAGAATGTTCTTTAGCCTCAAAAGGAGGGACTCCATAAAGAAACTCATAGCACAAGACACCAAGGCTCCATATATCCACACTCGCATCATGTTCTACACTCTCCACTGTTGAAATCAAAATTGTTTAGAAGAAATATTGACGTGTCATCCTATGGAGAGTAACATATAAAATTTTTGAAAGAGTGATTCATGTGGCATAAGCATACCCATCTCAGGAGGCAGGTAATCCAGTGTGCCACACATGGTCCGCCTGCGATTGAATGTGTGCACTGACCACCCAAAGTCTGCTATTTTCAACTCACCCTAACAATGAAAAGATGTTAACATAATAATGAGCACAAGGTGAGGATAACAAACAAAGGACCATATAAGAAACAGCAGCCTGGGTATGGATCACCTGTGAACCAATAAGAAGGTTCTCTGGTTTAATATCCCTATGTATTACATGCTTTCCATGGCAATATATAAGGGCTCGGGCCAATGATGCAACATACTGCCTCAATCACAAAATAAACATTAATTTGTCAGTCAGAATGAAATTTTGTAATCCACAAATAACAGCATATGGGGAGAGGAAAAGAAGGAATATTGCTGTATGATATATACTTACAGTAGCTGCACGCCTTTCACTGAAATATTTGCATTTTTGCAATTCCTTGTAAAGTTCACCTTTGGGTGCATACTCTAAAATCAAATAAACTCGTTTCTGCAAATAAGATATTTCACAGAATATGTCAATAGCAGTGAATTTTAACCTCTTCAGCAATATCAGCATAAAAAAAACCATACCTGATCATAAAAGTATCCATAGAGGCGCAAAATGTGGGGATGTCGGAGATGACTCTGTATTTCAACTTCACGTCGAAGTTGATGCACAACTTGGGATTGTTGCAATTGACTCTTGAAGAGTACTTTCAAAGCAACAATATGATTACTCTGTATCAAACCACAATTCAGTTTCACAATTAAATTAACATGTGAAAACAAAAAGGTGAAGAAAACCATTTCAGATATATAGAAATCAACAAAGCTCATGTATAATGCGATAGCTCTTATGATCAAACCAACAATTCCAAAATCCTGTTAGGTGAAGACACGTTAAATGCTCATGCAGTAGCTCTTGGGGCTTTAACTGTGGAAAATGCATAGCAGCTCACGCCCCTACGGTCCTTGTGTTGAAATGCAATTTTCAATTAGAAGAAAGAACAGTGGTGGTAAAGACGAAAAACCCTAGACCACTTTACCACAAAAAGGTTGTAATACCTTGTCAGAAACCAACAATTTCAAAAACTCGAGCTGCTACACCTCTGAACAGTTTCTCATTCAAATCTTCAATGAGAAATTTATGAGAAAAAATATGCGAGAATCACATACAAAGCTTGCCAAAGCAACCAAGAATAGCGCAAGCAAACTTTTCCCCAAACAAATGTAAACACAGGGCAAATAAATCAAGAAGGGAATGAAATAATCCATAGAAATTAGCACAATTACGAACTATCCACGATCAGCAGGAATTAGTACTGTAATTGTTATTTGAGAGAGAAAATCCGGAAATAATTGAAAACTCACAGTCTTCTCTCTGGCCAAATAGACGTGACCGAATTTTCCCCTTCCAAGAGGCTTTCCGATATCGAAATCGTTAAGCGTCCACCTTCTTTGCTCCGCAGCTGAACCCGAAACCTCCGAAGAATCCTGACAAAACGAACCACGAAAGAATCAGAACCATCACCAGGTTTTGTTGCCGATTAATCAATTCCACAAAGAGGAATAGTTTAGTTTCGAGATACGAAAACCCTAGATTTGAGAAACAAAGAAATGGAGAGGGAGAGGGAGAGAGAGAGAGAGACCTTGTGTTGTTGAGGCTGAGTCTCTGTTGCGATGGCCATGATGGATGGAAGCGCAAGGAATGGAGAGAGAAATTTTGGAGAGTGGTTTTAATGGACAGAGCCTCTGTTGTGTTGTGATGCGTTGCGTTTTGCATAAACACACAACTCAACAGATTTCTTTCTGCAACGGTCGAATAACGGATAGCGGGCCACGTGTTCCCATCCCACTTTCTACGCTTTTCAAATCTTTCCTTTTCTTTCCCATGGCAGGAGGAGGAGCGTCTTCGTTAACACCATAATTATATGTCCAGAGTAGACCATAATAAAGTTGTTATATTAAGACAGTAAAAAAAAGTTATGTTAAGGATGAAAAGGTAGATATTTCTTGATAATGAAACTGCTATTTTAAGAATGAAATAAATAATTACAATTTTTAAATATTTAAAAAACATTTAATGAATTTTAATAAGGTTTTTTTTTTTAAAGTTGAGTGCGTTTAAATAAATAAATAATTAAATTAAATATTTATTTAATAGTTCTTTATTCAACTGAGGTTTTAGCTCTTCTTTCTGTATAAAAAAATCATATCAAATTTATTTATAAATTTAATTATTAAATGTATTGAAACAGATTATAAAAAAATATTTTGATACATTTTTCTTTATAATTTACTGAAATACATTAAAAATTCAAAAAATATATTTCTTATACTTTTATTATTAAGTTCTCTCATAGAGAATTATTATTATTAGAGTTTAATGTTTATGTATAGTGTAAAATAATTTTACATTGTTTTTTCAATTACAAATCAATGTTTAAATTATTTTGATATAATTATTTTAAAAATTAATAAATTTATCATGATTAATTGTAATTAGATGATTATGTAAAAAAAATTGAATGATCTTTTGTCTCTTATTATTAATTTCTCAAAAAAGATTTAACTATTCTAAAATGTTAAGAAATAAATATATATTTATTGTTGATGTAGAATGAGTTAAGATTACAAAATACTTTGTTGTACTTCCAATCTCTTACGTTTCGCATTTGTTCTCTTTAAAAAACTAAATCCCTCAAAATAAACTTGGATGCATTTTGTTTTAAAAAAATGTTTTCCATGGGCATCCTACGTGAAACGAAATTAGATGGAAATTAAATATAGACATTTCTAGTTCCAAACCCAGCTCTTAATAATAGACGTTTGTTTCTATTTTAGTACGGTAACATTTTTATTACAGACTATTCAATGTCAAATAAAAATCCATGTGTCATTATAATTTAATGAAGATAGTAAATAAATTTAATAAATATTTTGTTCTTAAAAAATATAATGGTATTGTATGAAAAAGGAAAGAAGAACAAAAAAAGAGATAAAATACACTATGAGATCTAAATCCATGTATTTTCGGGTACACCCTAGTTTTATTTATTTGTTTATTTAAAGTAGTAGTTAACTATAAACCTTCTGCAGAAAAAAAAAACTATAAACCTTCTCACCTAAAAAATAATCTAATTTTTATTTAAAGTAGTAATTAACAAGAAAAAATTAATACACACGAATGCTTGTGTAGTGGTACAAAAGTAGAAATGAGAATAAGATTATATAAATTATTTAATGAAGTATTTATTCGATGAAGTTTTATTCACAAATTTATCAATGATCATGTCAAATTTTAGATACATTGGACATTTTTAATTATATAATCTTGTAATCACCATTTATTCATATTTTTTTAAGAAATATATTATTTGGTAAATTAAATTTATTTAGTGAAGCACTACGTAGTTTTAAAATTTCATAAAAAAATGATAATGTTAATATATTCAATAAGAACTTTTAGTTTAATGGTTAAATTCATAAAAGTTTATATATAGAAAAAGTTATTGAAGAACCAAGAGTTACCCCCTCTTTTGAGTAACTTGATCCATTGTTATATTAAGTGACTCTAAGAAAACTATTTACTCATTTCAATAACTTTTTCTATATATTAATTTTTATTAATTTAATCATTCAATATTTAAATTAATTAAATGATAATTCACACTTTTTTTTAATTAGGCATTTCTAATTGTGTAGTTTTATAACAAATATTTAGTTATATTTTAAAAAAATATATCAGTGTGAAATATATGTAAATTTTAGAAATAATTAATTTTGTCTTGAGTAATCACCTTTAATAAGATTTTCATTTTCAATCAAATTGTTTTCGTCTACAAGATTTAAACGTGACATCTTCCTCGAAGAATTTGAACTAATTCCAATTAAGAATGACATTTGACAAGATTTAAATAGTGTATTATAGGACCCATTTTTATACTGTGTTTATTTATCTTTTAAAACATTTAACTCACTCTCAAACCTACACAATAATTATTTTAGTCCTTATCTATGTATTCTCTCTGTACTTATATATCAATATCACATTATTACCCCCAATTTAATGATGGATAGAGTTAATTAATAAATAAATGATATTAATTAAATTTTTTACCACGAAGTAAATTATAATTTGACTCTTAGATAATTCAAACAAATTAAAAATTCACTCTTATACAGTATAAGCATAACATTAAAACACAATGAAACAGGCAAACACAACCAACCTTTAGTCGTTCTTACTTAATTCATAATTAAACAACATCACAACTATAATAATTAAGTATCTAACATAATCATTATATTATATGAAAAAGTGGGTTTCATCAAATTTAGAGCATTATATAGGTACAAACAATACAAATCTGCACTATACACCTGAGTGCATAAACAATACAAATATACATTGTACACTTGAAGACATAAACACTGCATTAATACTACAAATACTATAGATTTCGAGCATTAAAATTGCCAACACTTCCTAAACTAAAATAAATGACTCTTTACAATATCAGAAATTAAAATCAAACTTTGAAGAGAAAAAAAAACAGATTAAAAAAATCAACGATTGAATGAAAATCATTGTATTTAAAATACTACCTTCTAAATATTGAACATTGTTTTTAAAATAAGCATAAAACATGATTTCTTTTTGCTACATTGATGTGTTTTTTTAGATTTTTTCCATAGATTTCCCAGTCAAATATTGTCTTTTTGGACGCATTGTTTTACAATGTATTATGGATTTGATGTTATATTGTTGCTTTACTTTATATTTTTAAGTCATGATGATAATTTCTTAAAAAAATAGAGTTAAGATAATTTAGTAAGATATTATTATTGTGATTGTGAAATTATGTTCAAATTGTTTATTTTAATTTATATATTTAGTACGTCAACTTATTGAGAAATTTATTTATTATTTTTAATTTTTGTTGGGTTAATCCAACCCATTACATTGTTTAATTGGACTAAAATTTTCAATCCATTATTAAAACAAATTCAATCCAATCAAACTTATTTTCAATAAGTTAAAGGCATGTTTACCAAGTATGGCTTGAGAGAGAGCTAACTTGGCAAGAGCTTCTTACATCTTGTTTGTTGAAGTAGCAAAAACTTTAGAATGCAAAGGATCAGCTATAAGTTTGATGGATGAAAACACCAAATTATTAGAGCATGCTGGGAGAAGCATCCCAAAGGAAGAAAGTGAAAGGGAAAGAGAGTAAATCATATCTTTGTTGTTATTTTCAATGCATTTGTCCACTACATATGACAAGAATGAAAATCGTTTAGATATCCCAAATTCCAGGACTCCTAACCAACAACATGCAACTAATTCAGTCGTTACATTCCCTCGTTAACTAATTATTTTACCTAAGTAATTATAAATTATAACTAAGAAGAGATATAATCCTTCCACCATTTAGGCTTCTTACTGCTACGGGTTGGTTTAGAGGTAAGCCTTTTTCCCCCTTCTATTTTTATTATGTTTTAAAAAATAAGTTTAATTACTCATTTGACTCACGATTCCTAACTTTTTAATTCCTATAGTTTAAAAGTCATTTTTTTAGTTTATATAGTTTATATTTTAATTTTACTTTTAGTCCCTATAGTTTGAAAGTGATTTTTTTAATCGTTATAATTTGTATTTTAATTCTCTTTTAATCTCCATAGTTTGAAAGTGTTATTTTTAGACCCTATAGTTTATATTTTAATTCTCTTTCAGTCCTTATCATAAAAAATATGATTAATATTATCAATTACAAATAACTACAAAAATGTTAACAGATAATTCGTAACTACTTTATCGCAAGATAATTTATAATAAAAAAATAGTTGATAATTTATAACTAATTTGTAACTAATTATTTTTACATTTTTTATAGTAAGGACTAAAAGGTAATTAAAATATAAATTATAGGGACTAAGAAGATCACTTTCAAATTATTAGGACTAAAAGATAATTAAAATATAAAATATAAAGACCAAAAAAATCACTTTTAAATTATAATGACTAAAATAAAATTAAAATGTAAATTACAGGAACTAAAAAATTACTTTCAAATTATAAGAACTAAAAAGATATGAATAGTGAAATGATAGGAACTAAATGAATAATTTAACCTAAAAAATAAATCATAACAAAAAATAACTTAATAAATAATAAAGATGTATTGTAAATAAAAAAAGTTTGATTTTTATTTATTAATAATTTAACTAATTTTTAAGAAGAGGCAATTTATAAAGAAAGATAAATTTAATAATGAATTAAAACAAAATTAAAGATTCAAGGTGTGTATTTATAAAAGAGAAATAATTTAATAATTAATTGAATCAAAATTAAAATTTAAAGTACCCTATTTATAAAATAAATACACTTTACTTTAAATTTCAATTAAAATTAAACTACAATTAAAGTAGAAGATTTTTTTTTACAGAAATTAAGTAATATATATATATATATATATATATATATATATCCATATTTTAATTCAATATTTTTTCATTAAATTAGTTTATGGGTTCTTTACTTTCTTTTTATATTTGATTTTGTCTTTTATTTTTTTCATTCAATTTGATCATTTAATATTTAAAATATTTTTGGTTTGATCTTAATCTCTTAATTAATTTGAGTAGTCAATATATATTTTATAATGATTTAAAATTGCTGTTAAGTGATTTTAATTAATACAATAACACAATATGATTTTTTAACATAATTGATTTAATTTAAATAATAAAATTAAATTGAATGGATTTTGAAAATTAAAAAATTAGATTGAATCTAAAAAAAAATATCGAAATAAATCAAACCTGTAAAGAATAAATTAGAACGACCAATCCACTAATTTAACCTATTTTATTTTTTAAGACAAAACATAGAGTGACGTTACGGTACGAACCAGAGGCGGGTTATTGCGGAAGATACTTTCCTCCTATTTTGCAACATCGGAAGCCAAACCACAGTAATGGCAGAGAAACACTCTCTTCAGTTTGTATGTTGAAAAAAATTAGCAGAGAAGCCCGTAGCGCGACGTCGTTTCTGGAATGGTTCAAGGGCGGTTCTCAGAGCGCGCTCGCTTATAACTTAAGTGTTTAAAACACTTAACTGAGAAATCGAAGATTGAAACCCTAATTTGCTGAATCTACACCGAGGCGATACAAACCGCATGATCATTAAACGTTCTGAAGATTGAAAAATGGTATGAGACTAAATTTGAGCTTCTATGCATCCTGGTAGCTACTTGAATTCGCAGCGTTGAATTATTAGTTATGATAAAATGGCTTTGGTTTTGCATTTTCAGTTCTCAATTGCAGCTATCAATGACACTGACTCGAAAAGTCAGTGGGAACCCCTAGCTCCCACGAAAGAAGCACAGGCACGTTTCTCTCTCTATTTCACCCTCTTCTATGATAAATGATGATGTTAAGCACTTCTGATAGCTTTGCTTAGGGTACAAAGATTAGGACTCTTGATACTCTTAATAGCTCTGTTAATTCATATATGTATGTGCTATTGATTCTTTTTTTTTTTTTTAAATCTTAATTCAAATGCTACATTACCATTATTGGTTCCACATAATTTTTCTTTTCTTTTCTTTTCTGTTATTTCAGGAATTTCATCTTTCCCAAACTTATCATGAAGGACTTCTCAAGTTACAAGCAAAAGAGTATGAGAAGGCTCGCGAGCTCTTAGAATCTGTCCTTAAAGATCCTCTTATTGCTAATGCTCAGGTTTTGGTTTTTGCATAACACACAATTTGCTCAATCTGTTAATGTCATTTTGGATTGGTGGTATGATGTGTTTTCTGTTATCAGGTGGATAGTAGTGCCAGTGATGGTCATCTATTGCAACTCAGGTTTTGCTCTGCACTATACTACATTTTTTCTATCAAGTTGTCCACTGTTCTGTCATTGTTGTTTGCTCATAATCTCCCCTTTCAATTAAACAATTCTTGCACGACCAACTAAAAGCCCAGAATGCATAAAAAATAACAAGAAAGTCTGTGTTAAAGTTTGCGCTAGTCTGATAGAGTTATTTTAATATTTTACTTCAGCCTTTGATCGGTACTGTGCTCGGGCAAGAATTTCTCCTTTCCAATTTCTAGTCTATTAAAGTAACATTTGACATGAATATATCACAATAAATTCCTTTCACCTCAAGTTTTAGGGCGCTTGATTCTTGTATCCTGATAAATCTGTCACTATTTTGAATTTTCATGAAGCACATAACTGGTGAAGTTAGTTTTAAAACTACCCTTCTTTGTGGGTATGAGTAAAACAAAATGGATCTTAGTTTATTTGGTATCACGTAGGTAAAACCTATACACTTAGTTCATACTTGTTGCAGTTTTCATTCTTCTATCTGCACAAGTTGTCACTTTGCTGGCAATGCTTCTGATTCTAACTGGGTCAATTCAATATCAACTCAGCATTGTTGAGTGCTTTTGGTTTGGATACTTAGTTTTTGTGACAAGTGTTTTATCAGTTGACCGGTTGGATATGAAAGTTACTTTAATGTATTGTGAATGTGATATACACTCAAATATATATATCTATATCAGTGTTTCTTAGTACTTACAGGCGTTTCTACAGATTTTTGGCATTGAAAAACCTTGCCGCTGTTTTTCTTCAGCAAGGCTCTACACATTATGAGAATGCTCTACGATGTTATCTTCAAGCTGTGGAGATTGATTCTAAAGATTCTGTTGTCTGGAACCGGCTGGGAACACTGTCATGCTTGATGGGCTCACTGAGTATTTCACGTTGGGCATTTGAGCAAGGACTCTCATGTAGCCCTAATAACTGTAAGCACCTAATACTCTTAGATCTTAACAAGTCATTTTATTTTAATGGCTACTTAATGGAGTGCTTCTCAGTATTTCTTGTATGTGAAATCCAGTTTTTTGTTGATCTCTTTGGGTTATCTTTACCCTTCATGTACTACAGTTGGGTGTCTTTTGAATAAAAGTGAGGAATGATTTCTGCACTTTACAAAATGCACTTTGGACTGTAGAATTACTTTTGGCATTTTTTTTTACCTCATTAAGCTACAAAAGTAAAATTTACATCTTGAGCAGTGTGAACTGCCATTCTGCCAGAAGTAATATTTTGTTGATTCTGGCTGAATGGACATTCAGCAAGAATTGATTCTGATATATTTTGCTCATAGTTTTACAAATATGTTGTCATTCATAGCATTTAAATGCTAATTTAAATTTGTTGTCAAACTTTTTTTTTTCAAAAGTAATTTTCATCTAACACCATCCAAGCATAACAAAAAAAAAGGCATCCCAGTACTTGGGCCTCCCGTGATTATGAGGTATGGGCAAGAATGGACATGTGAATCCTTTTACCCATGTGAGCATTGGGACCTGAGGTTGAAATCTTATTGTTGTGACTTGTAACAAATCTCATCCTTATCCAAACAAGACTAGTTTTTTCAAAATCACTTTAAATAATCATTTTCAACGATGAAGTTCATCCTTTGAAGTTATTTTAAAAAAGACCTCCTTTTCTATATTAATTCTATGCCGATTATGCAAACATGCTCATAGTGTATGCAGACATATGTATTTACACATATGTGATCCACGCTTTGTCTACAGGGAATTGCATGGAGAAGCTTTTGGAAGTTCTTATTGCAATTGGTGATGAGGTTGCTTGCCTTTCTGTCTCTAAATTGATTTTGAGGCACTGGCCCTCGCATTCTCGTGCTTTGCATGTTAGAAATACCATCGAAGAATCAGAACCTTTGCGATTTGCTCCAAGAGGCATAGACAAATTGGAACCTCAACATGTGCGGCTCAAATTTCCTGACAAGAGGAAAGCTACTAATGAGAATGTAGATGAGGATGTTGCATTCAAAAAGCTGAACCAGAATAAAGAACTGCACCTGACAGAAGTTTCCTGGGTGGCTCTTGCTGATGCACTTCTGGAAATCTTATCACCACAAAGTTCCAAGATGGATCCTGAAAAAGCATTCAGTTCTCCTGATATTAGGCTAAGCATAATCTTACCTAGTAGCTCAGAAGCTGTTATGAACACTGTGGAAATGAAAGGGTCCAATTGTGAAAATAGTGTTTCTGGTGATGGTAACATAGAACGATCAAGTGCTTTTAAAGAGAAAGAAGCTAATATCCAAGAAGAACAACCGCATGAAAGGCGAAGTTCTCGACTTGAAAGGCTCCGGAGTCGTAAACCAGGGAAAGAAGAATCTGATTCTTCTTGTGGAAAGGACCCTACCAAGGTTGTCATTCAATATTTAGAGCCATTTATTTCTGGTGGATTGGGGGGTCAAGATACAATTGATAGAGATACCACGGAAGTATCCTGTTTAGGAAATTCTGAATATTATAATGTTTCTGCATTTTTAAGAGAAACTTCAAACAATTATGGTGCTTATCATATGGGGCACTTGCTTTTAGAAGAAGTTGCAAGACAAGGTCTCGCATATCAGGATGCTTTTGTCAAATTTTTGGAGTTGGAAAAGTTGACAAGGCATTGGGGAAAGGAGAGAACTGCTGAATGTAATATTTTTCTTGCTGAGCTGTATTATGACTTTGGGTCATGCTCCCCCACTGGTTCTAAACAATTGGAATTTATTTCTGAGACGTCTTATCATCTTTGTAAGATTATAGAATCTGTAGCTTTAGATTATCCTTTTCACTTGACTCATGCCTTGAATGAAAATAGTTTTTCAATAGATAGTAACCAAGAGACCCATGGAAAAACAATAAATACCTCGACTGAGAGCAATTCAAATTTAGACAGCTCACTTCTGATGAAAAACTGTCCCCTTTGGTCTCGATTCTTCTGGCTAAGTGGGAGATTGTCTATTGTTGATGACAACAGGGCAAAAGCATGTCAAGAATATTGTATTGCTTTGACACTTTTGGCGAAGAGAGAAAAGGAAAATTCTCTATGTTCAGTCCCCCGCCCACATTGCAAGGCTGTAAAAGAGCTAAACTTTGATAGAGTTCTTGATGAAATTAATATATTAAAGGTCAATTTCTTGATGGAAAAGTCTGTCATTAAGATGATGGAACAAGAAAAGTTTTTGGAGTGTGTATCCCTGCTTTCTCCACTTCTATTCTCCACACAGGATGTCTACCCCGATTCATTCTCTTTATCCATGACTGATAAAAGAGATGAAAAGATAACTTCCACTGAACTTATGGCTGTAGATGTTCTAATGGAAGCATGTCAAAAAACAAAGCCAATGGATGTAGAGATGTATTTTAATTGTCATTATAGAAAGCTGAAAATACTTATGACAAAGATGGGTTTAAAGACATGTATTACATCATTTAAGTCTTCTGATCAAGCACCTATTTTAACTGTGTCTCCTAATTTTGATATTGATTCAAAGGAAAGTTCTAGCAAGAACTGTAGTCACTTGGTCACGGATGAAGTGAAGGCACTCTCTGACTGTATTTCACAAGTGAAGAAAATTATCGATCAACATGGAGATTCTGTAAGCTATACCATTCCGGTAGTTTTGGATTCTACGATGTTATAGCCATGAGGCATATTCTTAAAAATTATTTTCCTGTTCATCCATTAAGTTCATGAACTTTACATGCCATTCTCCCTTCCTGAACACAACAAATAAATCAGTTAATTAAAATATACCTACTAGTTATCTATTATTAGACTGTTAATAATTAGCCTAGTAATGAACATCTAGAAATGGTAACTACTTTTTGAATAAACATAATATGTGCCATCAACGTGATAAACAAGTTATCCATTGCAATTAAAAAAGAAAAAGCGTGTTCTTATACTTGCAGGATGGCCTTTCTGTTCCAACAAGCAGCATTTGTCAAATGCAATCCCTGCTGTTGTTAATCATGAGCTATGTTGGCAACATACTTGCCCTCAACAAAGCCTCAGCACAAGTAATTTCTGATCAAGCTGAAAGCAGCTGTTTCGTTGATGCAGCCATTGTTTTCTGCAAACTCCAGCATCTTAGCCCAACCATGCCTATCAAGACTCAAGTTAGCTATCTTCTTTAAAGAATTATACTTTTAAGTGATTTTGTTGTTTTAGTGTTTCCTTTTTTTTTTAATTGAAAACCTCTACCATTCTTTTCTGCATTCAAAACTCAGGTTGATTTAATTGTTGCAACACATGACTTGCTTGCTGAATATGGGCTTTGCTGTTTGGGTGAAGGTGGCAAAGGTGAAGAAGGAACATTTCTTAGATTTGCGATAAAGCATCTCTTGGCCTTGGATACGAAGCTTAAATCCAGCTTTAACCATAAAGAATCAATGCAATGTGAAGAAGTGTCCAAAAACAGTCTCGTCAATGTGTCTGTTGAAGAATCAAAATTGGATGCATTAGACATCCAAATGGATTTGACCAAAATTGATGAAATTAATTCAGAGAAAAAGGATGTTTCTGAAGGAATAATATCCAAAGGCATTTCATCTTGCAGAGTTCATGATAAAGACGGTAAGGAAGTAGAGTTTGAAAATCATGGAGGTGCTGGCACTGGCAGTAAGTTAATTAAGGGCGAAAATTTAAGCAATCAATTGATTGAATGTGAAGATGAACTTTCTGAATATGAACGGGAGGAACTTGAGTCTAAAATTGACTGTGCCTTAGATCAGTGCTTTTTCTGTTTATATGGATTACATCTGAGATCTGATTCATCTTATGAGGATGATCTAGTGGTGCACAAAAACACAAGCCGAGGAGATTATCAAACCAAGGAACAATGTGCTGATGTTTTCAAGTATGTTCTTCCCTATGCAAAGGCATCTTCTGTGAGTTCTCTCTATCCCTAATTTTGTATAGCACTGCTCATCTATGGAATATTGTACAGAAAGTTCATGTGATTTTATTTAGCTTAAAATTTTTGTTATGTATCAGAGGACTGGACTGGTCAAACTTCGTAGAGTTTTAAGAGCTATTAGGAAGCACATTCTGCAGCCACCAGAGGACCTCTTGGCAGGAAACCCTATTGATAAGTTCTTAGATGATCCTAATCTATGTGAAGATAAGCTCTCAGAGGAGGCTGGGTCTGATGGGTTTCTTGAATCTATTACTAAGAGAATGTTTCCTGATGTGGGTGGCCTTGCTCAGTATAATGCAACATTATTGAGGAGGTATACATTGTACAGTACTGTAGGTTCTTTTTTAATTTATTTTACTCGTAACCTGTTTCATATTTAAATTTAATGGCTATAATATATCCATGATATTCCTTGTTTTTAGTTTCTTAATGTTATCTCAAAGTGTATATGACTTTCAGGTCTGAGCCATATTTGGAGGTATACTGTAACTTGTATTATTTCTTGGCTCTGTCTGAGGAAATGAGTGCAACAGATAAGTGGCCTGGATTTGTGCTGACCAAGGAAGGGGAAGAATTTGTTGAACAAAATGCAAAGCTCTTCAAATATGATCTCATGTACAATCCTCTGCGCTTTGAAAGCTGGCAGAGACTTGGAAATATTTATGATGAGGTAAGTTAAATATTGGGCTTCTTAAACCCTGAATGCCGTTAAATTTACAAGTAAACAATGATGTCTTAATTTCTAAATATGTTGCCTTATACAGTTTTATAGTTGTTTCTTTGTTGCACTGAACCAGGAAGTAGATTTGTTACTAAATGATGGTAGCAAGCACGTTAATGTAGTAGGGTGGAGGAACAATGCTACTTTATCCGAGAGAGTGGAAACAAGCCGAAGGAGGAGTAGACGGTGCCTACTAATGAGTTTAGCTTTGGCAAATACATCTGCTCAGCAGGTTTTACCTCTATTTATATGTTTACTCCTTTTAAAATTTCCCTTTCTTTAGTCACTATCATCTGGTTGTTAACAGTTGGGTTCAATCAAAATGAGAATTTAATTAGAAAAGCAGTGTTTATACCCCCAAAAGTTCCCTGCAAATGTTATCTGCACTGTAAATTATTAAGACAGTGCCATTCATTGTTTATGCTAGCTACTTGGTCACATTAAATGTCTGATAATATTTTTAAGGCTAGTAAAATGTGCAATAAAAATTTATATGCTGTAATATTCAAGATTTATGTTATGGATTTGCAACTTTATATGCTTACGACATTTACATGAATGCGTACACCCTAAGAATCTTGAGGCATGTCATCATTGCCTTGCTAAGATTATTGTTTATTTATATATTTAACTTCTTTCTTGCATTTGCTATATTTCCAGTGTGAGATACACGAGTTATTGGCATTGGTGTACTACGACAGTCTTCAAAATGTAGTCCCATTTTATGATCAGAGATCTGCTTTGCCCTTAAAGGATGCGGCATGGATGATGTTTTGTGAGAACTCAATGAAGCATTTTAAGAAAGCCTTCGCACTTAAGTATATCCTTTTTCTTGTGTATTCTTATTTTCTGAACTTCTCAAGCTTTAATATGATGTTTATGAACTACTTTGATTCTTTGTACAGGCAAGATTGGTTGCATGCCTTTTACTTGGGTAAACTCAGCAAAAAACTTGGATATTCACACGAAATTGCATTATCATATTACAATAAAGCTATTGCTTTGAACACATCAGCTGTTGATCCTGTCTATAGGATGCATGCCTCACGTTTGAAATTATTATTTAAGTGTGGAAAGCAGAATTTGGAGATTTTGAAGGTTCCCTCCCTTTTCTGATCACTAAACTCTATTTTGCTATTAATTTATTTGTCTTTGACATTGTCCATTTATTCTGACTGCACTAACTGTCATATCTCTAGCTTTTATGTCCTTTACAGTTGCAGTTAATTCAAAGGTTAACCTTCAATTTTTTAATTGACTAGATAATTTGGGCACTTTATCTATATTTTAGTATTGTTTGGTCCTCAACAGGTTCTCTCGGCAAACTCCTTTAATCAATCTGTAAAAGAAGCTGTCACAAGTATTCTTATTGGTATTGATAGCTCATTTTTAAATACAAAGGAGAGACATATTGATGCCAATTTTGTGGAAACAAAGCATGAAGAGTTGCTCAAATTGGATACAGTATGGTCTATGCTTTACAATGATTGCCTTTCTGCTCTTGAAACATGCGTAGAGGGGGATCTCAAACATTTCCATAAGGCCAGATACATGCTGGCTCAAGGACTGTACAAAAGAGGTGAGAGTGGTGATATAGAGAGGGCAAAAGATCATCTATCTTTCTGCTTCAAATCTTCACGCTCATCATTTACAATAAATATGTGGGAAATTGATAGCACAGTAAAAAAAGGAAGGTACGATTTTGTTCTTATCCTTTCATTTTTAAGTTTTTGTTGCTTTGATTGAACTTGAATGAAATGGCATTTTGTCACTAACTATTGATGTCTCATGCTATGGCAATTTCCAAGAATGCATGACTAATACTTTGTGGTAATATTAATTAGTGTCCCAACAAAAACTTTGAAGATTTGAAAGATATGGTCTCTTGGAACCTTTTCTTTTTATCTCAAATGAAAAGAATTTTTACCCAAATTGTCTTGTGTAACTTGCGGGATTCCCTTGTCAAAATAAAGTAACACTTGATGGATTTGTTATCCATGCTATGCAGGAGGAAGGAAACATCAATATGTCCGCAACTTAGAACTAACCTATTTTGCATTTAATATCATCAGGCGCAAGACACCAGGTACTGCTGGGAACAAAAAATCCCTTGAGGTTAACTTACCTGAAAGTTCTCGAAAATTTATTACTTGCATTCGAAAGTATTTGCTGTTTTATCTCAAACTATTGGAAGAGACTGGAGATAGATGTATTCTCGAACGTTCATATGTTGCTCTTCGTGCAGATAAACGGGTAAATTCCAGTGTCTGATTTACTTTTTAAGTTACATGTCTGTAAATTGATAATAGCTTCACTTTATGCTGTGTTTGTTCTTGTGGAAGCACTCTTTGTTTAAGACAGTTTTTGCACTTGATTAATGTGAATCATTGATGATTTTGACTTGTGGCCTTTACATAGTAAGACTAAGATTGGTTTATTTAATTAAGGTGATGAAAATTACCGTTAGAGATATGGATATACAGTTTATGCAGGCACATGGGAAGGAAGCCCCTTCACAACCAGAGCAAAATCTGATCTTGAACTAAGAATTTACCATCAGATATATTAGGGGAAAATATTCATAATCCAAGAGTTGTTCCTTTGAATTTTTTTCTTTGTTGTTTTCTGTTTTGTACTTTGACTCAGGTGGATTCCTATTCCTCTTTTTTTATTTATTCTTTTATATAAAATAACTAAACTGGTTAACTAGCAAATCCAAACCTAAGTGGATCAATTTTACCTTGGTATAAAAATTTGGAAGTTCCTGTTGCCAATTAATTTTACTATGTATTCATCAGCAATAATACAATGAATTGCACTAATTATTCATTTATTTGCTTCTTCCTCTCCTAGACACTTCAAATGTGTTTCTTAAGCAGACTTTGAGGCTTTATTATTTGTTGTCCTTTTTATTTGGGTGTGTCCTGTGACAATCCCTCTCATTGCCTCACAAAAAAAAGGCTAAACATTTCTATTATTATGTCTACAATCCAATAATGTTTATATGTTATTAGTCACCTGTCAACTACGACAAGCATCATTTCTTCTTTCAATTTTGCATATCATATCCTCTGGTTTGATAGTATTGTAAACTTCGCTTGTTTTGTTTTTGACTTCCACCACGAATGCAGTTTTCATTATGTATTGAAGATCTTATACCAGTGGCTATCGGAAGGTATCTAAAGGCCCTGATTTCAACTATGTGCCATTCTCAGACTACTGCCTCTGGTTCAGTGAGCAGTTCTAACAATGTGCTGGAGAGAATGTTTGCATTGTTCATGGAGCAAGGGAGCTTATGGCCAGAAATATGCAGTTTGCCCGAAATTGAAGGCTCAGATATGTCAGAGACTATCATATATGGGTAATAAGATTTAAACAAATATGATATTTTTGAACAGTTTGTGTTCACTGAACATCTTTCCACTGATATATAATGCGTTTGCCATCTGTTTTTCAATGGTAAAAACTAATTCAGATCCTCAAATCTTTCCAGATATCTTCATGAACATATTGTATTGTTGGAGAAAAATGGAAAACTGGAAACTCTTGAAGCAACAAATGAGAAGATTAGGAAGCGTTCTAAGAATCCAAAGTTCTCAGACAGTAATTGTGCAAAAGTTGGCAAGCATGCTTCTGTTGCTTGGTGTCGATCTCTTGTATATAATTTGGCACAAATAACTCCATTATCTTGTGAATTCTCAAATGGGATTCAGGTCCTTAGTTTGACTGATGGTGGGATGGATAATAGCCAGTTGCTCTGTATTGATTTGCAGCCAAAAGAATTATGGAGTACAGCTTTTGAAGATCCAACTCATTTAGAAAAGATTGAAACAAAATGGAGCACTATTTTATCTAAAGTAAAAAATATTATTATCAAGAAAGCTTCTGATGAGAATTTGGAAACTGCAAACACTTTGCTCAGAGCTTGCTATAATTTTTACCGGGAGAGTTCTTCTGTAGTGCTTACCTCTGGACTCAACTTTTATTTGATTCCATCTCAATCAGTAACACAGACACCATTCAACCCAAGTACTGCTGGGATTGAAGCACTTGATCTGAGCATACCAAGGAAGCTTCTCTTGTGGGCCTACGTGCTATCCCATGGGCGTTGTGCAAATATCTCAATTGTTGTAAAGCATTGTGAAGAAATGTCGAAGGTATGCTAAATAAATGCTTACTGAAGTACTTTTCTGTACCAGAACAACTTTAGCAAAAACAAACCCTGATAGCATGCATCTTCGAGAAAGGTGCTTGACATTCAAATCTTACTAGTTTTTCAAATCGTCACAAGGCAATTGAATTGCGAGCTATATGTTAAGGAGTACTTCTCCACACGACAATTGAAGCATAAGGACTCATTGACCTTGCAAAATTTGTACAATTTTTGTTTCCTAGTTAAAATTGATAATGAATAATGTTTCTTCCTTTTATCTGCTGACCATTAATCCTTACTTACGGCTCTGCTTTGCAGTCCAAGATGAAAAGAGGAAGTGGAACGTCACCTGCGTTATCAAACACATCTCCTGCCCCTAGTCTTCCAGGTTATTGTCCTCCGCAATAATTACTAGGTCTTATTTGGAAAGAAAAGTCTATACAAAAATAAAGGGCAATATTTTTAACGATGCTTGCTGGTTGTAGGTAGCGGTAAAAATGGACCAAATTCTGCCGGAGGCATTGACGTTGATTCTGCACATGTCACAACAGTGGGGTCCGGTTCAGTTTCTAGTGGCAATACCACTAATTTTGTGAATTCACTTCCTTCATATGACATTCAGAAAAATCTCTTTGCTTCTCCCCAGCTGCATCAATGCACCAGTAACGATGCAGAACGAAGCAATTTGGTAGCACTTGAAGGAGATACAGAGGGAGATTGACTTTCATGTACGTGGGACGAATTTGATTAGGGCAGTGACAGCTACGATATACATTGTAATGATATATATACAGAACTTGTAAATCCCATTTTTGTGATAGAAAATGTAAATACGGTTCTACTTGAGACCTTTACGATATGCATTGTTTTAATCGCATGACGGCTGTACATAGTACCTTGAAGTTGTGATGAATGTAGAGTTGTAAACACAATTACTTTTTCTTTTTAATATCATAATTATTTCAGATTTAACCGGCATCATCTGAAACTTTTCAAAATATACTTTCATGAAGGTTATTTGCTGAAAATAATTAATGAAGCTATTAATTTAAAATATTTGTTAGCAAATGGTTTTTGACGGGTGTCTTTACTCGAGTTAGATTAATTTCATTCATGATGGATTGTTGTTGATTGAAGGAAATTTTGCACACAGAATAGATCGAATACAGGTAATCTTGATAAGTAGATTATTTTTTCATATATGAATGCAATGAGATTTTATACAATTACATCAACGGTTTTGGAATTATTGGCTAGCAAATGACTACTTGCAAAAAATTAATGATTATTTTTAAAATAAGTTTAATATTATAATACATATTCAACTTATAATAATAAATTAAGAGGGATAATGGGTGAGGAGTCTTTCATGGTAATGAATAGATTTTTTGTTTCTTAAAATAAAGATGTCTAAGTTTTTGTTTGTTAGACATCATAGGTATCACTTTATGGTGATAAAATTCTTATAAATATTTAATGTAATTGTATACGTTGAATTCAAATTTAAAATTAATGATTAAATTAAACGATCATGTGTCAGTTAATTCATATACTCAAGGGTAAAAAGAAATTCAATTTCAACTAAAAATTTTAATTTTACACAATTATTAAATTATAAATGTGAAACAACGTAAAAATAATAGCTTCGGAGTTTAAAATTTATGCACATATAGTTTAAAGCAATTCTATACTGGCAGCTAATAATAATTAATTATTTATGAATATTTTTTTAAGATAGTTATTATAAAAATAAAAAAGGATAATCACACATCACAATCTTCTATTACTTAATCGTGTAAAAATTCAGTGTATATTATTTTCTCATAGTCCTTTAACCCAAAAGAAAAATATATAGTTTCTGAAATTAAAGTCAAACGGCCAGAAAAAAAAAACGCCACAAGAATACAAAAGCAAAGCAACCATCTCAAGAGGTGTGTGATACGTACAAATTAAAATTATATTTATAGTTATACACTTCTAATCATAAACAAATGTATACAAAATTATAAAATTTAAAATGCCTACATAAAAACGAACCCTCAAGGTCATTAAATGTAATAAATATTTTTACAGAACTTGACACCTGTATCAATTCAATTTAAAACTTTATTACGAAAAATGCACAAAGAATAATAGTTAGGAAACAAAATAGAATATAATTAAAGATACTTGTTAAGTTATTACATTTCAAAACACAATTTGATATTTATTTATTCTTTACAATAAGCAAGCATTAAATAAAGCATATTAATTTGTACAAGCGTTATAAAAATTCATTCATAACCATGCAGTACAATAGTACTAAGTTTGTTCGAGAATCCGTTCCACAAAACATATCAAAATTAGAAGCACGGCAATGGCACACTATGGCAGTATAGACAAAAAATCTCACTAACCAAAACACCTAAGAAAATACTTTTTTTTCACTTCAAATTCTTTAACTAATAAAATAAGAGTAGAATTGAAAGTGACTCTTAAATACACGTCGGGCATTAATTTGAAATTGCTATTGATATTTTGGTATGCTTATTAGTTATTATAAATTATTTTTTATTTTTCCCCCCAAACTATTAGTTGATAAATATATAAATGAACATTTTATAAATAAAATTTTGAATAAAAATGAAAACGGATTAGCCAATGAAACACCCTTTTTTTATGTTCAAGAAATTCAAATTTTAGGGACAAAACAAAAGTATATAAACTTTTATTTTAATTCTTAAAATTAAAAGCTGTTATTTCAATTTCTCGACTTTCTAAAAAAACTTTAATTTAATCTCAATTTTACATTTTTTTATCTTTTTCATTAATATTAAAAACTAATGTAGGTTGAATTACTACAAAAATATATATGCAATTTTATAAAAATGAATCAAACTAAAATAATACTAAACCACCTCAACAAAAACATTCAAAGCCCACCTGGAAATTGGTAAAATAGAAAACTCATCGACAGCATAATCAGAAACCATGTCATTAACTAAAACACATGAAAATCCTCATTAAAAAAAAAACATGAAAATAATTCTAGCACCTCCTTTTAAATTTAACCAAAGTAAATAAACACATCTAGAAAACCGTCATCGCAGGTAACAAAATTATGAGGTCTTTTTAT
Organism: Glycine soja; assembly: GCF_004193775.1. Lineage (NCBI taxonomy): Eukaryota > Viridiplantae > Streptophyta > Magnoliopsida > Fabales > Fabaceae > Glycine > Glycine soja. Next base: position 7,394,523 of record NC_041005.1, read on the forward strand.
ATATTGTTCGTGCAGAATGAAACAGAAATATACAATATTAACCAGCACAAATTCCAAAGTCTGCTAACTACCTCTTCTTTAATCATGTCGAAGATATTTCAACGAGGTGCGAAGACACAAGTTACTGCTAGGAAAATTTTAGAAAAGGATTTCACGTAGTCTGATTGCAACAAGATATAAACCCATTTCACGAACAAACAATTACTAATTTTGATACCATAAAAAAATACAACTGTTTTGGGGGGTGAGGGGAATAAAACGCCTGAATCAAGCACAATTCTTATCCCAAGAAACCCAAATTCTCTGCCGATTCTACTCAATTTGAAGCCGTTCGCCAAATAAACATAATAAAATAGGTAGTCATGAGTCAAAACCTACAACATATTCTAAAATGTGCTTTAGTTACTTGATATTTACACAGTTGGAATTCAAGGTGAAAATAATTTAATTTTTTTTAAAAAGAACTATTGAACATTAGGTGTTACAGTAATGAATGCCTCTACAACTTCTACTTTGGATTTCTGTAGTTCTATTTCTCCCCACCTCGAGTTATCCTACTACCATCTCTATGTCAATCTTTGACCTATTCTAGATGACCGTACTCAGAACATGTGATGGATCGAGAGAAGAGGTGGGTAAAAGGGTAAAAAGTTAATGTTGAATATATGCTTTGAACATCATGACTGCCAGAACAGCTCAAAATCGTTACTATACAAGGAACGGTCTTGAATTTCCAGATTGGCAACATGCCAATTAATGAGTTGAGACTGGAATAATTTACACAAAACCAATCCAGCTGGGAAAATCCACCATTCACTTTCGTCCCTGCATCCCCAGACAGTTGAGAAATTAATAACCAGTTCGATTTTCCCAAATAAATAAACAGGCTCTTAACGAAGTTAAGAATACCCTTACATGATACTCCATGGCTGAATGCTCGGGTGTCTTTTACTGGAAGACGATTGAGAGTTGTAATGTATATATCCACAAAGAAATGCAACAACCTAGTGACAAATGACACGAGATCCCCAGTTAAAACCAGAAAAATATAATCCATATTACTATATTCCACCCTGATAAATGGAAAGGTCCATCAGCCTGACAAACAAATAAATTGAAGGATCAAATATGGTAATCAGCTGAAATTCAATAGATAACTCACAACATTTATGAAGGATGTAAGATTCCACAGAGCATAAAGACGTGCAAGGCCTGCAGAACGCCTTGGTCCATGACTAAAGAGAGCATTAATTCCGACAGGAAATGGGAGAAGAATGCCGAAAGGTAATATAAACAACACAAGGAAGACATCCACCATAGAAATTGAATACAACTGAAGCAGCGTAAGTAATACTAAACTAAAATCTCCTAGAAGCAACATTGATATTACTAGACCAACAAGATCCTGCAGGCAACACATAAAGGAAAAGAAAAAATAAAGAAATCAGTTATCAAATGATGCAAGCAATTTTGTCTATTAAATCAGTAGAAACTATCAATACAAGAGATACCTGATGCCCAACAGGTTTTGTATTCTGAAGTATAAAAGAGAGAAGATAAAAGATATCTCTCTTCTCGTCAAGCATCTGCAAATTGTTTACATCTAAAGCAGCTCCATTCATTAGTCGCCTCATATAATTGTCTTCAACTCTTCCACCAGGGCTTAAATGAGCTCTGCTTATTGCAAACCCCAAAGGAAGTTCCTTTATAACACTCTGGACCCTGGAAACCAAAAATTATATAATTAACACTTAAAAGGTAGAGAAATGCTAACAACACACTGAATTTATTAGAAATTACAAATTTTGGTGGATCTCACTTCTCATTTAATAAATCTCTTTTGATTTTGTAGTTTTCAATAAATTTCAACCAATAATGGTGTTAGAAAGAGTGTTATTAGCACTCCTTATGAAGTATCATACATAAAAAATCATACCACATTCATCTAAAACATAATCAGAACATTATTATTTTTCTCGTGAAGATATGATGTGGTAGCACTCCAAGAGTATAAAGGATTACCGTGATCTTTCCTCAGTTCTTAAAGCTCCGTCAGCACTTCCTCCAGTGGCTGGATAACCTTCCTCAAGAGCATAAACCATTAGCCCGTAGTGGCAATAGCCAGTATTTGTAGCCTGAAACCAGGCAAGGTCAATGCGCACACCGTGGACACTCAATGCAGGATTGGCATGAGTCTCGAGCCATCTGAGGACAGGTCGAAATGTTACTCTTAGTCGTCCACGCCGAACTAACCGCAGTTGTGCGTTCAGCCCAGCAACCAATCTGTACCAGGTTGTAGGTTGCACTGACTGCAAACAACATTAAAAGTATGCATATAATTAAATTCAGAAAATTGGAAAAAAAAGTAAGGCACGTGTCTAAGTGCATCTGTGCATAAAATTGAGTTCCTCAAAATCGATAAACAAACCTGACTCATGAGGCTGGTAAGGATATTATCGTTGTGAAGGGTGAATGGAGCCATATAACTTCCATCACCTCCAAAAGGCAATGACATTGGGAACCTTTCATGTAATCGAGGAGGAAGGTCTATCCTCTTTTCATCCCCACCAAGAAAGAAGTCCATATATGCCAGCATCAAATCAGAAGTTGCATTTACCTATATTATTTTACAGGTCAATTAAACATTATGACATAGCATTAATATTAAATACTTCTGTTCAGATTTCAATAAATTAGAAGTTGAAAAGCTATCTTATAAATATTTTTTTATTCTTAATGAAACAACACTTTCATTCAAAATTGCAACATACATGACCCTGACATCAGGCAGAATAGGAAAATTATGAAGAAATTTTTGTCTCCCACTTTCATTAAATTATGAACTCAACATTTACAGTGGACCATATGAGTGCAAATTAAAACAAGATCAAGAGATGCACCTAACTCGACACAAGCAAATCAATTGAATATCAAATATTTCACTGTTCACAGGTTCAACAAGTATAAGAACAAGTCAAACCTTGATCCCTTCATAGAGGGCCCGTGATCGACACGAACGTAGGCAAGCATGGTCATACTCTGATCGAACAAACTCACGTAAGCGTTGCAACTTCAATCTCCTTCGCCACTGTTGCCAGGACCAAGCAAACGGATAAGCAAGAACAGAAAGAACGCTATGTATTGCTCCCTCCCACCATTGATAAGCAGCTATAGCATTAATCTCATCCACAAATGTATTGAATTCACTCTCATAACTGCCATGTCAAATGTTCGAAGATATCCATCACAAAATCATAACCAAGCAAATATAATTAACAAATAAAAAAATTGACATCCTCAAATTTAGACCATGGGATTTATAATGATCAAACAGAAAAATGTCTTTCTTACACAACATCCTTTATTTGCTCTGAAGGTGTATGTGGCAGATGCCAGGGCTCACTGAAAGTATTAGGTCCCATAAAGTACATTCTGTGAACATGACTCTGGGACTCCTCAACTCTGTTTGTCTCCAACACCTACATAACACATCATCATCATGCTATTAATAAAAAATTATTGCAAATAAAAAAACAAAATAGCTGCTGTTAAGGGGCATATTAATCTTTATTCACAAATATCAGAATAAAGAAACAGAAGAGGAACCACATGATTTGAGAAAAACCTCATTAAGTGACTCTAGGAAAGGGAAGGAGTGGTCTATTTGAGAACCATGTTGGGTGGGTGCTGGGCCTGGTAATTCATCAACCCCAACAAATTTCATTCTTGCAACACTAAGCACCAGTGCCAACAAGATCAAGAGACCCATAAGAAAAAGACCAAATAGCCAAGGCCCACCAAATCTGTAAATTAACTCTTCAAGGGCTGTGTAACAATCAGGCATATGATATCTGTCCGAAACACATTGGTAGGGACAAGGGGTTTCAGTAATACCACCTGCACAAAAGAAACAAGATAGCAAATTATGCATTGATGCACCAGATATTAAAATAAGATGGGTATCTTTTAGAAAATACTATGAAGCAAGAATGGGGCCACATTATACCACATACTCCCAAGAATAAATAAAGTAAATGAATGCTAGATTTACAAATAGCATCCACAATATAATAATACTTGAATGAGAAAAAAGTCTCTTGCATGCCTGTTTACGTAATCATCCATTAAACTTATAAAATCTACCTCGGACTGAAATATAAGCAGCACGGTGAGGAAGCTCATTGACAGGACAACTGTGACAAAGTGATTTATCAGATCCAGTAACATTTTTGTAAGTCCCAGCTGGACATTCCTGGAGGTAAGCAAGAAGTGTAAAAGCTTATGAGTACAAAATTTGTAAGTACAAGCATCAGTTAATCATCAAAAAATGGAAAGCAAGAAAGTAGCAAAAGAACACGAGACAAAGAGGGTAAAAACAAAGCTCCTATTAATTTGGTAAGACTCCTCTAATCCAGTGTTGTCAAAGCAGTGGTCAGTCTAGGTGCAGAGGAAGGTGAGATCCAATCAAGTGGCTCACCAGCACCAACAGAGTAGCAACATCAGAATAGGCTACTCTCAGGCAAAGCATGATGAACAAAAAACTTGCAACTATGGCATTGCAACAAAATAAATTGTTTTCATCTTTAAAACACTACTAGCCAATGTGTATCCAATTAAAAGGCGCACTGGATCCTACTAAGGCAAGCTGAAACTACAAAATTAAAGGTCATTGTCAGTGTCAAAGACAGGAGAGGTAACAAGCTTTAGGCTAAAACGCTGATGTGGGCTCCTGTTAAAGCATTCCTCCGTCTCCTGTCTTCACATGAAAATTGCAGTCCATTTTTTCCCCAGTCATCTGCAGTCAAATCCAGCACTCATCTTCTGCCAATACTTATTAGCAGCACATTTCAAGCTTCTAGGCTTTTATTTAGTTCAGTCATACAAAATCCTTCAACACCAGCACAACTGTCATGACACCCTTAAATCTATACTATCCTGGTAACATGTATGAGACGGACCTTTTTCAATATAGTATTAAGTAGTCATAGAGCTATGCATTGCAAGGACAAAATTTCCCTTTTCCAACCTTATATAAAGCTTGAAAGCAAATTGAAGTATTGGTGCTTCATAGAAATATACTATATTTTTGGCACAGTAGAAAAATTAAGAAAAGAAAAGACAGTATGCCTCAACTAAAACAAACAACCCAGTCCGTTGGCCTCTTCAGCCCCAAAAGTCTTTAAACACTGCAGTGCTAAAGCTTTGCAAATAGAAGACTTCAAGGAATATTTTTCACCAAAATACAAAGGTTGGTGTAATATCTGACGATGGGTGTGTAATGGAACAGAAAGGTATGTAATGGGACAGAATAGAATTAAATTAACATACCATTCTGATATGAACTAACTTTTACAAGTAAGAAACAGTGGAGTATAGCTCCTTCTAATAGGGAAACTAAACTTAGAAAACAAAACATAAATATTGAAACACCTACAGATTTTTGGGGGTGACATGTAATCAGAAACATAACATATTTTCACCAATATTCACTATTGGTCCCCCAAATAAAGGTCAGCTTCTCTTTTGATTTTACAGTATCTCATTGCCAGAAATATGATCAAAATACCAGAGTCTTGTCAACCTGGCTTCATAAGCCAACCACCATATGGAGGCTGGAAAAAAATAATGCATAACCTAAATAGTGATGATGACCATTATGATAAAACTAATATCCCTCCACATACATTTAACCATTAAAAGTAACAGATTTAGACAAACTACCAGGACAAAGAATGAGGTCACACATCCAACAAATATGGAAATCCAAGATCAAAAGGCCTAGCTAGAGCACACAACAGAATTGGGGGAAGTGGAAAGAAAAAATACCTCACAAAAGGTACCGTACAACCCTTTGGGGCAAGCCTTCCCAGTTATGGTTCCATTTGCTCCAGAGCCACCCTGGCCCTTACCCTTTCCTCCCCTATCATAATCAGATAAAATTATGAAGTTCTGAAATTGCCATTATGACACAAACAAAAAGCAATGGCAGAAACTGAAATGAAATAGAGAGCTAAAATAGAAAAGTTTAACAGAAAAAAAAATTGATAAATTCATACAAAAAAGAGGGGATATTTTAAAGTTTTCAAAAGTTAGGGACTGCAATCACCCCCTGAAGCTGTACATAGTTCCCCTCCAACCCCAAGAGAAACATGTCCATGTCCTCATGAGAGGAATAATTACCATTAGCATATACACACTAAAAATTATTTTGGGACTAAAATAAGAATTAAATTTTGATACACTGACTGTAGGATTTTTACACTACCAACCTACGAGAAATTATCCTAGATATGACTTTTAAAGCAATCATCACAAAAGTTAACAATCTAATCATACATGACAACTCATAATTGAACGAGTGTAAAAAATCTTTATATTGTCTATTCCAATTAAATTCTTAAAAAATGCGAGCTAAAAGTTACAAGTTTATAACACCAAAGCAAACAATGAAAAGCAAAAAGTTCTATAATTACAACCCCCGCACTCAAGAAAAAGAAATACATTGGCCTAAAAGGTTAACAGAAAAAGTTTGCTACAGTTTCACAGACCTCAAACATTTCAGGATCTGAAATGAGTGATGACCACTGTGACTGTCCTTCTATGCTAGAGCAGCCTTTTAGGGTCCAGTTAAGAGGGTTTGACTAGAGTAGAAAGGCCAAAAGTGTTAACTTGGCAATTATCAAGTGCATCTGGCTGCAGCAGGGTGCACAAATCTTTAAGGGCATTTTGTTGCCCTTAAATTTGGTCTAGGATAGGGTTATGTTCATACTCTCTCGTGTGTTCTTCCCAAGGCTGTTTTAAGGAGCATCCATCTCTTATACACTCAAAGGTATTGGGCAGCCTTGCTGCTTCCAAGGTTTCCTTTATTTATTTTTGCTTCTTTTTTTAAAAAAACTTTTTCCAGCTCCTGAGGATGCCTATCCTTGTTCCAGATGAGCTTATCTCTTTAATCATACTTCAATTTCCAACATAAAACAAAAAACATAGTTAACTGCTTTCTCATAATAATATTATTCTTCTGCAAGGATGCCTATCTAAGAAGCTGTTACCATGATGATAGGGAAGGAAAAGAATAAATAAACTCCGTTGGAGATACAAGGAAAGGATAGAAATGAAATGAAACTAACATCAACAACAGTTATTTAAAAGATAGCAAAGATAACATCAGACACGGTGACTATTTTTTGTTAAAAATGGAGCTATGTTTGACTAATAAAAAAAACAGACTACAAGCTCAAACAGCTTGGCTTACATTCTTCCGCAGATGTGGGCACAATAAGACACAACAACAAATTCTTTCTTGCACACTTGATTGAAGCCAAAGATATTATGCACAATCAGAAGGAAAAAAAATGGTAGAATTGCAGCAAAAGCTTGCAATAGACATACCAGATCTGAATGTCTCCTTTCACACTAGCAATTGGCAGATAAACATCACCAGTGGGAATGTCGGACCAATGAAAATGAATTCTTCCACCACCTCCACCACCACTTCCATTAGAACTGCTATATCCCCCCATACTAGAAAGAACAGCTGATTTCCCAATGGTGAGCATATGGAGAAACATTAGTATAGTGCCACCAGATCCACCCCCGGGACCTCCAGTAAAATTGTCAAATATTGCAAATTTTTCGTTTCTGATTTGCGGTTCAAAATTTCCTCCATTAGCTTTTACATAACCTTGAATGGACAAACTTGACAAAGGATGTTCTAATGATCCAACAACTGTTTAACAGAAAATACAACACAAGAATATGAATTTAAAAAGAGATCTTGTGGCAATCAACATCTTCTATTATTCATAAAGAAACATTAACTGACCCAAACATAAACTTGGGCTTACCTATGATACCACCCCCAGCTGTGGTTCCAGTAGAGTTGCCATTTCCACTTCCACTACCAAGTTCACAGGGCAGGGTTGCACTCCCATATGAACAGCCACCTTTAACATGATTATCATTATAAAATGCTTCACCACCGGTACCACCATGCCCACCACCACTGCCAATACCATTACTTAGAGTATTTCCATGGCCCAAACCACCAGTACAGCCTGCAATTTTTTTTAACATAATCAATATAGGAACTGCAGCTATTTGAATCAAAAAGTCACAACAACCTCACGCACAACAAAGAAGCATACCCATTCCAGAGGCAGATATTGTTCCAGAAGATTCAACACTTATGGTCCTTGCCCTGTGGAAATGAACAACAGAACCTTTTATAAGGCCTTCAACAAGGATGTCCTCGACTCTGCAGATCTAGAAAGCCAACATACAGAATTTTCAAGTTTCAACTATTAGAAAGGCAGATATTAGTATAACCAAAGGTACCACACCACCAATACTTTACAAAGTACCTGAAGTGTGAATGACAAGGATGAGTTCACATTGCAATCTTCAGGGGGATGAAGTAATTCATAGGGGCAATCTTCTTTGTCACAGTAAAGCTTTGGAGTACTATTAATCATAAAAGTATGGAAATTTAGCAGAACTAGAAATAAAAGAATATAATGAGAAATTAACTAACAATGATTTGAAAACATCCAAACATACACATCATCAGTTGTTGCATTCTCCAGTGGACCACGCAAGACAGATCCAGGCCCAACCTATGAGAAATGTCAAAAACAAACTCAAGTTGTAGAGGTAAGACCATATAATGCTCAACCAAAACACAAGCACATATCACCACTTGCTAATGTCAAAAACAACAAAGTTACCACAATGTTTTCATTTAAAAAGATGGAATTAACAAGAAACAGACCCAAAGTACTGAGACAACCAAGAACATCAGAAGGGTGCAGCTAAGCCACCAAAAGAATGGCACAATGGACAAGAACAGTCCATTGCACCTAAAGCCCAAGATCCTGACAAGATGTAAAGAGAGCTACTGTCCATGTTCAGTAGTCATTATGATATTTTCCTCAGAGAGTTTCTGTTTCTGTTTTCATCATTTTTTAGCATAGACACAAAAAAACCAGTTTCTTTGGATTGGCTATAGAAATTTTGGAAGGTATAACAACGATGAAAATTTGTAGTTAAGCTTTATATGCATTGCTTTTGGATATTTGGTTGGAGCAAAATGGTTAAATTTTAGGAGTTCTCATTGGCTTTAGATCAGCACATAATAGGATTGTCTCCATATCATCATCTCTTTGATGTTCAGCTCAAGGTTAGATTTGTCTGATAAATGTTAATAGAAGAGCTATACTATATCAAAATTTCATTGTTCAAGTGAATTATGTTTTGACCAGAAGGAAAATTTCTTTGTATCATTTCATTATACTAATAATAACCAAAAGGTATTAACAAATAACAATTGAGTAGTATTAGAATATTCAATACTGTACTAGATTGTTTTCTATTTTAAAAACTGAACAAAATAGCACACCACTAGAAATGCCCGACAGTTAACCATTAAAAAAAAGAAGAAACATGTTACAAATTAATAAGAAAAACAAATGAAAAGATTGGTGGGAAAAAAATGCCCTACAATAAATTAGGGGTGGGTATACAGACTGGTCTGACCCATGAAGCTCACATTTCAGACTGGCCGGATAAGCCTGATCCACGAAATAAATGGACTTTATTTTAGGGTCCATATTCAATCCACAAAAGCCCACGGATAAACAGATTGGTCCACAATTAATTTGAAAAAAATATTTTTTAAAAAGCGAAAAATGAATAAAATTAAAAGCAAAAAATTTGACTTCATTTTTTAAGCTAAAATCTATCACACTAAAATATATCAACATTTTAAACATAACAAAATAACAATAACAACCTAAATTAAAGATCAAAATCTTAAAATAACAAATTAATAATATTTGCACATTGGACTAAAGCGGGTTAAACGGTTAAACAGGTAGTCCGTGAGTCCGCGGATAGCCTGCTAGGTCTGCGGGCTTAACAGGCCGGACTCAAAAACTCAATACGATAATTGGACTTTTGAAAAAGAGGCCCGTTATCTACAGGCTTAACGGGCCAGCCCGTGGACCTAGGTCTATATACCCACTCCTACAGTTAACCATTAATATGAAAAGATTGGTAGGGAAAAAAGTTAATCAAATGAAAAACAAATGAGATCTCCTAATTCATTAATCTAGACAAATCAGATGGGGGAAATCAAGTGTTTACAAGACTATACAAAATTACATAGTAGATTGGTGGTGAAAATAAAACAATGTCTCACATGAATACTATAAAATAGGGATAAAACCAAACGCTGTGCTTCAATCCAATCTCCTGGCCCCGATAAATTAAGCAGACCTTGTCCATGAACTCCAAGGTTTGCATTAGAATGTATCACAGAAGCCCCCTGTTAATGAAACCTGATGAGTCAAATTTGAAGATAACACATGCAATAGTATTGTCCAGTCAAGGAGTTGTCAAATACCCTGAGAACAATCAAATTACTAGCCTCAAGTAAAGAAGTTGCCACAGTTATATCTTCCCCGCCATCTATGAGCATTTTTGAGTTCCACATCAAGAACATTTTTACAGACATACGTAGAGCACCATATACCTTTTTCATAAAATTTCAAGAGTAAAGCATCAGAAAATGACATTGTACAGTGACTATTAGCAGTATAAAAAAATGAGAGCAGCCTATGTATGATATGCTACTTTATGTTTACTAGTTCTACAGCACAATTCAAAGATGCAACAGATACTGGAACTAGGAGTCAACAATGTCTCTCAAGAAACAAGATCTACTAAATAAACACTTATAGATTCCAACTACCTTCATCACAGAATCACTCATCAACAATTCTTCAGCCAATAACTCAAACTCTGATGTAGCATAGTGTCGTAGCCCAAAGCTCAACACCCCACCCTGCAAGATACTTATCTGTCCTTGTACCTATATAATGAATAAAAGGAAAAGACGGTTGAACAAAAGCCCTCACATGCCATAAACATTTTTTTTTCAAAACAGATTAAAATTAAAGAACATGGATCACAATATGAAGGAAGACAGGGAGGGGAGGAAACTTACCAATTTTTTAGGATGACAGAATTCATTAGAAAGGAAAGCAAATATAAACAGAAAACCTTTTAACAAAAAATAATACAAAGACAGAGGCATCCTCTCTAAGAAGCAGCAAACCCAGAATACTAGCAGGGAGCCAAGTTCCTATTACACTGCATATCTAATCAAGACATCACTCATCCTCCCAAATACATTAGAGTTTTGAAGAAAGATTTATATATATAAAGGCATATGAAAACACACACATCAAGAAGTTATTGTCTTTGGTTCTTCGTTGCTTTAATCTTCAACAATTTTGTCCGTGGGAGATACTAAATTTGGCTCAGCAGTTAATTAAAAACATCTAAAGTCCAAATCGACAACTGCAGAGTTGCTTTTCAGTACTTGGCTTTCTTTGAGGGGGGCCAACTTTGGCAAGAACGATCAGGATTTAACAGGTACATAGCTGATCAAACTGGGTAGTGGGTAAAAGTAGAACAGTAAATTATCTTTTCAAAAACGTTCCTGGTTTCATTGGAGGTACTCAAAAGTGCTCACATGCTCATCTTGAGTTTTCTAACGAATTTCAAAATTGATATAAAAAAAACTTGCAAATAGAAGCAAAAACAGGGGGGCAGAATGTCAGGTGTCAGTAAACAAGGAAGAGAAAAAAGGAGTTGATTCACAGAAAATCAGCAAGGAGATTATCCAACTAATTTATATATCTTCATTTGACAAACCTGTACACGACTCCAAAGCAATGGAACTGTGGCCCTAGCCTTATTTCGAACATAAACATTAGTCCAAAGGGGTTGATTTGGAAACTCCAATAGAAGTGTCTCTGTATCAGTTGTCATGTTAAAGTTATCAACTATAAGGCTTCGAGGGACTGCATCATAAAGAGTCCCAGCAGCACCTGCATTTTCAGGACAGCCAAGGCTCTTACCACCTGAAATAAGAAATCAATTGTCCACTGCAATCAGCATAGCTGATGATAAGTTTGGAGTCCCAACAACACAACAACAAAGTCATAAAAGAATTTCAAGACATCTAACTATAGGCCAAAGGTATGGACTCATTAAATTAATAAATGACCTCTTGCTCTACCTACCACAGTTGGCCAAAAATTTGGATACAGGTTGATGAATAGCCTAGAGAGTAGATCATAAAATCCTATTTGGCAACTCAAGTGAAACTTAATTCTAGAGAGCAACCTAAGTTTTAGTGCAAAATGAGGAAAAAGTTAGCGGTTGATTTCTAAGCATTTGCCTTATCTGTCATTAACAAATCAACGACAGAGAATGTCATTCAACTGCAATCAAGCGTGCATGTTCCCTGAAAAGTATATTTAGAAATAACTAACCAGTGAAAAAACTAAAATCCTCACCATGCACATATATTTTGGGCTCATCATGCCTACTGAAAACATCAACTGAAACCCTGCCACCTCCACCGCCAGCAAAACCATTACCTCCACAAGCACTTATAATCCCATTGCCAGTCCTGCTCATAAAGAAAAAACAGGTAAATAGAACAGCATAAAAACTAGATTCATGAAATGTACATCACATTTCAATTGCAATCAAGCACAAGAGTAATTTTTAACATAAGGGATTAGGGAGAAAAGATCCTTCCACTGTATATTTTATGTTTTAAACATATACATTCATCAGCTGACTATGGTCTTAAGCTTCAGTTAGCTTCCTACAAAATATAAGTTATACTTGGGAATTTGAACATATGGCATCACATTCATTGTGATAATGATATATATAGACAACCACATCTCAAATGCAACAACATGGAAACACAAAGAATTGCTAACAAAGAACCTCAGATACAAGATTCCGGACGAAAGAAATGTACAACTAGTAACTTGTCATATCAGTCATACCTTGTATAAAAGTTAACGAAATATGCCTCGATCATAAGTGTCGATTTAAATAATGAATATAAATACTTGGACGAGAGGCAAAAAAAAAAAAAAAGCAGCTAATATAGCAAGAACGAAGATTCCAAGATGCCGACCGAAAGTAGTTCTGATTCAACAAGATTATGTTTATGCTAACCAAAAAAGGTAAAAAAAAATAGACAAAAACTATTACATTCTATAAGCTTTGATGTAGATGCTGCCTCCAGAGCCACCTCCACCTTTGGTCCCTCCATCACCCCCATCAGCCAAAACAGTTGCATTCATCTCAACAATTTGATGAACAACCATCCTCACAAGCCCCCCTCCCAACCCCCCATAGTCACTCTCTTTGCTTGTCGACCCTCCACGGCTCCCAAAACTGTAAGGGTTCTGCAGCGACGCCCAGGAATATGCATCCCCTCCCCAAACATCCTCCGGGAGCTTCGTCGTGTCGACGAGACAGCTGGCACCCCTCCCGCCGTGCCCTCCGCCACCTCCCTCAACCCCCTGCGGTGTCCCACTCGTCTGCGGCGGAGGATCCCCCGCCATCCCCGTCGTGTTCACCACCGACTCGTTCCCAAAAACAGCATTCTCCGACTCGAACTCAAAGGCCCCAGTCACAATCGACGAGTTGCTACCTAAACTAAAATTACCAGTGACGTTAACCGTTACCATGCACCCGGGAATCTCGCAGAGGAACCTCACCCCAGGGAGGATGTTAAAATTGCCCTTCCCTGCTATGTACACGTCACGGGTGAGGTTCACGTCGTTCACGATCTTGCACGTCGTGTCCAGAGTCCCCACCCCGCCTAGATCGTCCACGCACGATACCGACGGCGGATGAGGCGGCGGTGGCGGCGGAGCCGGCGGCGAGTAGTCCTGGTGGAAAAGGTTCCAATCCAAATCGGTCACCGAGAGCTCGCGCTCTGACTCCAATTCGTCACTCGCGAACACCACGACGACGACGAAGATGGCGAGGAATCGGAGGCGCCGGAAACGAAATCTAGCCATTCACCGGCGGCGATAGAACTCATCACATTGAAGGAACTGAGATTCGGATTTGCGAAAGTGGAAGTTGATTCAGAAACCAATGCAATGAGTCACCATCAACAGAAAGGAAGAGGAAAAAAATTACTAATAATAAACAAAAACCCTAGTATCTGTATCTCTCTGCGTTCGTACGGAAATTCAATTCAATCTCACTGAAAACCCTAGGAATCTCTCGGAAACGAAAGATCGAAGCGATTTGGAGAGAAGAACCACGACGGGGAAGAGCGAGCTTTATTTAATTCTGGTGGTAAAGGAGAAGGGGGTGTTACAGTACGGGGCTGTTCATGTGAACCCCGGTGTTTTTTTACTAGATCTTTATTTTTCTCGAATCAGAATGGACGAGAGTTAGGGATTATTCTGGACATTAGCGTGGGGGATTTTATCTCGGTTTACCGAACCTCACGCCGCTTTAAAGGAGCGTCAGAGACACACCCCTAATTAATGAATTAATGGACGAAACCCATGTGGAATGTGGAAGTGAAAAGCGACATGTACGCGTGGAAAACACGCGTTGGCGCGTGGGAAAACGCCGCGAGGAGATAGGGGAGAGCGACGGCGCCGCCGTGGAGCGGAGGACGAATAGGGTTACGGCAGCGGAAGGGGTTTGGTTTGTAGGCCGTGTCAGTGTGGGATTGTTTTGCGGGGGGGTTGGTTTTAGCAGGCACGCACACTCGCACACATCACTTGAAAATTATTATTATTGGTTATTGAAAAAATAATAAAAGGCACACGCGTACCCATTTAGCTGTGCCAAGAGACTGCAGAAGAAGCTTGCTCAGCCAGCTGCTACAGATTTGCTCTTACATGTTTTGTATGGATTACAATGGTACAAATAATGGCAACAACTTTTTGGTAATGTGTTAATGTTTTGTTTTTTATTAAATTATTTATTTGTTTTCTATAGTTTAATGATTTTTATTTTTTTAGTTTTTATAATTTAAAAGTATTCTTTTTAGTCCTTATCATTTATATTTTAATTATTTTTTAGTTTCTATAATTTTAAAAGTGATCTTTTCAGTTTTTATAGTTTTATGATTTTTATTTTTTTAGTTTTTATAATTTTCAAATTACAGACTTTAAAAAATTAAAATATAAATTATAAAGACTAAAAAGATAATAGAAATTAAAAAAGAATTAAAATATAAATTATAAGGACTAAAAATATCACTCTCAACTAAAAAGTTAAAGAACCATAAAACTATAGGAACGAAACAATTAATTTAACCTTTCTTTTTTTATACAAATTAATTAATGTGTTTGTTTTGAAACACTATTTTCAAATACATATATATTTTGTTTATTTAACGGTACTGTAATTTAATTTTCTTATAATTAAATTTATATCATATATAATAATGATGATACAGTAATAATTTACTTGTATGTAATAAGGCCTCAATACTGTTTTGATTGAATTTTAAAAAAATACATTTTATTTTTTTATATTGTGTTTCCATTGAACCCTAAACTTAATATATTACTTAAGTATAATTAATAAATAATTTAATTAATTAAAATGTAAAAAATATATAAACAAAATAGAGAATTAAACCAAAATTACATATTTTTTAAAATAAAAAATCAAATTTCTAAGTTTTAAAATAAAAAGAACAAAATTTTAGATAAAGCAAAATAGGAAGACCTTTATAGTAATGAAATATAGTTATTATGTTCTTAAAATTGATGGGGCGAGGGGGTTCAGAGACAAAGATAACTCATTTCAACGTTGCTTTGTATTTATATTTTTTTACCACACCTTTCTAATACTTTTTTATTTATTTTGTTTGAATATTAATTTTCTACCATTTAAAAAAATAATGATAAAATTTATTTTTCAAATCTCAACTAGTATTATTTTCAAATTGGTTTATCAATTTGTTTATTTGTTCAAATTAAGGATTTAATTGGTATGTATTGATAGTGTAAAAAAAAATTAGATCTCAATCGATCACAAAATATGACATCTTTAAAAAAAGTTAGACTACTATTCTAACCACATTAAGATGTATTGGACTATGATTTTAAAAGGTTATTTTATTATAAAAATATCTTGTGAATTTTAAAGATTATTTAAGAATAACATGACTTATCAAATTTATTTACAAGACTTTTATGATAGTTTGAATTTTAATGAATTTATATCATAATAATTTAAAGAATTTTTGAAAAGACTTTG
The DNA here is from genome assembly GCF_004193775.1 of Glycine soja. NCBI lineage: Eukaryota > Viridiplantae > Streptophyta > Magnoliopsida > Fabales > Fabaceae > Glycine > Glycine soja. The sequence continues at coordinate 7,410,636 of NC_041005.1, forward strand.
TAGATTTATAAAGATTTTGTGAATTTTTAAAAACACATTTAAAATTACAAGAATTAATGAAAAAAAATAAGAAATGATGAGATTTGGATAAAAAAAGAAAAATCAATATGGTTTTTTTAATCTTTTAATCCCTAAATTGATTTTAGTTTTATGTCTTTTCATACTAATTCTTCTTGCAATATTCTCATTCTCACTTTTTGGATTTAAACAAAAAATTTAAAATTATAGGGTGGCTTTCTAATTTTTTTAATTACTATAATTATTTCACAATAAATTCAATGACATGTTTAAACACGCTAAAAGGGAGTGGTGAGGATGAAAAATTTGTAAAAGAATTACTAGTGACCGTCACGAAAAGATTGCATCAAGCACATGATGAATATGATTATAATAAGAAAAATATAGTTAATCTTAGCACATAAGACAAACATTAATTTAAAAACAAACAAAAAAATGCAAAGGGAATGAGTATATTTGACATCTTTTTTATTCTAAAATAATAGGAGAAACACATATGGCAAGCATATCTTGAAGAATATTAAAAAAAAAAGATGGTATATGTGATGAGAGAAAGAAAGTTCAGTAACAAATAAATAAAATAAAGAAAAAAATCTAATAAAATCTCAAGAATTGAGATGAAATTGTTTAATAGTTGTTTTACACTAAAATGTCTGATAAAATCCATTGAAATCTTTTTTAAAAAATAATCCATCGAAATTTATATATTTTTAAATACCAAAAAAGAATTTTTATAAGTTATAAAAAATCATAATTCAATATTACCGGACTTTTTTACCCTCATTAAAAAATCTTAAAAGTCTTAATTGAATATCATAAGACTTATTTATACCATTTAAAAATCATAATTTAATATCACAAGACTTTTTTTATAATTCTTTAAAATCCTAATTTAATACACTCCATTAAAAGTCACACATGCTTTACACATGTTTTGAATTATAATAGATCGAAGTGTAAATTTTTTTACACCTTCTATAATAATTAAATTCTTAATTATTTTTACATATTCTTAAATTTTTAACTTAATTAAACATATTCCTTTTACATTATAAGCATTTTCCTTAAAAATTTATGTATATTCCGGTTGATTTTGTTCAATTATCTTTGTTTTTATTAATTCTTGAAGATTAGTAGTTGTAGTGAATTCTTCATTCTTGGTACAAAATTATGAAACTAGTCGATTAATAATGTATAAATATCAAACTTATAATTTTATCAAAGAATAAAATATTTTGGCCAAGAAGAGAGAGAATAATATCATTTATTGGCATGTCTTCTATGATAGGAAGGAAGAAAAAAAAAATATCTTCAATTTCTTGAAGGATATACTTTGGAAGCAAACTCAAGAATGATCTGAAAAACACTTACCTAAAGCTAGAAGGGAGGTTCTCATAAAATCAGTTGCTTAGACAATCCCATCATACTATGTGAGCACTTTTATTCTCCCATCATCCCTCCAAGAAGAAATTCTAAGGATGTTGAACTATTTTGGTGGGACACTAAATAAAAACTCCAGAAGAGGAATTAATTGGTTAAGTTGGACAAATTATCCATGAGGAAAGACAAAGAAGGTATGGGCTTTAGACATTTACATACTTTAAGTTTAGTCATGTTAGGGAAGAATGGTTGGAAATTTGTTTTTGACATATGTTTCTCCTAACTTGTATTCTTTTGTGCATATACCAACTTAAAATGTCAGAGTTCTTTCAAGTACCCACCACTGACTCAGTATTGGTAGATGGGTTGCCCCATACATATAAAAATATATATAATAATGATTTATTTGGCAAGTCAAATACCATTGTTTAATAATAACAAACCTTGGGGACTCAGTATTGGTAGATGGGTTGCGCCATACATATAAAAAATATATAATAATGATTTATTTGACAAGTCAAATACCATTGTTTAATAATAACAAACCTTGGGGATTAATTTATAATATTAGTTGATTATCTGTGAAAAATTCCTATGATTTTTTTTTGACTAAAATATATTTTTGTCATTTCATTCATAAAAAAATATTCAATACTTAATCATAGCAACTGTAGAGACACTAGGTAGAGATGGTGTAACTTATCTCTTAGCAAATCTAATATAAAAAAAATGATGGATTATGGGCTAGCAAACTCCTGCACTCATAAACTAGCTGTCCAAACTCAGATTTGACCACAGCTGAACCTCCCTCTTGAACATATTTGTAAAAAACACATTATATTCAAACATTTATTTACTATAAAGTTTTTGCTCCAATATTAAGTTATCTTAATATGATGTCACGTGCAAAAAGAATTATTATTTTATGTCTACCATTGTTATTTGTTAGAACCTAAAACGGTAAATGGTGGGACAAACCCGAAGCGCACCCAATTAATCGATAGCATAAGCAGCAAGGGCAGAAAAATATTTTTGAGTAGGCAAGAAAATACTAAACTAATACTAATTTAAATACAACTGCGACCACTTACGGGTCAAGTGTTTCTTTCTAGATGGAGTATTCTAGGTTTTTAGAACGAAGATGGAAAATGAGAAGGAAAAATGTAAGTTAGGGGATTGTGGTTTGGAAGAAATTTCTACCTGCATGGACAGACTTTAGGTGTAAAAAATTAATTCCAAATCATCGTAAATCTGAATCAATAAAACCTGCAATAACCCACGCGTCTAGTTTTTACACGATCCAAATCAAGATACCACGTTGTAAGATCCACCAAAATCTTAATGGGCCTTGCAACGAATGCTATGCTATAGCCTCTAAGAATAAAGTAAGATAAGATTACGATGTATCAAATCAAATAATTCAAATGTGATATGTCGTCGATTAAGGATATATAGAATATAAAATTAATAAATACATAGATACAAAATTAAATAAAGAGAATGGGTATATGAATGGGAGGATCAGAGTCAAGAAGTTGAACCAGAAGCTAAAAGTCATTGAAGTCCCTTGTCCCATTCAAGCACTTGATTTCTAGTTACATAACAACTATATGCATCTTGTAACTACTTAAACCGTTTCCTACGATTTGACTCTACTTTTGATTCCCTTTCCAGCCACCAAATCAAACCAATACCTCACTGTTTCATAGCTTTTTTCTTCAACCCAACTTCGTGGCTTCAATGATGGATTCAGAAGGAGCACTGCCCCAGGTTCAGGAAATAGAGCAAGAAGGTGTCGGTGGAGGGACTAACAAGAAGATGGAGGTAAAAAATGAAACCAAGAAGAAGAAAAAGAAGAGGAGTTCTTATTTCCCCAGGTTTGGTTGTTTCAGAATCGAACATGATGCTTCTGGTGGAGGTTTTGATATTGAGGTTGTTGATGAATCTGGTCAGCGTCCCACCCCTACCCACTTGATCATTATGATTAATGGTCTTGTAGGCAGGTTTGTCTAACTGTTCTTACTTTTAACTCTTAACCATTTATGGTTATTTGGTAGTTTTTATAACTGTAAAAACACAATGATTAAGGATATGTTTGGATCAAAGTTGGAAAAAAATATATATTTTTGCTCTCTCCCAACTGAAATCCAAACATAAGCTTGATGATTTGCCTCTACTCTTTGAGCAAACTTTTGTGCCAAAACATATATATGACACTTAGTTGTGTGATTCTGCTTATCAATCTTTTTGTTGAGTAATGTAGCAATACCTCTTTACTGCAGCGCACAGAATTGGAAATTTGCTGCAAAGCAGTTTCTGAAAAGGTATCCAGAAGATACTATTGTACATTGTAAGTAGGCACAAACACAGTTCTGGTTTCTTCCTTTTTTGCCTGTTGTGTTCTTGATTATTTAAGCAATATAATCGTATTAATGTGTGGTATATCATTGAAACAGTGCATCGTTGGTAAAAGATTCTGTTTTTGTACTAAGAGATTGATTTCTATGTACCACCGGTTACATTGTCAACCAATTAGAAATCGTGTCTGTCAAATTAGATTTTATATTTTCAAATGTTTTTCAAATTAAACCATGGTGTAAAAGATTTTATTCAGTCAACAATTAGAAATCAGAGTATGATTTTTCCATAGATGTTTCTAATATGAAGTAGCCACATATATATAGGAGACAATGATCGCAAGTTGAAGTTTATCATGAATGTCGGTGAAAATTGTTTAACTCTAGAGACTCATCTGTGCGGTTAGTGATGTTTTTATTGTCTGCAAACTAGGAGCAACCTTCATCCCCTGCTCTTATTTAAATGGGCTAAAAAGTTATGCAGATTCAATTATCTTCATTCTAAATTTCTATTCTCTATTGCACTCTTCAAAGCAAAATTGGCTTCCACCATTTGATGGAATGCATCACCATTGTGCAATGCAGGCAGTGAACGCAATTCTTCCATGTTGACATTTGACGGTGTTGATGTAATGGGAGATAGACTAGCAGAGGAGGTGTGTTATAGCTTTGACATTCAACTGCTTGATCTTCTTAATAATTTAATTTTGGCCTTCGTTTCATACTAATCTTTAGGCTCTTAAGATGTTCATTTGACTTCAACTCTGTAGCATCAAATCCAGAAAGATAAAGGATATTTGTTTTCTTCTTTTTTTGTCAGGTTATATCAGTTATAAAACGTCACCCAAGTGTTCAGAAAATTTCATTTGTAGGTCACTCTTTAGGTGGCTTGGTGGCAAGATATGCAATAGCCAAGCTTTATGGTAGAGACATTTCTATGGAACTTCCTCAGGGGAATGGACATTGTGAAAGTCAGATTTCAGATCAAGAATGTCATGATAGAAAATATGAAGGAAAAATTGCAGGACTAGAGCCCATAAATTTCATTACCTCTGCAACGCCACACCTTGGTTCTAGAGGGCATAAACAGGTCATTCTTTTGTAGCTTTAGCCTTCAATATATTCTGGTTATGACTTTATGAGTTCTCTAATGCGATTTTACTGTATATTATGTAATTTGAATGTGTGCAAGACCATTGTGTAATACATATATAAGTGCCTTACTACTAATATGTGTTGATAATGACTTCATGTCATGACATGGTTTTTGGAATTATGCATACTTCAGGTTCCTATGTTTTGTGGATTTTACTCTCTAGAGAAAGCAGTATCTCGTGTTGCAGGGGTTTTTGGTAAAACGGGAAAACATCTATTTTTAACGGATAGAGACAATGGAAAACCCCCTCTTCTTCTCCAGATGGTTCATGACTCCGAAGATATTAAATTCCTGTAAGATTTATGGTTTGGTTTTTATGACTCACTTATGACTTTTCTGAGTCATGATGAACAAATAACAGTCTACACTTACACCTCTTCCTCCATAGGTCTGCTTTACGCTCCTTCAAACGCCGTGTTGCCTATGCAAATGTTCTTTATGACCGTATCCTTGTCTTTTAGTCAAAAGACCAAATGAGTTTAAAGTCCTAAGAATAGGATCTGTCAATTTAATTATTGATTTTGATAATTAAATTAACTATAAGTACTATTAAATTGACTGATTTAGTAATGTTAGTGATTAAATAGGAGGGATCATATTAATTGACGGTGATTTATTTTGTTTTGTGCTAATATTAAGGATAAGGATTAAGTTGACCTGAATTAATGTTTTACTACACAATTTATCGCCATGGTTAATGCTTTCATGAACAACTTGACTCTTTAAATAGAACTTGTTGGATGGAGTACGTCATCGATCAGGCGTCGAAAGGAGCTTCCAAAGGTAATTGTCAAGCTTCTGCAATATAACATTTACTATAATTTATGTAAATTGTGTCATTGTCTAACTTGTTTTTAATTCAGCGCCAGCATCTTTCAAGACATGAGAAGTACCCGCATATTGTAAATGTAGAGACAACTAAATCTACTTCTGTTGCTGATGAAGTTCCTGATGAATCCAAAGTGAGTAGTGGATCCAGTAAACTTGACTACGAAGGTATTTCACGTTTTTTTTTAACTGATGACCTTTATCTTTGTATATCTGCTGATATCTAAAATATATTTGGCATACCTAATATGATAACACGACAAGGTTTTGTCTGTTATGAAGCTCGAAAGATGAGCATTATTGTAGACCTTTGTGAGTTCAGATGGCCCATGAAAGTGAAAATGACAAATAAAATCAAAGTTGATGTCATTTGAAGATTGTTTAAAGAAAACACATTGGCTTTGTTCAATTTAACTAAATTGTATTATACTGGGTATTTGGTGGAGTGACATCCTGACACTAATTGTCTTCCTTTCTGGAGGGGGCAGTTAGACATGAGAAACATATTTTTGACAAGCGAATCAGATCTAGATATGCTATAATACCATGATGCTGTTAAAAGGAGGAAATTTCAAAGAAAAAGAATTTGTGCTTGCATGAGATAAAAGAGTACTGCTGCCTTTAACTGCTTAGTGCTTTAACTGTGGTTTGAGAGCTGTGATTTGGGAAAATTTATTAGGTGGTTCAAGATTATCATGGTCCTCATTAATTTATACAAGACATATAATGTTATTAATTCTTTCTTGTAAATTGAAAAACTTAAGTATGTGTTGGGTAGAGATTGATGGAGACCATAGATACAGAGTGATCCAATCATTTGTCTTAATTTTGTTTCTATGCCAAGGTAAAAGTGATGTCTACGGGGGTATAGTGGACCCATCCTACTTGTTTGGAAAATCTGTGTGTATAAGTACTTATATCCACTGAGAATGTCCTCTAGCGATTAAGAACCTTGAGAACCAAACTGGATGTTGTTTTTGCAATTTAAATACATGTTTATGCAAATTCGGATTGAACATAAAGAATTGATGCTTTATATTTAAATTTTAGAGGAAATGATCAAAAGCTTAACAACAATGAGCTGGGACCGAATTGATGTCAGCTTCAGTGGTAGTATGCAGAAAATTCTCGCACATAGCACTATTCAGGCAAGTTTCTACTTCTTGAAATACATTATGTAGGAGTATAATCCTTTTCTCATCTTTAACAGCTGGGAGGACCATGATGGGGTCTACAACATCACAAATTTTATGTTTTGGAAAGCTATAGTGATAGCATGGTATATTATCACTTGTTTTAAGTCTTAACTAAGTAATTCTGTATGCGTGAAATTTGTTTTATATCCAGGTGAAAACTTATCGTATCAATTCCGATGGAGCAGACGTGATTCAACATATGATTGACAATTTTCAGATATAAAATTTACCAATATTGCTAGCTTCCAACAGACAGGGCAATGCAAATTTTTTGAGACGGATTCGTCACTTTTTGTGACTGAAGTTGGAGAAAAAAACAGACTAAGAATGTTTATAAAACAAAACAAAGGGAACCATAAAATTATGAAAGGATAAAATGAGGCGTATAATTGTACCCTAAGATGTTATTCTTGTGCATGTTCTATTTTTTTAACTGCACAGTATATATTCGAGTCATTTGGAATGAGAATATAGAAAGTAGAGGAAGGAGAATGATCCTATTTAAAATTGGTTGTAGTTGTAGATGAGATATGTATAGAAATCTTAAGATAAGATATGTACCATTTGAATAAGATATCTATCTAATTCCTAAGATAAAATAAATTATCTACAACTTCAATTTAAGTAAATCTTAAGATAAAATATCTATTTAAATCCTAAGAAAATATTTAATAACTAAATTAGGTCTAAAAAAACACATTAAAGTTTAAACAGTTTTCAAACATACACTCTTGCCCTTGACCTTATCAAATCTAATAGTTTAGACAAGGATAATCAGCAAAATCTTTAAAATTACATTCTTTTATTTTACAAAATTATTTTTGGTTTGTAAATAAGCCACTAGGTCGACTTTTTTTTTCCTGATTGAAAGGGGCTAACGCCCCAAAGAAAGAAACAAACTAAACAGAAGAGCCTCAAGCTGAAGCATTAGCTTGTAACATTGGTAATGACGGAGAATTTGGAATTTGTACGAGTTCTTAAGCTTTGTATTTGTTATATTTGTTATGTACATAATATAACATCAATAAATTTTACACTCCGCTTATGACATTGTAAATAGTTTGTTTTTTTTTTAAAATGAATTGTAAATAGTTCTGATGCCTTACTCTACGTGTATATTGTATTAACTATTTTTTATATCAAAACGTTTTTTAAGTATATAATTGTATTTTAATAATCTCTTCTCTCCTATTTCTCTATCTCACTCTTAAGACTTTCTTTCTATAACTTTATTTTCTGTTACTAATTGATTATTACCTCCATCATCCCATGTAAATAATTCATTTTATTTTCCTATTGATTTTAAATTTTGAAACGAACATTTAAATTAATCAAGTGGGTAAAAAAGATGTTTAAGTTTTGTTTTCTCATCAAATATGGATGACCTTAGTTGTTAAAATTAAAAATATTGAAAAAGTGCCAATAAAAAATAAAACCTAATAAGCCAGAAGTATTAAATCATATTAAAAAAGATTATACTTTTATAATACGTATAATGATTGCTTGTAAAATATTGTTTGCAATACTGTAATTATTTTTTTTGCCAAAAATATTTTAAACTAAAATTACTTAATTTTATTTGAAATCAATTATATACCAAAATGGATTAAAAGAATAAGCTTCGGTAAATAATTTTATAAACTAAGAAGTTAAAAACTAAAATAAAAATAAATGAAATATATTCCATCTAACTTTAATAATAAATTTAGTATAAGACTCCAAAGTTTATAAATAACAGTAAGCAACTGGTCACCATGTATTATAACAGTAAGCAACTGTTGAATTCAGCGGCTCCTTAAGCCCATCAAAAAGTATGTAACTAGTAATGAACAGCGAGCGAAGTGGAAGGAGATGCATTAATGTTTGTTTCGTAACAGTTATATATTTAATTTTCTGTCTAGATTACTGTAGCCAATTTTCTTCTAGCAGGATAGGTAGAAGGTAAAATTTCTCCTTTAAATATTTATTTAAAACAATTGTAATTATATATTTAAGATTTTAACTCGAGATTTCGTTAAAATATTAAAATAATTCCATATAAGTTGATATTTGTATTTACACATGATCAATTCTATGTATATATTTCCATAACATATTTTACAACAACGATAAACCTAAAAGAAAAAAGGAGAAAAATATAATATAATATTGAGGATAAATTGTTTTTTTTTTGTGGATACAACTGAGAATAAGTTAAATGATGTGAACATAACATACTTTATGTATATGTATACATATTTTATGTCTTCGTCAAAGTCTTTTCATCTAAGTCTAATATGAACCAAAGGCTGACACGTGCGAAATAATGAATTGGCTATGGACTTAATCTCCACAGAAGACAAATTGTTCCACAGGGTGATGCCTTATTATGTCCCTTGTGTGGTGATGAAGAGGAGAGTCCCTGGCATTTATTATTTTCATGCAGGGAAGCTCACTGGTTATGGATGAAGTGGTATGAGTTATGCAGTGTGTCAACTGTGTCACCACAAGATCCTGACTTGCCGCATCCGGTAGTCTTAAGTCTCAACTAATTAATGTTTATATAACACATTATAATGCATAGTTATGTTTCATGTAAATACTAACAAGAATGTAATGGTCTTGTATCACCTAATTTTCCATAAGTTGTCATTGTCTATAGGAGATTCCTACCCTCCGTGACTTCCTTGGGAAATATTACAAGACAGGGTTTGACGTGTTCAAAGTTGAAACATAGCTGAGCACGTTTTTTCCCTCACTTAAGAAGAAAATCAATGAAGTCTTTAATAGTTATATAAAAGTGTTCTCCTAATTTATTTTGTATTTAAAAACATATAATAATAATAATAATAATAATAATAATAATAATAATAAATAGAAAAAATAGGTTTTTGTATCCAAATATCCATTTTTTGAAGCAATAAAATTTTTCTTCGATAGTATTGTGTGTATTCACATTAAAATCAATCTTTATTGTCAATCCTTGAAAAATAGAACTCTATAGAACAAATTTTCTTTCTACTTTCCGATTAAACTTGAAATTTTCTAGTTTGTGTGGGTACACTTTGGCTCAAGTAAATGCTTTTATTCATAATGCTAAATACACATGGATTTGAGCCTTTTAAAGAAGGAGCGATTTTATTAAAAATAATTTTATATCTTTTTATCTTTATATTTGACAATAAAAATTACATCTTCCCTCTTTATCTTAGGAAGCTTCATGATGAGACAAAAATAATTCCCAAATAATCACATAACTAATTACAATCACATGATTTGGTAATACTGATATGGAGTAATAAAAAATTATTCTTATTTTATGGATAACTTCCACATTTATAAAATAACATTTTTTGTTTATATTAATTATATTTTTGGTGCTAGTAAAGAATATAATAATATTTCACTAAAATATTTATTTGATTAAATTAAGTTCTCTAATTTAATTATCATATAAATTATTTTTCTATTGCAAAGATTGGAACACTGATTCGCGTGTGATCCCGTAGGTTACTACTAAACCAGTAGTAAATTAATCATAATTAATTTACTCATCAAGGTATGTGTCTGGTAACACTTTATTAATGTTTAAATAGCATGAAGTAACACCTTTTACCTTTAAAAACTAATAGAAGAATAATGAAATATTTCCTTTCATCATTTACCATCCAAAATTAACGTTAGAGTATAATATTAGTGTCAAATTCTAATAAGTTAACACATTATACTTAATTAATATTTAATCAATGAATGACTTAAGAAACTTTTTTTCATTTTTCATCGAGTTGCATTGACCACGGTTTTAATTTTATCATAGAGCTCAAATTCGATCATGACCTAGAATTAATGGATTCATTCTTAATTAATCATTTTAAGTGTCTGAAATTAAAATAACAAATAACTTGTTAATTACTATGATAATCTTATGTCAAAGGAAACTATTATATTTCTTAGTGAGAATTTCCTATTAACATATCAAGATAATATTAATCATTAGAAATTTTCAATTGAATAAGTTAAATGATATAATGACATCCACATATATATTATCTATATATACAATTTAATAAATAAAGCTTATTGATTTTTATCCAATAAAAATCATTACATATATATTGATCTATCTGAATTATTGTTATCTTATTCACAAAAATCATACTATCAATATCAATTTAGATTAAAATTATAAATGACTTAAAGTTGATTATCATAATCTCTATTACGATAAGAAATCTCTAATTTTAATAAAAGACTATCAAATTAATAATTTAATAAAATAATAAATATAATAATAAAATAAAAAATAATTATTTATTAAAATTAATAAGATAATAAATCAAATCTTAGTTTATCCCGCAATAGTCTTCCCACCCATTCCCTGCATGTGAACTTGGTTATCTGTCTTGGTTTTTCTCTTGTATTTTGGTATTCATAAGTTTGCTGTGTGGTTACAAGCCATTATGCCCCCCTCAGTTCAAGATTTTGTCCCCATACGACACAACTTGGAGTTTTGAGGCTCAGTAAACGAGGTCCTTTGCTTGCCCGTAATTTCTTTCTCTCCAACACTTATAATACATCTTTTGCAGTGCATATGCTTATCAATGGATGGGGAAATAATAAGGGTAAAAGGGGTGAGTGAGGGATTTGCCTTTGTATTATAGGGGTGGCATTCAATATCTGACGACCCACGTTAGGACACCTTTTTCAGAATTTTCAGCTGCACTGCTTTGCTTTCTCCACTGCCACATATCCCTCTCTCTCTCTCTCTCTCTCTTTGTCACACACACAAACGCGTAGACACACCACTGTTCTTTTCCACCTTCATTTATCTTCTATCAAGCTTTTAGTATTTAGTTACAATTGACTAAATCCTTTCTTCTGCACTAGTCTCTTTCCCCTGCTGAGAGAAGATGAGCATAACTCAAGTCTGTGTCTCCTGCCACAAATATAGACAAATTACCTTCATATGCCTCATTCTCTTTGCTATTGTTTTCACGGCCCAAGGTTATCCCGCTTCTATTCTCTTCTTTCCTTCATTTCTTTTTTTTGTTTATCTAATCTAATTAACTTTGCTTATTTTATGTTTCCATATGGATGCAGGAAGAGCAATTTCCAGTTTTATAGAAGTTGCCCAGGTACAAAATCAAAATCATATATACTTAACGTGAGGTAGTATACTATATAGTAATGTATACTTATTTATATATATATATATATATATATATGCAGGAGAAGGACATGAGAATCATGGTGGCAAAACCTCGGATAGGGTCTAGGCCTCCTAAGTGTGAGAAAAGATGCAACACTTGTGGGCACTGTGAAGCAGTTCAAGTCCCGGTTGCACCTCAAATTCAAACCCATAGAAGGCATTATTCATCAGCAAGAGCAACCAAAGCTGTTACTTATTCATCAAGAGATGATCATCTTTCCAATTACAAACCAATGAGTTGGAAATGCAAGTGTGGGGACTACCTTTTCAATCCATGACCCAAAGGGGTGACTAACACCCATATTTGTTTGGGAATCAGAAATTCAAAGAAATGTATGATTTAAATTATCTATACATATTCCTCCTGATCCCTCCCACCTTGTATATTGTAGATATTTGGCAATTATAGTCGACAATTATGTCTTCTTCTTACTTAAATATAACTTGTTTTTTTTCTTTATTTCATCTGAAGCATCTTCATAGCTATTTATTTTTCTTTATTTATTCTATTAATTAATTTTACCTCAGAAGGAAAAGCTGTTGTAAGGGTTTTCTACTTATAAATTACTAGCATATAGTATAAACCTCTGGGTATATCTTCATATTTTCCATTTATGTTGCTTTTGAAAGGAAAACAATGGGATGTTAACTGAAAATGTATGATAGGTTGATGGTATCTTGGGATCCATTGCAAAATCTAGATAAGAAGATCTAAAGAGCAAGAGAAAATAGTGTCAGCGTCTTGTTTTCGTATCCTACAAGATTAAGATATGTTTGCATCAGAATTCAGAGAGCATGAGCTAATGCTACCTACCTCGAAGGGATAAATAAACATATACTACTACGTGCCTAGGGATCTCTCATTTATTCAAATATTCCCGTTTTTTTCCTTTCAGTTTTAGTTAGTAATAGCTGACACAAATATTTCAGTGATGAAAATTTTTGAAGCATGCACTATCTTTTTTAATGCATTTTTTATTTTTTAATTGGGATCATTTTTAAATAATTATCCAAAAGGGAATAAGTCCTAAAGTCGTGTATTAACTCGTTGGCAAGTGTATCAAATTTATCACAAACAGTAAAATGTTCAGAAGTCCGAATATCGAATTTAGAGGGATTTTGTTTGTACTTAAACACAATTTACAATCAAAAGATAATAAATTTAAAATAACAAATAAAGAAAGATAGAAGATAAGATAAAGGTAAAGATAAAAAATATAAGATAAAGAAAAAAGATAAGATAAGAAAAGTGAAAGATGAGAAAGATAAAAGATTAAGATAAATTCAAGATATGGTAATGTTGAGACCTGACTTGCCTTGTCGGTCTAAGATGTATGAGTTTATGATTTTTCTTTAGCAATGCAATTGGATCTATTATATCACATCTATTCATTTACTTGTCCCTGATTCTTCAGGATAACAAATCTATTTTATTTATCTATCTCCCCAAAACCCTACAAGACTCGACAAATAAAACGCATGAAATATGAATTCGAGATGTTTAGATAATGCATGGGCATAAAACTATCATTTTATGTCTAACAATGATATTCTTATGAAATCATTTCTTGTTTTTCTATTAGAAGTTACCCTCCCCCGATTGTCTAACCCCTAGAAGTGATTCATGCATACTTTCTTTAAACCTTTATTAGAAGTTACCCTCCCTGGATGTCTAACCCCTAAAAGAATGTAAAGATGAGAATGCAAGATAAAATAGAAAAGATCATAGAATAGTAAAAGTCTGGAAATGACTCCTTTTGCATTGATAAACATGAGAAGTACATCATGCATCACTTGACTTTTTAAGTCTGTTAGGTCCTAACTAAGGATTTAGCCACTCATAGGGTATAAGAACGGATGAAATAAAAGGGGTGAAAGAAAAAAGAGAGTAAATGAAACCGCTGATGAAGTAGACTTAGGCCTGATGCTAAAATTTTTTTTTTTGATATTTTCTCGATCTTTTTCTCTTTTAATTTATCCTTTTCATATCCGCAAGCCATAAATAATAAAAATATCGATTTCTATCATTTAAGCCAAAAATAATTGCTAAATAAATATTTTTAAAGATATTTCAATATATTTTTATTATAAAAAATAGTTTATATGTAGCAGTTATCATCGTGACACCCGTTAGTACTTCATATTTCTCTTTTTTTAATTGAATTCGTACAATTATTTATGACTTTAGTTAAAAAAAATTTACAACTTTACCGCCGTAAGTATTTCTTTTTTTTGCTTTTACGACTCCAAAGTCGTAAAATCTTTTTTTTTTGTTTTACGACTTTGAACTCATAAAACTTTTTTAAAATTGTTAAAGTTATTTTTTTTAAATAATAGTTTTTATTTTTTTTACGGATTTTTTTTCTAATTTTTCCAAATTACAAAAAAAATTATTTATTTAATTGTCAAATAAATAATTTTAATTTTACTTATTAATAATTTTTTATTTAATATGGTGTATATTTTTTATGGTTTTATTTTATATGTTGTTAATTTATTTTAATGTTTTATTATTTAAAATATATTAAATATTTGTAATATTGTTTTATTTAAATTTTTGTTTATTTAAAATTTAGATAATCTATTAATAAAAATACATACTAAAATTAATGTATTATGTTATTTTTAATTTTAGTATGGACTTCGAGATAGATAAATTAATTTCAAACAAGCCTAAGAAATACTCATTGTGTAAAAATGAAAGACATAATCGTATTAATTATCCATGTATACAAACAAGTATATTATTAATATAGTTTTTATTTTTTATGTTTTTCTTTAATTTATATTGTTCATTTTATATTAATGTATTATGTTGTTTTTAATTTTAGTATGTATTTTTATTAATAGATTATCTAAATTTTAAATAAATAATAAAATATTAAAATAAATTAACAACATATAAAATAAAACCGTAAAAAATATACATCATATTAAATAAAAACTATTAATAAGTAAAGTTAAAACTATTTATTTTACACTTAAATAAATACTTTTTTTTATAATTTGGAAAAATTAGAAAGAAAGCAGTAAAAAAATAAAAATTATTTTAAAAAAAAAATAACTTTAACATTTTTTTAAAAAAAATTTTACGACTTCAAAGTCGTAAAACAAAAAAAAAACTTTTATGACTTTGAAGTCATAAAAGAAAAAAAAAATTCTTATGATTTTAAAATCGTAAAAAAAATTTAACTTAAATAATTTTATGACTTTAATTAAAAAAAAATGAAATGGTTTTTAGATGATTATTTAAAAATACTCTAATTAAAAAAAACGTAAACAATAAAAAAACCGCATGCACGTATGTGGTGCATTAATTAAGTGTTAAGTGAGTGTTCCGGGTGGGAGGAAACATAGTTATGAAAGTGGCATTTGGTCCATTGAAGAAGGAATTTTCTGGTTAAGCGGAAGACAAGTTGATGTAGCGTGGGGAAAGGATTTGGTGAATTTTTGCTGAGTGAGATGCATTATTATGTATCAATGTATCTCTTTTTGGTCCAGCAAGACACTGTAGCGTGATATTTAATGTTACTCTTATTTGCTGCTAGCACTGTACCATTTATGAATTGATTCATCATCGTCATCACCATCTTTTATGCTGCTGGCATGGCCCCGTGTTCTGTTATGCAAGCCTGTCATCACTCCTGTCCGTAAATTCAAAGTTCAAACCGTATGGTGGAATGAGAAATCATGGAATAATTCTAACAATTTTTAACACATTCTCTTTATAAAATTTGTATATATGGACATCACATTACTGTTAGGACTTGGGCGTATTCTACAACGAATGATTTTAAACTTAATAAACAAAGAAATATTTAAAATTAAAGCTATATTAGAAATTACGTAAAACTGTAAAAGGATGTTGATAATTTTTTTCTATAGTTTTTTAAATAATACATTGAGGGCACTTATTACTTCTTCTTTTTTACTGGGAGGGTAATTATTACTAGTTGGCGTTAAAGATTAACATAATAATGTAACTGGCGTCATTACTGGCCTTTGCATGAATTCTAGAAAATTATTAAAAAAATTATGTTACCCTTATAAGTTATAAATATTAATTAATGAAAGATATGTTAGTAAAAAAAAGATTATAAAATAATACAGTCAACACATTTAAAAAATTGTAGTAAATCACTTTCTCTTTCTTTTAATCTTTCAATATCGGAGAGGAAAATCAAGGAAAGTTGATAGAGTAGAGTGTATGAATTTTTTAAAACATATTTTTTATTTCTATAAATAAAAAAATTAAGTTACAAAAATACGAAAGGCGAGATTTTAATCCATTTCTTTCTTCTTCCCTTTATTCTAAATCTTTGACCTAAATAACACAATAAAAAAAATTCTCTTACCTTTTTACTCCAACCAAATATGTTGTAAATTTATAAATTTCTCGTTGACTTTATTTATCTAAAATCTAATTATATCTGTCTAGGTTTTTATTTTATTTTATTTTGGGCAGCATAAATACTTCCACTCACTTGGTCGTTGGGTAACTGGCATAGCAGAAGGTACCCCTTTTGCGTCTCCCCTGAAAAAGTAGTATTGGTATGTTTGAATAAGAGAACAAAAATAGTGAAAAACAATAAAATACAAATAATAATGTATTTTTTTTTCTTATCATGTTTTGGTTCGAAGCATCGACCAATAATAATTGACATAAATAATAATAATTTGTATTTTTTAATTTTAATAATTTTAAGTTTCAAATAAATTATGTTAAAAGAAAATATTTACTATATAATATTTATAATGAGAAAAAGTGATAGATCTGGATTGATGATCATGATGGTATATATGTGACTATAATTAACTTATCCATATCCATATATAACCCTATTCCATATGAATTGGTGAAGTGATGCTGCAACAATATGATGCAAAATGGTAGGTTGAAAACTTAATGCACGCACTAAATGAATTAGGAAATGTTGTTTTCTTAAAATAAAAAAAATGTCAGTTGGTCAGTTGTATATAATATATTTTTAAAAAAATTTGTTTCTTTTAATTTTTTACTATGTTATGATTATAGTCCCCTTTAATTTTAATTCTCTTATTTTTTTTTCTTCTACAATCTTAGTCTCTACATTTTAAAATTTTTAAAATTTTGATCTAATTCTCAATTTTACATATATTTTATTGTTTTTATTTCACCCTAATTAAATCTTAAACATAACATATTTATTTAATGTATCATTAAAAAATTATTCAATCAAATAAATATAAAAAATATTACAAAATTAAAGATCAGACTAAAATTATATATTTTTTAAACTACACAGAGATTCTCAGTAATTTGGTTCAGTCCAAATCAATCCTAACTAATATAAGTTTTAGAATTTAGATTTGATAGATAAACACACTTTTCTTTTATTGGTTGTAATTTACTGAAAACTATAAAATTTGAAAAAAAAAATCATTATATAATGTAAGATTCATAAAATTTTATTATTTTTAATAAAAAAATTTTAAAAATTTATTAGAAGATGTGTTTCTAACAGTTTTCTTTGATGGATTTTAATTTGGATCATTTTAACTTGACCTGATATTTATTATATTTAAAAATATTTTTTAAATAAATATATATTAATATGATTTTTTTAAACTTGGTAAATAATATTTATATAACACAATATTATATTTATGTTGATATCATTTATTTTAAAATATATATTTATATATTATAAAATATACTTTAAGTATAATTTTATACTTATTTAATTCTACTTTTTAAATAGAATTCAAGGAATGTTTATGACCTGACTTATCTTACTGATCTATCCAATCTGAAGATAATTTTGATGGGTTTAGATTTAGAAATTATATTCGATGTATTTTGTGGATACATGGGTTTATGCTGTACTTCAAGCCCTTCCAACCCATTCCAAAGTTTTTGTTTTTTTTTTTGTTTTGGATGAAACCCATTCCAAAGTTCAATATTATTATATATATAAATAACAAAAATTTCTGACTCAATAAGAAACATATCACAATGTCTTTATATCTTAATTATAAGAAACATATTATCACAATAAGAAACATATCACAATATTTATTGTTATTTTTATACCTTAATTTATTATAAAAAAAATATTAATGAGACGACCACTCATTTCTCATGAAAATAAAGATGTATTTATTAGACTATATATTAACAATATAAGTCATACTCATTGGTAGAGTATGTGAGCCCTTTTAAGATCTATATTCAACAAGAATATTGTTAGAAAATTTTCTTAACCCAACATATCTTTCAATCTACCTTCTACATTTTCATTTCTAAATTAAACTTGTATCACAATATAAACTATTTATAATAAATTTAAAAGATAATCTATATGTTAAAAATATTAATTTGTTACGAGTTTTATGTATAATATAATTAATGTATTTAAAATTATTTATTTATAACAAAATTTAATTATATAAAATAAATATTTTTCTTAAATATTACATATTTTAAGTTATACTAATAAAATATTATGCTTTGGACAGTTCTTAACAATCTGCTCAGGGGTAAGCATTATTATCTCTCTCGAAGATCCATGTATTCTATAAAATAAATAAAAAAAATAAATGTACATACGTTGCATTAAAAAGACTAATAGGGTTTACCCTGGCATTAAAAGTTGAGATATTTTTACCTACCTACAATAAATAGTTAAATACCCTTTCCTGCGAGAACGACGTCGTTGCGAACGTCCGTTGGCCGTTAATGGCCGAATGCTAAAACACGCACGTGCATGATGTAATGCATGCTAGCCTGACCCGTGAGGCCATGACCAGCATATGTCAGTCATTGCCTTTGCTCCATCAAACACAGCATCAGAGATATGGATATGGTTCATTTTTCTCACTGTCTCTCTCATTATCACATATCATATCCACTATTTAGTTATTAGTTAGTTCAAAGTTCAAACCATCAACTTTTCCTTCAGGCACCTATGTTCACTCTCTTCTAAAAAATATATTAATATCACTTGTCCACAAAGCTTGGACTTGAAAAATGTGCTTAGCCATCTCATCATTCCAAGTTGGAAATAGCAAGTATGCTTTGATACAGATTTTTTTTTAAATTTTTTTATTTGAATTGGATAACTTTCTTTATGCCTTTGATTCAGCACATAGAGTTATTGTCTTTTGTATTGCTATGTAAAGTGGAGGCTTGGAGTATGGATTGAAGGCCTAAAGAATGTTTGCTATTGTCTCTGTCAATGGATTCATCATAGCAATACAAAATAAAATAGCAAACTCTTTGATTATTTGATCTTAGAATCCACCATTTAAAGTGGAGGCTTGAAGTATGAATTTCCTAGATGAAGAGTGATACTGAATAGCTTGGTTTAGAGCTTTAGAGGGGGTGAAAAAACTTCACTTGGCGGAATTCCTTGTTTCCTACTTGTTGACTATTTTGATGACTAACATATTTCTAATACCTGTGTTCCAAGCAACCAAGCACCCAGTAAAATACTAATTTAACTTATCCAAAGTTAAATGTGGGGAAAAAAGACTATCATTGTCATAGTGATAGATAAACTTACCAATCATTTCGCTTTCAGTTGCTTACCTTAGCCTCAATGCAACATGATATTATTTTCTTTGTTATGAAGAATGCTTAATTATTTGTCTACAGTTAAGGCTTCTTTACTCTGTGGAAGACCGTGGCTTTTGTTTGTTTTCCTTTTCTATTTTATCTTTCTTTTGGTATGCATTTTGGTCACACGAATGTTTTCCTTACACAGATTCTGCTGACACCTGTTTTTCATGAGTAAACCATGTTGAAGCAATTATCCAACAGAAATCAGAGGACAAAAGGCTTCAAGGTAAAACTAGGATTTATAATATTTACTTTGATCATTGTTGGGATATGTGGGTTCTTTACCAACTCAGACAGTACTCACTAGACGAGGAAAGGTCGGCAAAAAGATTTGAAAATCTAAAGGCTGGTCTTGAAACCAAAAAACTTGGAAGAAAAGGGTTGCAGCCATGGACAAATTATAAACCATACGAGTTGATGGATGATACAGAAGAAAACGAACATGAAAGGGATGATGTTGTTGTTATACATGATGGGGATAAGGTTGAAGAGGAAAAATCTGAGGAAGTAGAAGATCTTATTGATGAACAAGACAAGGAGAAGGAGGAGCAAAATGAAGATGAAGAGGGTGAAGACATGGGAAAACAGATGGAAGGTCTTATGAGCTTATTAGAAGATGAAGGTGAAGAAGACACACATGCAACAACTGAGAAGCATAACAAAGAGAAGGTGCATCCAGGGTTCTCATGAGGGTGACAAAAAGTTTAGGTTCTGAATTTGAATTTGTAGGTTTAAGAAAAATAAAAGAGGAAGAGGTAGGAAATTTAAAGAGGGTTGGAACAGAAAAGCAGCAGAAGAAAATCTTGGAGCCAAGCAATTCAAGTCATCATAAAGTGGTAGACAATGTTACAGTTGAACATGGCTCATTTCCAAATGTCTCATTTACAAAAGGAATAGATTATGTACTTGATTTTGGTGCTGGATCAAATTCTGATTCGTTACTTATAAGACAGGAATTTGATTGAGCAACCCATAGGGATAGTACTAGTAGGCCTCATGCAATTTAACATGGATGCTGTTAGAAGCTTTTGTTTCTTTTTAAATGGGACAAGTGCGTGAGTGTGAAAAAAAAAAGTGATATGGAATTTACAAAGAGGAGAATTCGGTACCAAATTATCAATAACAAAGGCAGAAGTTGTACTTAATCACGAGCCGAATAAGCAGACCGTTTCAGAGACACAACAAACATGGCATGCAAGGAAAGTGCCTAGTTAGGAGTTACAACAACCAAGCAAGTAACTACTTTAGAATAATATCATGGAATTTTTCGATATTTTCTCTTTTCAGACTGTAAACAATTCTTCATACTTCTGCCTGTGAACTTTGGGTTATATTATTCCTTGTGCCAAGACATTATTATAATCAAAATCTTCCACGTAAAGTTTACATGTTCCACACTTAAAAATAAAATATAAAATTAAAAAACTTCTGGCTAAGGAATTTGAAAAGTTAAGTGTATAACTTATTTTGGGATGCCATGCCAAATAGGATTAAAGTGTCGAGAAGATTTGATCTAATTTTTGTAGTTGTAGTAACATATTGTTTCATATGAATTTGTTCTATATTTTATTTGGTCCTCCAATTTTTAGCTAGTTTGGGTTCGTTATGAAAAGGAATCGCCGACATTTTTATTAGTCAGGCAGGACCCAATAATGTTTTTGTTTGTAGTATTAGGTGGTCCACTTCCTTCAAGATTGAATGCTCTCGTGATATAGATACCAACAAAAATGGCTAAGCGTACAAAAGATGTGGGCTCACACCCCCTTCCCTCGGAATTGAACGGGTGTTGCTAGATGTACCCAACAGTATTGTTTGTGCACCCAATATTTTTTATTAATGCCCAAAATACCTCTGCCTCGTTGTTCCTTTTTAAGTTACTTTTTCTGGCTAAGTGATGACTCATAAACAGATTTTTCACATACGGATCAACTTGATCCGTATGAATTATACGGATGAAGTTCATCCGTATGATTACGGATGAACATCATCCGTATTGGTTTTTTGGTTTTTTTTTTAATTCCTTAAAGTTTTATTTTTTTTAATTATTAATATGTTAAATTACTCATTTGTGCATTAAAAAATTTTACTATTATAAAATTTAATATATATCAAAATAGTAAATATTTTTATTTATAAAAATTATTCGGATTAAATAATTCGTATGATTTATATCAAAATTAATTGTCACAAAATTTATTATTTAAATTTACATGTTCATTAAATATACATTAAAAATTTTAGTGTTATGTATAACAATATTATTTATTTTATAATATAATTAGCTCATTAGCTCAGTTGGTTAGACCGTTGCTGAAAGTCACAGGTTTGATTCTTGCTTGGACCATTAATTTTAAATTAATTTGTTACAAATATTTTTAAAAAAAATCTTTTAAATTGAACTTATGAGTCATACGGATGAAGGATATGACGAACTACACTCAGTTCATCCGTATGAGATGCGAAATGATAGCAAATATGTTTACATTTTTTTAAACACTTTTTAAGTGGAATTTCATGTTTACTTCTCAATATAATTTAATAATAATTCTTTAGCTGACTACATCTTTATTTCGACTCATATCAAAAAAGATTAAAGTTTATAGACTTACCTTTAATGTTTTAACACTGTCAAATTTTAATTGCAAAAAAAATAAAATCAAATTCTTTAATAATTGCAAAAACATTAAAAAAAAATACGCCTACATCTTTTTTTCTTTCCTTCTTGATCCGTGTCTGCATTATATATCTTGTGACATTGATTTGACGAATTGGGCACAAGTTTATGATAAGGGGTGTAGATGAAAGATAAGTCCGTTTGGTCCCAATAATTCGCACACTAGCATTACTACTAGCTTAATTACTACTTACACTAATACCCAAAGAGAATTCAAACCTACTTTGTTTCATGTCATTAAGGATATTATTATGCATGCTAATGCAATGGAATGCACACTCGAAAGCATCCATACTATCGATGTTCCTATAATTTGTTTTCACTTATTATTTAAGGCCCATACGCAAAGAATATGAGGCAATTTATATATTTTTTTATAAAAAAATTGTTCGCAATGAAAACAAATTACCTTCTATTCTAGACGTGAAGTTTCGAAGTTTGTTTGCAAATTATCATGCTCCTAACTACAAACGCAATCCCTTCAGCAATACAAGAAGCTCATTAAACAGAAAATTAATAGGATTAGAATTCGTCTTCAAAATTCCAGACAGCAGGGATCTCATCTCTTCAAAATCAGTTACTGCAAAGCGGAGCAAAGCTAATAGTTACTTGCATTTTTAACAACAAGCTAGCATGGCTATCATCAGTTTTGTTGTTTTGGTGGTTGAGGGTTAGGGTGCCAACATAGTTGGGATACTTTCCCCCTTCTACCTTGGCATACCTTAAAAAAAACATGGTGAAGCACTGCATCCATGATTTTGTAAACCGCAATTGCTAAACGAACATATTTGTATCAACATGAAATGTCTTCAAAATCAAATAAAAGGATGAGATATCTAGAGCTGCATCTCTTGTACCTAACGGTCCAATACCACCAATCACAGTAGAGCACTTTTGCCCCATCTCTTTTTGCAGGCTAAGAGTGCTTCAAGTGGACTTTCGAGTGTGCATTCCATTGCAATAGCATCCATATTATCGATGTTCCTATGAGTAAACTTAGATGTTAAGATGTGTTCCATCCATAAATCATGCCAACATAAGAGGACAAATCAGCCAAACCAAGGTCGTTTCAGAATAATAATGGGCCGAAAGGTACACAGTAGAAGACATGTATTGGGGTACAAGATTCTTTTCCTTTCTTTTTAGTTTATTGACTAGGGGAGAGCAAAAAGAAAGTAGCAAATAATGCATACAACAAGAAGACAACTGAAATAGTTAAACATGGCACAAAATAAAGGATTAAAAATGTAGAAAGAAAGCCAACAAATTCTCGTCGCCTATAATTAAACATCGCAGGCATGATTAAACAGATAGGCCACGGTATATTTAAAAATATAATTGCCAAGGGGGAAAAAAGAAGGGAAAAAAAAAGACAAAATTTTGGTTTAAAATTAAAGAGAATAATGTAACGCATGCCAATTTGATGGGACACGAGAATAAAATGTCATACCTGCAAATATGCCAACAGTAGTCAGATTCTTAATCTCCATTGTATGATAAATTAGATATTCGGTCAAGAAATGACCCAATGCATAGATGAATGACAAGAAAGTAGCCAGGTAGAGAGGCTTATTTTCAAGGTTGAATGCGCAGATATAGCAAAGGGTGCAGGTCAACAGAGTCCAAGTTCCAAATGTGCGCCCATGAACTTCAGTCACTACAAAAATTAATAAACTTATATCAGTTCTGATCATTCTGAAAATCATATTAGGATTTTGTTTGAAATTAGAATTATTATAAAGCTTAAACAAGTTCAGCAAAACAACTTGCTAATGCATTGTGATGAGTATTCTGAAATTAATGTGTTGAAAAATTTGTTCTCATTACGAAAGCAACAAAGCCATATCATATCATTTCAAAAGGATGAAAACAAAGCCTCCTTCTGTCAGTCGTAGGCATCACTTACAGTAAAGACTCAACCAAACTTAAAAGATGAGTGTTTATTTTGTTTTGATTAATTGGGTCATCACGTCACAAGCATGTGATGCTCTATGAAAGAGGGTTAACGTGGATAAAAGGATTTAAATTCCAAATATCCAATTACTTTGATTGTTACATTGGGAACAACTTGCAAGATGATAAAGGATATCATATAACCTTGGGAAGAGCATGTAAACAAATTGCAAAATTACATTGTCAAGATCCGTGATGTTCAAAGCTGATTCAGATTAAACCAGGGCTCAAAAAGGTAAGGCAAGCACAAACGATACAGTTCACAAGGATGATAACAATATTTAATGGGTCAAAAGATCTTAAATCTCTACGTGAAATACCTCGGAATTTAAAAATAATCAAAATACTTATTGACTTGTTTCCTTTGTCTCCTCCCAGGTTCTAACACCATCCTTTACATTGATAGACATTAGACAATCATCAATAAATTTATCCAGAACACTCATAAAACAGATTCAGTTCTTTTTTCCTAGCAAGCTAAATTTCCTCATCTCATCTGTACAATCAAAATCCGACTTTCATATATGTTGTTTGTTGTTATGAGACAAGTCAAACTCATCCTATGCTTTCTTATTGACACTCACTCAAAAAGATTTAGTTGCTATTAGGTTAACCACTTAGCCAAACCAGATTTCTGTCGATATAATAATACATGTTGGCATTTAGATCACTATCAAGGCTTAATTTTGTCCACATACTTCATCTGCAATTTTAGTTTCCCCAAGTTAAATTGCTCAAATTTAGTCTTCATAATTTTTCAATTGTTCAAATTAAACTTATCGCTCTACACTTACTTCCAATAACTATCAGAAATATAACAAAATATAACAAATGTGTAAGTGTAACATATCATTCATTTGTATTACAAAATAAACAATGTATAAAATATTTTTTTTTGAAAAGCATAAAATATAACAAAATAAAAAATTTGAAAGAGTTTTCCTTTACAAATCTATACATATCAATTATATTCATATCATTCATTCGTGTAAAAGTTTTAAAGAGTTTTCCTTTACAAATCTATACATATCAATTATATACCACAACCCTGTTATATTTTTGTTAATTATTAGATAGAATTTTGAAACGAGAAACTTCGTTTAAACAATTAAAAAAATTTAAACTAGAAAAACCAAAATAACTAATAGATTAAAATGTGGAGAGTAAAAATACAATTAGGCCTGCCTACCAATTATAAATATAAAATTCAATGCCTGCCATATGCTTGGAACATCACACCTTGTCATATGATCTCACAACTGAAACAAAATTTTCTAATACCGTCTCTCCTGCATTTTTATTGTGCTAAAGAGGGCTTCAATATTTGAAGAAAATCCTGAAGCGGTTGCGTGATAAATACATACATAGTTAACATGAAAAAAGGGGAAATTGGGAACTGAAAATATAATTGATGTAGAAGCTATTCTGGAAACATTCTGATAGCTTGTGAGACCCAAAAAAGGGGGGGAACAACGACATTTCCTTGTGAAAGCTTAAAAAAAGAAAAAAGATGAATAACAATATCTGGTGCATTGGGATCTAGAAGATCTCATTGTCATGAATTGGATCTAACGTTTTCGATTGTCTGACTCAGAAAAACTAATTTCTGAAAGTAAATCGAATGACACAAGCCCCGTTTCAGACGCTGAAACAGTGAGCAAGTAGTGTAGCAGTACCCAACCGACAATATCTACCCTCGGAACAAGTGAGGATCTAAATTACTAATCGATGTAAGTGAATGAATGATCAGTGTAAGCAACTTTATGTGTTGTTGGAGTAAAATGAGGAAAGAGTGGAAATTACTTGTAGTGTTGGAGAAGACGGCGAGTCGAAGAGCCCAAATGTCGAAGAAACCGAACCACACGGAGGCCAATCGAAGCGTGCCTACCGCTATCAGCCACCATCCCAATGCCTTCATTTTTCCACCACTGTTCTACGGTTTCCTCTATCACTTCACTCCCTTCCCTGAAACGATGTCGTTTCAAGTAACTCCAACTTCGGGATAATATACAAGGAACTTAAAAAGACCATAACAAGTAATTTGACATTCTTTAGGAGATTTGTGGTGATTTTTTTTGTCTTAGAAGTTCTTACTCCACTTTTAGTCTCATTGAAATTTTCTTTTTCATGAATTAGGATTATAATTTTCTTTCTGCAAATAAAAAACTATAATTTTCATTTATATATCTACATTTGTCTTTAAATTTTACCTAAACCTAATGTGATGAATATTTATATCAAGATAAGGGTGAAAACTTACATTTGTTTTTTATTCCACCATCAAATACATTTCAATTTAAAAGTCACTGAGATTATTATGACTTGTGATTTTGTAATTTAATTAACACTTTAAACCACTTATATATATATATATATATATATATATATATATATATATATATATATATATATATATATATATATATATATATATAACTTTATTTTATAAGTCTCATCTTTTAAATGAAAACTTAATTATTAGAGGAATTCATAAATCGATATGCGGGACATTTATTTTACGAACTAAATTATACTCTTGAAAATAATATTTCTGAAAATATTATCATTGAAATATTATTTTCATCGATATATTTGATAACTACTTAACATTCTTTGAATGTCTTAAAATTTATTTCAGTTAAAAAAATATCAAAAATAAAATAAAGTGAATGTGAGAAATTATATTAAAGAATAACTCCCATTTGCATGTCAACATAGAATTCTCACCATTTTACGGAGAATAGAAATATTACATATTATGTATAATATATGTTCTTGAGAATAGATTATGCCTAGGTATAATTTTTTTATATCTCATACCAAAACATGAGAATGATGCATTTCCAACTCACATTTCTGATAATAAATGTATATGACTTGAAACAAACACAATCAAAAGTGTTATTTTGTGAATGGAAACAGGAAAGAAAAAAAAAACTGTTCCAATCCAAAACCGTAACTATTATTGTGATTGGGTCGATTTTATTCTCAAAATTCACCACAACCGAACTATGAAGTATATCTAAACAAAAATTATGAAGTATGAAGTGTTTAGATTTTTGGCTTCCACAAAGGGCAGCTAGTTTTTATATGTTTGTTGTTGGACAAATAAGGTTTTATAATAGTTTCTGACCTTTTTCGAAATGTTAGTTTATGTAGTATTTTTGAGACATTAGTTTCTAATTTTTAATTTTTTTTATATTTTTTTCATTTTTTATCCTTAATATATTTATTAAATTTTTTATTATCTTTTTTAAATAAATTATGATTTTTTTTGTTATTTTATACTTTTCAAACTACTCCAACAACTAATTTTATATAACACTTATAATTTAATAAGTTAATTTTTTAATTTCCGGTTATCAACTTCTAACCATTAACTCTCTAGTTAATTTTACAACTTTAGACTAACTTTTCAATTATTTTTGTTCAATATAACCTTTCAAAAGTACTAACTATAGTCTGGAAGAAGATTCATGTCGTCGGTCCATTTGAAATATTGAACTTGAAAATTAATCTTGAAACTATAGTTTTGGGAAAAATTAAAATGTAAATATATAGTCTTTTAAAAAAATATATTCAACAAACTAAGTCACTTTTAATAAAATTAAACAATAATTAAAAAATAATATATTAATTAACTTTAAAAAGATTAAAATATATTTATATATTATTATAAAGAAAACGACTAACAAATCATACAGATATGGTCAACAACCATAAAAATTCATCATTTCATGATAACAATGGTAATTATTCAAAATATTTTGAACCAAACTAAATTATTTAATAATGGAAAAACACCTCAATCAAGTCATGCCAAAATGAGACAAATTTAGAGGTTGTATAGGTATGAGATTATATCAACAAAATACATTTACTTTTTGATACTCCATCATTTAAGAATTTTATAATTAAGTGTGTGATTAACTTAGAGTAGTTATGGGATGAGTTCTAGAAAGTTTACTAGAAGATGTGTGAGTGAGGACAAAACACATTGAAAAGTCTTGTGTTGATTTATAGGAATAGTCGTTGATCCTGAAAGCAGCTGAAGTAAATTGTCAAAGTTTGGAAAAAGATTACCTATAGAGGATTTTGAACAATAAAGAAGTTGAGTGAAGTATCACTGTGTGAAGTATTATAATGTATAAGCCATCAAGAAATTGACAATCAATGATGTTACAGAATCAAACCGAACTTTATATATAAAAAAGTAAAGCTATATATATATATATCAAATAACAATGATATAACTTTGATAACTATTATATTATTCTATAACTTTCAATTGAATAATATTTTCTTATAACTCATTGTTAAATTGAAAATTTCTTTCACGTCGATTATATATACAAAATTTTATATTAATAAAAAATCATACATTATTTCATTTATATAGATTAAAATCAACACATTATAAACATTTTAAAATATATTAAAACATAGATCATTTGATTATCTTATCATTATTGTTCAATTTTAACAAAATTTAATATAAACAATTCTGATAATATATAAATATAATTCAAATTATATTGTATATTAAATTATAAAAATAACATAATAATTGTCGATGTTACACGTGTAATTTTGATCTCATTATTATTATTATTATTATTATTATTATTATTATTATTATTATATCCAATTTATTATTCAAGTAAAAGTAATATAAACTATATTCATCGCTAGCCGTTTCAATCAGTCACGAATCATATATCATTACTTTTTTTGTTTTTAGGTTTAGTATAGCAATTTTTAGAAGGACTTATCCGTAAGAGCATATTTTCTTCTTTTATTTGGAATTGAAATAATTAGATAGATTTCGCAAACCTTGAACTTAGTGGAAAAATTCTGATATCTGAGTTTGTGAGCTGGATACAATTACAATCATGACAACCAAAAAAGGTCATCCTTATCCACGGTGATATTTTTAAAAATACGTTCTAATGGCACAGTCAACTCGAGAGAAAATACTACTACTACTAATAATAATCCTATCCAATTTATTATTCTTATTATTTAGAGGAAAAAATACAGCTATCAAAGCGAATAACGAAAATGAATGGGAAATTCAACAAGAAAAGGCCAAAGCAAAAACGTTGGATTCTCGTCCCTCCAAGAGTCGTAAGTTATGATCTGGCTCTGCCTTCAACGAACACATTGTTGTTGTTGGATTCGTTGAATCACAATACCCTTCCGTTTGTACAATTCTGGCTTGTTCGTGGAATGAGTATATTTATAATGGCAATATGGCTTTTTGTAAAATATCAATTTCCTTTTTTTTAGATAACAAATTATCAAATTCCTTCAGCCAGTATTGTATCCATCCTTATATACGTACTATACACTTAAAATGGCGCTATCTCTTTTAATGAATCCTTAGTTATGACTTATATTTGTAAAATACATTGGTTAGCAACTTTTTTTAATACATGAAAATCTTGAAGTTTGTTGATTATTTTGTTATTGAATCTTCTCAATTTTAAAGGTATAGTCCATGTTATGAGAGTCTCCACGAATTTATTTAAGAGTAATTAACTTTTTAGATAAACTTATACCTCACTTTACTACATGTTAATTCAATCATATTTACAACATGATCGAACACCTATGTACAAAATTCTTTTTTCACTCGTGAAATGTTTTTGTACTACATCTTTTTTCTTTTGCTTCCATTGGGGGGTGTAGGTAATGGTGTAGTGACAATGCAAGTGAGTTCATGTAGAATATCGGGGTTCCTTACTTCCTTTTGACTTTGTGTTGTGTCCTTGTGAATTGTGATATGATACACTTTCTTTCCTTGTTATTATTTGTTTCCTTCTGGGAACCGATAGTGAGACTCCACCACGATTGATCTTGGCTCAGTTGGGTGCACATTTTCGAGCATGTTGTTGTGTTAATTTTGGGAAGCAAGACCAAGTATCGGATTATACTAGAAATATGTCAAAAATTTACTTCCAAAAACAGTGGTTCTGGCCACGATGCACCTTTTGGTTTCATTCATTTCCAACAACTATATTATCTCACAAATAGTTTTAGAAAAATTCTAGAAAAAATAAAACTAGCTTTTTTAAGTCAAAGATAAATTAAAAAAGAATGCATGGTCAAATATTATTTTATTTTTCTTACAAAAATTTCTTATTAATAATTTATTTACTAAATGAAGAAAGTGTTAAGTGTTTTTTATATTTTTAAGATTTGAAGGTAATTCATTTTTATTTAATTATCTAAATATAAAGTAATCAAAAGAATTAATAACAAGGTATTATGAAAATCTAACATTAATTTAAAATAAATATAGTAGTAATTTTTATTTGCCCATTTTAACGGTACGTTAAGTTCACTTTTAAGATTTTTTTTAACCCTAAATTTCAACGACAATGAATAATAAGCAGTTAATGACACAATATCAAACGCGAGACGTCGTATGTAAAGCATAATTAATTAATTTGATCGTTTCTTCCGTTCAATGTATAAGTTTGTATGAAGTTAAAGTAACCTTGCAAAAGGCTGATTGTGTGGAATTTATATTATTATATAATTATATAATATATGAAATAAAGTGATACCAACAAAACAATGCGGCATTTGGGCAATTTATAGAGGCAGGCAATGCATGCAGCCAATGAACATGGTAGTGTGGAATGAAAACATATAAAGAAAAGTAAAAAGTAATTTATAATTTTAAATAGACCACTGAAAATACAAATAACAAAAAAAACAAAATTTTTGAGAAATACTTTTTTCGGAATGAAATATAAGAAAAAAGTTAATCAGGTTAATTAAAAATACATCATTAATGTTGATAAACTCATTCAAAAAAAGTAATTCATTTAGTAAAGTACACATTATATTCAATTGCATAAGATAATAAAAGAAAATATTGTTGAAAACAAAATTCTAATTAAATAAAGAATACTTTAAAGATGATATCATTAAATAAATAAATAAATAAATAAATATGATAAAATTTACTTATATTTTAATCCTCACATAGAGATTTTTTTTCCTTATATTTTAGTCGTAGATATAGTACAATAGTAAATATGGAATACATAAAAAATTTTATAGAGGTGTCTAATGTCTATACAATCCAATACAAATCTAATACTACGTACTTTAAATCTTTAATTCATAGGATTTGAGTAAATTAAATAAATGTTTAAAACAATTTACTTGATGAGTTTCCAGAAATTTTTATCGACGATGAAAAATTGAGTGTTTTATATACAAACCATCAAAAGTGTACCATTGAACGACTGTATTAATTAATATGAGTTGTTTTATCTTAACATATAATTTCGAGTTTAATGTACAAGTACCTGAAATACTTTGAAAGTAGTAAAGTGTTGTCATTCATAATTATCTCTAGGACATATACATGTGGGTTAAACTAAAAGAAAAAAAAAAACTCTGAAAGTATGAATCAATTGATGTTCCATCTTAATTAACAATGTCAAACTGAAATACTGTGTATTAGAAGAAAAGTTTTGTCACTTGTTATAGTTTTATGCTTTCTAATAGGACTTTTTCATCGTGTTTCTAAAAAAATATATACAAGAAAAATGAGAGAAAAAAAATGAGGATAATACGTCAAAAGTTTAAAATATTTTTTTATAGAAAAATGTATTAAAGAATTAAAATCATAGAATAATGAGATTCAAAATTACAATAGTGAAAAATACGAAAATTGGTAACATGGCAGAGACCAGGTAAAGCACATGACCTAGTCAAGAGTGGAGCGTGGGTGCTAATGTGTGGAGCGTGAGTCGTCGTGTGATCACGTTCTTTTCTTCTGCTTTGCTCGGTCAGTGAAGTTCTTTAACCATTACTCCGAATCCCTCTTCACTTTCCAATAAAAGTCTGTTAAATCTGGTGACCTAACCTATTACCCAAAGCACTGCCAAAATAACAATGTCTGTGTAAGTTCTCATTATTCAGACACTGTCAGTGGTACCCTCTCTCTACCCCATTAATAAATACTAACAATGGTTTATTTTTCTATTTTTCCACACCATCAATCCTTTTTAGCTTTTGGTGTTATTATGACAAATGTTAATATTGTAGTATTTTTCATGTTTTCTTATAATATAAAAATATTTTATTACCGAACTCAATAGAATATAATCATCTATGACTCTGATACTAATTTTATTTTAAATCTTGACGATTTGTTAATTGTCTATGATAGAATAATACTCTATTGTTTAAATTCATTCGCTGGCGCTCGTGCAACAAGAGAATCCCATTTTTGAAATCCATGAATATAATTTGCGTAATTATTAATCCCATGACTCATATGATTATGTGCCTAATTTCTCACTTTGTATATAATTACCTCCCTTAAAGCACGCCGGAACTGAATTTCAGCCTGCACGCAGCAGCAGCAACATCACTGCGTTACAGCTATCATCCACATTACTCAATCTAACACCTTTTATTATTAACCCGGAATTAAAATTGATCGGCACTTTAGCTTGGTCTAATTCTTCCACAGCACCTCTTGGGTAACGATGTTCTATTCTAGCTAATTTTTTTTGTATTATACAAAATTTTAAAATGAATTTGATTTTAAATTATCATTTATGGGTAACAATGTTCTATTATCAAAATCTTTACCGTCACAATTGTAATACATGAAAATTAAATTCTTTAAATTTAGATAAAAAATATTTTTACATTATAAACTAGAATAAAAAAGATAGAGAGACTTTCACTCTTCTTACTTAGACATTTTAAATATTTATTCTTTAAAGTATGCATTTCATGTATTATTCCTACATTGTTTGGAAAAATATTTTATTCCTAAGGTTATCTTTGATTAGAGATTTCAATTAACTTTTGATTATTTTTACTAGTTGAAAAATTTGTTTTCAATTAACAAGATTATTTTAGTAACTTATAATTTTTTTTTATCCTCAATACATTTATTTTATTTATTTATTATTATTTTTAAATAAATCATGATTTTATTAATTTTATGTCATTTTATATTTTTTAATTACTTTATAAGCTAATTTTATCAAAAACTTATAATTTAATAAGCTAACTTTCTAACTAATTTTATCCATCATAACCTTACTATGAAATTCGTCTCAACTATCTCCAATTATTTTTATTTATCTATTTAATATTCTTAACTGTCTTCAGTATTTTCTTCAATTGACCTTTATCTATATCTAAATTGAATTTAAATAATTTTTAAGTGAAATTGTTAATAATAAAACTCATAATTTAAATTACTTATTATGAATTTAAAATATAATTTATATATTTAAAACAGCTTAAATAAAATATCCACTTCCCCATCTCATTACTTATCTTATAAATGATGCAAACTTCTTAAATTTTTTATTAATTATACAAATTGTTGAAATGAACTTTTTAACAAAAATTAGATTTATTAAAAAATTGAAACATTTAATATTTTTCTTTACATACAATAATAATAAACAAAGACAATGCTGCAAATAAACATCTTAATTTTTAAAAATATTACCAAAAATACATAAAAACCATAGAAGGCAGAGTACAATTTAAAAGGAAGAAATATACTCCATTTAAAAGGTGTAATTATGAACTTATTTTATAGATTGATTAAACAATCAGTTTAATTTTATTAAATATCCATTTACTTTATAGAGTTAGGCGTTCTCTTTTCAACTATAATTGATTACAGAACATTTATGACTTTCATTAAAACACTTGAATTCTAAACAACTTGGCAAAGAATAAAATATCGACTTAACTTGGTACTACTACAGAAATACTAATGGGTTGTCAGTTTTTAATACACAAAGCAATATGTTCACTGAATTTAAAAATAAAAAAAGCAATATGTTCAGAGACTACCATTTACAAGTTTAAATAACCCAAAACAATGAAAGATACAGAAAAAAAAAAAAAAAAAAAAAAACATGAACACGAATGTGCAGCAGTGGAGTTCTGCTATCAAAAATATTTAAAGCAAAAAAAGCTTTTTCTTGATTTCCCATAACTGATGAAAAAAAAGAGAGAGAAAAATCAATGAAAAAGCCACACGTGAATACACAACGCCCACTCTAATACTCTCCTTCCTCTGTACAGCCTGTAAATTGTTTGTTAGTTAGTAAAATGCCTCTCACTCAAAATGAACAACCCCACTAAAAAAAAAATTTAAAACAAACGACAGGGGGCAAAACACGAAACGACAAAGAAAACCAGCGGAATCAGCCAAGCAAATCCAGCTGCTGGCACAGCTCCTTCCTCAGCCGTTGAGAGAAAAGCCTGCACGCATCCACGCTCAGATCAACGGCAGCCGCTAAAGCCACAAACGCCGCCGCATCCTCCGTGCAATTCACGTGCGGCACGCTCACCTCCACAGTAGGCTTGCTGCACCTCCCCTCACCCTCCACGCTCGCCGACATCACAAAACCTCTATACATACAATAAGGCCAGAGACCGTATCCATAATCTCCACTACTCCTCGGGCTGCACGCCGGTGAAGTCGCGCTCCCCGGCGTCGCACGGCCATTAGATCCACCATTTCCGCTACCGTTAACGGCGTTGCGGCAACTCAAATCGATGACGAACTTCCCTCCTTTGTTGGAGCTCAGCGTGGATTCCGCAAGCACTATACCGGCGGCGCTCATGCCGCCGTTGGTGTCCGGTATGAGCTCGAAGCGGTAGCCGAGGCCGTCGGAGCCGCCGCGCTCGCGCCACGCCTCGAGCCTCCCCCATGGCTTCCACGTGCCGTCGCTCGGGCGAAGAATTAGCCACGAACCAGGGTTGGAGCAACTCACCCGGTCCGAACCGGGCGAAGCGACGAAAGGCGTGACCATAGAAGCTGCGGCCACCGGTGAACCGGAAAGATCGTGAACCGTTATGGACCATCCCTTGCGTTCCTTCCCCGGTCGCTCGCGCTCGCTTCCGAACGAACTCAACCAACTTCTAGAACCTCCCGGTTCCGACTGTAACGACCTGAACGAAACAGAATAACCACATCGTTAACACGCGAAACACACCACGCTAACATAGCAGAAACGGTTATACCCTTGGAAATCCAAATCCCTCAAATTGACTCCTAATTTCCTAAACTGAACCACTCCTAAAACCAATTAACCAACCAAATTCTGTTTAATTCAGAAGCAATCACATTCAAACTTCTATTAAAGTGATAATATATTCAATTCAACTTTGGATTTTCAATTTTCCTTGTCTATAAAGAGTAAAGCACCTAATAGTAGCAACTAGTGTAATTCAAATAGAATCTAATTCTAGGTTAAAATAATGGTGTGAGAGGTGAAGAGAGCTAACCTGGAACGGTGATTTCGGTCGCCGTTGTTTCTGAAACTGAACTTGCAGGTGAAGACAGGTTGTGAAATGTTGCCTTGGATCTGGAAAACCTGAGGACTGCATTCAGGTTCGCCGTCGAACTGGAAGACGAATCTAGGATCGGGTTCGGCTTTAACATTCAAATGGAACTGAGCGGAAGAGCCTTTGGCGTCTTTTCCTATCCTAATCCATCCATTGTGGAACACTGTGGTTTTGGCTACCGTTCCGGTGAGATCCAAGGGAACGGAAACTCTGCCGAGGAGTCTCCCGGAGCTGACGCCGCAGGTGGAGCCGCGACGGCCGGTGTAGATAGAGATTTTGAGGCAGAGCTTGGCGGAGAAGATGGATTTGCCGGCGAGCTTGTCGAGATCGGACTTGCTGAGGTGGAAAGTAGCAGCGATAGGATGGACCAGGGAGTCAGGGAAGAGGGAATCCGGAGGAATGAAGGGAACGACGGCGGATTGAAGAGGAAAATTCTTGAGCTGGATTTTGCAGAAACAGGGAGAAGAAGAAGGATGAACAACGGAGCGCGCGGGTTTGGAAGCGACGGGAATTTTGAGGGCGAGGTTGCGAACGGTGAGTCTGGAGAAAGGGCAAGGATCCATGGCGGGAGGGAAAGAAGGTAATGCTAATGGAAGTTGGAAGGAACAAGTGTAAGTGTGTTAGTTGGTTGAAGAACATAAAGGGTGGGATACAGCTGGGTACAGTTGGCTCTCTTCTTGGCTGGGCTCCACTCATACAATACCTTCTCTTACCGGTTACACTGCCCGTTGGATTTTTCGATTTTCCTCTTTTTCTTTTTATCCATTTTTTAATCATTCTAAATTCCCCAATTGCCCTTCGTTGCTCTTGTTGCCTACTGCCACAACACACGTGGAGTTTATGGCTGCAACAGTGCACGTTATTAAAGAATCCAATATCCCCAAACCTCCTTCTTTCCATTTTTCTCTTCAGTCATCAAAGTATTAGCTTTTATAATTTTCCATTCAAAAAATTACACGGTTCAGTGTAACTTTTTAATAATATTAATATAATATATTTCTAATATACTTAATAATACGCTTTTTGAATTTTTGTTCCTTTAAGTTTGTTTTTGAATTTTTAAGTTTTTATCTTTTTTTTTCTTTCCTATAATTTCATAAATATGTCAATGCTATGTGTCAATTCATGTCACATCATTAATACAACATTAATAATAATGTTATGTTATTAGTGTCATGTCAAGGAACTAAAAATAAGAAAAATTAATCTTAAATATGATACATAAATTTAACTAAAATAATATAAATTATTTTTTTAATGTAATATAAAATTAATAATCACATATTTTTTTATACCTTTTTTTTCATTACTTAACATTATAAAGTCCCTTACACATTAAATAAAAATCCTAGATTCTCTCATTCACCATATACATTAGTATTTTTCTCTCAAACATTGTATATCTTAGAAGACAAGAAATAAAAACACATTTTAAGTACTCTCATGCATGAGTCTGCATACATAAATTGTCAATTCATCACTTTTTTAATTCCTCATTCAATGCTCATCCACATTCACTTTTTTTACACTCTTTTTTGTTTTCTTTTGTCATCATTTACAATAAATAAAGATAAAAATAAGTTGCTGAGCCACCTATGAATCAAAATTAATTCAAACCAATACAATCACTTTGGATTGGATTTTTGAATGTTTAAACTCAACTTAATCTATTCAAACTTACTTATGTGTGGGTTTAGTCATGGATTTCAATTTTTATACTCATCCCGACCCATTAACCCATTGATTATTATTGTTGTTACATATATATTCTTTAAATAAAACTTATCTAGAGTTATTGCTCAGTGAAGCAGGGACAATTGTGTCCACTATTGAAAGAGTAGGGACCTTAATAATATATTTTGGTAGAATATGAAGAATTATGGAAGAGGCAAATGTGATAGCCAGGGGCAACCATAAAGAGCCAGAGTCATAAAGAAAGTGTTGTGATTTTGTAGTTCCTTCTTGGCCTTAAGAGAGCGTGAAAAGTGGACTTATCAACACTGCACAGTTAAACATCTATATTTTCTTATTGTGCATGATCAACAAGTACAGAATCTCTTGTCATGGTGATATGAGATTTGCAACCCGACACACTAATTCATAAAGTGATGTCGCAGGTAGGATAGTTTGAACCATTTAATTTCTCAACAGGAGAAATAATGTTGAAATTACACTCTTTAATACATTATTTTTTATTGGTTAAAATTGAATGAATCTCACATATTATTTAATGATATTTTTTCTTAATTTTATAATTTTTAACATATTTTAATCATTTGTATAAAGAAATGTGTTAAAAAATATGTTATCATCACTTTTTTTTCCCAATGAATTTAAAACATTGAAACGTTATTTTTGTCATATAAAATATATTAACTAATATATGTGGTCTAATGTTTACTAATTACTTACTTTCCAAGAGGCAAAGTAGCATGGCAATTGACAAGAGTAAAAGAAAGGTCTACATGCATGTTAATTTTTGCTCAAAGAAATAACTCATAGATCTGATTTTGAATATGAGATTTAGTGTATACGTGGATGTTGATAAAATTGATTTTAATTAAAAAATGTTTTGATAAAAATGTTTTATGAAGTAAAATTCATTACAAATTTTTTAGATTTATCGTAGAATCTATTCAAAAAAATTTAACTCATAATTAATTTTGGATTTAGAATTAATTATGAATTTTTTTTAATATGAATTTAAATATGTAAAAATATATGAAAAATCAATTCTGAACCCTAAACCCGATATCAAACAGACACTAATCAGTAACAAAGGACGTCTTCGTGTTTCTGTGGCCATGTTCCGTAATTAAGTGGGTTTTGTTTGTTTGCGCCCCTTTTAAACATTAATGATAACAGCTAATGAATTAACGGACAAGGTAAATTAATGTTTGTTTAACTATCTAGACACGAATTAAAGAACGGAAAGCGTATGAATGATGACACGATACCAACTACTAAGTTTGTTTTCTAGTAAGTGTTAGGGATTACAAGTTTAAAAAATCACTACAATCCTCTCCTTCGAGGATACAAAGCGGCCATTCGGCAAACTACCTTCAAAATCATCTCCTAAATGACCAGAAAGGCAGACTTATATTTTTATTTATTGCAATGGTATTAGTCAACACTCAACACATATAAAGTTATCGAATAGACACCATACTTGAGATATTTTAATGGTTTGCTAGGATTCTTTTTCCTTACTTTGTTTCTCTGTTAACTAACTTGAAATTCAGAAAAAGGAAATGATGTCATTACTTCTAAAACACCTTTTTTTCTTGTGCATGTAAGTTTTCATCATAAACAATTTTATTTGGCAAAATGTTTTTCTTTTTCCCCAGCAGATGGAGGAAATGATTTAGATCAATTTGGTCTCGGCTAACGAAAGTGAAGGTTTGAAGCAAGGAGAGAATTAGCACCTCACCAAAAAAGAGACTTGTATAAGAGTAATTATATATCAGCATCTCAATATCACAAATATTTTAATATTGGTGGTGATTTTTTATTGATTGATTGTGCAATTTTTTTTTACGCTAATAATGTATATCAATTGGAATGGTTGTTGGCATCATAATTAATTCTCCATCATATACTTATGAAAAAAGAAATCTCTAGCACACGCGTGTTTTATTGTTCCAAAAGAAATAAAAGTAATGCTTCTTTCTTTTTTTGTTTTAATTTTAATCTATCATCGCCAACACAAAGTATTATTTTAGGTTAGTATCGAATCAAACTGTGTTCGCAGCCTCGTGTAATTTATTAAAAGGAAAAGCCCAAAAAGAGTAACAGTAGCCCAGAAAGAGAAAGCAAAATGATTTGGGCCTGGTAGTGAAGGGTTAGGAACTGCTAGGGCCACCTAGTATTTTTGCTGGTGCATACAGCATAATGTGTGAAATATCGGTTTTACCCTTTTGTAAGCACAATACGTATGAGACTTATTGACAATCTATAGGCTCAATATGAATTACTAATCCGTAAGAATTTTTTTTCCCAAAAATATAATTTTGGAATTAATTTAAAATTAATGGTCCAAGCAGAAATCAAACTTATACCTTTCATTATTAGCATAACACTCTAACCAATTGAGTTAATAGACCAATTATATTATAAATAATTAATATTGCTATATATATAATATTAAATTTTTTAATATATATTTAATACACATGTAAATTTACATAATTAATTTTTATCTAATAATTAATTTATTTACATGTATAAATTGTAAATAAAAATCATAGATTTAATAAAAATTTACATATATAAAAAAATATCAAATTTATTTAATTATCAATTGATGTAATAAACATCAAAATACATCATTCAATTAAATATCATATTTGTTTAATTTTCAGTCATTGTAATAAACATCCAAATACATCATTTAATTAAATATCTAACTTATTTAATTATTAATTACCGTAATAGACATCTAAATATAACATCCAGTTAAATATCAAATTTGTTTAATTATCAAAAAATTTAAATAAAATAATATATAAAAAATTATAATTTAAAATAAAATTCAAAACATTCACATTGACAATCCGTATGGTTTATATAGATTATCAATCCATATGTTTTGAATTTTTTTAATATACATTTCTTCTTTTCTGGCAACGAAAAACCACCGAACTTAATCGTATATTTATAAACAACGCATGTACACCACCGATGATAACAAAGATTCACAAAAGAACGCCAATGAAAACAAGTTATATTAAAAGGAGTGTGGTTTTATGGAAAAAAAAAGAGTACTGCAAAAATAAAATAAAAAATTAATATGCTATTTGTAACTAAAAATAACAAAAGACATTTTCAATATTTTGAAAAAGTGTTGGATGCCGAAGGAAGATGTGGTGGGTTTCAAGCATGTTGATGGCGCCAATGGGAATTGGATTGAGGATAGTGTGTTCGTCGACGGCGCATCACATGAAGACGCAGGCATGGGATAGAAACCGCAAAGCCACTGTCTAGTCACTCACTCGGTACTCTGTCTTTCATTTTTTCTTGTTTGTTTGCTTGCTACTCTTCTTCTGTCATTCCGGTTTGTATTTCATCTTAAATCAAACCTTCTTCATCATTTGTTCTTTATTAATTAGCATGCGTTAGCCAATCAAATTATTATTTCGCAAACTAATTGCTTGTGTGAGAATTGGATTAAAATACATCAATTTTTAGATTCCGACGACGGACGCACTTTAGAAACATTTTGCAACTTTCTTTACCTCTATTTTGTGCGTGAATAAATACAAGAGAGATAATAATAATAATAATAGAAAGAAAGATAAAAGAAACGGATAACTATTAATGAGATGTTTGAAATAGATGAGTTTCCACTTTCCATGTGGGTTACCTCAAAATATTATGATATTATAATTGCAAATGAAGAAGATATTATGATGATTAAAATAAATAATCATCTTCATTACCTGATACAATATATTAAAACATTATTTTTATATTATAGATTCTAGTTTTAAATTTATACTAGCTTTACATTACCTGCCCTGATTTATTACCATTGGGACTTTGGCAAAGAAATTGTGAACATATTTTATTGAAAATCCTACAAACTTACATAAGCAACTGCGGAAACCTTCAAACTATGGTCTGAGATTCCAGTTTAGAAAGGAAAATACACTTATAAATCATATTATCCTCTAAAGTATACCCCATATTTCAGCAAAGCAAATTCTTTTGTCAGTCTAAATTATACAAGTATTATTTACAAGAGACTATTTTCCTCATTATATATATATATATACACGATATGATTTTCCTTTTCTCTTTTGTTATACATAGCTTCTTTTTTTTTTCAAAGTAAGTCATACTCGAATATATTTCAAATCAAATATATCATTAAAAAAAGTAAACAAATCAAGTACTAATGTATTTTCAATACAAACATGTATGTTATGTAACTAAATCCCTAATTGTGTTCTAGTTCTAACAAAAAATTGTACATTGGGGAATACTAAATTTGATGGAATTAAACATTGAATCATACGTATGTCACATCACATGTGTGTTGTTCACATATCAACAAAAACAAAAAACAAACTAGTAGCAACAGCATATCCTTGAAGCCAATATGTAATAGAAAGCTATAGAAAAGTTAGGTTGAAAGAGAAGGTAAGGCAACTAGCTAACTGATTTCGGAATGTTCCCAGACACCACGTACCATAGCCATGGCTTTCTTGGCCTCCTTCTCTGTTCCGATGATGAAGGCCTTGTCATCCGGTGGCCTTTCAACAATGTGGATTTCTGCATCGCTGGCCTTCCTAAGATTCCTAATTGTTATCCCTCCGTCCCCAATAACTTCTCTCGCCCACCCTCCCGCCGGAATATCCAACACCCAAATCCTTTCTTCCTCCGGTCCCTTTCCGTTCTCATCTTTCAGCGCTTCCGGAGCCAGAGGTGGCCAATTCTCAGCGTTCCCGCAGAAACACCGGCAATACAATCCACCACGAACCGCAAGATACCATAAAGATTTCTCACTCAGCTTCTCCATCATCTTGTGGTAAATGTGTATAAGATAACGAACATCAGCAGCAGCAGCATTCAACTTATACTCGGTCAACGGTCTCTCTCTCCAAAACTCGGTGTTCCTTTTCAGGATTAAGCGAACCTCTTCCTTCTCCGGATACGCTACGCCGCAGTAACGCGGATCTGCGAGAAGGTCGACGAAGGAGATGTAGTCGTTTACCTTCTTTCCTTGCTCTTGCGACTCTATGAGCGAGTACGCGATCTGCGTGTCCACCACGTTGTTTAGCCTGATGCCGAACTGGAAGTACAAGGCCTCGCTGTCGCGTTTGCAGTCGTGGATCACCTTTGTCACGTGTTCGGACTCCAGCGCCGCCTTGCAAGCTTTCATTACGAGATTCTCTTCGCCTTCGATGGTGTCCACGATGTATATGGCGTCGTCGAACGCCAGCTGCATCACGCAGAGAGTGCCATCGCGGCCCAGTTTCACGCCCTCGTTGTCGAAACCGATCACCAGCTTCGACGACGGGGAGGGTGCAAGAAATGCAGCGGGGAGTTCAGACGCCTTCGTCACGATGCGTACTTCAGCACGATGTGATGGATGAAGATTAGGAAGAGAGGAGGAAGAAGAAGAAGAAGAAGCCATGTTTGTGAATTCTTATCGATTCAGAGTGAAAGTGTAACTAACTGACTAACAGAATTAGTTGGTTAGTTATACAATTTAAGTACTGACACAACTAACTATATATATATATATATACTAACATTCACCCAAAGACTATAAACGAAAATTAATTAACAATCAAAATGGCAAGAGACTGCAAATAAATTAATAGTAATTTATGTGTAAATAACAAAATTTTAATTTCAAATGAAAAGAAAACTCAATGAAGAAGTAATTTTAACAAAATTTATTACTAAAATTCATAATAAGTAAAGTTATTAAAGATATAAAATTCTTTGAAATTAGTAATAGATAGAAGAGTGCTTAGTCAACCTCGTTTGCCTAAGGCCTCACATGAAAAGAAAAGATGAAGTTAATAATAGATAGAAGAGTGCTCAATATGAATTCTGAAAATTTCACTTATTTTGACGGGATCCTAAATTTAGTTTTGAAATATTATAATTATATTATTTAAATTCGTCAAATTTGAACAGAATAAATTCTTGAGTATTCAAAGGCAGTGCTTCTGTAAAATGTATTTTAGTTTTTATCAAAAATTACCTTATATTTACAAATGCAGGGTTAAATTTTATTGATTTTTTTTCCGTCATGGATTAAAAACTCAAGATGACTTGTGTGTCCTAACCCACCAGTTATTTTACTATGATTTTATGTATTTATTCCTTAAAAAATCATAATAATAAGTTCAACTTATCACCCATACTAGGCCTATGTCATCTCCAACAGTGATTCTTGGAAGGAGATCTTAATCTTAATTTCAAGATTCGATCTTTCTAAGATTTACTATTGGAGTTAACAGCCAAATCTTCACGTAGAGATCTGGTTCTTCCACAAGAACCACCAAAATCCGTATTGCTTCCAAAAAAAAAAAATTGTTTGTCTCTTTGCCCAACAGACCCGTGGATAGCAACTACCATGAAGGGAAAAAATGGAAGGCAAGGGAGGAGAGGAGATGAACAACAAAACCTATAAAAATAAAATAAAAAAAGGACAAATTTGGATTGATGAGTACCAAATCTGCCTCTGCATGTTGTTGATGAGAATAGAGATGGTGGTCGCAAAGCAGAGGTAGGAGAGGGTGAGGGTGGGGTTTTGGGGTGGAGGTAGATGAGGATGGTGAGGTTCGTGGAGGGAGCAGATGGTGGTGATGGAGTTCACGAAGGGAGAAATGGTGGGGGTGGGTGGTGTGGTGAAGTGTGAGGGGTGGAGGAGTGTGAGAGAAAGCAAAATAGGAGAACTGGAGGAATAGTGAGGGTTTAAAAAAATAATTTAATATCTCAAAATTATATTTTATTATTAGAGTAAAAAAATTTACAAAATCAATATAACACACCATGCAATCTATCAAAAAGATGATTAAAATCTTAAATTAAGATCTCTTATTGAAGATTCCCTTTGACAATTGCCTCATTTACCTAAGCTCTCTCCCATGATTCTGTTTATTCTACATAGGAGATGGCACCAATCATGGAAATCTTTTTTGGGAAATGAAAGAAAAAATTCATGTAACTTTTACTTCT
The DNA here is from genome assembly GCF_004193775.1 of Glycine soja. Taxonomy (NCBI): domain Eukaryota; kingdom Viridiplantae; phylum Streptophyta; class Magnoliopsida; order Fabales; family Fabaceae; genus Glycine; species Glycine soja. The sequence goes on from NC_041005.1 coordinate 7,455,041, forward strand.
CTCCAATAATTGAAAGAATTTAGAGGGAAAATAGTTGAATTTAAGACATTTTGAAGGAAATGTTTTTTCTCAAATATTTGATTTGAGGGAACCAAATAACAACTTTACAAGAATAAGAATAATTTATTTTTTTCATCCAACTTCAATGACTAAAATATTCTTATTCTTTAAAAGATACAAAATAAATTATTTTATAAAATCCTTCCCCCCTTGTAAACCAAACAAATAGCTATTTACCTATTCGCCGTTAAAAATTGTTACTTTCCGTCTCAGAAAAAGAAAAAGAAAATAGTTACTTTCCCCCTTCTTCTCTTCTCAATTAATTTTTGATTAAGCATTAATGTTTAATCAAAATCTCATCCATCGGTTCCCTCCTCTCAATGGAACCAAACAACTTTTAATTATCTCAGAAGATTTCCCTTTTACCTTCCCTTGTGTTGAGCATCCTAATTTCTACCACAAACCAATGGAACGGAAAAATTGAATAGACATGCGCGAGCTTATATAGATCGTTATAGTTAATACGCAAAGCAAGGTGTTCCTGACTTGTTCGACATATTCTCTGCTGCTGAGATAATGGTAACCAAAATATAGAACACGAAAGAAATATCAAGATAAAAAGATGTACTTTGACGAAAATCTGCTTTAGATTCCTACTGTCAAGAATTTATGCCATATATACAGCAAAGAACGGTCAGTACATTTGAAATCCTTAAACTTATCCAACATGGTCATATCAACATCCATTGCGGGGCGAATACAAATCCTTCAAATTGCAGACTTGACCCCTTCGGTCATCAAGCTACCCAGCTATAGAACTTCAGGATTTGAAACAACATTTTGTTACTTTGGAAGGACAGCAGAAAGTTCCCGCACAACAAAATACTAACAGTTTTTCTGTACAGGTCGAAGTTCACGAAACATTAAGTCTTTATAGTTGATGTTATTATCACTAATGCTTTCTAAGATACTTTCCAACAGCCATAGTTTTGAGCTTCATACTGAGAGGCGAACGGGCTTACGTTATGAGAGGCACATAAATCAAAGGGCTGGAAAGAGTTACTTTAGCCTATTTTTTCTTGTAATTCCCCTGCCCCAGGCTCAACAGGAAGTCTGTAAATATGTGTTCATATTCTGGCATTTTGCCATACCCTGCAACAATTTTAAAACCAATACAGAAGTTTTAAACGAAAGTCATACAAAATTAGATGAACTATTAATATTTTTAATACCAATTTCAAAGGCAACTGTTAATATTCTCACAAGATTGAAGACTTAACATTGTGTTAACAAGTAAAAGAAAGTCATACAAATACCAGATAGGAAGGTGAAAGATTTTTTTTTTTTTTTTTTTGAGATGATGATGGGAAGGTGAGAGGATTATATGTCAACTCAAAGTAGAATATCAAAAGAAATTTTTATAAACGAACTCTTCTGACATATACTCTTGTCAACACAGGTGAAATCTCATTGGGCATACCAAATAACCTGGCATACTCTCTATTAGTGTGATATGGGATTTAAGTAAACAAGATCTTCAATATATCGTCTTACCAGGGAAGTAGTTTATGTCAATGACGTAAAAGTGATCTCTTGTTCCATACTCACGGATAATATCCAGGTTGAATAGGCGAAGACCCTAGAAATAAGAATATGACAAAGAAGCATAATTATAGTCCTTGTATCAATAACATGACACCTTGAACCAAAGAATGAGCTAGTTACCAATCGCCATCGAAGCTCCTTAGCCAGTTTCTCTAGTAAAGGTCTTGGAGGAAGCTCTGCAAGGAGAAAAATGATGAAGAAAATGAGGAGACTAAAAGACAGTGAATCATGAAGGACTGACAAACAGCAGAAGAACCCATACTGCAAACCCTTTCTATAACCATCCATAAGTGAATGCACTAATAACCTAATCAGTTGAGCTTACATTTCCAATTGTCAAAGTTGGATCACCACCCACCAACCCATATATTATAGGCAGGACAAAATAGAGATTTGTTTAAAATTGAAATATATAGTCAAACAAGTTATGAAATAGCAATTTGTTTAAAATAGATTGACACAAAATGATAGTATGAGAACTATGACAAGAAACTAAAAGTGTTTTTGAATTAATGAGATTATCAACCCAGGAGAACCAACCAGGAACTAGTTTTTCTTATGTTTGTGAATGGCAGGGACAGGACCTGGTTTCTAAGGATGCTATTTTCCCCTTCCCGAGGGGGGAGAATGAGAAAACCTGTTTTAAGTTTGAAAAAGTAAAGGTCTATAGAAAGCTTTTGGTCAGGAATACAAACTTACCGGCAACAGTAGGATCCAGATCTGCATCATCCGCAGAAGCTGCAGCACAAGAAACCCTTGGAAAGCGATATATACCAGCATCTTTGGAGAGTTCCCAGTTGCTAACATCAGGTAACGAAAACCGCCTTACAACCTTTATAGCATCACCAACTATATAAACCTTGAAGAGAACACCTCCTACGCCAGAAATAAAATAGCATGTGTATCATGATTGGCTCCTAGACATTTAAGAGTAAAAAATGTATAAATAGGCAGCAATTGCTTACCATGGTTGACAAACTCCTGGAGCACAAGAGGAGGTTCAAGATTTTGAAGGGAAAAATGCTCATAAGCAAGGGATAATTCATGGGACTTTGCACTTCCATCGGCAACTAGTGGCTTTGCAACTAAAATGATTTTGAAGTTGCAAACATAAGAAGGAAAGTTCAAATTAAGCATTACCAAATTAAGTAATCTGATCAGACACAAAATAAGATGGGATTACCATGCCTATTTTCATAAGTTCTAATGACTTTGCCTCAAAAACACAACCCTCGTAACAATAAATGTCCATGCGTCCATGCTCTGAGAAATCGCATAACCGCAGCATCTAAAAGTAGTTGAAAAACCAACATATACATACCAAGGGGTAAAGTCAAGCCAGCTTTGTTGACCAACTCTGGGATGGCTAATGCGTCTCTCTTGATAACTAATTGCCGAGGAACACCAACAGTGCCTGCATGGATAATTAATATGATAAAATTCATTAGCTATTAATAACTCAACATGGTTGAACGTACAGCATCACTGAGTAGTAACTTATAATCAAGGTGGAGAGCCAAAAATTACCATAGGAATCAGAAAGGTTCATATCCGCAACAGCCTGAAGCATATACTGCCGGTTGCGTAAATGTTGTATGGCATCTGGAGGATCCAGAACAGTAACTTCCGGATGTGACAGCCTATAATCCTAAAATATATACAGGAGTTAGAAACTAAGAAAAAGAGGTTACCAGTTCTCTGGATATTATAAAATTACATAGAATAAACTGCAAATAAATCCAAGCAGGATCCAAAATTGCTTTTCTCCTAAAGAATAACACACTGCAATAAAATCTGAGTATAGAACATAGAGGGCATCTTGTTTCCACTCTCATTCATAGAATCATGAATTTTAATATATAATCATGAAATAGTGACTTAAGCAAATTACTAAGAAGACCTAACAGAATGAATTTATAACTTTTAATTTGACTAAGATATCAGGGAAATGGGTCCCCATCTATATTGTAAATAGGAAAGTACCAATTCATACAAGTCCCACAACAACTACTCTGTAAACTATGGGTTGAATTTTAAGCATAAATGATATTTGAACCAAAATAGAAAGCATATCATCCAGAAAATCAAGCTTTGAGGAAAATGATAAAAGACCTACTTGCAACAAATCAGTAAAGTTAAAATGTTAATGCAAAACTCTTGCATCTGTCAGCTTTTCTAATATAAGAGTTTTCTATATTGCAGGTATACTTCTCAAAATTCCAACATAAAAGACAAAGATCAAAATACAGAATCATTTAATTAGTAACGAGAGCACAGCAGGAAAAGTAGCTATTATTCAGGTAATTATTATGGAAGATTGTCGTTTCTTTCAATCAGATGCAGAACTTGCTATAAACTCATATAATTAGTAGTAGACTTGTAGACACAATATTTTGGAGGGTACAGCAAATCTGTGTTTACAGTACAGTTGAGGAGTATTATCATAGATCGGGAAGCATTATTATCAAATGAAATGCATGAGATAGTCACCACAATTTATGTCCATTGATCAGAAAAGTTAGAGTAGTAACTTGCAAAGTTAGGTCACTATAATTCCTATATCCCGTTAAGAAGTACAGCAAACACTACAGCATAAAAGATTGCAATATAAGAAGCTAAGAACGCAACTAATAAAGTGGTAAGTCATCTTTCTCTTATAACCAGCCACAAGTCTATCCTTGCACCCAGGAGAAATGAACCTACTTAATCGAGTTCAAAAGGAAAAATCTTTTGAAGAGATTTGCCAAATAAAACCTGACAAAATCAGCTAGAAGGCCATGAAAGTAGTAACATCCTCCCTTGCAGGAACCTTGAGGCCTCGACCTCAACTACTGTTTAATGAGAGATAGGAATAATCACTCTGCAAATTATGCCAGGCAGCAAGTTAAAAAAGCTAGTCGTTGACCAGCCTTTCCAATGTTTTCTTTTTTTTTCATCCCAGTTAGAATCAAAAGCATAGACACAACACAAGCAGCAAGCATATAATTATTATGATTGGATTGATCAACACACTAAAAACACGTGCTGAAAAAGGGGTGGGTGGGTGGACCAACCTCAAGAGCCTGGCGCCACTCTTTCCCTGATAACTGCATTTTCCAAGAAAAAAAATGGAAGAATCAGTCGCAATTAAACAGAACAAGTATCATTAGAGCATGTGACATGGAACTGCAAACAGTTAACACAATATATTGAATGATTTATGAGTTAACAGTGGGTAACAAGCAGTATTGAAGTAATTTTGAGAGAGAGAACGAGGAAACTCAGGGCAGCGGAAATTATAACCTTATGCAAGACAATATCAAAAGGACCTTGATCTGAAAGAGGCCTATTATGGTCAATAGCCACGAATAGTATTCCCTTGTTCCTGCACGAAAATTCGTAAAAATTGAACTCAGTAACAAACCGAGTACCGGAACACGGTCACAGTTACAAAGTAAAATGACAACTCAACATTATTGAACCATAAAATCAGGGACGACACTAGAAAACAAAGAAGGTATTCAGAATTTGTGAGGCTGTAAGGCAAATCAACGTTTCCATCAACAAAACTTTTATGTTTATCAGAAAGAGCACGGGTTCCTATAATTCCCGAAAAAACAAGAACAAAAATGGTAAAATATCTTCCCATTCTCAACACAGATTCTCTGAGTATCACATATATTTTCTTTCGCTTTCTCGCCAGCCTAATGAAAACGACGCGTGTTGGAAGAACCTCGTTAATTGAAATTGAAAATTGAAAACAACCATACATGAAAATTCTCTCGTCCAAATAGAAACGATCTCGGTTAATTATTATTTTTCTTCGAAAAAGAAATTAAGATCGGAACAAGATATGATGAATTTAATTTAATTAGCGGTTTTGGTTTGCGATTATGAAAGGAATGGCGTGTTGAATTACCTAGCTAAACCTTCAAGCTTAGGCTGCAAAAAGCTCTTAATCTTTTTAGTGGTAAGAGCGTAACCAACCACAACGACTCTCTTGGGCGAAGAAAAGCCCGCATTCACGACGGGACACCAATGATTTTGGGCCACGGTTACATCATTCTCTATCATCACTTCCTCTTTCTCACAAACGTCATCGTTTTTACACGGCAAGTCCTCCCTCAACCTCATACTCTCTCGCCTCACCGAAAACCTAACCCTAACCCTAACCCTAGCGAGCCTAAAGTTTAAAGAGAAAGAAGAAGGCGAAATCGGTGTTGTCTAAGGGGAGATTCGAAACGAAAAGGGGGGAAATGCTTGGCTGAGAAAGAAGAGAGATTTGGAATTGCAGAGAGACTGGGAGTGAACATGAAAAGAAGAGGGACCGCAACGGGGGTATATATAGAGAGAGGGATTGTGTGATGCTGAGCAGTAGAAAACTGAAGATAGTACTAACGATGTTGAAATGAAATTTTGATCATTCCACGCGTTAGAATCACGCTGCGCTTCTTGTGTTATGGCCTGTGGGGCTGACCCTGTGAGTGAGTGAGTGAGTGAGAATTATTATTGCACTTTATCCGGACTCTATTGTTTTTATTTCTATCCACTTTAATTTAGCTTATATTTATTGAAGTTTAAATTTTTTAATCAACTATATTCAGTTTTAAGAGTTGAATTTTACTTTATTTGAAATAATTTAGTATGCACGGGTAAATTTTCAGGAACAAATTTTTTTATTATATAAAAAATTAAATCAATAATTTAATTATTTTTTTATAATATTGAAAAAAAATTAAAATCAATTCAAATGTTCATGATATAGGACTTATTTGTTAATAGTAAGAAAAAAGAGCTATCAAAAAATTAAAAAATAATAAAAGATAATTGAATATCATCAATATTTAATACAACTATAAAATTAAGTATGACAATATTATTCTCCTGAAGTCAAAGAAGTTTATATAAATAAATTAGCATTGTTTTGAAGTCGAATCGGATTAACCGGTTTGATCGAAAGAACACAGGGCATGTTTCCCATTTAATTTTTTTCCAAAAATTGATGGGTCTTTAAATTGGCTCAAAACCATTGAATCGGTCGAAAATTGGTGGGTTAACCAATTTCGCTTAAAACTTTAAAAAAAACTTTCGAAACAACGGGATTTTGATTTTTTAAAAAAGTATTATAACTTATGACATTTTAAGTAAAATTTATTTTTTATTATTATTAATTTTTATACACATCATGATTTTTTTCAATACTAGGATATTGTATTAAAATGTTTAAAAAATATTTTTATTAAAATGGATTCGATTCCATTCATCAGTTCACCCCGAGTACTTCTACCGATTTTAAGAACATTATAAATCAAGGTACATAACAAAATCTAAATGAAATAATAACTAAAATTTTATCAAAAATAAATTATACATTATTTCATTGTAATCACTTTTATGAAGATCCTTAATTTAACATTTTATAAAAAAAAAAAGGAAAACAAAATTAAGGGAATGAATGGAAAAATATAATTTTAATAACACATACTCAAACGATTAGAAGTTAGTAAAAAATCATATTCACGTTAATTTGTGTTAAAATTGTTAATTGTATTAGTTTTTTATTGTAATATATTAATAATATATATAGTTATTTTAATCTTTTTCTATAACATATGCGTACTTGTTAATTTATTTAAGATTTAACTATATTATCTGACATACAAATATAAGTCTATAACTTATTTAAAAACAATTTACCAGTTAATTTATTTACATGTTTAATACAAAAATCTTGATAAAATTTTATGTATTAAAAAATAATTAAAACCTTTTTTCCAGTAAAAAAAAAAATTCAAACCTTAAAAAAGGACTTGCCTTAACTAAATAGCCCTATACATTACCAAACTTATGTTGCACCGGAAACTTCAAATCAATCTCACAAACTAAAATATATACTAGTATTTTTAAAGAATAAAAATTATAGTTTTTAAGATTGTAAGTATCTATTACTCCATACTTTTTTATATAACTAAGAGCAATTAAAACATTAATTTTTTTATAAGTATTGTCCTCAAACCAGATAATTGTCGGTCCTTTTTTATTATAAAAAAGCAATTTAACTTCTTTGAAACGAGAATGCGTATTTATGAGGATAAAGTAATTACATTTTACAGTTTTTGATTAAAAAATAATTGTCTAACGTTTTTAACAACTTTATTATTTATAATTAAATATACATAAATTTTAATTAACAACAATAACTAGTTTTGATTACCCCTTGTACTTTAGAGGACTTGAATAAATAAATAAAGCACACTCCTTTCAATGAATCAATGAAGAATATATATATATATATATATAAACTTAGCACATTGGTTAGAATGTCAACGTCAGAATATTTTGACAGTGTAAATATTTTTTATATTATTATTTAGTCATAAGTAATTAATAATAATTAGATTTTGTAATGATTATTTTAAAAGTTATGTTTGAAGAATTTTTTAATTTAATTAATTGATTACTTGTTTTTTTTTACATTAATAAAAATAAAAAAATAAACTCTCAAATAGTTTTAAAAAATCCCAATTATAATTAAATAATAAAAAATATATACTATATAATATTATAAGTGTGTATATCATTATTTCAAGAATGATCACTAAAAAAGAAGATAGGCCAAAACCATGGGAGATTCCCATTATTATCTATCCAGAAAAGCACGAGCATAAGCATATTAATCCGTAACGGAATGTTCCGCACCAAAATTAGTTGATTTCAGAAAGTTTTTAAATTGTTAGTTTTTCTTTATTCATCGAATTTCTCTGTACATGCAGCAAATCATAAGAATAAATGCAATAGTAACTTAGTAAGAAGTGTCTGGTTGCGATAAAGATACGTGATTCAATAATTAAATTAAGGATAGATGTTATTTTTGTTTTATTTTGTTACATTAAGTTTTAAAAATTTATTTTGATTTTTTATATTTTCAATTTATATTTTTGAAATTTTTATTTTTATCATTTCTTCGTTGACAAATATTAGTATGTCGTTAATTTTAAATTAATTAATTTAAAATAATAACATGTAAGACGCTGGTGTTTTTTTAAAATGGATTCAACTATTTACTTTTCTAATCTTCATCATCGTCTTCTGCAAATACATTTTACTCAAATTTATTGTCTCATTAACATTGCCGTCATCATCAACAAATTAATCAGATTTACAATATTCATCCATCAAACAACACTATTGTATCATCCCATAATCACATCGCGATCTAGCACCAACATAGATCATAAAGATTAGGTCCCAATAATAAAGAAAAGCTTAATATCTAATGTTGTGATAATGATTTTGGATCTTATTTCGATTTTTAGTTGCACTATTTTAAATTAATTATTTAAAAATTAATAGACCACTAATATTTACTAACGAAAATTAAAAGAAAAGAATACATTAAAACTTAAAAAGATATAAGGAATCAAAATAAATTTTTTAAAACTTAATATATTTAAATAAAAAAAATACTAAAATATAATAAACTAAATTTAACCTTAAATAAAAAAAAAAAGATACATGGTTTAATATTTGAATGAGAGAACATTACTTTAGAAATGGGTTTTTTTTTAAGTTTTAATTATCGCATGAAGACTAACGGATGTTAGAGAGGAAATGGAACTACTCTATATTTTATCTATTAAAGTATTTTTTTTTCTCTTTTTTGATAATAAAAACAAGAAATAGAAAAAAAAATCTATTTACCTTGCAACTTGCAAGCCTAAAAGATTTGAAGTATAAATTTCATATAGAAAGAATAGTACTATAACTTTATCCCTTTCAATTTACTTACTTGTAACAAATTCGAGTATTAAATAAGCATCCATATCAAATAACCAAAGAAAAAGTTTTGTTATCTTTAATAATTATGTCTACCTAGAACAAAATTTACTTGTATTATAATATATATATTTGATTAAAAAAACATGTGAATGGAATTGAAATTATTAATTTTCAGTATAATATGACTCAAATAAAAAAGTTTAGTCATTAAGACCGGCTTAGTAGTAAAAAGTTTGAGTAATTAAGTTATTATTATTTGGTTAAAATGTATTTTTTTTCTTTTTAATTTTTATCTGATTTTGATTTCCTATTTTTCCCTTAATTTTGGCTTAGTAGTACAATTTTGACCAAATTTTTAATTTTGCATATATTAATTTATGTATTTGTTATATTTTAATTAATTAAACTATTTTTATGGTGCTTAAAATAAATGTTAGATCTAGAATTCAATTAAACCAAAAGAAATAAATTAAAACATGCAAAATTAATTATTAGACCAAAATACAATTTTTCTAAAATAAAATACCAAAATCACAGAAAATTTAGGGAAAAGATGATGGTGCCCTAGTTCAATATTGGAAAAGTCTTGGGACTCAAAAAAATATTCACAGACGTACTTACGTTTATCCCACTAAAAAAACATACAATTGAGTAGGCATTATATTTTCGTTATGTTACTGGTTAAAGTATATTAATTATAATATTAATAATAATAGAATAAATGACATAAATTATGTAATGATTAAAATAAATGTTGTAGTATAAAAAATATTTTTAAAATAAACATATCATCAATATCTTGAAGTATGTTGTTAAAATAATAAAATAAATATTGTAAACAGCCTAATAGTTAAATAGCTAGTGTATTATATAAGTATCTACAAATAATAAAAAAAAAAAACCTCATTGTAAACAAGTGGGAGAATATAAAAAAAATGAATAATAAAACTCTACCTATGTAAAAAAATTCGAAGAAAAATTAATAATTTCTATAGAATAAAAGAAAAAGAAAATATAAAAAAATTAAAAATTAGTGTTTTAAAGAAGTATTTGAAAAAGAGTGTCAAAAAGAATTGCAAACTACTACTAAAAGAAATAGTGACTCAATATTCGCAATTCATATGTTAACATTTTTTTTGTTTTTGAGATTTTGAGTATCTTTTATGGGATATAAATTCAGTGGCGGGCAGACCTAGGGTGCTCCGCGGGTGTGCACTTACCTCTCTTATTTTTTAAAATTCATTAAATTTGTAAATAAAATTTTATATTTTTATATTATTTTATTTATATTTATATAATTAAACCCACTGATTTTATTTTTTATATTTTGTACCCACTAATTTAGGATCTTGATCCATCACGGGATATAATGTTATTTGAATCATAAATGATTATTATGGATAATAAACTGTTATTTTGAATAATCAACATAACTTTATGTGTAAAACTAAAACGTGAATTTTTTAATTAAGTTAAAACAATCTGATATGAATTTATGTATACGCTTGATCAAGTTAATACTTCACTGTGTACATTTATCACACAGTGAGAACTTTTATGTAAAATTATACTATTTTTTGTCTACATTATGTGAAATTATATCAAGTAAAATATATTAATATCATATTAAAAATTAATTATATACTAACTAAATAAAATGAATAAAGTTTAACAAAACTACTTACGAAAATGAAAAATACAAATATGTGTTGTCAATTTTTTTATTTATTGTTTTTTAGTTTATGATTGACTATAAAAGATTTGTGATAAGTTCCACATAAAAAGAATTGTAGTATTACTGTAAAGCAATTTTTAATAGATAGATTTTTCTAAAAGATTGATAGCACACAGTATGGAGCTAAGTGCATAATATAATAAATGAAATCAAAATAGATATTTTTATGTACGGACACAAAAGTTGTAGTGTTTCTCAATGGCCATCGCAATCGTATACAAAATGACCCTGCATCTAAATTTTCGTTGTTTGTTTGTGGTGGACCGTAGATAAGAACTTGAATAAAGAATAGTTAATTTGTTACAAAAACCACCTATATTATATAATGAATGATTAAAAATATTAAAAAAAGACATTGGCCATTGCATAAAGAAACCTTAAAAAAAAAAAAGAGGACCATACTACTGGTAAAGAGAATCGCTATTTTCTAAGGAGAAGATTCTAAAGCTCCTGCTGAAGGAGTGTGGCCATTTGCAAACATGAAGCACGTACGCGACGAACCACAAATCATAAATACTCAAAAAGGTTATATATGCATGCTTACCCCAACAGGATAAGCACTCCCTTATAGATTATTATATACGAGCATTATGCAAGTATATACTATATATATATTATCTTCAGCAATTTTGTAATATTGTGTTTTTAGTTAGTTAATTATAATAATATAATGTGTCTGTTGCCTTTGAAAATAAATAAATAAATTATAATGTGTCTATCCGTAAACACATAACAAAGGCAACTCTTGGAGGATTTCATATTCATAATTTGCACAGTTGGCAGATCCTAGTCAAATATTGTAAGCTACTACCTAATAACTATAGAATAGAAATGGAATAATAATAGAAGCGAAAAGCTCAGACAGGGATATGCAAATATGGGTACATAGATTTGTTTAGCGAAATTGGCCTTCGGAGATGTCTTCAAAACTTGCAGGAGAACGTTGTTGAAAAACATGGCACAAGGGGATGTTTGGTTGAAACGTTATTGTTTTAAGGTGTGGTCTACTGGTCATCGTTGTTTGTTTGGGACCAGCTGTTGTATCAGAGAGTTTAACATATTAAATTATAAATTTAATATATTGCTTAAATTCATAAGTAATATTAGTGCATTTAAAATTACAATTTAGTCCTCTCATCTATCCTTATGCAAAAACATCAAAAAGTGCCTAGTTGATTGAATTATTAAAAGTGCTTAGTGACATTAGCTAATAATTAGTTTGTTGAGGACACATCCGGCCAGAAATGTATTAAAGGAAGTCGATTTTTTTACACAATTATCTAAATACTTAAATTTTACTAAATGTTTATTTAATACATAATGAGTTTTATAAAAATATTTATTATTAATTTTATGTGTAAAATTAGATATATGATTCACTACTAAAAGAAAATTGAACAAACATCAACTTGAAACTTTAATTTTCTTATTCATTTTTCTCTATTAATATTCTTTTTTAATTTGTTCTTCTTCTCTTATATATTAATTAAGGGTTTTGAAGAAGGGGAGACCAAGACTTCTGCTTGCAAAAAAAAAAAAAAATCTTTCGCAAAATTTAAATTCAAAAATTTATTCAAAAGAAACAAAACTTCTTATCACTCTCTCACACACACAAAAATAATTTATCACTAAAATCAAATTATGCTTAGACTAGCTTTTTTTTGTCAAAAACAATGTTAAAGTATCAAACATAATATTTGAATATTTAATAATCAACAAATATCAATATATTTTTAAATTAATATATCATTTAAAAATAATATTACTATAATTTTGAAACAAAGTCAGTATTATATAGTTTGTACAAATTAGGTGATATAGATGTTTTATTGATTATAAATATAATATTAATTTGCACATAAAATTTTAATATATATGGATAGAGATATACAATTAAATGCATGTAAAAACGTATACAACTATTTGACATTAATTTATTATTAATCTAATAGTAATATTTTTACGATTTTTTTATCCATAAATATTAATTGATAGGTTATTAGTTTTTGTTAATGACAAATTTGACTCATAATTTCTCCCGTCCTTCTTTTTTCTCCATCAAACCAATCTTATCTCTATATTTTCATAATATATAACATGAAATTGTTAATATTTTGATATTAATTCAGTATTCCAGTTTTAATATCAACGTGATCACTTTATAAATAAGTGATTAGTAAGTATTTGTATAAATATTCTTTGAACTTTTCTATAGAAATGTTTTATCTTTCGATTTTTTTTCATCGACAAATAAAATAGACAGTATATTACAGGAACGGATTTGTAAAAAGGTGCTACCTATATCTTCCAGTTCAAATTACACCTATACCATAATAAAAAGGTATAAATATGAAATAACCTAAATAAGAGGTGAGTCTCGGCCGAAACTTAATTTATCAAAACTTTTCTGTATTATAAAATATATTAAATTAATGTTAAACTTTGATAGTACATTTCATACAATGATTCTTTTATATTAATTATGCTTTATACGTGGAGAGATGTGGATAAGCACGTTTTACATAACAAGACATATTGTTAATAATTACTGTGAGACTCAACAAATGAAATGTTGAGAAAGTGCAAAAGTGACCTAGATGCATGGAAAGTATGAGTTGTTCATATGGGAGTAAAGCTTGAATAGAAGTCATTCTAAATAACAAAAATCACAAAGTCGTAAAAGAAGTTTGTCGTTCTTTAAGCAAACATCAATTCATTAGATTGAAGAAAATTTTTGACATTCCAAGATTTGTCGTCATATATTTTCTAGTGAACATTTTTTTTAACAGGATGAGCTAGTGATCATCAGAAAAATTGTATTTGGAAAACTTTGATAGTACCTTTCATATAATGCTATCAAAATTTAGAGATGTTATTAACGGATTCGATTAATTCGAGCTTAATATAAAAATTGGGTTGATTTGATTTAAGTTTTGAACTTTTTTTAGTTAATCCAAATTATACCAATCTGATTAAAAATTGATTTAGTTTGACGCATCAAGTTATGAAAAAAATTATGTTTTTCCAAATTTCTATCTTTACTTATTATCTATTATATATAAAATTTTAATTTTATGTTAATGAAAGGTAAAAAAAATAGTTATTGTTATTTGATGATTCATTATTTATTTTAGGATTAAATAATTTTTTAGTCAACGTGAAATTTCAAATTTTGAGTTCTATTTTTTCTTTTTTTTAAAAAATGTTCATTTTTAGTTTGCCATTTATTTTTATTCCTCATAATTAGTTTTAATTTTTTCTCTTTTGTTTCTCATTTTCAGTCCCCCCTCGTGGACTAATTAATTATTAACAATAAAAAATAGTCAATGGATTAAATAGGAAATTGTTTTTAGAAAAATTAAAACTCAAAATCTGAAATTCGACCCGGACTAAAAACTTATTTAACCTTTTATTCTATTTAATATTTATTTTCTAGAATTATCACCTTTCATATCTTATTCATCAATTTCTTTACACAAAATATGATTAAAAAAATTATAATAAATATGATCAAATTAAGACATTTAGTAACACTAGATAAAATTATAATAATATCAAATTGAATATTAAATAAATAAAAAATAAAAAATAAAAATAAAAGGAAAATCTAAGTACTAAAATCTAAAATGTATCAATTTAAAATTTAAAAAATAATTAATTGAGTCATCATCAACTTTTTTTTAATTAGATTGAAAAAAAAATCGAGAATTGAACCAATTGCAATTGTTGCATAAGCACTTGTAAAACGTTTCATTTTACAAATTTAAAAAATTAAGAAACAAAATAAGATTAAAATTAAAATAAAATATTTAAAAGTAACTATTTTTTATAAAAAAAATAACATGATATACCATAAAAATATTATAAATATAAAATCACTAAATTATTATTTTCCTATTTTTTATCGTAAAAACCAAAAGGAAATTAAGAATCATAAAAATGTAAAAAAAAAATAGGAATATCTTTTGAATCATGAAATTAGTTGAATGAATTATAATATTTTCTTGAGATTATAAAGTACTTGTAAAAAGTATCAATTTGTTTTATTTCATTATTTCTTGATAGTCTTATGGACTTTGATTTATCTCATCGGGAGATGTGTTAATTAATTTGGACAAATTCAATATATATCCATCTCTATATGAATGTTTTAGCCTAGGAAAGAAAGCCAACAAAACTTTAGATTAAGCCAGAAAAAAAAAAAAGCGGAAGAATAAAAATGTTATGCGGCGAAGGAATTGAAAAAAATAAAATAAAAATAAAAAAAAGAATCTGGAATGCTCAATGGTGGGTTTCAAAAGTTGGCACTTCTAAAAGTAGCGTCTAAGCACTTGTTAATTAGCTACTCCCTACAACTTATTACAATAAGCTCAAAAAATCTTATGGATCAGTATGAGATCTTTTTATAGACCTTCCCAAACACTCATATAAGCACTTATAGCACAAGATAAGTCTCAATAAGTTGTTAATAAACTCTTCCAAGCGGGACCTAAAAGACAAATCATTTTCCTTTTTTTTTTTCTCTCTCAAATAACGTTTATGACTCATAGAGTTGGACTGAGAAACTTTTGACAGGTTTGACTTGAATAATTAAACATTATGTAAATTAATAAATTTACATAAATTTATATGTAAATTATTTATATAAACTATTTTATGTAAATTTATTTATATTTATAAGTAATACAAATTTTTATTTTAATTATAAAAAATAATTTTTTTTTTATTTTTTAGATTATTTAAATATTATTTTAAATTTACATAATTTGTATAATTACATAAAATATTTTTAAGAATAATATATATATTAGTTTATGTAATTTTTTTAAAATAACAAGAACAAATTAATATATAAAAAATTATTAATTTATATTAAAACAAAATTTTATAATAAAAAAATATATGTAAAATTAAATATTATTTTATTTTAGTTTATAAATTTTTATAATTTAAAAAAAAATAAGTCTTGACTAGTGATACATGTAAAATAGTGTTTGCAAAATTGATTAAATAAAACAAGTGTGTTAATAATTTATTACTTTATTTTTAAATAAAATTTCACGAGTTTAACTTCTATTAAGATTATTGAATTTTTTTTACTGCATCTGCTTTTTTTTTTTTTTTGAACAAACGTGGTTATTAACTTATTATCACATAAAATTAGCATAATTTATATGGTATAGATAGTCAAAGCTATTTCTAGTTGGGATATGGGTAAGAGGGAATTTGAATCCGAATCTTCACCTTATGGCCTAATGGGTGCCCCCATCAAACCATTTTTGCAGCGTCTCTATGAATTTTCTATAATTGCTATTAATCATTAAGTTTATATATCAATAATTTTAAGAAAAAAATTAACAATATATTCTTTGCCACACTCTCTTTAACATACTTTTTACTGTTTCCAACAGTACTTTACTTTTTTTTTTGGGTACAAATTTCCAACATTACTTTGACACAACGGGAAAATTATTCAGAATATATAATCCATATGTCAACTACATAATTAAATTTTTAACATAAATTTAATTTTTTGATTTTTTTCCATTTTAATCTAACCATATCTCCTTTGTTCTTCAAGAGGACAATCAAATATTCAGTTATGCTATTATTCTAGAAGCTAGCGTTTAAGTGCTTTTTAGTTTTGATACGTTAACTAACGTTGACCCTGCCCGATTGCATGTGACGAGGAATATGTGCGATTGAATCCATCTTCTGTTGCAACTTCGTTTCCAATATGGTTACGTCATTTTCTATAAACAGATTATAGCTTGACAAGAAGAAAAAGTGGAGACTTTTTGAAAGGGGAACTCACTGACTACTGTCTACTAGTAATGAAACTGTGGCAATTAATGTATAAATTATAAAATACTACCCTTTTGTTTCATAAATTTGACTGGTCTCCTCTTGCCACACTAAGCCATAATTTAATTAGAAGTCAACGTTAGTGAACCTATTGATTACTTGTAAACCAATCAAGTCTAAGGTTAAATTTGGGTAAAACCAACCATTACACTTAACATCTTTAGATCTACATATTAACTGGAGCCATAGATTGATTCAATTCAACACGAGATATGCATATTGTGGTATTTCTGCATGTCACTACTACAAAAATAAAAATATATTTCTATATCGATTCTACATCATATTCTAAGACAATTTAATATAATCATCTTAAATCATATGTCGTAAAATATAACTTTTTTATAGTGTGTAACTAGCTTGCGTCATATTGAAACAATTGAGGTGCACCTCAAAAAATATAATTAATCACTTATGGTCCACATACTGTTAAAAGGGTCAGGTGTACATTTATTCGATTACTAGTATTTTGATGAGTAACATTGGTTTAAGCATTTCTTTTTTCCCAATACCTATTGGTCCCTTCTCCATTGTTCAAGTCCTTGGAAGAGTAGTAGTAATTCTAACGTTGGAGTCTAGGTTTATTGTCAACTCGTACTCGGGGTATGATGCTGCTACTCAAGAAAATGATGGTAAGATTTTAAAAACTTTGTAATTTTCCCTTTATTTTATATGCTTATGTGTTTTATCATAATTTCAATCCTTGATTTTTAATCAATGTTAATATATATATATATATATATATATATATATATATATATATATATATATTCTGTCAATTTGTTTCTTATTTTCCTCATTGTGTTTGGTGCTTTCCACCCATATTTTTGGGTTCCATCAAAAGTCAAAGCCCTAAAAACTGGCATGGCTGATGACGAAGGGGTGAAGTAAAGGGAACAATATATTCTCTGGACCGAAAAAGGGAAGGGGGTAGACATTCTGGAAGATTTTCATTTTGAAAAAGAAAACAAAGGGAACCCCGTGTTTGTATTTTGAAAAAGGGAAGGGGATCAGAAGAAAATAAAAAGGATTTTTGTAAAATAATATTGGCTATTTCTATGTCACATTAATATTCATCCTAAGCTTGTTTTGTTTGATTTTCTATTTCTTTTTCCATGCTTTTCAATCATCATCTTATATTTATTTTTTCTGAACGGAAATTTTAATGTTAAAAGTAAGAACGTGCTTATTGATACTTTAGCATATATCTATTCACATTCCTCTTTTTTCTTTATATTTTTCAACTTTCTAATTTTATTTTTGTTAAGTTTTTATTCGCAACAGAAATGGAAGTCAATATATATATATATATATATATATATATATATATATATATACTCATTACCTTTTATTTTTATTTGATTTTTTCAACACTTAAATTGTTTAAAATTTTAAATAAAATTGAAATTAATAAGTTTATTTCTCTTATATCATATAAATTATTAATTGTAGAGAATAAAATATTTTTTTACACAAAAAATATCAACAATTATGGTGTAATATTTATATTTAATACATATATATACATATATAAATATTTTTTCTACTTTAACTTTTATGATATAGTAATTAAATGAAATGTTTATTTAGTAGACATGTCAATTTGTTATTCAATCAAATCATTTCATCATAATTATAAGTATTTTATTTTATGCAAATACAAAAGTAGGTATTTGTGTTTATTTATTATATGTTTATACTATTTTTTAAGTTTTATATACGATGTATGAAAGCTTGTGCTTAAAAGGAAAACTTAAATAAAGATAACTTTCATTTCACATGTTAGGTGTAGCTGGTGTATTCGGCGGCTCCTGTATAAGGATAAGGGGCGAAAAGTAATCAAATAGAAATTAAACTAAGAAGGCAAAGTGTGAATGTGTTAAATCGTCAATAATCTCACTTCAACCATTCAACACAGATACATAAGATTATTTCAGCCTAATCGATAATTTTTAATTTAAATATAAGTATATAATTGTATTAAATATTCAAAAAGAAAATTTTGTTACACAATCATATTACAATCAAATAAAATTGTGTCTCCGGGTAGAGATACATATAGTCCCTACTCAAAAAATCCCATTTCAAAAGTAAATAAGGCAAATTACTAATGTTGAAAAGTTTTGTAATCATGAAATATGTCGCTTCCTTACTAGACCTGACAGGTCATTTAATATATTATTATCAAATTGTTTGAGGCCTATGAGAAATTGCTTAAGTGATCTTAACTTTTTTAAAATTCTAATACTTCACTAATTTTAGTATAAACCAAGGTTTAGATATCTCATTAAAGACCAGTACTGTATAGTTGATCTTATATTGTATTCACAGCACTATGCTGAATTATCAGTTTTTATATGTAAGAATTGCAAAGTTTCACCTTAAAGAACAAAGTTCCAAATATTCTGGCGAGTAGCACACTAGCATGTGACGAAAATGGTGGGCTACCCTGAGTGATATTGCGGGACAAAGTTCCAACTTTTTGGCGTATAATGGCCATGAATGAGAAACGTGCAATGATGTCGATGGAAAACAAAAATTGATTTAGATATACTAGTGGACTTAACTGCTACTGGGTCACCTGGTTTTGTTCTATTCTATCTATCATTCTGATTCGACACTCCTCCTCACTGTAGAAAAGAAAGGATTAGGGTAAAGAATATTCATACCAAAGAACACCCATAACTGAAGTCAACTGCAACTGCAAGTACTCTACATATATAATTTCCTTTTATGCTTGCTTTTCACTAATTCGATGCAATGCACTCAGAACCACCAAGTTTAAGTGGTTGCAGCATCTTAAAATAATCCTACTATTTGATTTTTCATATTCGAGTTTTGTATATGATGTCCTCCCAGACATGCCATTATCTTATGAACAGTTACCTAGTTTAATTATAAAATTCCAAACAGAGGAGTAACCAATTACATGACAAACAACTTTTTGCTGAAAATTGAACCTACAGGCTACAATTTTGTGGAGTTTTATCAGTTAGGGGCACAACACAGAGCTGTACACACCTGCACTTCTCTTTTGCTCTTGATACCAGCTGTATATATATTGGTGGTTTCTAATCTAACAGCAGCAAATTAGGCATATAATGATTGATAATGAATTTAAACCATCTCGATCTATAGTACAGGACTGTTTAAAATGCTTGAAGCATCAAACAGAACGATGGGTTGTACAAGTGAGATGCCAAATGCAATAAAACAATTCAAAGCAGAAAGAAACAAAAACACTCCAGCATAATTATTTTTTTTGGTTTCAAAGATGTTATGTACCTTTATAAATCACTTTTTGTAACAGATGCATTTGTTGTCATTTATGACCAAAGGTTGTATATAAATATCTACTCGATCTTAAATAAGATTTGAAATCTCACCTCAAGAGTATGGTACTTCTGTTTGTAAAAAAAAAAGGAGTACGGTACTTCTTTATTTGCACAAATTATAATTCACACTTATTTACAGGTTTTCTTTACGAGAAAATAGGGTATATATGAAAAGATTTTATTTTAGATGAACATCTAATCACAACTAAAATCTACATTAAGAGAATTGCTGATTTTAATTGGGGTTGGTAAACTTGGGTTACTAACTTACTATAACTACGCATGACAATAAAACCAGTACCCGTGGCATCCGTTCAAATCCATCTTGATTTTGACGAAAAATATTCAAGTTGACTGGATACGAGTTTAGGGATTACTCGATTTTTTTAATCAGGATCGGAATCGGGGTTAGGGACAGGGATGTCACTACCCGTCCCATACCCATTCCCGTACCCGCCCCGATGATGAAATTATTAAAATTTTATTAATTACTTGTTAATTTTTTTTTATAATTTTGACATAATTTAATATATTTTTCTTGATGATTTTTGTAGACAAATGCGTTACAAATACAAGTAGTTAAAAATAAATGTGTAACAATCAATGTTTTAAAATCAGATTTTTAATATAATTTTTTTACAAAAAAAATTACAAATCTAAACCAAGGAGGAGGATACCCGATATCCGATGGGTACGGGGATGGGTAACAAATTTTAACCCGTCAGGTATCGGATACGGATATATGTTGGAGAGTTGAAGTCGAGGACTGGGGAGACAATACCCATCCCTGTCATGCCCCGTTGCCATGTCTAACTATAATTGTTGGGAATGAATACAATTAATCGGGGTTATAATATTTAATTTTGGTCAAATACTTATAGTCCTGTACTATAGATCGAGTATCACTTGATGTTATAAAATTCAAAATAGTAATCAATATAATCAAGACTCAGGATTATTGGTCGATCGATTGTGGTGGTGGTGGTGATGGTGATGATTAGGACTGAAAATGAATCGAGCAAACCCAGCTTGACTCGACATGATAAGAAATGATTCAGCTTTGAGCTTGACTTGAGTTTGATACGGACTTTTATGTTCAGCTCGAACTCAATTCGATTCAAACTCATGAACAACTATGTTAGGCTCAACTCGTCAATTCAACTCGATTTAAAATTATAATTATTTTACATATATTTTTATCTTATGCAAAAATAAAATAAATATGAAATTAGTGAAAAAAATAATTATATCAATTTAATAATGATATAAAATATATTACTATATATATGTATATGTTAACTTTATAATTATTGTACATGCTTTTATTTATTCATTTAATACAAAAAAATGAAATTAACTATAAATAATTATAGGAATTCAGTAATGTAAAATATTTAATATATGCATAGATTGTTAGATAGATAAATCTAGATATAATTAATAGATAAATAACCATTTGAATCAAGTTATATGCATCTAGTTGAAGTTCTACTCATTTATTTAACGGGTTCAACTTCCAACTCAAGTTTGATTCATGAACCAAGTTCAACAAATCAATTGTGGAATCAAGTCTCGAATTATGTTCAAGTTGGTATGATTCATTATTAGCCTTAAATTGAGGATGATGATGTTGTATCTAACATTTTGGTTTTGTGTGGCTATATCTTTGTACTTATAATTTTAATTTAATTCTAATGTTAAGATTATTTATAGTTACATATCTATTATTTATCATACAAGCCTACATGAAAACCTTTTAAAGTATATAACTAATATAAGCCCAAAAGGCCCATACTAATTGTTTACCTGTAACCATACATCGTTTTGTTTTCATAGACACAAGGCCACACACATCTTAAGTTGTGAACTTCATTATCCCACTACTCTCATCCATGCCCTCTTTCTTCATCTTTTAAAGTATATAACTGATATAAGCCAAAAAGAACTCATTGATTGTTTAAGTGAAACCTAAAATCGTTTTGCCTACATGTAGATGCAACATTGCACACACATCTTGACCTGCGAGCTTCATTATCTCACCGCCCCCTTCCTCCCTCTTTTTTTTTTTTTTAATTTCATGTTCCTATCTTTTCAAATATGGAAGACATAACACAATGTGCATCTGGTTGCCAAGATCTTCATGCTTATTAATCTTATCTCCTGCAAAGATTTAGTTTTTGTCTTTTTTTCTTCTTCATTTTTTTCTTATTAATTTATTGTGTTTTCTCAACACCCCAACCACTAAGTTACCATCAAGTTGTCGAGTTTTACCAATCCAGTATGGTTTTCATCCAGTTTAACTACATCAGTTCTTGCTTGCTATCATATTGGATCTGATAACTTGATCGAAACAGTCATGGATTTTGTACCCGGTCAAATCAATCCAAGTTTTATAACATTTGTATGAGATTTATATTAAAACAACAAGTAAATTATGAGGGTTTAGTCAAAAACCTTGTTAATGTTATTTTTATTTAATTAATTACATTTTCCCCTGTTTGCTAGCATATCCATTATGATAACTTTATTGGATTATTCATGGATTGATTCCCGGTCAGATTAATCAATTCGATTTAAGTTTTACCACATCGTATATAGTTTATATTAAAAGAATAATAGATAAATTCCTATGGTTTAATCAAAATCCTTGTTAATGTTGTTTTTATTTGTTTGTTATAATTTAATCACTTGGGAGAAAAATCCCAACATTATTTTCTATTTCCCCCCATCCTTTTGCTTTTCCACCTTTGAGTCAGACCCCACATTATCTTTGCACTCCCACTTCACCATATTGTTGCACTCTTACTCCATTGGACTTCTTCATTGCCGCATTCACATCTTGATCCTCTTTTTGGGTCTTTTTCTTCTCACTATCTATCTTTTCTCACATGCCTTTCTTTATTCTCATGCCTATGTCTTTCTTTTTATGTTTACTAGTATGTAACCCGTGCATACGCACGGGTCACTTGGTTAGTAAAATTGTAATTACAGGAGTATAATTGAATATTAGATAGATATGTATTTATAATATTGATAAACCAGAGAGTTCAGAGAAAATAAAGAAAATATAATTACATGTAAAATGAAAATTATTGTCACTTCCCCATGTGACAATTAATTTTTAAAGTGTCAATTAGATAATTTTTTATATAATTACTTGCTATTGTATATGTTTGATTTAAAAAATAAAACATAAAAAAAGATATATAATAAGTTGAAAAGTTAATAAGATAAAAAATAAAAACACTTGTTAAAGTTAAATCAACAACACATAATAATAATAATAATAATAATAACAATAATAAATAAATTAATTAATTAAATACAAAAATAGAAAGTAAAGACAATTTCTAATTTTCATTGTACTACCGACGTGATTTGTCTCCCGTGTGAATCTCAGCATTAAAGTTGGTAGAGTATTTTCAATTACAATAAATAAGAAATTCAGAATATAATTTGTTTTCACCCATAAATATAAAGAGAAATAACTAAAATACACATAAAATAAAAAAATATATTATATAAATAAAAATGCAGGAAACAATCAATAAGATAAAAATAGAAATATTATTAATTAACTAAAAAAGAAGAAGATGATTTAAAAAATAAAACATCAAAAAAGATATATAATAAATTAAAAAGTTAATAAGATAAAAAATAAACACACTTACTAAAGTTAAATCAACAACACATAATAATAATAATAACAATAACAAAAACAAAATTAATTAATTAATTAATTAATTAAATACAAAAAGAGAAAATAAAAAAAATTTCTAATTTCCATTACAGCAGCACCACGTGAACAAAAGTAATTCACATCACAACTAAAAATATGTAATAAACAACAATGTGTATATTTAAAAAAATACATAACATAATCTCACCTAACATTAGCCCTTTCTTTGGTCATGAGCCAGGGAAAAAATCACACTATTTTAAATGAAGCCAAAATATATCAAACAATAACAAAAGCTTTTTATGAGCTAGGAAATAAAATCAGAACTCACTAACCTCAAGAAACAAAATAAGCATCCAAAACAACCAACACATCATTCTAAACCTATAAGGAGAGGGACCAAAATGGCTAAACTATACGAATGGAAGGCCCTAAATGTTTCAGGGGTTCATAGACCCATCACATGATGATTTAATGGAAGCAATATATCAATATAGGCAATAACACAAGGCTAGAAATTACAGGCATATCTGAAGACACGCAATCTTCTCTCCTCTGCTTTTCTCTATTCTTCGATTTGCAATCCATAGATAAATTGCCAAATTCTTCAGCTGAAACTTGAGTCCATGGACTCAGGAACCTTCATACAAATAAAAAAATCTAATCCTTCAACAATCTACTATTTAACCAAAATCATCAACCATTTATACAACAAAAAATAGAGAAAACAACAAACTCAGATGCCTCACCGGAACACATTTTTTTTTTTGAAAATCAGGCATGCATTAAAATTACCGTTTCATAATTTTTTTAGTAAAGAAAATATGGAGTAACATTATTAATGTAGCATTATTTGCAATACAAAGCTCAATCATCCTTGCCATACACATAATTGTGACGGGAGACTTAAAAAATAGTAAGGATTAATCATTTGATTAATTCAAATCCTTTTAGATCTACTCTTTACATTTTGAGTTGATATATTTTATTAGAGATCACTTGAAAAAAAATTAATTTCTTATATACATATTAAAAAAACTCTTAGTTACTTATACAATTAATTTAAGTGTCTTTAATCTCGTTACTCGATATTGCATTTACTCATTAGTTGAGTTGTATTATTCCAGTGAATATACAATTGATTTAAGTCATTAAATTTTACATGAAACTGAAAATAAAATATTGATGTAAATTAATCTAGCATATACATGGTTAACTTCTAAATCAGTTTCATTTTGACCTATGCTAAAGTGAGATTCTATTGGATAATATATCTAATAATGCACAAATAAGATGCATAACTATTTTGTGCGGTATATATCTATTCTCAACTTGGCTGAACGCAGAACAAAGCAACTTAGATTATCAATTTTGCAAGTTGTGGCTTGACTTATTACTTATTAAAAAATAATGGTCTTAGACTCTTAAACAGTATGAACATTTTTATTCTGTTAGTTACATACTTTGGAGGCAGAAAAGGAGCACTTAGCAGAGTAGAAGAGAGGATTCTTAGAAGGTTCTTGCTTTTTTCTCTCTGTCTAATTCTCAGTCCACATATTATAAATGCACGCATGCTTTGTTCCTTAATCTTTATTAGGGATGGAAATGAACCAAGTCAAGTCAAGCTTTATTAGGCTTGAACTCGGCCTGAGTTGAATACGTAAGATTTGAATTTGGCTCATTACCTATTATAGGCTTTTTTTTAAGGCTCGACTCGGCTTATATAAAAGCCTGGCTTGGCCCACGAGCCTATTTAAAAGTCTGCTTAAAGACGTCTTTGATTAATTAATTATTTTAAAACCTAGTGAAATACTAATTAAAAAAAGAAACTTATAAAATTTCGTATAAGTAATGTACAAAAATAGTTGATAAACAAAATCATATTGAATTCAAGTCGTTAAAGCACAAAGTATATGAAAAGAAAATAAAAAGAGCATAATATTAAAAAATGTATGGATTAGAGATGATTTGCAGAAAATGAATTTTATTCTACGTGAACAGTGTGCATGAACAATAATAAAAATTGGAATTCTAAAATCCTAGAATTATTCTCCTCTCTGAAAAAAACTCCCTAAACTAAAACCTTAATGCTGTTATATAGGTCCTCAGCCCCAAAGCTTACAAATTTATTTTAAGTCCAAGCCCATAAACGAAATAAAATAAAATCTGGACAAGATAAGATAAGATGGGATGAAATAAAATCTGGACGAAATAAAATCTAGATAGAATAAAATCTGAATAAAATAAAATCTAGATAGAATAAAATCTGGATAAGATAAGATTTGATAAAATAAAGTTATTATTATTATTATTATTATTATTATTAGTTAAACAAGCCGACTTGTCAAGCTTAACAAGTTTTTTTTATGGTTTAAGCTTGACTTTTTTTTATCTAAAAAGACTTTTTAAAAAGCTTGAGCTTGACTTTTATAGTAAACAAGCCAAGCCGAGCGGAGCCTTACATAGACCGAGCCGAAGGCCCTCAACAAGCTACTCGGTTCATTTCCACCCCTAATCTCCATGTCTGAAACACTTTAGAGGAGCACACTAAGAGGAAAAAAGGATGGGAAATAACATGGCAACATAAGCCAAGAAAGCACAAATTTTTGTGGAAAAACAGTATGCCACTGCTGTTTGGTTTGTAAAGAGTGTTGTTCGATTAGCATTCAAAGTCCTTAGCCTCTCAGGATTGGATGTCACTGCACAGGGTACGTAGGTCTCTCTTTCAAATTAATTTTTAATCAATAATATTATTCTAAAAAATTTTACATTTTCCCCTAAATTAAATCATAATGCTCAAAGTAACTAATCTTGAAATAAAAAATGCGATAGAAAAGAGAAAGAGAAAGAAAAAGAAAAAGAAAACCTTATAAGCGCCAACGTAAAATTCGTTCCCGAGCCTGTCTTGTATCATCCCGCGAAACCAAATCTGATTATTAGGCTTCACCCATTTAATGGTGGCAGGGGTCAGAAGTGGAACCTAAACTTTGAACTTCACAACCTTTAACTAAACCAAAATTTCTCTTAATGCCAAGTGGAACCACCAGCCCATTGTTAAAAACAATCACATCAAAACACAAATCCACTCATCCACCAACACGTAACACTGAACACAGAAAAACAACTAAATCAACCAACTCGATCATCGTTCACAGAAATTAGACCAAACCCAAAATGCAATAAAGATGGAAACTTACTAGGAATTGCTCCATGCCGTGAATCTGAGCTCAACCCACACTGTGATATTCAGCCAAAATCTGAGTAAGCAAAAAAAAGCGGGGGGGGGGGGGGGGGGGGGTTCTGAACCACTCAGAACCCCAAAAAGGAAAAAAAAACCCAGAAACCCAAAATGCGAGAAAATGGAGAAGGATTTGTAGTGGTGTGTGGTTACCAAGCTACACATCACATGCAATGCTACACGTGCTGATCCAACCACATTTTAGAAATTAAAAGAAAAGGATTAGGGGATAAAATTTTGCATCCAATCCAATAGGATATAAGAAGGAAGAGAAAGAGAAAGTTAGTTGATGCATTGAGTATTGAGGGAAGGGTATAGTACCGCTTTCTTCGTCGTCATGCAAGGCGGTTTTCTCAAGAAGGCAAGAGCCCAATTCTCCCAAGGACTCTGAGAATTCTGTATGATAAGAAAGTTTCGATGATGATGATTATTATTATTCTTAAAAAGTGGAAAATAGGAGAGGCAGCAGACCGACCATAAGCACTGTTGGCGGCCACTGCTGCCGCGGAAAGCAAGCTATCGTGGCAGTCTCTCATGTCTTGCATCTCCTGCAGTGGTGTGTGCACCAACATTTCAATTTAAATTTAAACAGTATTGAAAGTTGCAATGTAGTAGCTTGCACCACTAATATCGGTAGAAACTGTTCTGAAAAAGCAACAAAGATAGATAAATGCCTTGACCTTGCCATATAAAAACTGAAAATATATAGCAATTTACATAATATGAAAGATGCTCAAATGAATGAGTTTTTGAAGTATATAATCAAAGATGTCAACCTTCTTCATGAATAACATCATTGAAACTCGTCTTATAGCAAAAGTCTTTGAGCATATAGTTGTTCCAATTTTTCAATATCTTCATAGCTTATATAATAACAGTTAATTGTACAAACGGAACAATTTTTTGTGGATGATTTCCATGGATGAAAAAACATTTTCTGGATGATGTTCCCTGAAATTTTATAATGGAGCTGGTTAGAACCATGTTGCACAGGTAAAGGTATGAGTATTGGGTTCAATACAATACACAAATACAACAATATTAGTAAATGTTTAAAAGTTACTAAGCACGAAAAAATAAAAACACGTTTAAAATAGTTCACATAGACAATGTGGTAAAAGATCAAAGTAATCAAATCATGTTTGAGGTAGAATTATAGACGACAAAATATTTGAAGCCATGATGATGCTGAACTTTACTATAGTCTTACCTTATATTTTAAAAGAAATGCTTAAACATCTCCAAAATCAGGGCATCACATTCAAGGTCCAGCATTACCACACATGATCTAACTTTCACAACAGTTTCAAGAATTGAGGTCCTCTTTGCATATGATTGGCTTAACTTATCATGTAGATTTTCAAATGAAGATACAATTAATTGAAAGACATCCTGCAAGAAAATGTCATCAGTAAAACTCAATTGATTTACTGATGTCTTTCATTAAGAGTATGATAATAGTCAAATTCATTCATATATCAAATTCATTCATATATTTGAGCATCATCATAAGGAGCTTCAGGTGCAGTGATTCTTGTTATTTCACTGATGCAAGAGGCAACTGTAACTTTGACATCATCATCTGAGTGGCTTAAAAGTTTGTCCGCAATCAATGCTTTCAACGATGGACAAAGTGCATTTTCCATAGAGTCAACAGGCGACTGCTCAACCCTTGATAGGCAACTCTCTACTTGCTGCAGTGTAAAGGAGAAAATAATACGTAAAATCACAAAATTGTGTTTAATACTTTGACCAACCATTTAGTTAGAACTATGTTTTTCGACTTGCATGTATTTTATCAAAGAGGAATTTTTCAGCTTCACCTCACTTCGAAGTTCAAATTCCTCTCGGAAACAATGTTCTTTGATGCTGCAAATGAAGCAGCACCATCCGGGGAACTCGAATCGTAGTACCCAGATATAATATAAAGAATATTTATTGATTTCCATTTTTTAACAATTTGGTATTATACTTTTATTGTCCCATCATGGGATAATATTCGAAGAACACATGAACAAAATATAACAGCAAGTGTTTTTTTTACTGCATGAAACAATAAAAGTTAAGAGTAGACAATGAATGTACTGATAGTGGAATTTTTTTTACTTCGATCATAATTCGATACATATATAATAAATTTGTAAATTTTACAATAGTTAATTTAAATGGCATACTAACCATAGTTTTTTAATTAACTGAGAATATAATTTTTTTTTACTCAATGCATTAAATTAAACTCAAAGGTTAAATCAATAAATTGCATATTGCATATAAATTTTAACAACCTGTATCTTGCCAATTTTGTCATGATATTTTTCAAATTATTGACTGTAAGTCCATATCATCCTTGAAAGTATATTTCAGTAATCAAAATCTATCCAAAACTGCATACTTATTTCTCAGAGTAATATTTCCTATTCATCACTCGTACTCAAATCAGATGAGGGACATCATCGAGGCTCCAAAACTTTTGCTCATAGCAAGTCTAATTTATTTTATTTTTCCTCACAAACCTTGCAACAGAATGAAATGAATCCAACCAAACGGGGAGCCACTTATCAGCCACAGTGCTCATTACTCATCACAGCTACCGCTTCTAAAATGATTTTCGCAGTCACTAAAGTATTACCTGTCAAGTTCATGACCAAAAAAAAATAAAAAAACTCTAAGAATATGTTTGGATAGAGAATTTTAACTAAATTTATCAGAGAATTTGAATTTCTGTAATTTAGAATTCATTGTTTGAATTTTTTTTGTAAAGAATTTAAAATTTTGGAATTTTAAAACAGAATTTTAAACAACTAAAAATCTGAAATTTCAATTTTTTTCTAAAAGGTGAGAAATTGAAATTTTCTTCTTACCGTCTTCTTCAAGAAACACCAGATGAGATTGTGGAACATCGATGGGGTTTGAGCGTAGAGGAACACGTATAACTAGCAAACCAATCATATATTTTCTTTTTTTTCATTTATTTTTTTTCACCCTCATAATTTTAACTTTTTTTATCCAAACACAAAATTTTAAAAATAAAAGAATTTCAATTGAAGTATTTGAAATTCTTAGAATTTAAAATTTCTCAGAATTTTAAATTCCTCCATCCAAACGCACTCTAAACAAAAATCGCACCAAGGAATTTGCAGAATGGAAATTCAGAAACAGTTATTAAGACATGAGAAAGAATCGGAAGAATGCTACTAACCTATGCCATAGTGACGCTGTTTAATTTGTGAGAGAACGCAGAGTTTTTCGGCTGATCACTTTTTTTCTCGCTAGTGTGTTCTGTTTGGAGTGAAGAGAGATTTTGGTTGATTAATAATAATAGTAGAGTTCTTGTTGGTGAAGAGTTATGGCTATAGCGGATTCAGAAAAATCTCTGGGCTGGCACCTTCGAATATGATGGTTTCGAAGGGTCCACCAGTCTTTGTACACTTGCCAAAGGTTCCAATAGAGTGCCCTCTGCACACGAAACACACCAAAACGCGTCAAAACGAAAATTCATAAACTCAATCGTAAATAACAGAGATCTAATGTTAAATAGAAAGAATAAAAAAGAACGTACGCCAAACGGAGCATTAGAGGAGCGCATCTCTTCCCAGCCAGGTGTAGAACCCCAATCACATAAATAAACCAATGATTAACCTAAAAAACAAACCAACACTTTTAACTGTTGAACATCGCAACGCATGCAAGGGTTAGGAAAAGGTTTCTGTCCACCTACAAAAATCTTCTTCGTTTGGAAGTCTTTTGAGTTCCAGCCAGCAAGGAAAACGAAACACCCCAAGTGAGAGACAATGATAAAGCAAGTCACATGCACGGACAATATAGCAAATCACACATGCAATGCTACACCTGGATGTGCCAACAGACAAAAAAATGCAAAAAAAATGGACAGCTGTCAACCTCTGGTATTTTGACCAAAAAATCAAAAAATTGGACAGCTGTCAAGCTCTCAGCCATGAGTATTTTAGTATTTTCCACATACTTCAATTTTAGTATATAGATATTGATGCCTTTTTGTCCTCATTTATCTTTCTACCTTTGCAAGCCCTCAATTATGTTTTCTACCTTTTGTAGGACTCTCTGCCTTTATAAGTTTCTCTTGACTTATAGGTCTGCAAAGGTGGTTCAATTCTACAATCAAGGTTATGACTTTTGTTGCATTTAGAGTTTATGGATTTTATCATGATTACTCTTAAGCCTTTCTCTTTCTTCCCATTTTATGTTTCTACCTTCATAAGTTCCCAATTCTTTCACTTTACCTTCTCAAATCCTCAATTTCTCTTTCTATACATTTGCATGGCACTTTGTCATTGTTTGATGCTAGAGTCAAGGGGGTGGGAAAGCTTTTAAGAGGAAAAATGTAAGTGAAAATGGATAATGAGACAAATTATTTACAGACTTTCATTACATGGGTCCAAAATTAATTTTTAACCATTATTTGAAAGATAGTAATAAATAAAAGACTAAAATTTTATTAAATATTTAATTCTTTATTACTATTAAATGCTAAATATTTTTATTAGTACAATATTAATAAAAATATCTAACATTTAATCTTAATAAAAAATATTTAAATATTTAATAATTTTTTAATCTTTTTATTTATCATTATCTTTCAAATAATGGTTAAAAGTTAATTTTGGATGCATGTAATGAAAGTCTAAAATTAATTTGTCACATCAATATCCAATTACACTTACGTTTTCTCCTTAAGAGGTTTTCTTTCCCATTTGGTCTTAGTGTCCAACACTTGAAAGATAATAATAAATAAAAAACAAAAATGTTATTAAATATTTAAATATTTTTATTAATATTAAATGTTAAATATTTTTATTAGTATAAATTAAAATATATAATATTTAATATTAACAAAATTATTTAAATATTTAATAATTTTTAGTCTTTTATTTATCACTATTTATCAAGTAATGGTTAAAAGTTAATTTTGAACCCATGTAATGAAAGGATAAAATTAATTTGTCACATCAATGTCCAATTTCACTTACATCTTTGTCTTATGAGAGTTTTTTTTTTCCCATTTGGTCTTAGTGCCCAAAAGTGACATACAACCTCTTGAAAATGTAGAAAAAAGAGAAATAAAGGACCTACAAACGTAAAGTGAGGGAATCATGGACTTATGAAGGTAGAAACATGAAAATAGGAAGAAAGAGATATGAAATCGATAAACCCTAAATGCAACGAAATCCATAAACCCTAACTATAGAATTGAGCCCAACCTCTGAGTGCATACAAAGGCAAGAGAGACTTGCGAAGGCTAAGAGTCCTGCTAAGGTAGAGAAGGATAGTCAAGGAAGAAATATAGACTTGAGAATAGAGAAAAAAACTTTTAGAGAAAAGAGACAATGAGAAGAAAGAAACTTGAGAAAAGGAATTGAGATGTGAATGCGACGGTGATGAAGTGTGGTGATGTGAAAGTGTGCTATATGTTGTAGTGGGAGTTCAAAGATAATGTGAGGTTTATCTTAGGGGGGGGGGGGGGGGGGAGGCAAAAATGGGGGAAAATGTAAAAAAAAGTTAGAGATTTTTTCCCCCGAAGTAACTAAGTTTAAATGAATAAATGAAAAAAAGTTTAACAATG
The DNA here is from genome assembly GCF_004193775.1 of Glycine soja. Taxonomy (NCBI): domain Eukaryota; kingdom Viridiplantae; phylum Streptophyta; class Magnoliopsida; order Fabales; family Fabaceae; genus Glycine; species Glycine soja. Next base: position 7,487,855 of record NC_041005.1, read on the forward strand.
CCTTTAACTTTGTAAGAACTTAGATTCAATTCTCACTGCAACAAATCTTGCTCATATCGTTTAAAGCCTAGTGTTAGCTTTGACATCAATGTTAATATCGTTGGTTAGATTGTTTTACATCATTATTTTAATTGAAAAATGTGTCATCGGTTAGAATTGATGATTAGGATTAATGCTAACTTTGGTTTAGTGTCAACTTAGGTTGGTGTAAAAAATAATTCACACTATAGCATTGACACAAACATTTATTACAATTTGGTCATTTGATTGTTTCTAACTAGCTACAATTTGGTTGACACTAAATTCATATTTTACCATAGTGTCAGCTCAAGCCAATGCTTATTTAAAACAATTATAGCTATTAATGAAGTTGTGTTCAACTTAGCATTGATTTATCTTGTTCTAATAGGCATTATTTGTGATTAAGTTATTTGACCGTTTCTAACTAAGTACAGAGTCACGTTGTCTCAATTGAACTGTAGAGATATTTCATCATAGCATTAGCTTAAGTGAACACTAATTTGAAGCTATTCCAAAAACAATTATCGCAATAACACAATTGTGTTGGACATAGTCGACACTAACTATAAATATATTTCCTAAACCCATAACATCTCCCTCATTTTCCTTTCTTGCTTTCTCCATCATCGCTATCTCGTCATTGTTTGCCACCTCTTTCGTCCTTCCTTGTTGTCTCTCCAGTTCCTTTTTCTTCATTATCATCGTCAACCCTTCAGTTATTTTTGTCTTCATCGTTATCGCCCCTTCACTCCCCTTCCTTGTCATTGCCACCCCTGATTGCCTTTCCACCATGCCATCCGTCATCGTCATCATTATTTATTTTCCCTCAACCACATCACATGCACCATCATTAGATCCTTTACCATTGTGGTACCCCCACCTATGTTGCACCTTTTACATGGTCACATTCTTCTTTCACTGTGGTGTCTCAGACAACCACACCACCACAATGTCACTGTCGTACCACCACCACTTTGCCATTGCAGGTAATAATTAACCACATGGTATATTTTTCTTTAATTATTTTTGCTCTACGTAATTTTTTATTTGATTATTGATGTATGTTTTTAGTTAAAGTGGAAATTTTTTGTGCTCTTAATTAGTTGATTTTTACAAGAGGAAGCGAGACACTTTGTGTCTCTCTATATTTAAAAGCATAAAAATAAAATAAAAGAGAAAGAATAAATGAATAATTTATAAAGGGAGATTTGGAAACAGTTACAAGGACAAAATACAAAGGAAGACAAAAAACAATTTGTAACTCTGTATTTTTTATTACCATGACATCGGTGAAGAATATCCAAAGTTGATAATTAATTTTTGTTAAGAATTTTGACTAGTCATCTTTAACAAGTCTCTCCTCCCTTAGACTTCAAATGATGCAGATTCGATTCTTGCTACTTGTTTATATTCTCTATTTATTCTATTTAATTTTATCTTGTTTATTGTAGAATAAATAGGAACGATTCCATCATTACTTAGATTAACAACTTATTAATATCTTTTATCTTTTTTGGTCATATGTAATAGATCATGAGTGTCTCCTGATCCACTGAAAGATAAATTAATTTCACTCGCAGTATATGACTATAGTTGATCTAAAGAAATTTTGTACACGATAACTTCTTTGCTAAATACATAGTTTTTACTTATATATGAATGTAATAGTACCCTATATGACTGCGTCTGCGTCGGGATATCTTCTGTCTTTTAGCATAACAATTCCAATGAAATTAAATTTTAAAATATGTTCGTCAAAAACTGTAGCAAGTAAAAGTGGGGGCCCAATTACTCATTCTGGGCTCAACGAATAGAAGTGGCCCGTTAGCTCTTCTAACTTCTAAGTTCTGAGAGCTTACTGCTTAGGTCACACACTGCAAAGGCGCACATAGAATTTCAGAATTCTTTGCCAGCACCATTTCTGTCGTTCTCCGCCCTTCATCGTCGACTCCGGCCGATTCCCGAAGGTTTGGAATATACTCAGATCGCAGCACTGTCACTTTCGTTTATCTTCTTCTTTTCCATCTTTTTATTTGAATTTTACAACCTCACAGACTCGCATGATTGAATAATTTCATAGGATATGTTATCAACACTATATGTACTTTGTGGTTACATTATTGATAAATAGTGTTAAACTGATGTAGAATAGTGTTGTCATTGTTTCGTGCTTGTGTCAGTTTCAATGGCGTCTTCTAAGAGGCCAAATGCGGGGCCCAATGGGAGAGGCAAACGCCGGAAATCTTCTGGCGGTTTTTCGCCGTTGGATGTTTCTCCAGGTAGCGTTGTGTTCCGTTTGCTCTGTCATGCTTCTAGAATCGGCAGTGTTATTGGCAAAGGTGGTTCCATCATATCGCAAATTCGCCTAGAAACTGGTGTGAAGGTTAAGATTGAGGAAGCTGTTCCTGGGTGTGATGAAAGGGTTATCACTATCTCGGGTTCGGATAAAGAGGCTGAAGAATATACTGCTGAGCAGGGAAAGGAGGTTAATGATAATGATGATGTTGGAAGCGAGGGGAAAGATGGGGAGGAGAAGAATGGTAGCGATGGCAATGCTAATGAAGATAAAGAAGAAAAAGATGCTGTTCCCGTTGAAGATTCGAAGAGTGAGAAGGGGAATTCGGCTATTTGGAAAGCTATATCCCTAGTTTTCGAGAGGATGGTTGAGGGAGTAGAGGAGACAACTGAAGGGGATGAAGAAAGTAATAAATCTTCTTCCTTTTTTTTGAGGCTGCTTATTCTTACTGCTCAAGTTGGATGCGTTTTAGGAAAGGGTGGTAGTGTGATAAAGAGAATGGCAGCTGAGAGTGGTGCACAGATTCGGATCCTTCCTAAAGACAAGGTTCCAGTGTGTGCATCAACATTTGATGAGATAGTTCAGGTAAATGTTTGTGATACTGATCAAAAAAGGGATAAGGGGTGTGCCATTATCCCCTTTTGATTCACTGTTTTTAAACTAACTGGCTGTGCTTTTTATTTAATTAAATTAAATTAAAGTATAACTGGGAGTTGTATTTGAAGTAGCAAATGTCTGGCTAGAATGTTTGCTTTGTCAAATTTTATTTAATTAATTGTCTAAACCCTGAAGTTAATTTCATTGATACTATGTTTTGCATGTATGCATTTTGAGTGACACATAATTCGAGGTTGAAGTGCAGAAAAGGGGTTCTATAGCTGCTGCTATTTTGGTGCTTATTAGTTATTACTTATTACTCATTTTAAGATCTGTTCATGCTTGTAATCTTGTTTCAACATTATTTTTCATATGTATGCCTTGATGTAGATCTCAGGAAGTGTAGAAGTTGTCAGGAAAGCTCTTCAATCTGTTTCTCAACAGCTTTTGGAAAATCCACCTCGGGATCATGAATCCCTGTCCGCCAAGTCTACTGGGCCGTCATCTCATTCATTTGGGCAATTCCCACCACACAACCATTCTTTTGCTGCTCAAGGAGAACCTTTTGCTACTGGTCCTCATGATATTTCTGCTTTTCATTCTGCCCCTCCTTTGATTCCCAAGTTTCATGAAGCTGCCATCCACGGTCGCACGAGGCCTTTACAAGAAATGCTTACTTTTCGTTTATTGTGTCCTGTGGAGAGGGTGGGAAATATAATTGGCAAAGGTGGAGCAATCATAAAGACTGTGCAACAAGAGACAGTGAGTGAAATCAAGGTTTTAGAAGCCCCTCCAGATTCAGAGGACTGTGTTATTGTTATATCTGGTCCAGCGGTATGGTTCAAGTTTTCCATTTTCTCATCTGAGCTATTGTTATGGAGCCACATCTTTTTTAACTGATGTTAGATTAATGTTTGCAGCACCCAGAGGATAGAGTATCCCCTGTGCAAGAGGCTGTATTTCGTGTGCAAACTAGAATAGCCAAGCCTATACCCGATGCCAATGACCATACTATGTTAGCAAGGTTTCTTGTTTCTTCCAATCAAATAGGTTGTCTCCTTGGCAAGGGTGGTTCCATCATAACTGAAATGAGGAAGAAATCAGGGGCCCATATCCGTATATTAGGAAAGGACAAGGTTCCAAAGTGTGCTTCAGAGGATGAAGAAGTAATTCAGGTGCAATTTTACTGAGTTTGATATTGGTGTAAACTTCTTCCACTTTATAATCTTTGTAGTTTGTCTCATATAGTTAATTTACATAATAATGCTGATATTTCATTATCTTCTAATTATTTAAGATTGAATTAAACAACTACTCCTTTGGATTCCTAAATTTGTAACAGAAAAATTCTGATTTCCTAGGAAAAACTACAACTAATATGTTCATATTGTGAATTCCTGTAGCTTTTCAAAATGAGCAGTTGGAGTAACTTGTTGATAATTATTTTTACATGGTACTGATTCTTCAATTTTATTAATTGGCATGACACATATGCTTGGTGATTGGTGTTAATTGAGTTTAAACATTTTTTAGCTTCTAGTCTTATTTAATGTTTCACATGGTTGTTGCTTATCTTGTTTAATTTCTGTCAGGTGAATGGAGAAATTGAGGCAGTGCATGAGGCTCTTTTGCAAATAACCACTAGATTAAAACATCATTTCTTTCGCGATTCATATCCATCTGTCAATTATCCTTCAAATTCTCCATTTCTGGATCAACTTCCTCCATTCCCACCTTATTTAGGAAGGAGGGGACTTTCACCTCCTGGGATGTATTCTGACCTTGGTCCTCCACCTTCACATGCGGGTTTTCCTCTTGATGATCGCCCTGCTTTTCTGAATAATATACATAGGCCAGGCCTTCCTCCTCACATATCTCAAAGGAAGCCTTGGGGTCCTCTGGTATTGGACTGTTTTTTCTCTTTTGGTACTTAGGCTTAAAACATTACCCTTGCAGCATATCTGCATGTCATTTAAATCACTGTCAAACACTTGTGCTAGATGTTGAAGTTAGTATTGTTAAAATTAAAATTGAAATGGATGAGGAAGGGAAGAGTGGTCTAATAGGCTTGGTTGGTGTCAAAAGGAATGTGTATGTAATAATAATATATAATATATTTGATAAAACGTAAGTTTTTTTAAGTGTAGGTGATGCATTATTTTTTAATTTCTATACCGTTTAAAGGTCCTTATTTTATAAAATATTTTCTTTCAATTGTTACTTGCATAATTTGAGATACCAACACAAATTTACAGTCTTAAAAGTTATAATTAATCTTTAATCTATTTATTTACATATACCACACAAGAAGTTGCAATAAACAATAGATCAATCCCTGGCAGGAATTTTCTTCTTTTAAATTCAGGGTCATTGGGCAGGCTTCCACCAGAGGCTGATAGAAGCCTTGCTCAGATAAATATCAGTCAATAGAAGAGGACTGGACTATGGACCAATATCCCATTATTCAGGCCAAATTACCTGGTCTGTTTTTCCCAAATGTAAAATTTCAGAAGGAATGACATGTCAATATTTAGTTCTGACTTCTGAGAACTGAGAAGCTATGTTTTAAAGAAGCTCTGTTTATGCACTGATATACCTACCTGTGTTGGAAATCTGGTTTCTAGGGGGTACTTGAAGGTGGCACACCCATTGGCTTGCCAGACTTTCCAAGAGGTCCTCCTAGAAGAATTTCAGGATTTTCAGGGTGTGTCTACTGCAGTATTGCTGTCAATAGTTTTGTTTTCTTTATTATTTTCAAATTCTCTTCTTTTCTCTCTATCTCTATTACTGAGTTTTTTTCCCCATGCAGGGGGAGCCAACCAATTATCACAAGCACCACTGTTGAAGTTGTTGTTCCTCGAGCAGTGGTGCCTGTAATATATGGGGAAGATGGTGAATGCCTAAAACAAATACTTCAGGTGAACCCACTGTATCTGGTAATTTATGGTGTTAATTTTGTAGATTTTATCTGGCTGTTAGATGGTTTGTGCTTTACACTTTAAGTAGTTGCTTGTGCCACTCACACATCCACACCTATACCAAAATTTCTTTGCATATGCTCATGTGTTTACAAATTCCCAAGGAAAACACAAAAGGGACCTATTCAACATTATAGATGAAACGAATAATTATATTTTTGGTTCCTTTAGTTTGGACTAGTGTGGTTTGGTCCAAGTGTTTCTTTAGTCAATTGACCCCCCCCCCAAAAAAAATAAAATAAAATTTTGGTCTTTGTTGATTTTCTTTTACCTAAAACCCTCAAATTTTCACTTCCTACTAAAAAATTCACAAATTGAATCAATGAAATAATGTTAAATGTTCTTTTGCTAAAAAACTCATCAATCAAAATAAAAAAATCTCTAAATTTTTCTTCGTCAAAGCCTAATCTCACACCATTCAAAATACTGGAAAATTTTCACTTCAATTGAAATACTTAGAATTTGAGGGTATTTGGTAGGAGAAAATTGATAAAACTAAGAGGACCAACTTTGCTTAATTGACTATAAAAATAATTGAGATCAAAATTGTACAGTCCAAAACTAACTAGAGGGGGACCAAGAGGGCAATTAAGCCTACTAGCGTAGATGTAATTTACATTTTCATTCACTGTATGCTTTGATTGTGTTAATGTGAAACATTGTACATGTTTCTGCCATTTAGTCATTGAAGTTAAAGAAAGTGCACCCAAACCCCTGGCCCCAATACACCACAAGGTAGAAGTAAAAAAATGAAAATATTGTATCCCTCTTTTCTGATCTCAATTCAATTGGGACATAATTTGTTGGATGGTGTGATTATTGATGAAATCATTGTATAATTCTTCATGATTTTGACATCTACTATGTGGTCCACACAGATCTCTGATGCAAACATTACTATTACTGATCCAAAGCCTGGAGCTGTGGAAACTAAAATTATAATATCTGGAACTCCAGAGCAAACTCATGCTGCCCAAAGTCTTATTCAGGCATTTGTCATGAGTGAGAGGGAGTCAGTTTGATCACTCTATTTGGGTAACACCCTGATACATTTGTTTCTTTAGTCTGGCAGTTGTAATTGAGTTTTTTTGCTTAATTTTCTCCCTCTTGCAATTTTTAGTAGGCATGTGGTATAAATGGTGTAAAATGTTATCCTATAGAAATACAACTACGCACCAGCTTTGCTTTCATGAGTTCATGTGCATTTATTTGGTTTGCTTTTCCAAAATTAAAGATACATCCCTATGTTTGATAGATTTTCATCATGTCCAGGATCAGCACTGTTTTGAAGCTTGTAGAAGATAAGCAGCAGTCAAAATGGCTTCCAACGTCTCTTGGTATCTTTAACTCAAGCAAGTTGGTGTATGCTTTACTCCTCTTCTTTGACATGTAAGAATATTAATCATCTGGTTCTTCCATGCATATGTGCTTTTATCATTGGACTTGTACGACCCTATCTGTCCCCCAAAAAAATGCCAACAGAAAGAGAAAAGACAATAGCATTTGCTCTGCTCTAGAAAGAAGATAATGGAAAGAGCATTTCCTCTGCTGTACGTATACTAGTTCAAGTACTAGATGATCCTAAGGCCATCTCCATCTAGAGGTGCTTAAATTCCCTTTTCTTATCAAGAACCAATCCTTAGTAAGATCTTGCATTGAAGTTTTATCTTATTAAGAACATGTAATGTCAATGCACCAGGTGCTTAACTTTTTTTCAGGGTCATATAATATACTTTTTTTTTTTTTATCAAAAATAATAAAAAAAAGTTGGTAATAGTTAATGTTGATGAAATGTAAGGTTGCTTACTTATTTGTGGGACCTATTTTGGTAATTTTTAAGTTGATTGGTTGGAATTTGGAAAGAGTTGTTTAAATTGTAAAACATAAAAAAAGTGATGTGTAAAAAGTAAAAAAAAAAAAGGATGCTGGGATGGAGATGCTCAATAAACTGATAGAAACTAGTATCATAACAGTGACAGAATTTTTTATTGAATGGAACTAGGAAGAATCCCCCTTGTAACCAATTCTTTGCTCCAGATATTTGGAGGTCTAGATCCGCTCCTTACACTGTTTTTCAATCACCCAAAGTCTCCTAAACTGTTCACGATTATTCCTATTTAGGCTGATCTACTAACATAAACCTATCCTTATTGGGCCTAATCAGTTGCAGGCCCAGTCCCTTCTTTCTAGCAGAAACCCATGTCTTTCTTTGGCCTATTAATCTAACTATTTTTTTATTCATAATTAATCCAACTAATTACCAATGGATATCTATCTGAACGCACCATATTAAAATTTGATTTATTGAATTCTTCTATTTATAATACTGGTGGAAATAAACATGCAGAGTATATGCATGACAATTGCGAAACGAACATTTCTATCGGGCTGATTGACATAGAATATATGTATGACAGTTGAGAAATGGAGAGTATGTTAGATGACCGATTGTGCATTCTGACTTGAATGTTTGGTTCTACATGGATTATTCTTATCTTGAAGGTTAGATTGTTTTCCTCCGACTTATGAGTCACGGTTAGAGATAGTTGTTGATTGCAACTTCTTCATACTTTGTGCCATTACAGGATTTCATAACCAGTTAGTGAATTTGTATCTCGTCACTGTCCAGAATGTTCACTGTGCTATTTTAAATGTGTATGATGCAGATACAAGATTAGTGCATGCTCCTCTGAATTGAGTGGGTATATATTGTGCATGTACTGTAGACGACAGTGTTAAATGACAGTGCACACTTTCATACATCTTAGAATTATTCTTGACAGTTATACAATGCAGCTGGGTGTTATATTCTTTCTTTCATAAGCACTTGATAACAATAAATTATCCATGAACATGCTGAAACTTACTAAAAAAAGTTACTTAGAAAAGAAAGCAATTTAGAACTTTGGAACAAATTATTATTATTGCTGGGCTTTGAAGGGTTGATATTTCTTGAGATCTTGAGCGAGGCCTTGGATGGAACCAGCAGCTGAGATAATAGAAACGATCAAGCAAGCCCAGCTCAGTATCTTGAGCCATGTCCACGTGAAGGAAAACCTTTGCATCTTTGACTGCTTAATGTACATTTCTATGGGGAAGTAAACGGTTAATGGCCAAAAGGACAGTGAACCAATCAGGCCTAGGAAGTCATTGAAGAATGGAAACATCATAGCTATCAAAGCAGTGATGATGACATATGTTGTTCTCCACACCACCCTGAAGAAGTTCACAGGGAAGGTTCCACATAGTGGAAAGTTCAAAGCGTGTTCTCCATTTACAAATTGGCTATTGGGCCACCTTTCCTTACCCCAGTTCTCTACGAACCCAAATATGGGCTGACAGAAGACCTGACAAATAAGGCATAAAAAACATCATGCATTAACAAAATACGCGTATGCCACAAAACGCACTGTTTGATTCTAGTTGTTTACCTGATATGCTCCAACCAAGTGCACGGCTATGCAGATGTTAGCAAAGTCTATGAGCCAAAAGGGCTCGTAGAAGCCGAACCCTGTGAGGAAATTTCCTGGTGCATCGTTTCCAAATGCTGCATAACCTAGGCAGCCACATAGCACATAGAACAAGGTTGTAGTCAAGATGCCAATCAAACTTGCTCTTTTCATGACCTTGTTCTCTGGAGGGCTCGATTTCAGGGTATCCTGCAGTTATGTGGGGGTGGAAGCAAAATGTCATCGCGTGTCCTTATTGATACTGTTTAAACGGTTGTCAAGTATTTATACACACATGCACATACACCACGAAATGTCCCATACTCAGAACTTTTTATTTTGTCATTTGTTTCGGCCAAGCTAATATTCAGTGATGTTCACATGTATGAAATCCTTTTTAAATGAATCTCACAACAGTTTTATAGGTTTTGATAGTATATTTATAGGATTTCATTTTCGCCCTTTTTAAATGGAGTCCTTTTGGCCAAACTAGTAAGAACTAATACCCCCAAATATGTTTGAATAGTTTTTTAAAATTATTTTTTGTTTATTTTTTAATTTCTAATTCTAAAACTATTTTAAAGTTAAACAAAGACTCATAAGTCGTAGGTATTTTTCTTAACTTATGGTTTCTTTTCCTGTAAAATCATCCTTGTGTTAATTTATAATTTTAAATAACTTTTTACAATGATTTATTATCGATTTGATCTGAATTTAACCACAAATAAATCATTAAACCGTAAATTAGCGTGTTCTCCTGTTCAATTACTAATTTGTTTTAAAAAGATAATTTTTTTAAATTTTGTTTTTAATTTTGATAAACAGTATTTAAGGAATTTTAGTTATGTACTAACTACTGGCAAGTGGTAAGCGTATACAGACAAAAAATAAGTAATGAACGTCGGTACGAAGATAATACAATTTAACTTGGCATCTTTTCCAGGATAGAATAATGACCTTTTGCTAAAAAGGTATCCTTTATCTTATCTGCTTTCCACTAAAAAAATAAAAAAAGAATAAGAATCTTTAGTTTCGATTAGAATAGGTTCTACCACTTTAATGGATAGATAATGACTTGCATTTGACAAAACGTACCAATATTATATGATATCTTGTTCCATTAACAGTTAATTAGAAAAAAATATAAATTATTTATTATAATTCATATTAGATTTAGATCGTCTACAACATGTTTTTTAATAGAACCAGTGTATCATCCAACTGTTTACACGACTACTATGTAAATATAAATCAGTGTATCTTCGTATCTCCAATTCATTCGATAAGTTAAGAATGCCTTTTAAATTTAGTTCACTGACTTTTCCCGTAGAATAGGAACTTTCTTTACGAATGCATTAGAAGGGCAAAGCCAATTTAATTTGGACTAAGCTGTGTGCCCCGCATAGACAAGTAGCAAATAAAAGGCTTTTTAGTCAATAGCAAATAAGTGTTTCGATTCGTTGAAAATTGCCAAGTGGCCAAAATACCACTTGGAGTTGGCCATTTAATTTGGCTAGTACTCTGCCATACTGCCACGGTTCTCTTGAATTATGCATGCATGCAAGCATGAACTCTAACTCTAAGAGCAAAGGGGCAATCGCTAGCTAGCTATAGTGCTATACCATATATCTATCTGTATTAATGGTGTGGATAGGTAGGCAAATTAAAGTAGTTTTATATCATCGTGACATATATTAATTTTGTGTGCTTTATATTTTTTCATAAAGGTTAAGTTCTTATTTGGAAATAAGGACAGCATTTGAGTTAATAAATTCCAATACTTTTATATATGTAGACATGCATGGATGGTTCTACTTCTATTTATGTTAATGTTTGATAACAACAACAAAAACGAGTTATATATAGTTACCTGTATCTCGATGAGCACGTTAGAATAAGCATAAGCGAAGGCAATGTCACCAATAGCTTGAAACGTCCTCCAGACCTTCTCGGATCCTGTAACGTCTACCCCAACTTGCACCCCCGTTAAGGTTGTCCGTACAGGCTCTCCACCACCTTCACCAATATCAAACAAACATACGTATGTAATTATATATATGTATCTTATTGTTATATATCATTACTTTAAATTAATGTAAGCAACTTCGTTTTTACCATCCTAGCTAGTGCAAAGAAATTGAATGAAGTTTAATTAACTTTTGATTACTAATTTACCTGCCACTTTAGCTACTGAGAGCCCGAGGCCAATGGAAGAATAAGCAAAAGACATAACTGCTGCAACAATGGAGAGCCACCAGAGCTTATGGAAATTTGGTATCTGGCTAAGCACGATTTGAATGCAGGCAAAGAGGATCATGAAAGGGTTGTTTGACGTATAGCACTTAACATGATGACCATGTTTGTGAAAACAATTCGACCTCTTCACCGCCCTGATAATTGGTTTGAAAATTATAAAGTGGATTTATTATTATTATTACACTACACCATATACCACCGTCCAAAGTTTATTTAGATATGGAAACTTACACCATACTAATTGAAGCCGTTATCGTGTAACCGATAGTTACACCGACAAGATTTATGTACTGAGCTAATCCACACAGCTGAAATTTCCTCCCTCCTACGGAAAATTGAAAACGACAAATTATAAGATACGTTTAAATTTCCAAGTCGGTACGTACTACTATACGTTGCATTCAAATTAATTTGGTCGATCACGACAGGTTTTACTTGTTCAAATCATAGATTAGTAGCAAACAAAATCATGTAAAAGAGACATGAATAGAAATATTTATGGGAATTAGGTACTGCTCTTCGTGTTTTGATATGTCTCTTAGCTTGTAAATAAAAGAAATCGTGGGTAGAGCGCCTAGAAAGCTTGAATGCTCAAGTTTCAGTAGTAGTAACTATTAACAAAGCTATATCTGACAGCTACGTACTCAGTTAATTGGTAGGAATAAAAAATATATAACAAGAGATTTTATAATAATTTAATATCCTATTCAACCAATTGAACTAGATAATTAAATTGCATGAAATTGAATTGAATATTACCTAAGACGGATCTGACAACATCGGAATAGGTGTAGTTTCGCTTGCCATGAACAGGATCAGGTGAACGATAACAGTCGGCAAGAAGAGTGGAAGTGAAGTAAGTGATGAAAGAGAAGGCAAAGAGAACGGCAGGGCCAGCCACCCAACCCATTTGTGCAATTGCCCATGCAAGTGACAACACTCCTGACCCTATCACTGCCGTTATGATATGGGCACTCGCAGTTATCCATGTACCTTCAAACACAATCATAAAGTTACAAGTTATAATTGAGTTACAACCAAATCACATATACTGTTGAAGTTTAAGTTCTGTGCCCAAGTGTTTATGTAAATTTATATGATATACAATTAGAAATCACGATAAACTGACTTTTAAAATAATTATTAAAAAATATCTTGAGGATTGGCCTTATAGTTTCTAGCTGGAAAATATCTTATGTATTACTATGTATGACTATGAGGTATTATATATGTGTGTGTTGGGTTTTTAGTATAGTTAGCTAGCTAATATATGTGACAATATTGCTGATAAAAAAAAAAAATACTATGTGACAAATATGTGTATATGTACCAGTTCTTCTGACTCGTCCATCATCGTCGAAGTTTTTGCCACCATCTTCAGGGGTTTCTACGAACATGCTGTTCTTCTGAAACTGATCAGAATTCATCTCTCAGTTTCTATTTGAGAGGGCGTGTGCTGTGCCTAGGAAAAAGGGAAAAGAAAAAGAAATATGTGTTGTAACTCTCTGCTTGTACTTGGTGTGGTTGGTTTGGCTTGGCTCTACTTATAAGAGTTTGGTGAACTAAGATAATGAACTATAGAAAAAAGAAAAGGCAATTAGAATTCATGATAGTTTGCGAGAAAAACAATAATGGGTTAAATAGAGAAGGGGAATGAAGTCAAAGGAGAGTAGTTAAGTGGAAGTGTGGCACATGTACTTAAACGATGGGTGAGGAATTTATTGATTTTTTTTAATAAAAAAGTGGCATATATAATACTTTATCAAAAGCCTATGGAAGTAGAGAAATACAATATAAAAATGAAAAGCTTGAATTAATGGTGAGTTGGGAGTTTAAGATGATAAGTGGTTTTGTAAGGGTGGAATTTTGGACACGCCTTAGAACCATTGAAGGTGGCAAATCTCTGGTACATTTCGAACACGTGGGTCCCCACACTCGTGTTTTTCGTTTTAGTCCATCCATTTGGAGAATTTTTTGATGGCAGCCACTGATGATGGTTTTCTTGAAAGTGCTACAATTCCCTCTGACTAATGCACCATGCATGGCCGTTCTCTCGCACTTGATTCCCCGAACTTTTTGGTCTTATTGGGTTTTTATTTTGCTTTAAGTTATCTTAATTTTTTATTCACACTGCAAACTGCTTAAAACTTTGGTTTGCATATCAAAGATATATGAACTTTGACCTAACTTCTCCATTTTTCTTGGTATATATAATTGGGGGGGCTATGATGAAGAATTGAAGATCATGTATATCAGGCGCATGCACCCCATCAATTCTATGATATAATGCTGAATTGCCGGCTAAGCACTCCTGATTCTTGCATTTTATTGGTTCCAATACCAGAGGCACTTGCTAATTAATCATGATAAACAAAATGATACTCCCTTGATCTACTAATTTTAGAATCCTATTAACCAATTTGACAATTGATTTTATTAGTAGCATTAAATTTATCTCTCCAAAATAAAGTTTTATACTAATTGTCTTATAAGAAAAACAAAGCTTAACCTTCACTCTAAGTGGAGCTTTGTTTTACATCAGGAATTAAGGCTCAAATGGATGGTCTTTATTGATTTACCATGACTTGACACCGATGGACGGTGGTCATGATCTGGATAACTTTTGCAGTAAATGCTATAGAGGAGCTTTTAAAGTGACATTGAAACTTGAAGTCGTCCATCACTATCTATTGTCAGTGTTCGTGATTATCTGCAGTACCTGATTAAGAGATATGCTGAAATTCTGCTTTGTCGGCATTAACTATCAAAAATTCATTCTGATCTTTAATTTGCTCAATTGTACTCAGTGTGTCCTTTCCCACTTCATAGAGCAACCGTGTTAATTACTACTAGCATTGAACAAAGCCCAGTGTGCCATTATACTACTGTGGAACACAACTAAAATTAAGAACCAAATTTGCTGTTAATGATTTCATGATACAAGTGTCCCTTTTTCTTTCCATGCTTGTCCAACAATGAGACTTGGAAACACTGAACCAAGGTTATGGTTTGAGCAAGACAATTAAGTCGTAAAAAGGGAACTAACAAT